>NC_084511.1:24183535-25383535 GCF_024500385.1 Phyllopteryx taeniolatus | reverse complement strand
GCTGTACATCGAGCAAGAATGGGAAAGAATTCTACCTATAAAGCTTCAACAATTAGTGTCCTCAGTTCGCAAACGTTTCTTGAATGTTGTGAAAAGAAAAGGTGATGTAACACAGTGGTAAACATGACCCTGTCCCAGCTTTTTTGGAACGTGTTGCCGCCATAAAATTCGAAGTTAATGATTATTTGCTAAAAACAATCAAGTTGATCAGTTTGTATTAAATTAAATATAGGTTCAACATGATTTGCAAATCATTGTATTCTGTTTTTATTTATGTTTAACACAATGTCCCAACTTCATTGGAATTGGGGTTGTACAAACATTCCTAATTAGGTTCAAGCAGAAGTTATGGTTAGTGTCAAATTTCAGGTGAAAACCATTTAAAGAGCAACTGATTAACTCCAGATAAATTTTAGATGTTCTAGTAAGCTTTTCCTTCTATTTTTCGAAAATCAGGTTTTATTTTAAGGTCACGCCATTTTGTTGTTGTTGTTGATCCATCATTCCCTTTGTCGTGATGACGTCATCGCTCGCTCCGAGACACGATAAGGTCGAATGACAAGGCGTTTTCGGTGAAAAGCGAGGGTGTGCCGCTTTATTGTAAATGTACAGGAAGCAAGGTAAAGGAGGGCGGGGGTGGGGGATGGCCACCTCTGGCCAGGAGTAACAAAGCACAACATTTATTTATACTGCGTTGTTGATTTATTTAAAAACCTGATGTTTTTATGTCATACTTCTCATAGGAATGCGTCAAAGCCCAATTTCATTTATGAAATTTATGAATGTTTCAATGGTCATTCACTGTCTTATCATTTTGAACTGTGACAAAGGAAGTAGGGATAGGTTGCACCTTTAAAATGTTTTTTTTTTCTTTTTGATTCAAATAAGTTATTTTATTAAGAAAACAATTTTAAGGTATTTTAATTTTCTGTTTTATTTTTGTCATTTATTTTATTTTTTATAACTAATAGTGTTTTTATTTTGTTTTACTTTTATTTTTAGCATATCAAGTGTGGTGACTTATCTTTTACTTTTTCATTTGAAGTATTTAATAGTTTCAGTAGTTTTTATTTTTTTAACTTGTTAATTGATTTAATACTTGCTGAAACATTTTCATTCAACATACAAATTACTGAAAGGTATTCAATTAAATATTGTATTAATATTTCAAGTATTTGTTTTTTAATGTATTACATTAAATAGATGTTTTGTTTAATTATATTTTTACTTTTCTTTTTTGTCTTTTTAGTACAGTCTAAGAATTTAACGTGTTTTTTAATATTTAATTTAAAAATGTAATAGTTCTCTTTCAAATGTTTTATTTTTTTATTTGTACAGGTTGGATTTGTTTTATTTTTTTTGCTTTTCTATTTTAGCGTAGTGTAATGAGGGATTAACTAATTCTTTTCTAAAAATGTTTGTTTTTGATTTGAATTATTTTACTGCTTTGAGAAAAATCAATTATTGAATTGAATTTGAAATGTTTCCTATTTTTATTACTGTAATATACGTATACTGTAGTTTATTTATTGAAATGATTTTTTTAACATTCACATTTGCTTATATCAAAGTGTAAAATAAGTTTATTGATGTAAAAGAATGAAAAAAAAACCCTTTACTTTGCTATGAAGTTTCATTTATTTTATTTCACAAATATATTGCCGTATACAAACATGCAACATTTTATTTATTTTTATTTTTTTTTAAACACCTTAAATCTCTGGTATCCATATTACAAAAACTACACGATGTGAAGTTATTAATATTGTTGACAGGTTGAACACTAAATAGAGTATGCGGCAAAAAAATAGAAGTACAAAAACTCAACGTGAATGAATTTAGAAATAAACAATACAAACAATGTAAGTAACATACCTGACTGCAGTACACTTGTTCAAGTGACAATGACGCCTATTAGCTTTCCTCACTTGTTGGGGGTCTTTAGGTGAAAAGAGGTTGGCCACTTTTTGCATGACCTTTTGTATTAGTTAATATTAATGACAGTCGTCTTATTACCGGCAAGGAAAGGGTTGTTTTGGAGATGGTGGTTTAATGGCAGCACAGCAGTGGGAGGATTTTGAGCGAAAACTACCTAAACCGCAGCAGGAGGGGAATCACGAAGAGCTGCGAGAAGGCCACGCTTGATTAAACACATCCAATTTGGAATGGAAAATGTTAAGAAACTGCCTCTTCTGCAAGTACGACTTGCGTGATTAGAAAATGATTCTTCCCAGCAACAACAAAAAAAAAAATGCTTTTTATTACACTGACAAATCCTACTTATTTGGACGCTACGTGACTTGCATTTGTTGTACCCATGGTAACTCATTGAGTAAATGCACTTGCATTGCATAGAGGCAACCAAAGATTTGCCTGTTGGAAGTGTTCAATTTGTAGATTATTTTTACTATATTTTGGGTTTTTGAACTTTTGTTCCCAATATGTTTGTTTTGCACATAAATGTTTTTATTTTAAATTTTTTGTTGTATTTTAGTTTTTAAAAAAACAACTTATTTTCAAATACTTTTCTAAGGTATTTGAATTTTTGTTTTTCTTACATTTAAAAAATATATATATTTTTTCACATTTAAAAAATCTATTTCCATTGTAATGTTTTTGTGAATTTACTTCATTAAATATTTTGTTTACTCTATTTAGAAATCCATTTCAAATATTCCAGTTTTTTATGTATTTGAATTATTTTGTTTTTTACATTTTCCGTTTTTTAAATACAAAGGGACGTTATTTGAATTATATATTACATTTACATTTCAATATTATACAGCTTGTCACTTCTAGTTGTATCAATTTATGATTATTGAATTATTGGCATATAAATGTCCTATATTCTTTTTTTTTTTCATCAGATGTTTTGTATTTAATAACATGTGTAACAATTGCATAAAACAAATGGCACAAATGGATTCCTGAAGCAACTTCCAGGACTTCTGGGGGGGGGGGGGGGGAACTACACAGTTTTGATGCAAATTATTTGATGCTGTACTCATGTCATACTTAATGTTTTATTTTCCACCTATGTGTTCAAAACAGTGGAAGGAATCTGTTTAAAAAAAAAAAAAAAAAAAAAAGTTGTCATACCTGTCGGAAAAGCAACATCACAACAGTATCCTGTTTGTTGCGACGAGGTTTGGGCTGAAAGTCGACCGAGTCAGCCTTTTCCCCCATCAACATTTGTCTTTTTAGTGTGTGAAGTGAGAGTAGCTTTCCCCAAATGACTCATCTTTCATCCACTTCTGCTGACTTGAAAAATAATAGTCATACACTATGTTCAAAAAAGTGTAATTTTAATGTAGGGGGGGGGGACGTTCTAAAGAAGTCTATTTACAGACTATGTTGGCTGCGTGTATAAAAAAAAAAAAGGTTTGAACAGCATTTCATCAGTAAAGGTTAGTTTTCTTCATTATCCGCAAGAACTCCTGCTCGTTGACTTCGCCGTCTCCGTCTCGGTCGGCCTCGTCGATCATCTCCTGCAAGACCACAAATCGCACCTTATACCTTCTGGACTATTTTGGGGATTTTGTTTCTGTTGTGCAGGGTGGCAGTAATTATGAATAACTGGTGAGAGGAGCAATTACATTCATTATCTTCTTGTGTGTATACTGACTTTTTTTTAATTTTTTTTAAACTCTATTATTTCTAGCCATTTTGTTTATTTCTTTTCTACAAGGCGTTTGTTATTAATAACTAGCAAGAGGAGCGATGACATTTTGTCTATATTAACTGGCACAGAGTTTTGTTTTTGCTCTGTGGATTATTTCTAGTCGTGTTAAATTTCTATTGTGCACTCGGCATTTATCAGGGAGGAGCAATCAGACTAATACACGGATTCTTCGTCGTCATTTCTACTGTGCCAGTTGGAGTGTATGATGAATAACTAGCAAGAAGAAAGCTCGCATTAAAAATGGCATGTCTACATTGACAGTGGCGAGCATGGCATGATGAATTTGTTTTATTTTATTTTTTTTTTACCTAATGGCTTTTTTTTTTTCTTTTGTCACTGAGGCCTGTCACATTTTTTTAAGATGATACGGTTTTTTTTTTTAAATACCTCTGAAATCATGAAAAATAACGCCTGCCCTTATTATTTCATTATTATTGTTATAATTCTATGTTCATTTCTTCTGTCGCTATTAAATTGATTTTCTTTACTCTGTGATATGGATCCCCCTAGGTGTGAAATAAAAAGGATGTTCCCCCCTACAGGTGGAAACAGGTTTTCATACAAAAGTGGTCCGGGCTTCGTGTTTGACAGGAGTGATCACATGAACTCATTCACTGTCATTGCTCATTTGTGTCTCATGCTCGAGCATGCCATATACCTTCGACGATGGATTATTCCTAGCCGCTTTGTTTTCTATTCTGCACGGTGGGTCGTTATCATGAATAACTGACACAAAGAGCGATTGCATCTAAGTATCAAGAATATACGGTGAGATTATCGGCGGTCTCCGTACCTGCAGTTCTTCGTCTGTGAGGTTCTCTCCCAACTCTTTGGCGACTCTCTTCAGATTCTTGAAGGAGATTTTCCCCGTGCAGTCGTCGTCGAACAGTCGGAACGCCTTCATGATCTCCTCTCTGGAGTCCTTCTCACTCTGGGAACAGTGTCACATATTTACACACTTGATTAACCTAACAAACTGTGGACCCGTGGGTCACGGACGCACCATTTTCATCGTCATCATGCTGAGAAAGTCGCTGTAGTCAATGGTTCCAGAGCCTTCTTTGTCAATGTCGGCGATCATCTTCTTGATTTCTTCCTTCTTGGGTTCGAAGCCGAGAGCTCTCATTGCAACCTGACACCAGAACAAACGAACCACACCAAGAAATGAAACGGTATGAGATCAACATGAGCAAAATGATCGCAATTGTCTGTATTATCATAGTATTGTCAAAATTATGAGGGCCGCCATGAAAAGAAAAAAATTTCTATATATTACCATATTATTGTAGGAATCTTACAAGAATAAAGTCATCTTTTTTTAAAGCAAAATCGTATTTGAAATAATTTTTTTAAAAAGTCTTACATTTGAGATTATAATTTTACGAGAATACAGTATTTTTGATGAGTCATAATGTTTTTAAAAAAATAGCAATATCTGAGAAAATATATTTGACATTAAAATCGTAGTTACAAGAATAGACTTGATAAATTAATTAAGGTAATCTTACGAGAAAAACGTAGGGCTGTGAAAATGTTTTGAGCCCCTTAAATTCTCACTCCCCCCTCCATAATTTACCTACTTTAATGTTTTAAGGTCATCAAACAAATGTAAACATCAGACAAAAGATCACCCGGGTAAAAAAAAAAAGGCAATTTTTAGATGATGATTTTCTTTATTAAGGGGGGGGGGGGGGGAGAGATAAAAAACTATTCAAAGCTACCTGGCCCTGAGTGAAGAAAATTCCCCCCCAAACCGAATGACTGGTTGACCCACGCTCAGCAGCAACAAGTGAAATCAAGCGTTTTCTAACTCGCAATGAGTCTTTTACATCTCTGTGGAGATATTTTGGCGCACTCTTCCTTCCTTGCAGAATTGTTCTAATTCAGCAACACTGGAGGGTTTTCCAGCAAACTATCGTTTGCCACTTCCCAAGTACTTTCTTCAGGTGCTTGATGCTCCTGCTTGAGGAACCAAGACTAAGCACTGTTTACTACTTGAGGGCTGAAGTCAGGAATACCTGCAGGGGAAAACCTGTAGTTTAGGTTTGCAATAATATCCTTTGTGACACCATTCCTGGATCTGATCTTAACACGTTCCTGATTCACATTTTGGTGACACTTTTGTTTAGTAGTATTCCGCGAGATTGTTTTTTTTTTTTCCAAAATGTAAAATGTGTGTACCTTGTCTTGAAATAGGAACTCCTGTTCTAGGGTACTACTATATTTACACTGTGCATTTTATAAATCTTATTAATAATTAACAACCTTGAGCTCTTTGACGTCAATCTTGCCAGTGCCATCAGAGTCAAACAGGTCGAAAGCCTCCTTGATCTCCTGCTTCTGTTCCTCGCTCAGCTCGATTTTCGAGCTGGATTTCTTCTTTTGGCTCGTTGACGGGGCTGTTTTTCGGTAAGCTGTCGCCTGGAAGCACAAACAAATAAAGGTTTTTTTTGTTTTTTTTTAAACATATACAAATACAATAAATGAACGCTGCTAGTTTGGACGTCGCCTCCGTTTTGAAATTGAGGTCCACGTGCTCGTCGCAAAATTAACACGAAAAAGATGAGATTTGAAAGCAAATGTGTATTAGGAAGGACCCTTGTACACAAATATATACCATTTAAGTGGTGTTGCCAGGAGAGATGCAGTGAAGGAAAGAGATCAACAAACAGGACGAATCCCGGAAGTTCCACGACACTTTTTTTTTTTTTTTTTTTCGCCACTCACGACTCCTTTTCGCTTCTCCTCGCGCTTCTTTTACACTCAAAAAATGCGACAAAGTGGTCTTCCTATTCAGTTTTTATGTGTAAAACGAGAGGTACGCAAAGGGAAGCCAACTGCTGACGTAGTTTTATATTCGTCGTCAAGGTAAAGCTATTCGTTTGTTTGACTGCCTGTGAACGTTTCAACAAGTACGATTTTTCCTCCTTTTGTAACGCGAGAGCCAATAGGAACCTTTTACGGGCGGGATGTGTCCTTGTCGTCCAATTGCAAAAAGAAGTAGGCGGGATGTAATGTGAGCCAACCAATTGTTGGGGATCTTTTCTTTGTCTCCTTAGTAACCACGGAAACGACGCATGCGCAGTTGTGGCAGAGCAGTTGCTCAGAGGAAAATTGGTGTTTTAAAACGAGTTAGGCGAATTTTATCATCAGCCGATGTCCAGCGTATGGGTTCATTGTTTATATTTGTCGCCGACTCTCCATTTAACAAACAAACGGTTCAAGAAGTGCAACTTTTCCCTCCATTCGCTAACGTAAGAGCCACTAGGAAGCCTGAAATGGCCGTGATGAGTGCTTGTAGCCAATTGCAATAAGAAGTAGGCGGGATATAACGTGCTCCGCCAATCGTTGTGTACCATCCCTGTTCCCTCAGCAACGAGGCAAACTACGCATGCGCAGTCGTTACCAGGGCTGAGAAGCCGTCAGTGGAAAGCAGACGTACGAAATCAGGTATTATTGTTATCTTTAATAATCGAAAGCTTCCTCAAGGCTTTATGTGGATAATCGCTTGTGGTTTATTTCTCATTGAACATGGCTGAGTGTTGCCCAACTGTAGTATTCGATAAATACGTTTAATCATCCGAAGTAATGTTAGCCTAGCTTGTACAAGTATGATAGTCAAGAATTTTCGAATTTAGTGTCAATCTTACACTGTAAAGTCTAAAGTTGCCGTTTATATTTCAACAATATATATTATCAATACAATAAACGCATCCTGTGCAGTTTCACACATTAAGGTACTAGTTTTTAGCCATGTCCTAACCGAAAACTATGAAGAAGTATCAAGGGGTCTATTTCTTTACAGAAAAAGTAAAAAAAAATGTTTTTAAATAAACTGTCGTATATTTTCAACATTTCAATCGTAGTATTACCAGAATAAAGTTGTATATTTTTGACAAACAATTTGTATATTGTCTTAATCTGAGATGAAAGTCATAATCTCATCAGAAGTCTTTTTTTAAATGTATTTTTTATTACAATTTAATTTGATTGTGACACGAATTTAATATAAAAGGAAAAAGGAATGGAAAGTATACAACTCTTTTTGAATATACACAACTTTATTATAAAATGATGTTTTTAATCTCGTAGCGTAATTTGTTTTCTTTTCACTGTGGCCCTAATATAACACTCCTTCGTAGAAAGCAACACTTTTAATAAGTGTCATTTTATTTTGTAGGCCCGACTGTAGTAATGCTGGGAAGCACAATAATAAACCACAGACAACACGTGGGACTGCAGCAGCTGTTTGCACTGGCCGCTGCCGCACACTCCACATTGGGACCCCATAAAAAGTACAAGTTCATTCAGGATGAAGCTACCGGGGAGTCGATTCTGGTCGGGTCGTGTTTTCGCATCCTGGAAAACCTGGACCTAACCACCTGCGCTGTCGGCCAGCTGGTTCACGAGACGGTTCGGGCGCACCATGAGGTTTATCGCACGGGGTCCGAATACCTGCTGTTTTTCGCAGGAGCGTGGAGTCGGGCGGCATTATCGTGCTTGCAGCAAGGGATTCCGACTTTCCGTATCGTTGAGGCCTTGACCGAGGGGATGGACGTGTGTGTGGACGTTTGCAAGAAAAGCAGCGTTTCGTTCGATGCTCTTTGTGCGTCTCCACGAAAACGAGTTACAGAGGCACCATCTGACACCAAAGTCGGCAAAGGAAAAAGGCAAGTAAAGCTAAGTCGCTATTTTTGCAACACCAAGCCTGAAAGGAGTCCAGTCCTAGAGCCTCGTCTTCCTGACATCGCAAACTTGGCAGGTGGACTGAGCCACGGTTGCGATGACGCAATGCGTTTAGTCATCCAAGCCAGTCGTATCCAGTCGAAAGACATCCCGAGTTCTGCCTTCGACGTGACTAAAGTGACCACTTGCGTGTTGCCAGGTTTCCCGGAGGATCACGCTCACATTTGTCCGGGCTGTGTCGTTCTCCTCAATGGAGAACAGGCTTCTGTGGCCCATCACCTCAAGGACCAACCTCTGGACGTCGTTCTTATCAGTGGCGATTTATCGCACACCTATCGCCATCTTGGCTTTAACAGGCCTGCGGGTGTGCAACGTGTCGCTGACCAGTCCGATTTGTCAAATTTGAGCGTAGAGGAAGAGTGGATTGGAAAGGTCCTGGCGCTCCTCTCGCACCTGGAAGTGGACTTGGTGCTAGTCAGTGGGCTCGTCAACGAGGCCGTATTTCAACTCTGTTCTCAGCATCGGATACTTGTAGTTGGAAAAGTGAAAGCGTCCATTTTAAAGGAAATGGCTAATGCAATCGGAGCGGTTCCGGTCACATATGCGACACAGTTGAGTAAGCGCTGTGTTGGCAAGGGTGTTCAGGTCAGCATATGGAGGGAAATTCAGAGCCATAAGGGGACGCCGTTAACCGCTGCCAATATTTATGCCAGTGCGAGCGCCCGGTTGGTCACGGCCATTATCACCAGCTGTGTGCACGGGAAGGTGCAGGCCCTGGAGGACCGTTTTTGGGCTTGCGCCTACCGCATACACCACGCCCTGAAAGACAAAGCGGTGCTGCCTGGCGCTGGAGTGACGGAGATGCTTTGTATTCGTCGCCTGATGAAGAAAGTAGATGCGGAGAGTCCCAGAGATGGGACCAGTGGTTCTAACCCCTACCTTGGCATTGTCCTGCACCTCCTGGCAGACAGTTTTAAAGAATACCTATCCGCCTTGATGGCCAACGCCACCGGGATTTCACAAGTCAAAGCCAGGACTGCGGTGAACCAGAAACTACAAGACTTCAACGGCATTTCTGCAGAGTTCTCACAACTTATCTTGGACTCTGATGTCCCCCCCTCTAAAATCTTTGACAATCTTAGCGTCAAACAGGAATCATGGAGGAAGGCCCTGGATTTGGTTTTGCTTGTTTTGCAGACGGACGCAGAGATTATTACTGGTGTAGATCAAAGCAAGTGTGGTGATCATGCAGATCTCGTGTTTTTATGACCTCACAAGAAGAAGAGACATTTTTTTTTGTTGTTGTTCGTTTTTTTTACATGGACTGGAAAAGTGTGGTACAAGTGCCTATTTATTAGGTTGGCAGTTTTCAAACTGGGACCCCCAGATCCCCAGGGATCCGCGAGCCTTAGTTAGGGAGTCTGCTAAATATCCATCCATCCATCCATCCATCCATTTTCTACCGCTTATCTGAGGTCGGGTCGCGGGGGCAGTAGCTTAAGCAGGGACGCACAGACTTCCCTCTTCCCGAGGCGTTCCCAGGCCAGCCGAAGGATGTAGTCTCTCCAGCGTGTCCTGGGTCGTCCGGGAGGCATCCGAATCAGATGCCCCAGCCACCTCATCTGGCTCCTCTCGATGTGGAGGAGCAGCGGCTCTATCTACTCTGAGAGTCTTCCGGATGACCGAGCTTCTCACCCTATCTCTAAGGGAGAGCCCGGACACCCTGCGGAGGAAATTCATTTCAGTCGCTTGTATCCGGGATCTTGTTCTTTCGGTCATGACCCACAGCTCGTGATCATAGGTGAGGGTAGGATCATAGATTGACCGGTAAATCGAGAGCTTCGCTCGTTTCCAGTGAGGGTTGGACTCCGCCAAGGCTGCCCTTTGTCACCGATTCTGTTCATAACTTTATGGACAGAATTTCTAGGTACAGCCGAGGCGTAGAGGGGGTCCGGTTTGGTGGCCTCAGTATTGCATCTCTGCTTTTTGCAGATGATGTGGTTCTGTTGGCTTCATCAAGCCATGATCTCCAACTCTCACTGGAGCAGTTCGCAGCTGAGTGTGAAGCGGCTGGGATGAGAATCAGCACCTCCAAATCTGAGACCGTGGTCCTCAGTTGGAAAAGGGTGGCGTGCCCTCTCCAGGTCGGGGATGAGATCTTGCTCCAAGTGGAGGAGTTCAAGTATCTTTGGGTCTCGTTCACGAGTCTGCTAAATAATTTTCAAAAAATTATGTTGTAACCTACCTACTTGACCTTTGCAGCAATTTTCTGGCACACGCTTTGATATAATTGTGACGTATCATCATATAAATTGAGAATAAAAGGCACAATTCCTTTGAGGGCATATTCCCATTTTTATAAAGAAGTCTTTCCCAGAATAGAATATGTATTATTTTAGTTGTATTTTCCAAATTCCTAGGCTACGTTTTAATTCCTATGTTATGCAGTTGTACACATGGTAGTTTTTGTTCAATTGGTGTACGGGGTTTTTCCTCACCCTGTAAGGAGTCTCTGGACCCCAAATATTTTGACAACCCTTGTATTATGTGAAGGGGATGTTCTTCGCTGTCAGTCATTCTAAAATTGTACTACCCGTGTTTACCACATGGGAGAGACAGATGGTTAGTTGATGAAATTTGCCGACATGTGAATACTGGGAATGGTTGATGAGTAGGAAACATTACATCTGCTTCACAGTCAGAGGTTCGAATCGCTGCTTTCTGTGGAGTTTGACTCTGTGCTTTATCCAGGTACTGTGGATTCAAAGACTCTAAATTGTCCACAGGTGAGAATGTGTTCACGAATGGTTGTTTGCCTCTATGTGCCCTGCGGTTGGCTGGCAACCACTCCACGGTAAAATCACCTCGCCTCGGGGTAGAGAAATGGGTGAATAGATCTTATTTGGAATTCTTTCCGCAGCCATAGACAAAGTGGTAGTCCTGGGATACTAATTCTGTTCACACGCACATGTGTGGAATGTAGCATGTCAACAGTAGTCCATCTCTAATTGAATAGATGTCTGTTTTTTGATCCCCTTGATATTATGCTATCAAGCTCTCGATAGATTTTTGTGTGAAGAAAAGTAGGCATGAAACAAAATACAGATATTGCCACGTAATGCAAAGTCAACATGTAATAGGTACGGTTGTCTCTGAAAGATTATCCTGACCGATTAGATTATCCAGTGGTTAAAATGTCAATATCAGGATTTGCACGTTTTGATTGAGGTTGGCTGGAATGTTTCATGTCGTTTTAGGTTGCTTCACGCAGTTTTGTAAGTCTGGGTTATTGACACAAAAACAACGAAACAGGGACCAGTGATTGTGATTTGCATTTGCACACGTCACTAGAGAATGCTTTTTGGGTATACATTATGGAAACGTGATTTTTGAATTTTTTTGCACACAAGTTGGGCCCACCCAACAAGTGTGAAATTCACCAACGCGTTCTCTGAGGTCAGCCGACAGATCTCTCTCTCCTTGTCGTCCCTAGAGCAAGGTTGAAACGCAGGGGACACACAGCCTTTGCTGTGGAAGCCCCCGAGCTCTGCAATGAGGTGCCCCCCACGTTAGACTAGCTCCCACTTTCCTTAATTTTCAATCTCATTTTTAAAAAAACATTTGTTTTCCCTGGCATTCTCAGACCCTGCATGAGTTTTCCAGTGTGTGGTTTTGTGATTGTGATACATTTTTGTAAACTGTTTTTAATGTCCTGCATTTGTTGTGTGTTATTGGTGCTAAATAAATTGGTTTGGATTGGAAATTACCAGTGAGCAAAGTAAATGTTTAGTTTTTTTGCCAATTTCTGAAAATGTGTCTGTGAGCGAGCCCTTCTCCACTTTTGCCTCACTGTTACGTAATTTACATAACAGCTCGCACACCAAGTTTCCCCGCCCATGACTTGGCAACTAGCCTAAGCAGAAATCCAGAGCCCCTCTCTCAAGTCACTGAAGCACTATCACAGTAGAGACGCCCACATCGCACATGCACATAATTTGACTGAGTGCTTCTTTCCGGTGTCACCAGCATGAGCCCAGCTGGATGTAAACTGATCCAGCACGAGTTTCAGATGTGGTTACGTTTGCCCAGAAGCCCAAACCAACGAGACGAGAACAAAAATGCTGCGCAAAGTACTCGGCAACAAGTTGGGAACACCGTTAAGCACTGAAGTCGCCTTGTCGCCCGGCAGCCCGGATTAATGAAAACACTGGTTCTGTTCACATGGTTGAAGGGCCACGGTGAAAGCGTCCAAGTTAAACCACCCCTCCGCCCCATCTCCGCTTTCTTGACGTCTGCAAATCGGAGAGGACTAGTGGGCGTGAGCTTTACTATGTGTCGGTGCTAGGGCGCATGCGAACTGAGGCCCGAATGGGGAAAGCCTCACACACAGATCTAAGACAGCTGCTTTGATTAAACCACTACACAGGAAGACGGCAATACAAAGGGGGGCAGGATAGGGAGGGTACCATCCCCCCCCCCCCCCCCCAACCAGCAACTCTCCAAACAGAAGGCAAGCACGTGAAGACTGCAGATCTGCCGATATTTTTCCAGCTCGCTGTGGAGCCCTTCTGTTGGTGAATCTCACCAGTCAAAAGGGCACTCGAGGCTCTTGCGATTGGCCCGTTCAAGCACACGCACACTGACCCCCGAGGTCTTTGCAAGGCAGCTGGTGTGAAGCTCCGAGAAGGGGGTGGAGGGAAGTTAGTGGGAGGCCACCGTGGGGCTCTTCCAGAAGGAGTCGGAACAGTCGCCGACAGGGAGAGGAGGAGGAGATGGCCACCGGAGAGATCACCACGCTTCCCTCCACGCATGAAGACGGCAGCAGCGGCTTCCCACCAGGAACCTTCAAGGAGCCCAAAAGGTTGTACTGTAAAAATGGGGGCTTCTTCTTGCGGATCAAGTCAGACGGGGGAGTGGACGGAATCCGAGAGAAGAACGATCCCCACAGTAAGTTCCTGCTGTCTTTATTTTCTTCCTTAGCTCATAAAAAATGTGCGTCAGCCGACATTTGGAAGTTCAGGGGATGTCAAATTTTCCTTAATCTATGGAACATGCCTGTATTTCGTAAATTGGGCTCGCCATGCTGACTCACACTTCTAGATGTGACGCAAGACAACACAACACAAACATTTTTGTCAGTGAAGGCGACTTCCTGATGACTAAGGTCTACGACCTTAAAAAGTCGTGCTTGAGGTTACATCGAGTCACATTTACTTTCTTTAGTTCCTCTTAAGGTTTTTAGCCAACCAGAAACTGTCCAGTCCTGAGTTATACAAGGTATACTGTAACGGGGCCTTGTCCGTAACACTGAATACTTTTAAAACATGAGGAGACGCTCAGCAAATGCCTCAGGAAAACAAATGTTTGGAAAATGTTTTGTTAACCGAGCCAGGGTGACAAGTACCTTGATTTAGATTGTGCTCCAGGACAAAAAAAAGAGCAATTTAAGGTAATTGAATTACACTTCAATAACAATGAGTCACAACTACTTGTGATAGAAACCAGAGTGCGCAATCAAGCGGATGTTAAGAAGGGCTGTTAGCATGGGAAGCCAATGAGTAGCGTTATTCCTCAATGGGATAACGTCGGAGCACCATCAATGGTACCTTTGTTGAAGTGTAATAGACCTGCCAAATTTGGGGATTACGTCACAGAACATTTATTACTGTAAGTACTATTTTTTTTTCATCTTGTACTAGTGTTACCGATGTGTGGCCATACAAAGTGAACCGCACCGACTACGGAACCGTTCGCCAAATGTACCTCTTGGTCGAGAGGGCGTTGTGCTTTTGGTGGCATGTGATTGGTTTAACTCCGTTCACCTCAAAACTTAATTGCTCCAGTGACTTATCGACCACGACCTTGAGGGCTGACCACAGACTTTATTGCTCTGTTCACACCATCCTTGGCAAAAACCACACTAAATGGGTTCCAAGTCACCGCAGGTCGTGTGAAGGAACCTGTCGAAGTTCCATCTCTTCAAACTTCTGTTGGGTGCTTACACCAAGATTTTGGGAGACAAATGTCTTGATTTCCTTGCAGTTAAGCACAGAAATTGCTGCTGTACATGAAGCAAAACGCCTAATCGTCCTAAAAATACAATCTAACAGTTTCTGTTTCTCTGTTCTTAGTCTGACTTGTTTCTCTAGATCAAGGGTTCTCAAACATTTTGGGTCACAAGACGCCTATACTATATTCTCTGAAAAAATAGGACTAAATTATTGAAAAAAACCACACCTTTCATTCTTAATAAAAAGACATAATTCATGCAGGGCTCAAAGATTCATGTAAAGAAATGTCACAATCATATTGGAGCTTTTAATTGGCCTAATGCTAAGTTGGGGAGGTGTTATTGGTTTCTTACATTTGTTTTAATGTTTGTTATACTGGCCCCATATGTAGGTATGTGCTTATTTTTAGAATGATATGACATCATCTATTGGACACTATTTTGCGGACCACCAAGCTGTGGCTCACAGAGTCATAGGGATCCGGGGACCCCAGTTTGAGAACCACTGCTTTCAATGGATCACCCACTCTGGTTCCTTGTATGTAGTAGGTTCTGGTGCCTCAGAACATCTCACTGTGTTACATCTGCATTCTCCTGATTTCGTAGTGGTCCATAAAAACAAAAAACAGAAGACAGTTTGGAAACAGCTAGGATACTTTTTGATTGGTTTCTGGTAGCTTGTGTCTGGGTAAAGAGCCTCAGGCGGTTTGATTGGCATTGCACAGTCTGTACCAAGGCATTTTTGTCTGTTCTCCCCAGTAACACTTCAGCTGCAGGCCACATCCGTCGGCGAGGTGGTCATCAAGGGTGTTTGCGCCAACCGCTACCTGGCCATGAACAGAGACGGACGACTGTTTGGAGCGGTGAGTGGACCACGCCTGTTGTCTTTCTCTTGCCTGTTGTTTCTTCTACAGCGGATTGTCCAGAAGGCTCATTTTTACCTTAATATAGCACTTTTGAAGCAATCAAACCGGTTTATTGCTGCTGAAACAAGCAACTAGTGCCTGACAGCCCCAGTTAAATTTCAGTATTACAGAGTCACTATTTATTAATTTTTAATTTTTAAGGTTTTGGGACACCTGTAAGTCATATTGTAGAGAGTTGAGAAGTAGAAAAATGAATGATGTCACAGTTCACTATTTACAAATCTTTTTTTCTGTGGAACCTATCTTCAGTTAGTCACTGAAAAACTCACCTGTTTTCAGTTTTTGTGCTCTTTCTGAAACAACCTAAGAAGTCACAAGATACCGCCAAAGGAAATACTAAAGTAGTACAGTTTGGTGTTAAGGACGTATGTTGAAGTGATGCATCTCAACTGAGACACAATTATTATTATTTATTTTTTTTAAATGTTGGAGAGCAGCTAAGTTTAGCTTGGGTTGTTAGTGGAAGTGACAGAGAGTCTTCAGTGCATGTACACATAAGGTAAATATTCTAAATATATATGCCGTGATTGACTGACGACCAGCCCTTTTTTCCTGAAGTCAAGCGAAGCAATATCGAAAATGGATGTTCAAATTCCTCTTTTGTCTTTATCATCAGAGACGAGCGACTGAGGAATGTTACTTTTTGGAGCGTCTGGAGAGCAACAACTACAACACGTACCGCTCCAGGAAGTACCCCACCATGTACGTGGCGCTGAAGCGGACCGGCCAGTACAAATCCGGAAGCAAAACCGGACCAGGTCAGAAGGCCATCCTCTTCCTCCCAATGTCTGCCAAAGGCTAACCTGGAAGGAGCCAGATTCATGTTCATGTCTGAAATTGTGATGGCAGTGAACGTATGTCGCCACTGTCCGAAAGAAGTAGCTGTGATGTTATTACGACTGTTCTGTCATTTTATTCCGATGCACCTTTTGTCTTTCACCAACTGGGTGATAAGAGAACCAGATGGCTTGCTGAAGAGGACTTCGGATCATACCTTCAGATTATGTGACTTTCTTTCAGCTAAGGCTTTCAACATAAGGTCTCTTGGAGAAAGATGTTTAAAAAAGGAAGGGGGGGGGGGGGGGCATTTCACACACTTTAAAGGAAACCTCGAGCACGTATTCTACCTTTACATGCATCTTCCTGAGATGTCTTATAGCATTTGCGCTGCACTGGAGCAGAACGAAACCAATGCAAGTGAAGTGAATGAGTTTCAGTTTAGTCTGACGACAGGCAGCTCACTGCGACGAGAGACGATATAGATGCGGTCTGGTAACTTAGCCACAAGAGACTGTTTTTAAGCACGCTCGGTTAGAAGCTACAGACAGTCGCTTCTGGTACGAAGAGGTACAACTTCCTGTTCCCAACTCGGCAAATTTGACCGTGGTATGCTAGGTAATGTTCATGGAGGTAGTAGGTCATGAGTATCGGCGATTGGAGAAGCTGATGTTTAATGTGTTTTTGTGTGTATAAAATGCCAGCCACAATTTTATTTGGATTGTTTCCAAGTTTTGTGCCTCTGTAGCAGAACTTTAGATTTCAAAGTGGGCTATCCCGCATTTGTTGGCTCAGTTTGAAAAGTTGAAACTCCCGGAGGCACCAAGGACTTGATCAGTGTCCACACCAACAATCTTCTCAAATTTAATACCAGCTCGATAGAATAAACAGTATTTGTAGAAGGTAGTAGTAGTAGTCCAATAATAAATAGTCAAGAGTTGTACCAAGAACACTAGGTTCAGTCCTGGTCCTTGCGTCGTACGTTATGGCTAAGATGGAGGAATTTGTCGATGGTAGAGCTGGTAAAACATCCCCGAGTAGACGGCGGGGAGCTCCTCCATGGCAAGGTCGATGCACTCGAACCCACGCTCCAGGCCGTGCAGCAGCAGCCTGGCCACTCGGGCCGTGATGGGCGTTGTGTCGGCAGTGCGCGCCAGCTCGGCGAGGCTGAGCCACTCGCAGCGCTCGCACTCGTGCGTGCAGAAGTGGATGTCGTAGCTGAGCGGGCGGAGGCGGCAGATGACGTACATGTCGGACATGCCGAAGGCGCCCGGGTGGTTGTGCTGCTGACGGATGCTCAGCAGAGATCGGAACTCTGAACGGACGCCCGTTTCCTCGAAGACTTCGCGCACCGCCGTCACTCCTGGGAAGGATTCAATGTTGCAGATTAACAGGAAGTTATAACTATGATACTAAAGCTGCTTTTCTCTCTTCATGCGCACTTCAAATGAATGTACAGTACATAAGGGGGTTCTCAGATTTTTTTGGGGGTCCAGGTAGCTCTTAAGGGGACACATTTTTCCAAGGACCACCTCGTAAACCTAATGCCCATTAAACCGAACTACCACGGTGTAGGAATTAAAACGTTGCCTATTTATTGAGGAAAAAAACTTCAGAAAGTTGCGATAACAAAGAGAAAAGGTTGTAATGTTATGAGAATAAAGTTGAATTTGAATCTTAACAAGAACAAAGACTAATTAAAAAACAAACCCAACAACAAAAAAAACGTAATACAGATATGAGTGACCTGACTAATGACTATTGTTTTTCAAAGCAAAATATCATTCGGACAATTTTTTGCTTTAGAAAACGACTACTCTTACTGCATGCAGCTTACGGATTCACATACAGTAGTGATGAAACATTTCATTTGTCTGGATGACTGTATTATACTGCCCCCTGGTGGCCATGTTGTGCACACTAGAAGGAGCCACAATGAATTAATCATGATGCACAAACTGTTTTATTCTTTACATTCTATTATATTTAATTGTTATTATTACTATATGTTTTATAAATTACAATAATATAGAGTGCTCTTTTCTTTATTAAAAAAAGATAAAAAGTTTTTTTTTTTTTTTCTGGAACAGATTTATGGCATTTCCATTCATTTCAATGAAGGAAGATGATTTGAGACGCGAGTGTTTTCAGTTACGAGCGTCGTCATGGAATAAATTCAACTCCTATCTCAAGCCACCACTTTTTTTTTTGACATTGAAGTCCAATCGTATTGAGAGTAGAAAGTGAATTTTTAAAAAATACATCTTTTTCATAAAAGTTATTCTGGAAAAGACGCCTTTGTCCTTTAAAATAAAATAGGACTATAGAGTAATCCCAGTTATAGCACAGTTCACCTATCATTCACCGGTCCCGCTATTTCACAGATTTTTCTGTTTCGATGTGATTACACCATGTGGGAGGGTTATTTTAGGGTTCAAAGGATTTTGCTCCATCTAGTAGCTACTGGGTTAGCTTACGTCGCTAACGTCCTTACTTGACACTCACCGATATTCTCTCCGGGATCCGACAGACCACCGGGGAACTTCCAGGCATTTTTCGTCTGCCAAAAAGCATAGTTTAGGCATACGCATTAGACGTTTAATGTGTGGAAATTAACTATTTTTAGCAATAACTATTTCATAGTATAACTTGCATTCTCAAGTTCACATCTTGTGCAACAGTTCGGCATTGCAGCTGAGGTGAAATCTAAATTTCAGCCAAACATTCTTGAGTTGTTTTTTTTGTGGCCATACAGTGCAAAATTGTGTTTTCAAACTGTGATTTCTCTTCTCCGTAGGGACAAGAACCTTATTTGAAGGTCTGTCCATTTGCAGACATTCCACTGGAAATGGAAGCTAGAATACAGTTTTATTTTAATGTCACAACAGAATCCATTTTTTTCCTCCCGTTACAGCTTCTTGAAAACCCAAAATATTTCGTCGCTACATCGCAAAAAAAAAAAAAGTGGTTTTAAAAATGCAGTAACATATTTTTTTTGTGTCAGTGACTTGAGAAGTGTGATGCAGTGAAGTGTTTTCCATCAAAAAAAAAAAAAAAAAAAAGTTTCACCACTTATCCCTGATATTTAATAATAACAAAATGCTGCTGGTTAAATTATACTGTCAGTGTGTGTGTGTGTGTGTGTGTGTATATATCTATTTTTATAGGTCTATTTTGTATACTGCGCAGAAAAGTCAAACACACAGAATTGTGTGAGGAACACAAAAATGCACTAATAAAAGTGCATTGTATTTGTATGTGTTTTCAACCCAATGCTTTACTGCTGGATTTGTTCCACATGTAGACAAATAAAAGACTTTGTGACACCAAAAACTGGATTTTGTTGTTCTTACCTCATTTTGGTGCAAATTCCGACCAAGGTTCAGAAAGTTTTTTGTATTGATTATTCTTTGTTTTGTTGTTATAAATTAGATTACAATGTTTCTGCCTGACCGCTATTTTACCGCTGTGCCTCAATTGCCGGGTGCATATATTGACAAATACACGCCTGCCTAAAAAGATGGGGGGGGGCGGGGGGGGGGGAAACAAGTTGTAAATGAAAAGAAAATATCTAAGTAAACATTGACATTTGACTATGTTGCTAACCAAAACAGAAGCACTTAACCTGTCTCCCAAACGAATTCCCTGCGCAGTATTAAAGACGATCTTACTTTACGTGAGAGTCTATAACGACAATTAGCTTTCCAGTTCACTGACGAGCTGACATCTCGTCCTTCCACAATATTTACAGTGGCTATAAAAAGTCTACACACCCCTGTTCGAATGCCAGATTTTTGTGACACAGTATATAAAAATGATACAAATACAGATCACTCAATGGACATTTTTATTTTCATCTTTTCAAGGAGTTAGCACCCACTACTACCATGTTCAGCTCTTCTTTTATTTAGTTTCCATTTGATATTATTTTTGTATGCATTTTTATATTATTGATCTAGTTTTGAACTCCACTGTTCCAAGTTGAGCAAATAAATACGATTGAACGCAGTTGTTTAGCTACAAGCGCCAGTAGCGTAAATGTGTCTTCGCTGTTCAGCTCACTGATATCAACTGCTATCATCACTGTCCTTGTTCAGTGGGTGGAACTGTTTTTCGGACCCTCCGGGAATGCAAACAAATCCAAATGGGCCGTTTTGTTTGTGTTTTTCTTCTCCCCTAAAGAGCTCTGTATTGAGTGCGTGCGTTACAAGACGAGCACGTACAATGAGAGCTCTGTACAGTAGTGCTGGCCCAATGCAATCATAGGGCTCGTGTTCAAATAGCATCTGTTTGCTCCGGGTCAACTAACTGGAGCTTTGGAGGCCACATAGAAGTAAAAATAAAAACAAGTGATTATAGACGCTTCGTTAAGGACGAAGGAAGGAAGGAAGTTACTATCAAAGTAATCCCCCGCATATTCATTGTTTACTATTCACAAATTCACCTTTTTTGTCTGTGCTCTTTCTGAAACGAGCGAAGGTGTTGCCCCCAAAAAATCAAAATAGGAATGTAGTACAGTAATTGGTGTAAAGGAAGTAAGTTGAAGTGCTACATCTTGACTGAGGTACTAATAGCTCGGTATGCCAGGGATGTGCTAAGTTTAGCCTGGGTTGTTAGTGGAAGTTAAGCAGCGTCTTTGCAGCATGTGAATGTACATGTACACATTTTTTCTTATTTTTACACTGGTATGACAATTCGGAAAATGAAATCAAATATTCCCTTTTCTGTTAATAAAGTTGTAAAATGGTGGCAGTTTTACACCGCAAAAAAACCAAAACATTCTATTTTCATGCATTGATATGGGAGGAAAACATTTGCATTCCAGAGCACAATACCTTGTTCTTGTCTTGCACCGCGAGAACTTTTCCATTGGACTCGTCGACTACTGCCCCTACACACAAGTACAATACAAACCTATATCGTGACAATTGTATTTAAACCAGGCAAACCAAAAAAGTTGAGGGGTAAAGAAGAAATGGGCATATGGTCTGGACCAGATCGCCAGTGGGTTTGCACCACACAGTCCTTAGTGTTATAAATATGTAACTTTGAGTTTGCTAATACGGGTTAAAATAATATCCGGCCTTTGTGGATTCTAAACTGTGTGACTCAGCTGAACTTGTCAATGAAGTGGACATTTTTTTATTTTTTTTTTACAACGTTGTGACTAAGCCAGGAGGAGGAAAAATGGGCCTTTTTTTTCTTCTGGTATGTCCTCTTTTGAAAATGTATTTGACAGCAGCGTAAAAGAGGCATGTGTTCAAGGTCTGACTTGGACTTCTGTGTGGAAATTGATGTCATTCGTCATCCCAGAGCCAAAGGTTTAAAAAAAAAAAAAAATGGGAGTTTTGCCGCTATGGAACCTTGTCATTCTGTCGCTTTGAGTTCAGGGAATATTCAATAGAAGAGAAAACAAATTCAAAAGTGGGGAATATTACATTTTAATTGCTTTAAAATTCACAATATAGCGTAAATGAGTTTCACTACATGTCTATACTGTCGTAACTTGGGGTCACTAAGAAGGAGAATTCGGGCTGCATGGAAAAGAAACCTGGAAATAAGTTGTTCAAAAAATTATTTTCAAAAAAGTCACTGAAATGCAATTAAGTAAGAGAAAAATTTTACAATAACAAAAAAGTAATCGAAAACACAGGAACATTTGGAAAGGTTATTACAAAAAAAAAAGTTATGACACGACAAAAAGTCATTGAAATGCAGGTAAATCGGAAAAGGTTATTACAAGAAAAAGTCAACAAAATGCAGGACAAGGACAATTTAGTCGTCAGTGAACCCACCATGCATGTTTTTGGAATGTGGGCAGAAACCACAGTACCCGCAGAAAACCGACGCACACTGCTTGCTCCATACAGGAAGGCCAAAGCCAGATTTTTGAACTCATGACATCAGAACGTTGTTATCACAAGAAAAAAAAAAAAATCGTCAAAATGTAGGTAATTTGGAAAATGTTCTTTTTACAAGAAACGTCATCAAAATGTTTTTTATGTAATATGAATAATACTTGAGTACAGTTGTAAATACTGCTTTATTCTTACATTTTCTTTTTTTTTTTACCTCCTCCTTTGTAGTAATGTATCACTTGCCATCCTAAATAAGTAGCCGCTGCGATCCTCAACAATTTGGGTCTTTGTGAAACCCTGCTGTAAACAATCCTGCCAAAATTTGTTTTTTAAGCATGCCTCTTATTTCGTTTTAAAGGCAATGGGACTTTTTCATGCTGCGGACATGTTGTGAAATGCTGTTTGGGAAGCTATTCGAAACCCACTCTGCCCTCTGTTGGACTTTTTGCGGGAATGCTAAGAAGGTGTCTCCTTACCAGCCACTCCGACTTGGTGAGTAGCAAAGCGGGGCAGCCTGCTTTCTCCTCCCCCCATCCAGAGGGACAGGACGGCGTAGCGGTCCTGCGCGTGGTGGAAGGTGAAGCCGTGGGCGCAGGCGGCGGCGGCGGCGCATCGGCTCATCGCGATGGGGACGCGCAGCCACACGGCCAACTTGCCCTCCGATTTCCACTGCGCCAAAGAATCTGCGGCATGAAAGGCGCACAACGGGACACGGATGAACGGATGAACGAACGAACGAATGCAGGAGCTGGCTTTAGCTGCAGTGTTCAGGTCGTCGTGTTCGGATCCCACTTCTGACACCAAATGTTGACTTGGTGAAAGGTAAATGAATCATGCCTGTCATCAAACTGCCAATGAGACAGCTATTGAACAAATGGCTGAGTTATCGTAGTCATGTTGTCTTGGAATCCCACTTCTGACACCAATTGATCTTAAGAAAAGGTTCAAGCAATCATGCCAATGAGATTAAAGCTACTGTATGGACTGAGCTAAGGCAAAACATGTTTGAACCCCACTTCTGACACCAAATTTGTCTTATCACACGGTAACGTAATCATGCCTTTCATTTAGCGGTCAATGAGATAAAAGCGAATGAATGAATGGCCTAGCTACCTAAACTGCAATGTGATCGGATCCCACTTCTGACCGCAAACTCGTCTTAGCGAAAGGTAAATTAATCGTGCTGGTCTTCAAGATGGCAATTCGGTCAAAGAATGACTGAATGGCAGAGTTCTCTTAAGGCACGATCCCAATTCTGACGCCAAATTTGGCTAAGCGATAGGTCAGTGAATCATGCCTATCATCAAGTGGCCTATAAAATTAATGGTGATCGGTGTAAAAAAAAACAAAAAACATTGTGCTCTGATCCCACTTCTGACACCAAAGTTGGCTTTGCACAAGGAATTAAAACAGCCTGCTATCAAGCTGCCATCAAGATTGAAGTTCATATACGAATGGCCCAACGTGTTCTGGTCCCACTTCTAACACCAAATTCGGATGACCAAAAGATACATTAAACAACCTGTTATCAAGCTGCCATTGAGACTGAAGTTTTCACAATGTGTTCTGGTCCCACTTCTAACAACAAATTCTTAATAGCTTAAGGTAATTTTGTCATGCTTGCCATCAAGCTGCCAAAGAGACAAAAGCATCTGATCGAATTGCAGAGCTGTCTATACGCTCAACAGCCATGACATTGGTTTGGTTTGATCCCACTTCTGATATCAAGTTCGACCCAACGAAAGGTAAATTCATGCCTGTATGAAAGTGACCAAACGACATTATAGCAAATGAAATAATGGCCGGCTGTCAAAGGCGCAACGTGTTCTGATCCCACTTCTGACACCAAAATTGAAAGTCTAATTACATGCAATACAAATATCCTTCGATTGCCTCTGCCAAAGTTTAGAATGTAACACCATGTTATGACAACATAGCACAACAAACCTGTCAGTAAGCTTCCGAAAGCAGTTTCGCTGATGTCCTCTGGCAGATCGACGTCGGCCAGGTCCACCGTGACACCCCCGAACCGGTCCACTTTGCCGGGCAGAGCCCGCTGGTTGACCGCTGCCCTGCACGTGAACGCGCGGGAGCAACACCACTTCCGACAAAGTCCAGCAACTCCAAGTTTGCAAAGCAGAGCGTACGTAGCCATATTGTTATGGTTCTGTCACTTTTACTTGCTTTTAAAAACGTCGCCAAATGACAGCCGGCCAACTTCCGCCCTTGAAGTTGCGTAAACACCGTAAAGCATCGTCGGAGGAGCGTGACGATTGGTCGAGGTTAACACTGACGTCATTTATCGGTGTCTGCCAATCATAGCTCGTCATTATTGACTCCCCCACCAGAGCGCGCAAGCTGCACGGCTAACTGCTGTGACTACGTGGCGGCCATGTTGGCAGGGACAACGTTCCCATCAAAGGCACTACATGGACATTGAAATTAACTCAGAATTTATTCATTAATTAAACCGATTTTCATGACGTTTATCAATACAAACCGCTTAAAAAAGACAACACGTGAAAGGTTATTTCTAGTTCCCTTGGTGGGATTGATAGAAATGATTGGCGAAACGCTTATATTACACTACATGCATCTTTTTTTGTTGTTGGCTATATCCCATTACAGATACACACCCAGATCTCCTTATAAACATATAGTTGCATTCCACTTAGTCGCACCGACACAACAAACGCACGAAATATCAACAGAGGGCCTAATCATTGAAGAGCAGAATAAAAGAACCGGGCAATAAAGGTTTGAACGGTCGTCAGGATAAACCCGGACCGCGACCTTTCTTTGTTGTCTCTTTTTACAGTGTTGTGCACAATCGTACGCGGCACAATATGCCCGTTGTGCCGGCATCCCTATTATTCTTTCGGTATCTTGCCGTCCGCACACATGGAATGCGCTGACGAGGTTGCCCTTACTAGCTTAGCGTCGCCGTAGGCACGCAGCTAAAAAGGGCCGTTTCGTACCTACCCCGTCATAGCTATGCTGGTAGGTATTTAATAACCCTGATTATTATTGCTAAACAATATATCCATACATGCAGATTCATGACACGTCACCGATTGTATTTAGTTTACATGAATGCATTAAAGAACTTGAAATGGGTCAACTGTGTAAAATACAGTGATATGAATGTTTTGTTTGCTGATTAGACGTCAGACTTTTATTTCATTTCTTTTAGTTATTTTTATTTTGTCATTCTCTTTTCATAGGTATTTTCTGCATATGCTTTGTGTATGTTCATTATTTGAATTTTGATATTTCCTAGCGTGGTGTTTATTGAATCGTAACGCTAGCCTTTATTTCATAAAGTTGGTTAAAAGAAAAACGTATCTGAACACAAACCGGTAATTTGAATGATAAAATACTACCTACCATTCATTATTTCTGAATTACCTAAACAAAGTGAGTGGTAATTTTCGCTTCATTACGGTAAAAGGGGGCAGTGTTCAACTTTGAACCCGGAAGCTGTTCTATTAATACCCGGTGTTTATTCCATGTTTTCGTTCTCACGTGTGGCACATTTCTTCCACTTATCATGTCTTCGAAGAAAAAGAAAAGTAAATCCAAGCGGTTAAACGAAGGGGACGGCTCCTGTGACTCGAGCAACTTGGAAACTTCCGGTCACGAGGGGAGCACAAGCAGCAACGTGTTCACTGTCATCGACTTCATTGACAAAGGTAATAACAAAACCCTGACTTGCAATTAAATGAACTTTTCAGTAACCTTTCCTACCCAGGACATGAAGAAGAAGCTACTCGGTGTCCTTGTTGCATTTGGGATGGTTATGATGTTGTCGTACGAAAGTCCCGTCTACGGAAAGCCCAAATAAACTTTGACTTCAACATTTATCAACATGTTTACTTAGGACACACTCACATTTTATACCAAAATATTCCTGAACGAGTCGAGTTGTATTCGGCTAGTTGTATATGTCATGTTTACACAGCGATCATATGTATTCCACGTGATGACGACAGTCTCACGCCTCAATGCAATGGAGTTTTCTGTGCTACACTGATTGGCATTGCTAATATGTCAACACTCTTTATATAAATGTAAAATATGGATAACAAGCCTCATTGGGTTTACGGCTCGCCAATTAATCGCAGGGCACATACAAATGAACAAGCATTCACGCTCACATTCACATCTAAAGTCAATTTAGGGTCTTTAATGAACCTAACATATATATGTTCGGTTTGTAGAATGAAGCTGGAGTCTTTGAGAGAGCCGAACCCCTGAACCTCAAAACTGTGAGGCAGACGTGCTCACCACTAGGTCACCTTGCTGCTGTATGTTAACACTGCCACGTCGTTATTTTAAAAGGCGTTTGTTTTGTTTATGTGCTTTACAGCTGATGACAAAACGCCCAAAAGTTGCAGATGGTCACTAGCGCAACTGAGCCTCAACTCCCTAAAGTCCGCAGGCGTCAGCATTGGCAGACCGGTCCTCCTCACGAGTCCCACGGGGCGACAGGAAGTAGGTTTACTTGTCTAAATTGCGAGTCTTCATCTTTTTTTTTTTTTTTTTGAACCAGTCGCACATCATCTGTCTTTTGCTCCATGTTCACAGGTGTGTGTCGGATGGCCCGTGGCCGCCTTCCCCAGTGGGAAAGTGGGCCTCCACAAGGGCGTGCAGAGCAACCTGAAAGTGAAATGCGGGGATGCGGTGACGCTTCAACCTGCGACGGGTCCCGTGCTTCAAGCCGAAGAAGTCGTTCTCTCTCCCAGGTGAACTTTTCTTTCCCCCCCAAGACAACTCCTTCAGTTCCCAGGTGACTTAATAACAAACGATCTCTGACACGATTCTGTCAAAATACACAAAGGATAAAGAATTACTGGTTGAAATCACTGGCTTTCGTTTCCATGATGATCTGGGACCGAGCTAAGGCGTTGCAAGGCCACCGTAGGTTAATTTAATCATGCTGCCTCATCTCTTTGAAATTAGGGAAAAATAGCATTTTTATGTAAATAATGGAAAAAGCACCAATAGACCGACACTTTTTTTGTCTTACTGGGTTATTAATTTAATTTTAATGCAATAGTGAAGCTTCCACAACAGTTGAATTCCTTTCCCATGTGGCCATTTTCTGACCATTTTATCAGTATGCAGTTAGAGAGTGCCATCTGTTGCCATGTTTGTGCAACTGCAGCAGACACACTTTTTTTATTTTGTTTTGTTTTGTCCTTGCTCTTTAAATGCTTTTAGGTCCATAGATGACAAATTAAACACGGACGAATTCAAGAACTTCCTGCTGAGTTCCTTAGGTAAGTTTCGAGCACATAGGATGGACCAGAACGAGTCTTTATTAGTCCCACAATGGAGAAAATTATGATTTTGATGTGACATTTGATTTATAAACACCTTTTAAAATGCATTTCAGGACACTTTACAGTACATACACAACAAACAATTTGAAAAATATATAGAAAATTCCATTTATATGAAACTAAAACCTGCAGAATTAAATTACAAACTCCTCATCTGATTTTTGTCATCTAAAATTGCACTTGCAAATGTTTTTCTTGAAAAAAAGTTCTCATAAAATTAAAACTATCCTTGTAATAGTTTGACTTCTTCCTTGTAAAAATAAAAAAACACAACAGCTTTTTTTTTTTACCCATAAAGGTATGACTTTGTTCTTTGGCTTTTTGTCTTCATAAAATTCCAACTTTATTTTCTTAATATTTCCACATTTTCACTTAGTTTTCTTTTCTCATAAAGTTGGACATATCATGCACAAACCATTAAATTCTTTAGATTCTATTTAATTGTGTTATTTAAAACTGCAATACTGTAGTGTGCTAGTTTTCAAATAAATACAAAATATGTTGAAAACATTTATTATTCTTTTTCCCCTCGGGGTGCTGGAACTTTATTTCCTTAATGTTTCCACTTTTTTCATTGAACGTTGTCTTGTCTTTTCTCATAAATTCAGACATATCCACAAGCCGTTTAATTTTTTACATTCTATTTAATTATGTTATTAATCTGTTTACAAGTGCAATACTGCAGTGTGCTAGTTTTCTAATAAAATAAAAAAAAACATGTTTAAAATTTTTTTTTTCCCTCTGAGGGTGCTCGAACAGATTAATTGCATTTCCATTCATTTCAATGGGGAAGGTGATGTGTGTTTTGAGTTGCAAGTGTAGTTATAGAATGACTTCAACTCTTAGGTCAAGGCACCATTATAGAGTATACTGTATGTGTTTGAGATTGAGATGATTCAGCATTCTCAGCTGGGGAGTGACAACTGCACATGATCTTTTTTTTTCCCCCCCCATAGTTGGAAGCATCATTCTCCCAGGTAACGTGGTGTCCCTCACATACTTTGGCCGCCCGTGCAGTTTTTACGTGGAAACCGTACGCGGGGAAGATGGTGGCGCACTCCAGAGGGCGTCTCCTCCTCAGCCTCGTTCCTGTGACACCGAGGAGTCATCCGCGCCGGAGTCCACCGCCGCCGACGTCTCGTTGCGCCTCGGCCTGCTCTCCTTAGACGACACGGGGGGTGCCGAGACACCGACCGCCAGCACGCCGCGCAGAACCGCCGACTGCCCGCCTCCCCTATCCCCGCCGTCCCCCATTTTGAATCACCGCGACCCACCTGCTGACACTGAGGAGAACACCAGCAGCTTGGAGGGTTCCTTCAGCTCGGAACAGCCTCCCCAACTTCCCACGGCGCCCTCTGCTGCTGTGTCGAGTACTGACACCTTCTACTGCCTCTCCTCGACGACGAAGCTCAGTTTTCCAGGCAAAGCCAAGCGGAAGGATGCCGACCCCAAAAGAGCAAACGTGACATACAGCATGATTGGCGGCCTCAGCAGACAATTGGAGGTCATCAAGGAGACCGTAGAGCTGCCTCTCAAACACCCACAACTCTTCTCCAGTTATGGTAGGTAATGACGCTAATAACAATAAGACATTTTGTTCATAAGCAGATTTCACAACACCGGTTAAGTGAACCAAAGTAAAGTTATGAGAGCAGTACAAACTTCCCACAGAGGAAACATTTTTAATTAATTACCATATTATTAAAATGTTCTTCTCTTTTGACTTGTTTTTGCATTTGTCTGTCATAAAATGGTTTCATTATTCACATAGCTCACCTTTTTTCAAGTAAAATCATTCTAATTAATAATTAATTAGTTAGTTTTCTCAAGTATCACTTTATTTTATTAATGTTTGAACTTTTTTTCCTTGTGAAATAGCTTTTTTCCCCCCATAAAATTGCAACATCCACATAAAATGTAAATTTATTTACTCTTAAGTCATTTTTTTTTCCGAAAAATGACTTTATTCTCTTATTTCAACATTTTACTCATGAAATTCCATTTTTTTCTCTCAGAAAAATTCCAACTTTATTCTCCTCATTTGTCAACCTTGGAAAATTGTGTATTTTTTGAAGAGTACACTTTTTTGATTAAATTACAACTTAAATATTGTCTATTGTCTCTATAGCTTCATTGTTTTTCTCTTTTGAATTAAGTTACTTATCTCCAAAAGCAATTCCGTGATACCGTCGTAATATTTTTTTTTATTTTTATTTTCTGGTAAAATGAAGTTCCTCGGACCCCCAAAAGTATGATGTTTCTACTTTTTTTCAGAATAAATTTTTTAGTTTTTTTTTTTTCATGAGCATGCATATTCCTATTTACCCTTGCTGGAATTCTAAATGAAGCCGTTGTCTTCACCAGGCATCCCCGCTCCCCGAGGAGTTCTTCTGTACGGACCCCCCGGCACAGGAAAGACCATGATCGGACGAGCCATCGCCAACGAGATCGGCGCTCACATGACGGTGATCAACGGGCCGGAAATCATGAGCAAGTAAGGCTAACGCTAAGCTAATGCATCACGTCATGTCATCACAAAGTTTGAGTTTGGAATATTGTTGTTCAGGTTCTATGGTGAAACTGAGGAGAAGCTGAGACAAATATTCACAGAGGCATCACAAAGGTAACCTTCGAATGGCGTATTTGCTCCACAGTTTCCAATGCACTTTACCACCACCTACAGGACTGGAGTAGAATTGGTATCACTGTTCAATAAAACAAGTCAGATAGATGCATTCAGTATACTGCTACAATCTTTTTTATTTTCCTGTTTTGGATAGATATTTTGTAATATTTTAACTTTGTTCTCATAAAATTACAATTTGTCTCTTAATTCTCATAATATTTTGTATCTTTTCCAAGTCACAATTTTTTCTTAGTATCCCGACCAATTTCTTGTAGAACTCACTTTTTTCATAAAATTACAACTTTTTTTTCCACCCCGTAGGAATACACCTTTCATGCTTGTACTGTTGTTATATTTAGAAAATTATGACATTATTCTTTTTCTTCCCTGGTAAAATTACAACTTTTTCATAGAATTCAGAATGTATTCCTAATTTTTTTTTTCATAAAATAAAAAGTATAAAATTAGATTTCATTGCATAAAATTGATACTTTATTCTGGTAATAATTCAACTTTTTTCTCATAAAATGTAATTGGTTCCTATAATTTCAACCTTAGCCTCATAATAGTTCAATTTAATCCTGGAAAAAAAAAAAAAACAACTCTTGGAAGATTTAGGTTCGTTTCCTCATCACTTTTTGATTTAAAAGCATTCACAAAATGTTTTTTTCATATACTTCTTTATTCTCTTATTTATGATCATTTTCATTAATAATTCTTTACAGCTTTTTATGTCAGGTTACAACTTTGTTCTTGTAATATTGTAACTTATTAAATGACATTAAACCCAATTGCTATTAAATTGAGTTTTTTACTCATCTTCCAATTTAAATGTAGTCATAAAATGACATTTATTCATATTTTTTGTTATACCGTAATTACTTTGTTATTGTCATAAAATTATTTTCATAAAATGTCAACGTTTTCACAAAATGACAGTTTTATTTGTGTAATATTATGACTTTTCTTCTCATAAGATTGCAACTTTCCTCATAAAATGACAACTTTTACGCAAAACCCAGCAAAGGCAGGAAGGATATTGCTGCGAGTGTGTAAAAGGGCTACGCGTTTCTTTGTCAGGACACCTTCCATCATCTTCATCGACGAGCTGGACGCCCTGTGTCCGAAGCGCGAGGGCGCTCAGAACGAGGTGGAGAAGCGAGTGGTGGCGTCCCTCCTGACCCTCATGGACGGGATCGGCTCCGTAAGTATCCTTTGAAGACCAAGCCCGTCTAGTCTCTACAAGAGTAGCCAAAAATTGTACTTAAGGAAGAGTTACTTTTCAAATAATATGACTCAAGTAAAAGCAAAATGTAGTCCTCAAAATAATTACTTACATTGCCGATTTCTTCCCTGCTCCTTTTGAATACCTACAAAGTTCTCTGACGAACCAAAATAGATCGCGCACGCAATAATAAGTACCTGTTGATTAAAAATAGCAATCAGAACGTAGCTCAGTGTAACGTGGTAAAAATAAAATGTCTTCGTAAAAAGTGGGTTCCATGACATGTACAATTTATCCAAAAACCTACTTGAGTAAATGTAGCTCATTTACAACTCACCTCTGCCGCCCACTGATGTACACTGATGCTTTCAGGCATGTACCGTGAGGCCATTACTTCATGTTTAGCACACGTTGTCGTTGGAAACGCTTAAACTATCACGGCGGCGCGCCGCATTCTGGTATTTTCTGCTCCCCACGCACGCATTGAATAGAATCCTGGGAAGTAAATCACCTCGGGTCACCGCGACCGGACGATTATCAGCAAGGAGTTGTTGTTTTCAGGGGTGCTCCTGGGTTTCCTGTCCAGAGGATCAAGGTTATGCACACATGATTGGTCTGTTGGACAAATCACTTCCTCCGCCTCCTTCATTCCTTCCTGCATTTCGGCTTACTGGTTTGGAATCTCATTCAAAGGAGGCGCAGTGGTCCTCCTCATTTAGCAATCAGGACAGTCCAACAAGCACAGCATTGACTGAAAGCAACAATTCAGCATTTTTTTTTTTAAGTATTTTGCTGCTTGTACAATTGCATCTCAATGAATTAGAATACGCTAGAAAAAAATCTTTTATTTTAGTAGTTCAGTTCAAAAAGTGACACTTGCAGTGAGGAAAAAGTATGAAAACCCTTTGGAATTTCTTAAATTCTGCATGTTTTTGGTCATAAAATATAGTCTGATCTTCATCTAAATCACAAGAATAAACAGTCTGCTTAAACTAATAACACACAAAATGAAGTTTTCATATTTTTTTTAGCTGGGACAGGGTCATTTTTACCACTGTGTTACGTCACCTTTTCTTTTAACAACATTCAATAAATGTTTGGGAACTGAGGACACTAATTGTTGAAGCTTTGTAGATGAAATACTTTCTCATTCTTGCTTGATGTACAGCTTCAGCTGTTCAACAGTCTGGGGTCTCAGTTTATTTTACGCTTCATAATGAGCCACACATTTTCAATGGGAGACAGGTCTGGACTGCAGGCAGGCCAGTCTACTACCCGCACTCTTTTACTACAAAGCCACGCTGTTGTAACACGTGCAGAATGTGGTTGGGCATTGTCTTGCTCAAATAAGCAGGGGCGTCCATGAAAAAGGACGTTGCTTGGATGGCAGCATTAATGGTGCCTTCACAGATGTGTAAGTTACCCATGCCATTGGCACTAACACAGCCCCATACCATCACAGTTGCTGGCTTTTGAACTTTGCGTCCATAACAGTCCGGATGGTTCTTTTCCTCTTTGGCCCGGAGGACACGACGTCCACCATTTCCAAAAACGATTTGAAATGTCGACTCGTCGGACCACAGAACACTTTTCCACTTTCCATCAGTCCATCTTAGATGAACAGTGAGATGAGTTTCAAGTTGCACTTACGGATGTAGCGCCGAACTGTATTTATTGACATTGGTTTTCTGAAGTGTTCCTGAGCCCATAGCTTGAACATGATTTGCAAATCATTGTATTCTGTTTTTATTTGTTGAACACAATTTGTCTCAACTTCATTGGAATTGGGGTTGTAGAATACGTTTCACTTTTTGAATTGAACTGTTAAAATAAATTAATTCCACAATATTCTCATTTATTAAGATGTAGCTGTATATCACTTTTATAAAAACATGTCTAAAAATGTATTTAAATATTTTTACTACCAAATAATTGAATAAAAAAGATAAAAGAAGGTAAAGAAGATAAAAAGGGTTCCCTACCCCTGACTTATATTCAGCTACATTGTAAAATAACTAAAATAAAAATAATAATGTTGTTAAATGCCTATACTTACATTGTTGATATACTGTATACAATTTATTACACAAAAAAACAATTACCCCACATTATTACAAATATGTACTATTAATGTAATAGTTTATTAAATCTTTTAAAAAAGTGTTTAAAGTTGGTTTTAATTAATCTATTAATTTTATTTTTCAAAATTATTTTCTGTAGTCTGTATAAGTTTATACCTTTTCTCCCAGAATTGGTTTGTACTTATTCATTTAAATGTTGTTTTGTTCAAATGTTGCTAAATACAAGTCAATGGTGAGAAGCCGTCAGTCCTCCTTTTATGGGGAAAATATGTTGCAATAATCTTTATTATTATAAGTAATTGTGGGCATGTGTGAGTCATGTTTTTGGCCTTTTTATGACACGTCTTCTGAGGTTTTATTTGGGCCCTTCGTTGTCCACCCTTGCTTATGTATCTTTAAAATGGTTCTTGATTCTGTCCAGGAGGGCCACTCGGGACAACTTCTGGTCCTGGGGGCCACAAACCGACCCCATGCCCTCGACCCGGCTTTGAGGAGACCTGGACGCTTTGACAAAGAGCTGGAGGTGCGTACTGCTAATGCCAAATATGTTTTCCTCAAATTGCAGCCGCAATTGATTTTTGGAGTTCCCCTAAGGCTCTGTTCTCAGTACCTGTAATTAAAATCTGCTCACTCAAACTCCAATTGTGATGTAAAACTATTCTTATTTATACATATACTGTTTCCGATTTATCCAGATGTCGCTTCACATTGTAGTGGTCACTATGCTATCGTATGGTCGCTGACCCCAATACCCGCCGACAGGTTGGCGTTCCCAGTCCCGCCGAGCGTGCCGACATTTTGCACAAGCACCTGAGCTCGGTCCCGTGCTGCGCCACAGCGCAGGAAGTGACGCGGCTGGCCGACGCCGCTCACGGCTACGTCGGCGCAGACCTAGCTGCTGTTTGCAGAGAAGCGGGTAAGAACGCTGTCAAATGCTTTCAACACAACATGATGGGAGAAGAGAGTGACAAGTGGCAAATTTCACACCCCTGTCTCACCATTGCGGCAAACTACAACCACAATAATTTTGTTTAAGTCATAAAGTTACAACTTAATTCCCTGAATATTTCAACCTTTCTTAGAAAATTAGGACACTTCACTTAAAATGATAACTTTTTCATTGAATTACAATTTATTACATAAAATTACAACAGTATTCTTGTGAAAGATTTAATTTTTTTATTTTGAAGTTTGGATATTTTGGATAAAATTATGACATCAAATAAAATGCAATAAAATTCCAACTTTACTCTTGTAATATGGCTTTTTACTAAACTTACAACTTTATTCTCATAAAATTTCGATTTCTTGCTTGGAAAATTAGGAGATTTCTCTGAAAATGTACTTTTTCATAAAAATATATTTAAAATATTTTTTTTAAATGACATTTGCAGGAAAATATGCTAATTGTTTTCTTCTAAAATTTCGATGGTCTTTTTTTTATTAATTGCAACTTAATTCTCATTTTTTTTCAACCTTTCTTCCTGTTAAGATAGGACATTTTCATTACATTACAATTTATTTCAGAAAAATACAATTTGTCGTATTTTGCTTTTTTTTCCGCCCTGAAACAATTACGACTTTACTCTTGGAATATTACACATTTTTCCTGAAATTATAACTTTATTCCCATAATGCAACTTTTTTTTTTGTAAAATTAGGACATTTATAATAAAATTGACATCATAAAATAAAATTAAATGTTTTATAATGTTGCATCTTAAATTATAGCTTAATTCACTGAATATTTCGATTTTATTTTTTTTTTCCTTTTCTTGTAAAACTGTCTTTTAAAAAAAATTTCTTTAAATCCTTTCAACTTTAATTTCATAATATTCCCAGTTTTTTCATATAAAATAAAGGCATTTTTCATTAAAATTGACTTTACTCTTCTACCACGAGGATAATGAAAACAGTGTTAACTTGTGTCAATTTAAATATATTTTTGATTCCACTCGTGCGTCTCACTAGATGGTGCAGGTGTACCTAATGTTCTGACCAACGATCCATGTCTTGACCGTGCCTTTCGTTGTAGTAGCGTATCCAAACCACAATCACCGCTGCCTTACTCCTTCCAGAATGACTTCTGTTTTAAATTCAGTGTTGATATTAACCTAAAAGGAAGTCGGGGGTTTCTGTGGTATTCCATTCCCAAAGACAGAAACTGCCAAAACCACGTCCTCTTCCTCCTCCTCCTCTTCACCCACAAACCCCTCGCACATCCCAATGACACACATACAGATTTAGTATGTGTGTACGCCTTCTGGGTGGTCCGAGAGTAAAGTGCACTCTTGCCGTCCATGTGTGCAGAGCCGGCGGGATATGACTGTCAGGGTTTTACAGAGAAGATGCCAACCTTGTTACATTTTGTGGCGAGAATCTGGGCAAAGGTGCAAATAAAGTGCCCAAATTTATTGAAGCAACAACGAAAGCTTTAGTAAGATTTTAGATTATTTTGTTAGCAAGTTTAAAGACAAGTTAACCGCTCTATAACAAACGGCATCAAGCTACGATAAAGTTAAAGAAGGAATCAAATTGCAAAATTATTAGGTGGGAATGAAATGGGGAAGTAGTGGATAGAAAATATACACACATTAAGAACAAATGCCAAAATATTAGACAGAAATACAAACATATTTGTTGAAAAATGCCAAAATATTTGATGGCGAAATGAAAAAAAAATCTTGGATGAATAAATACACTAACATCGATATACAAATAGTCGATAGCCCAGCTATCATCGGGCAGGAGGCGGGGTACACCCTGAACTGGTTGCCAGGGTGCTCAGTCATGTTAAGTCATAACAAAACCTTAAAAAGCAATATTTTTCGCATGCATTACGGCTGTTATTTTCTGTATGTTGTTTTGACCTGCTTCTCTGATGTTTCACCATATACTGTGATACATAAATTTAGCTTTGGAATACAATGGATTTTTTTTCCTCCTGCGGAAAGCAAAAACATGTTGTAGGAAGTACAGTTGTTTCCTTGCGCTGCCCAGGTAACAATAGAAAATGGAGGACCTGTGAACTTACTCTTGTTACGTATGAGAGACCGCACCTTGGATGCCAATTTATTAATATAAGCTTCCTGCCTTCAACGCAACACCCCACCTGCTTAGTGATTTAAAAGAAATAAATAAAAAAAAAAGAAAAAAAAAAGAGTAGTTTGCGTCAGAATGGATGGAAAGTTTGATGTCATGAGGGACCAGTGCAAAAGACATCAAAATAACTTCTGCCTTTGATAGATGTTCAGGTTACAAATACTCGGAAAAAAGGACGGCAATATTTGGGTTCAAAAACACAAGTGTTAGGTGAAAAGCCCAAAAAAAATATTTGATAGAAATATTAGAGAGAAAAAAAATTCAAAATATTCAGATGAAAAGGTGAAACGGTGGTTTGAATGAAAATAAATGGAAAGCTTGATCACATGGGGTCAAGTTTGTTTGTCCAGAACAGCAAAACCAAGAAGACAGTTGTATTGCGCGACCAAGGGCTCCATTCTACTTGATCCCAGAGGGATCGGCGCATTTTTGGGCCAGTTTCATTAAGTTCAGAATACAGAACCCCACCAGTTGACTAATGAATCTGGTTGTGTGATTCCTGCAAAACAGAAATAGTGCATGATATGATTAGAAAGAAGAACAAAATAGAAGACATTGAACCCCAAATTGTATGCTGTCATGTGGTCTGTTGTCAACTCAGTTGGCGTCTCGCTAGAATATGATTCACTTCCATGTGTGTGTATATTGTGCGTGTATGTGCTTGTTTAGTTTGTGACACATCCGGGCCCCACTGTTTACAAGCCTCTGTAAACAGGGGAAGCCCACCAGAACAAAAAAATAAAAAAAGGAGGCCTGTAAAATTGATTATGAGCTATAATAAACACAAACGATCCGCTTCTCTAACTTAACTAAGAGTCATTTACTTCCCCGCCGCCCAAGTTATTTGGCTAACGCGCTTAAGTTGAAAGCCAGCGGAAAGCAAATTAAAAGGCTGAGAAAATATGCCGGAAGAGTTTTGTGTGTTTGGCATAAATTGTGCACTCTGGGACTCCTAACAATTGGATGAAACATTCATAAATATTTGGGAAATATTATATTAAAATATGAAGGAGAAAAATACTAAAACAAGAGAGAAAAACATCCGCCTCCCCAAAAATACAAATGTATTAGATGAAAACCCTAACCCTGATTTAGGACCATGGATGGAAATATTTGATATATAAAAAAAAAAAAATATGAGACGGAAATACACAAATATGAGGAAAAAGCACACATTTTCCACAACAAAGTTATTTGGCTCATGCACGTCAGTGAAAAGCCATTAGAAAGCAAACCTAAAGGCAGACAGATGCAGGAAGAGTTTTTTTGTGTGTGTTTGGCATAAATTGCGCACTGGAGGACACCAAACGGCACAAAAACGCCAGGCAGGTGTTTACGGTCAACACCTGGCCTTTATAAAGCGCTATTCCTACCTCGCGTGCCCTTTTAAAGATACTGGCGGAATTTCACGACGTGCCGCGTAAATATCAGCCGGATCGACGCGTGAGCTTTATGGGAGGCCTCTGTTTGGAAAATCCGGAAATGTGCTGCTTGTACTCCTTAACCCCGCCACTTAGCTTGTGCCCGTTGACAGCTCTGAGGGTGTGTGTGTGTGTGTGCGTGCGTGCGCATGTGTGTGTGTGTGTTCGTATGAGTGCGTTTGCGTGACTATTGTTGTGTTTCAGCTGAGAGAACAGATGTCGTCTATTGCGAATGCAGCACAGGTGAAGAGAGTGTTCCGGAAGCCCCGGCAAGTCATGAAAACATTCCCGCGCTTGTGAAGTGGCAGTAATGCCCAAAATATTCCGCAATTCACCCGAGGGACTCTTGTCGCACCACGGAATGGGAAACGTACGGATGTTGACCCTTGAGCAATGCCGTGTTGTCCACAATCGAATGCGCTCCAAAGCATGGGATGTATCAAAAACCAAGACTTTTGATGATTAGATAATAGTGTTCCGTTTTTATTGACCACTTCAAAAATAACGATAAATAAATAATAAAATAATAATGATAAGAATACCCATAAGCGATAAAACGCAATGAAAAAATGTCACACCACTGATAATTAAAACAAAAATATATATATATTCTACCTAAAAATATACAAATATTAGACAAAGATTTAAAAAAAAAAGTAAGTAAGCCGAAAGCCACAACAACAAAAAAAGTATTAGGGGGAAAAAAATATTAGATGGAAAAAAAAAAGACAAATATTAAACTTAAATGGAAAAAATACAAGGCAAATAGAAAACCATGAGATAAAAAAAAGTTAGAAGCTATCGGGAACAATTACAAAAATATTAAACAAAAAAACCCCACCTAGATTAGAATATAATTTTTTTTTTTAAATAGAAAAATGTTACAAAAGTATAAATTAGGGAAAATGGTAAGAAATGTTACACACAAACAGATAATAATTGATAAGGAAATGACGGAAGTATTCGAGAAACAAGTACACCAATATTGGGGAAAATTACAAATGTGTCAGGCAAAAAATACAAAAAATTTGACGAGAAATAGAGAAGTCTTGGGGAAAAATAAAAACCTTAGATGAAAACGGAAAAACACTGAAAACAAACTAGAAATCGTAGACACAAAAGTCCACAAATATTGAGATAAATTTCCCAATTACTATACAAAATTTAAAAGTAGCAAATATTAGACTAGAAATTGAAAATTATTCAAAACGTAAAAAAAAAAAGTTAGCTAAAAATTCAAATCCGATTTCACTTTATCGGTCCTAAAATGATCTTTTATTCACTCCAAATAAAGTATCTTTATTGATCTATCTATGCCAGTGACAGCCAGAACAACGAAATGCTCTTCCACTGGACGGCAGAAGATCCAATGAACTTGTCTCCACCTGCTGCCGATCATACAACAGAATAGCAGCTTTGTGTTCCAATAAACAGGCCTATGTTTCAAATTGAGTAAATTGCAAACAAGATGATCATTGTTTTAGTATACAGTATATACTTTTTTGTGCCGTAATGTTTTTCTTGTGAAAAATGTGTGCCTTGGCCCTTACTGGTGTATAACCACAGCTCATGAACGTTCCCTTTGACTATGTAGGAACGCAAATACCTAATAAATATTAACCCTTATGACAAGAGTGTGTGAGAGCACCCTGACGAGAAGGGAAGTGAGCCTCACTGATGCCTGCAGGCCAGCGGAAACTCACTTCAACGATGTCAATGTCTTGAACATTTTTGGCTTGAGGGATCATCTCTCTTCTTCTTCTTCTTCTTCTTCTTCTTCTTCCCTCTCTCATGAGTGCCTTTGGCCTGCTCCAAGCACACATTTGGTTTGGTTATGAAAACATCCGATGGGAAGGAAGACAGGAAGGGGGGAAAGAGGGGAAAAAAAAGAGGGAGAGATGCTTTAATTTGAACCAAATGTGGAGTCTCAATTCTTTCCAGAGATCTACTGGGATTGGAATATTAAAGAATGGACATTTGCAAAACATTGACAGTATGGATGCTATCTAGGGGTTTATTTATTTATTGAAAAAAAAAAAAAAAAAAAAAGTATTTCTTTTTTCCCATTAAGCGGCTCCAGTGGGTCTGTACCACTGACACTGGCCGAAATAAGGTTAGAAAACGTCACAGGTTGCAAAAGGAAAGGGCCGATCAGCGAGTTTCAAAAACCGATCACCGATCCGATCACAAGAAGGTGCAATGTGTCTATTTAAATGACCTGTTCTTTTACTGTATATACTTGTGTACTTAATTGCTCAAACAATTATATTTACAATAAATAATGTATCTTTGTTCATCTATTTATGCCAGTGAGGCATAGTGACAGACAGAACAACAATGGCGATGCGGAGTAAATGTCTTTTGCGTAGCTGATCAATGACGTCATTGATCGGATCGGCGAATTGTGTCAATAAAGCCGATCAGCATAAAATGCTAATTATCGGCCGATAAAATTGATGTAAAGTCCAATATATCTACACACACAAACTAGACAAAATTACACCAGTATATGACAAATAATTTTGGGGAAAAAGAATAATAATAATAAAACAAAGTAAAACACAATATAAGACGACGACAAAACTTTTTTTGCCCAAAATTACAATAAATGGTAAATGGACTGCACTTACATAGCGCTTTACTAACACCATCACAGTGCCCAAAGCGCTTCACATTCACCCATTCACACATTCATACAACAATGGAAGGCGCTGCCATGCCCACTGGGGGCAAATTAGGGTTCAGTGTCTTGCCCAAGGACACGTCGATAAACAGACCGTCGGAGCCAGGATTCGAACTGGCAACCCTTCGGTCACTGGACGACCCGCTGTACCAACTGATCCACAGCCGCACAATGTTGAGACAAAAAAAAATGCCCAAAAATATATTAGGTGGTGGAAACCACCAAATATTCTAAACAAGTACATTTAGTAAAAGAACACAAACAAAAAATACACCGGTAGATGGACAAATGGGAAAAACACAGTAAAAAAATAATACAAATAATAAAACAACCATAGAAAGATATTTCAACCAAAAAAAAAACCATTAAAAGAAAAAATTTAGAAAAATGCACATATTAGAAAAAAGTACCAAAATGTTCGAAACCAATGAAAATTTTTTTAAAAATATACAAATTAGATAAAAAATACAGCTACAATATACTGTTATATGAAAATAAATTATTTGACAAATTTTATGATGAAAATTGACAAAAACCATTCGGTAAAACTACAAAAGTATAAGAAACAAATTCAAACAAAAAAATCATAACTGACAAAATAAATATTAAGAAATACTACAAAATACAGGACTGGTATTCGACAAATCGTACAAAGACACAAAGATGAAAAATGCAAAAGAATTGACAAAAATATTGGATGAAATATACACAAATATTTGATAAAATACCAAACTTTTAGAAAAAGAATGGACATTTAGACCCAAACCAAAAGGTAAATGGCCCCCTCCGTTGCGTTTGTGGTTGCTCTGTTTCTCAAGTGTTGGGTTTACGTAGTGGTGACCCCTAACGGGACAAGCCGAAAGGAAAAGAAGAAGATGGTACAATACAAAATATCAGGCAAAAATATGACAAGTGCAAAAGAAAAAAAGAATACATATGAGATTGAAAATACACAAATACGTGAAAAAATATTTGTTTTGACAAAATAAATCCACAAGTAGATACAATACTTTAATAACAAAAAATAAAAAAATACATTTGAATACAATTTTAAAAAAAATACAGTGTAATACATAGGAAAAAAATTATATAGAAAAATGTAAAAAAAAAAAAAAAAAAAAAAGTAGGAACAAATATTCAATGAAAAATGCACACATTTTAGAAAAATGTTTTTTATTCTTCTTCCAATTAGTTAATTGCTATTTTGGGGAGTGCTTTCATGTTCTCAAAAACTCATCAACTCTCGCAATTGTGTATCCTGGCGCAAATGTTGGCACTTCTCAGGTTTTGCTAGCTTGCCCTAACTCCCTCTCTGGGGCGGAGGGCCACCACCATCGTCTCAGGGCAGGCATCTGCCACTGTGGGGGTTAGCACATGTCGCGAGCTGCGGCCAGTGCACCGCATCTCCCGCCTCACCCAGGCTTCCTTCCACATCCTGCCTCGCCAGCACACTTCCACATGGACCAGATGTTTTTTCATGCGTGCTAAGCAGCGCTACCGGAGTTGTCGGCGGTCAAGCGATGAGATGCGGAGCCCTCAGGCGGGCATCTCGGAATAGATTGGAATAAACGCGTTGTCCCCGACCATACACGTTGTTGACAAACCTGCATTCGTTCACTCAACTCAACCTGGAAAGTCGAAACAAGATGCAGCCCCCTCCCCCTCCTTGTGTCTGCACCCTGGCTCCCAGCCCGACTGGACCACTTCAAGATTTGCCACACCGAGACCCCATCGCCCGGCTCCGAGCAGTAGGGCGCACAAATGCTCTGGAAATGGTTGTCGCTAATATATAGTTACCCAACTCTGGGGTTGGAAACGCAGTTGCGGGGTGGCTTTGGAACTACTAATCATTGCCCACATACAGTGTTTAATTCAGAGTTATAAAATGGGCCTTCTTCCTTGAGTTGACAAGTTTCTCTTAATCTCGCATTGTTTCTAGTCCCTTTAGTACCAACCAGTGGTCAGCCAGCAAGGCTTTCTCTGCTGGCCTAATCCACGACCAGAAGCTCTGACCTAGATTTACAACCTAATATTTGTGCCATGAAATTGTATTCATTTATTCCAATACAGTCATCCCTAGAAGGAGCCACAATGAATTAATCATGATGCAAAACAGTTTACTTCTTTCTTTACCTTTTATTTAATTATGTTATTTCTCTGTTTTTATAAAGTACAATATTATTGAACATTTTTCTTTATTTTGTGGGAGTGGGGTAGCTGGAACGGATTAACGGCATTTCGACTCACTTCGATGGGGAAGGGTGATTGGCGATACAGAGGTTTTGTGTTACAAGCGGAGTGAATTCAACTCGTACCTTAAGGCACCACAGTATACTTGCATGATATATAAATGTATTATTATTTTTTTGTCCAATCAGATTTTAGTCGCTATGTGTTGCCATGTCAATCGAATCGGCCCAGGGGCTTCAGAATCAGTAGTGTAATGTAAATCAAAAAATATTCACAATGGGGTTGTGTCTTTAACAATCAGATTTCAAATTTGCCTCAGAGTGCCAGCGTCTGTCCCCGAATTCGTTGGTCAGAGCAAACCTTTTACAGTCTAATTAGAGTCCCTAGCGATCCCCCCCCACACTAATACATTTAATAATTAGCTGCTGTGGCATGTATGATGTATTATAATCAAATGTTGAATGTTTTAATAGATAAATATTCATTCTGCACTGCTCCAGATGATGTACGTGGCAAGGTTTTATGCTGTTATATTGCATTTTTTTTGGGGGTCTAGTATTGATAGTTTCTCTAATTTTGACGTGATAATGGTGGTACTAATAAGTCTGGAAAGACCCCACTAAAGGCCCAGGCCCGCCACTGGTACCAACGACATGCGAAAATATCAATCAGACCAAACATATGTGACATTTTACTCTTTATCGCTCCAATAAAAGATTCCCAGGATTCTATGCGTTTGCCCACATTCTGTCACGGCCGGCATACGGACTATTTTTCTCTTTTGTTTTCAACTATTTCTTGGAGTGGTAGAGCGCTAACCTTGCGAGCCAGTCAGTTTAGTGAGAGCTCAGGTATGTGACCTGGCAAATCCATCGTGTTCAGGATCAAACAGAAGAGTGGGATATGACATAAATAAAGTTTCGGGCCGGAGACAGTCTGTTTAAATGGTGCCGGGAGTTTAGTTTGCTCCATGCTATTATTATATATTTTTTTCAGGCCGCACTGATTATGCAGTTTCAAACGAGTTAACAAGTTTGATGTACAGGAAAGGGGGATAGAGACAGCCCTGTCGCGAGCTGTGAAAAAATGGGAGGAATTGAGGTGCCCATAAAAATGCTTGTAATTTCCAATATTAAAACACATTCATTGCCATTGACGGCATTAGAAGTCAAATATCCATGTTAACTGGGAGGGCTGGCAGTGAATGAGTACAGTGGTGCCTTGAAATTCAAGTTGAATTTGTTCCGTGACAATGCTCCTAACCGAAAACACTCATCTCAAATCATCGTTCCACATTGAAATCAATAGAAATGCCATTAATCCCTTCCATTTAGTAATAAATTTGTCTAAACAAATCAAAATAAATCTATATTATTATTATTGATAAAAACATACAACTTTTTTACGTTTTTGCCACCATTTTTTGCTTCTATTCATTGGACACTGTGCTGCTCCTTCTAGTGTGCCTGACTTGGCCACCTGAGGGCAGTATAACACAGACAGATACACACGAAGAAGAATGTCACAACTGACTCAGTAAGTCGCAGTAGTAGTAGTCATTTGTCAGAGAGAATAAATAATATATGCATGTGAGTGTTATATTATCTGTCTACATGTATTGTGTACATGTAGTTCTTAATATCATTTACACTACTGCATGTTGACCTGGTCGACCCCGAACGCATGTGATTGATGGACTGTTGCTGCAGTGATAGATTGATGCTTTATGTGTGTGTGAAATTGTCTTTTCTTGAAAACCTCACAATCCATCCATCATGTCAGCTTCATAGCAACCGACAAGAACATCCCGACTGATAAACGACTTTGCCGACGTTGGGCCCGGGCGATGAATACCGCGCTATCTGAGACTTTGAGCTTTAAATAGTTTTAACCATAAAACGAATAGAGCATTCCTCCTGTCCACCGTGAATGTTTGGAATAACTTTTCCCGCTTTTATGCCATTCTCCTGGAAAGAGCCTTCTCTTTTGTGCTGATAAAGACTCTTTCCTGCAAATAAATATGCTCTTTCTTCCCGACATCCTCTGTGCGTCAAAACTCACTCGTCACCTTGCTGTTTTCTCCTTAAGCCGTTTCCCGTGATTTCTTTTGTGAGGCGAACAAAGGCTGAATCTTGATAGTGACACATCAATGTTTTGCCTGTCTCCTCCTGGCTTTAATGCTGATGTCTCCTATTCAAACCTCATGCGCTTGCCACTTATGTCAAAAAAGGGGGAATTACCGTTCTTTTGATTTGCATTTCCCAACATGTACGGTCGCATCGCGCACCGGCCCGAATGCTTTTGCGTTTAAATTGGATTAAAAGTTGGAGCCGGGATGAAACGCCTCCAGTCTCAACCTCGTAAACAATTCCCACTTCCTCGCCACTGCCCTTACTTTGTCAAATGTCTCACTGTATTTAAAGGCAACAATTCAAACCTTTCTTTCCCCCTGTATTTGCTTTTAATTCAATTGGTATTCAAACGGTCCTCTTCATGAGACCGAGACGACAATTAAAAATGAATCAACATTACAGCACCAATGCGAGGCGTCAAACATGATGTTGTTCTCAGAGATGGAGATGTTCACGCATAGAACGGTTGTTGTAAATGTATTTATTTATTATTACTTATTTCTTGAAAAGTAGTGATTTGGGAGATGCAAAGATTCCACGACATGTTCCTTGTGGAAAAACCCCTCGGTAGGCTATTGTAGCTCGTCCCATATTGAAAAATCTGAATCAGAACACATGTACAGTACACCACTAATGACACTTGACCTGTCTTTTCCGCAGGTTTAAATGCACTGCGGCGAGCGATCAGCGCAACCAGCAGTACGTCAGATCAGGAGCTGATGGGCCAGGTGACGGTCACACTGTCCGACCTCCAGTGGGCCCTGTCAGTGGTGAAGCCCAGTGCCATGAGGGAGGTTGCCATTGATGTGCCCAAGGTAACGTAAGCCCAGGAAATCACCTTTTGACTTTAGCCTCTTTCACACAGAGATCCAGGATGACCGCCGTAACAGTAGATCTGGCATTTGCCTTGTACACGTCTCAAACGCGGCATCCCGCAATCGGATAATTAGTTACTTTGTAGACATAAAATAATCATCAAACAACAAGAACGGAGCTGTCAAAAAGTGATGTCAAACTCCAGACTTACAGGTTCACGTTGATATTAAAGTTAGCGTCGTCAAGGTTGTGATGCTTTCGTTTTAGCTCTGATTTGGCCTTTGTGTCAATTTGCCAAGTCAACTTTGACCTCCTTTAATTCATCTGCAAGGCTGCTTATGTGCTTTGGTAGGTGCTGCTGCTTTGGTTAGCAACTGAGTTCAAATGGGCTCGATAGTTTGCTATCTGTAATAGGTGTATGCAGTATTCGCAGGAGATTGGGATCGAGCCATGAAAAAACAACTTTGACGCTCCTCCTTAAAAATTACTACAATTGTACTTAATTGTACTTGTATTTAAACTGTACATATACAACAAACTCTGATACCAAAATAGTTGGATATCATTTCAATAATCCATCATTTCCATTTAGTATAATTTCATCAGATGATAATATTTTGGAGAAAATGCACAAAAGTCTCGGTAACTTCCAATAACAACCCAGGCTAAATTTAGCTCCTCCCATGATATACAAAGCTTTTCTCTCAGTTGAGCTGTATCACTTCAACTTACTTCCTTGACACCACTGTCGTTTCTTATTTCGACAGGGGTTTGGCGGCATCTCTTCCACAGAGAAAAATGCAAATAGGTGAATTTGTGAATAGTGAACCGCGTGATCCCTTTTTTTCTCTCAAATGCCTTAACTTCTCCTTATAAAAAGTGAGCCAGAGTGTAAATAACCTCCTCTCATAGAAAGAAGGGGGATGGAATGAGAAAGGGGGAGTAAAGGAGGTGTGGGGGTGGGGGGGGGGGGCAAGACGCAGGATGTTTTGACATTGCATGTGTAGGACATAATGGACAGGAAGAAGGTTAACATCATCCTCTGCTGGTAATTTGAAACAGATGGGCTCACCAAGGGTTCCTGCCAGACGCCAACATAAAAAAAAAATAGAAAATGAAGGCGATATGTCCATCCTATCTACTCTGCACGGCCTCTTTGCCACACTGTGCACATCCAGAGATGCGGCAAGTTCCTGGAATTAAAAAGTGACCCCACCTCGCCTCATTGGCAGCTCAGCTGAAAGGCGAGCTACACAGCCCCCGGGCTTGATTATGTCCCCATGAGTGCAAACATTTGTTTCCAATGCCTTTTATATAAGAAACTTCCAGCGGAGGCCGTATGAATACGTGCCTCGAGTTCCTCGGAAGACTTCTCCAATAACGTATATGGGGACTTGTATGGATACAAATTACGCTTGCTTGTTTGACTCATTTTATGACAAGTTACCTCATCTTTTCTTCTTCCTAATTTACAGTTTTATGGCAAATCTTGCCACATCATTTTGACCAAGGACAGGAAATTGCAGTAGTGGTTAGCACATCTGCCTCACAGTCGAGAGTGTCTTGGTTCAATTCTATGCATGGAGTTTGCATGTTCTCATACTTGCGTGGGTTTTCTCCGGTTACTCAGACTTCCTCCCACATTCCAAAAACATGCATGCTAGATTCTTTGACGACTCTAAATTGAATGCGAGTTTGAATGGTTGTATGTCAGCAAGTGCCTTGGGATTGACTGGCGACCAGTCCAGGGTGTACCACGGCTCTTACCCCAAGTTAGCTGGGATAGGCTCCAACTCACCCACGAGTCCGACCCTAATGAGGACAAAAGCTGTACAAAATTGATGGCAATATAGATTTTGGCCAGTGGTTGGTTAATAGTGGTTGGCACGTTTGCCTCACAGTCAGAAGATCCGGGTTTGAATATTGGTCTTGAGTTTGTGTTTTGTTTCAATTTTTTTTTGTATTTATTTTTTTAAATACAGTAAACACATTGTAAAGGTATTTGAACAAAAACAATTGCAAGCATAAAATGAATAGAAAATACTATATGTATTGTAGTGTCTGTTATATATGTGCCTTGAAGAAGCATCGGCGACTGTGGCTCTCCTTTTCTGCGGGAAGGAGGGGACCAAACCCAAAAACGCTCATTGGCAGTTTATCCATGCTTATTCAAGAATTTTTGGGGTTCAAAAAAACTATATATATATATATATATATTTTTTTTTCAATGCACTTATGATTTTTGCTATTCACGGTTCGGCCTGGTCCCTATCTCCCACAAATAGCGTGGGTCCACTGTATAGGATTAAATTATGAACAGCTATAGAGCAGTGGGACTCTCAGAGAGAATCTCACTAAGTTAAAAACAAATCGAGATTGCATGTGGCATCTGTATAAAAAGCTACTTTATTTTGGGTTTTAACAGTATTTCTCTCTTTCCGAACCCATCAAAGCACCAGCACTTTCTTGTAAAGATCAGAAAACAACAGTAAAAGTTAATAAGCGGGTTTTCGAACTGAAAAAAAAAAAAAAAAAAGAATCACAATGAGCGAGCAAGGTGTGAGTCAAAGCGTCGGCCTTGTAATTCCACAAACGTGACTAAAGTGCCTCGCAATTAATTCTAGCGTGCTGGCCGTTGGACCGTGGCAAACTCTTCAGAGCAAGAATGCCATGCGAAGCCTTGAGAAGAGTGATTTGCGTTTTGCTGAGTAGTGCGTCTCCGGGCCAACGCACGCCAACTCCACGTCGTAAAACCACTATGCAATGTGAGTATATGTTGCACCTGTGGTGGGAGATGCGATGCATTTCTGGGATAGTCGGTGGCAGCAAAAGCCAGAAGAAATAGGACAGCATACATGGAGAAAGTCTTTTTAATCCCTTCATTAATACAAAAAAACATCACTAACTATAGTGATGTATTGTAGATGTTTTTATTCCAGTACAGTGATTATCACACATTGCTCTATCATGATACTATTGGTATCTTTTTTAGATAGTTCTTCCCCCCACCCCTCCAAAAAAAGTTGTTGAATATTGTGATTTATCGTAGACGTTTTCTCCCAATATATCGATTATCGTGCAGTCACCGGATTGTGATTCTGTCGGTATAGTTTGAAGTATATCACTAGAAATTGTGATATACGATTGATGGTTTCTTCTGGCGACGCAGAGAAGTGAAAAAGAAGAAGTGAAATGTCTTAAAGGTAGTCGATCTGAGACCACGTTGCAATGGAAAGTAAGTGGCAATATACCAGTGATATAGTTATATATGATTTGAATCATGTGCAACTGAAAATTAATACTTTTTTTCAGTGTAAGGTCATAATAGTATTGCTAGATATCGTGACGTGTTATTGACCGTTTAAAGTATGGATTATTGCACAATCTGTGTATCAGGATACCACTGACATCATAGGTAAGATATGGCTAACTATCGTGATATACTGTTGCTGGTTTTCTTCTAATATATATCGATAATGGGACAGTCACTGTATTGTGATACAACTGGAATTGTCAGAAAACTCTCACTAGATATTGATGTTAATTTTCTTCTACAGTAACATACAGTATATCGATTCTCTCCCAGTCGCAGTATCGTGATACTATTATTATTTTTCAGAAAATATCACTAAATATTGTGATGCATCGTTGATGGTTTTCTTCCATTGTCGATTGTCGCGCAATCTCTGCATTGGGATTCTATTGGTATCGTGATACTATTGTTATCATTGGAAAATGATTACTAGATTTTTGTGATCTATGATGTGGTTTTCTTCCAGTATATTGATTATCGCGCAAGTATGATGTATTATTGATTGTTTTCATCTAATATATTGATTATTGCATAATCACAGTATCGCGATACTACTGCTACCGCTGCTTTTACCGTTTAATTTTAAATTTCTTTCAACTCCTGGCTGCCTAAACAAACATTTTGGCTTTCCGGCCTATCTGTCTCTCATCCTCTCCTCCCCACCTTCTTCTTCCGCCCTTTCCTCTCCCCCCTGTCCTCCCCCCTCACTTGGTGCTGTCCATAAATTGCTTGGTATTTACAGTATGTGGCCAGATGCCAGGTTTCCATTAGGTGCTTCGTTCCCCGGAGACGGCGCCGGTGGCCTGGGATGTGTTACCTCTGTCAGGAGAGTGGGTGTGATGGAGGGTGGCGCTGGGGGTTATGCTAGAGGGAAGCGAGAAAAGGAAGTCAAAGACTGGGGGGAATTCAAAGCAGAAATTATAAGGAGCAAAGAGATGACTTGATGATGAGAATAGAAGGCTGCTAAATCTGCCTGTATGTGTATTAACTGTCAACAACAGCTGTCATCCATCCATCCATCCATCCATTTTCCGTACCTCTTATCCTCACTAGGGTCACGGGCATGCTGGAACCTATGCCAGCGAACTTCGGGCGAGAGGCGGGGTACAACCTGAACTGGTCGCCAGCCAATCGCAGGGCACATATAGACAAACGACGACTCGCACTCACATTCAAGTTTTTGACTCTGTGATACACAGTGTAGATACTCTCATTTAAAAAAAAAAAAAAAAAGTATGGTGACTCCTGACTATTGGCGGTTATCTCTCCAGCTATTTGCATTTTTTTTGTTTGTTTTTTTGCGCGTGGGGTGAAACATGTTCAGCTATATGCTGAAAAACTCGAATCTGAATCCTATTTTGGGGCGCTATCTGGAATGTCGTAAGATGCCAGAACATGGCGCCAAAGCCCTGGCTAATAGGCAAGTCGTAATTGGCATCAAGGAAGTACTGTGGTGCCTTGAGTTAGGAGAGCCTTGACATACAAGATTCTCGAGATATGAGTCGTTGCTTGTCCGATTAGTTTCCTTGCAGTGCAAGGACAATATTAGTTGATGGCGCTAACTCGCCCTTTATGTGGTTTGCCAACCACAAATAAACTCCAAGGAAGAAGAACACATAGGTACAGTCGTGTTTTGTGCTTGCATTTTCCGCGTTTGCTAGTTATGTGGAAAGCAAATGTTATTACTGTGTTGTTGTTGTTTTTTCAATATAGTAATGTTGAGTGCATTTTTTTCTTATGATAAATACGTTAAAAACAAAATGTGGGTGTTGTTTGGAGGGACTAGGATGGATTCATTGCATTTCATTTCAATAGGGCAAGGTGTTTTGTGATAAGAGTGTTGCCACGGAATGAACTCAACTCACATCTCAAAGCACTACTGTATGTTGAAGTGACACGTCTTGACGAAGAGACTAACATCTCTGTGCAAAGAAATGTCAGGAAAAGCCTACTTGAACATCGGACCTTTATTTGGGGTTCATCAGATGCACTTTAAGTGGTGGCAGGTGTGTGCTGACTCCCATTTAGCATGATTTTGAATAGGATTTATTGTGGTTATGTAAAAATGTAAGTTTTGCCTGGGTTTTAAGTGGAAGTTGCATACTGTCGTCACCGCATGTTGAGGTGCACTTCAGGTGCATTTTTTTTTTTCTTTTTTAGAGCTCAAATCATATGTAAGCCATTTTTTAAGGGTAATGTTGAAAGATTAGTTTGAAGTGATATTAAAGTGTTTTAGGTGAAAGTTTGTGGTATATTTACGGTTTATACTTACAACCTATGTTACGGAACAACGGATCACCATCCAATCGTAAATTCTGAGGTAACATACCTTGTTTTTGCATAAACAAGCACTGTTCGGATCGCTATTGCACACTTTCTGCTGCTCTGCTTTTCTGTTCCTGGCTCGCTCGTAATCGCTTTCCCCTCAAGCATTTATGACTTTGGAAACAGATAAGTTTTCCCCCATCTGGGAAACAGGTGGAAGATATAAGCGTTTTGCCAGGAGCATTCTTCTTTTTGTTTTCCATCAGTGGAAACTGGTTTTGGCAGTACTCTAGCATGTTCATAGTTGGGTTTTTTTCTTTTTTAAACGGGCCAGTTTCAGAAAGCCATTCAACGTGAATGAAGGCAGATGGTGAGAGGTTATGTTAACCATACAAGAATGCACGCTGATTTGAATCAGAATGGACGAATGGGTTACAAGTGCACCGTGGTGTAGATTTGAAGACGTGAAGAGTAGAATGGATTGCGCGTCGAAGCGTTAGTGCGGGAAGACGCTGGCCTCCCGCCCTCGTTTCGACAAGCGCCCGTTGGCTGACTTTCACATTGTCTCATAATTCAACCGGAATTTTCAGTTCCGCGCGTCTTTCCAAATATTCTTTTAATGCTTCAAACGCTTTTGTCCATCCGGAACAATTTATCACCATTCGCTTTGTCGAAGAGGTCTTCAATGAGACTGACTTCTGCATGCAATCATTTTGTGTCTGGTTTGTGGAGGATTTTGCATCGTTCTATATATGGTGGTGACTTGAAATACAAGTTTAATTTGTTCTGTGACCAAGAAAAATAGCACTCTATTGAACTTTATAAAAACATACATTAATGACATACTGCAAGTAAATACAATGTAAAGAATTAAAATTGTCGCCGCATTTTATCCTTCATTTCAATGGGCATTGTGCTGCTCCTTCTGGTTTGCGCACCTTAGAATTGAGTCACTGCCACCATACAGGGTTTGTATTTCAAGTTTGCACCCACAAGTTAAATAAAAAACAAATGGCCAAACAACGGCTCGTATCTCGAAAAATTCAGGTCACTTGTACCTTAAGGCATCACTGTACATCGTATTTCTTGCTTTTTAAGACACTTCGCCAACATCACTAAGCTAAGCTCACCCCTATCCAGGTCCGCTGGGCAGATGTCGGCGGCATGGAGGACGTGAAGCTGAAACTGAAGCAGGCCGTGGAGTGGCCCCTGAGGCACCCAGAGGCGTTCACCCGCATGGGCATCCAGCCACCCAAGGGGGTGTTGCTGTACGGACCGCCGGGCTGCTCCAAGACCATGATCGCCAAGGCCCTGGCGAACGAAAGCGGCCTCAACTTCCTGGCCATTAAAGTCAGTTTCTCTCTCTTTATTATCTGTCGGTTCCTAATCTTGCCAAAAGTGCAAACAAGGCATGAAAAGTTGCTGTGACTGTTTGCTGTTCATTCGTTCACGGTCACATATAGGCATGCAAACCTTTGACATTCATCATATGGGTTCTTAGGTTTCATAGCTTTTCACAGACCCAAGCATCAAGGTCGAGGTCAAACATCATGGTCACTACAAGGTCAAATACACCAAACCAAAAATCTGTAATTTGTTTTCAATATTCATCTGATTGTCTCCAAACTTGACGAACACGTAGTCTGTAGATAACCACTCAGAGGAAGCAATTGCAGTTTATACAGACGAGGCAATAACGTTAGGCTTCAAGCACCGACTTTTCATTTGAAAATCCCCGTCAATATAGACAATTATTGAAGGACAGGTACGGGTCAATTTCTTTGCTGCCCCATGGGTCAGTCATGGTCGCAAACTGCAAAGAACCCGTTGTGATTTCCTTCTCTATTAACTCCCGGAAATTTTCACACAGTGTAGGTTAGAGCTGTGCGATATGGAAAAATCTTTATATCCCAATATTGAGGTCATTGTATACTCTGATATATATGATACATCTCCCAATATCGTATTTTTCCTTTAAATTACAGAACTAGGAATTTTCAATTAAGTTTGACAAAGTTTGTCATCTTGTTCTAAAGAACCTGATTTACCCGAATGCACTCTGGCCGACAGTCTATCCCTAATAATTATGAATTCATGTATTTAACCCAATAATTCATTCATCAAACAATATCCACTACACGGTCTTAACGTGTCCGTCAACTTCCTAGAGAAGATGTTTCCCCCCGATGACCCCGGGAGGGATGTCTCATTGCCCCATTTCCTGTGCAAAGAGCTTCGTTGTGTGACCCTTGAACCCATGTTTGTTCATTTTCATTCATCACCTCTGAACTCCCCCCCCCACCAACCACTGTCACCCCGGCCTCCCTCCCTGCCTTCATTCGTTCACAGACAGAGATGGATGGGCAAGATTGTCGTGTTGTTGATCAGTGATTGTCTTTCAAAGCGGTTGCCATGTGAGACGGGAAGCCGCGGCTGCATGCGGAAATGCTTATGCTAATTAAGCAGCTAAAAAAAGTCTTGACTGAGGTAAAAACGTACAGCTGAAGTCCGTTTTTAGTTTGTTTAGCAGGGTTTATTTATTTTCTATTTATATGCGAAGACTGTTCCAATTTTTGAACAGTACGAAAAAATCGAGTTTTATTGTTTGTATGGCTTTTTTTTGTTTTGTTTTTTTCTTAGGGTTTTTTTGTGGATTTTTCACAACACAGGATTCTGAAAGAAGGAGCAGCTCCAATGAGGACCCCCCCCCCCCCCCCCCCCAAAAAAAAAATTTAATGAATGGGGATGTATTCCTAATTGAACTCATCCTTCCATATTTCACAACTTGTTCAACCGATTCAAACCATTCCAACTTTAAACAGTTAAGCGCATTTAGTATATCTGGGTAAATATATTTTTTAAATTCCACATTGCCCAAATTCCCACATTGTAATTATTCCAATGCAGAAATCTTACAAATTTAACTCATCCTTCCACATTTCTGAACTGATTCTTGCACAGTGTTTCATGAGTGGCAGATGACTCGGCCACTGGTTTTGCCATGATTCAAAATTTGAATCGCAGTTGCGCAATGAAGCAACGTGGCAGATTACAGCGAATATGTACGGTACATATGTATCCTTTACATACCGTGATATTTACGGTATGTAAAGGATACATATACACTACTGTGCTTTACAACAATACTTCAGTTTTTTAAATTTCATATGGACCTACCTGTGGATGACACAGCCAAGCTTGCAGTCTTTTAGCCAAAATGTACGCGACAGTATGTACCGTGCCGGTTACACTCAAGTGAATGGAAGTGAGCTGAGCCATTTATTTTATCCCCACTCTACTCCATTCTCAACCACGTCCTCTCTCCGAAGCAACTCGCTTCTTCCTTAACGAACACTCAAAATGTTTATGGTTTAATAAATGCGATAAAGTACAATATGTATGAATGTATACTGTATGTATGTGCTGACTCAAAAGCCTTTACAGACTCGCCGTGAAGGGCGTCACTATATCCTATCGCTCAATGTGCGGGTGTGAGTCGCCAACTATCTTTTTTTTTTTTTTTTTTTTCTTTTTTCTCCTCAGTGGTTCAGTCCGGTCGGGTTCAGCCACATCGAGCGGTGTGCGGCGGGCGTGAGAGTTCATTTATAGATTATTTTTCTGATTTGTCTTCAAAATCTCTAAATGGTCTCACCCCTCTGTATCTCTCCGAGCTGCTTCATAAACACACACACACACACACACACAAACATACAGACAGTCCCTCTCTCTCTCAGCTCGTATCTCTCGGACGTCCGTCACCACGTATGGTGCTTGCCTCAGCCACCGAGAGGAACCAGGGATGAATGAGTCAGCATGCACACTTAACTTCAGCAGACACGAAGGCTGCGACTTGAAGTGTCCTCTTCTGTGTCGCCCAAGAGGTGTTGAAAGGGTGAACCTCAGAGGGAGGAAGTTGTCCCCAGGGGGACTAAGTGGACATTTATTTACTTAAATCAAAGCCAAGCAAGAAATGTCGACGTGAGTCTTGGGAATTAATTTGTATCGATTTAAAAGTGGATAAACAGTATATTGTAACCACTTCCGAGACTTAAAGTAGCGAATGGTGCACATTGGAGTCCGTCCATTTATGATGGTTGACAAGAAAGAACACGTAGTGAAGATGTAGACTGTTACGTTTGCTTTTTGCGCTTGCACTCAGGCAGAAACAGAGGTCTGTGAAAGTGAAGTCAACTAATCTATGAAACGTTTTGCTAACATCTACCACTGATGACTTTTCAGGGTCCTGAATTGCTGAGCAAGTACGTTGGCGAGTCTGAAAGAGCTGTGAGAGACGTAAGTCCTGTTTGTACTTTTCCATCAGACCTGTAGAGACTTGAAGAGTTGCAAAATTTCATAGAAGTGGACTATTTTCATGGACCAAACAACCTGTTGGGAATTTTCCTGTTCAACTTCTTGGTAGAGAACTGTGCATTGTGCAAAAAGTACTGAAACATTAACCAGTTGGCCATTCAAAGGTTATGGTGCATTTTAGGCTCATTCTGAAATTTCGTCTGAGATCCATATATTCCTAACTTTTTGTGAGATGTGTATGTTGAAGTGATACATCTCGACAGAGAGACTAAAATCGTTGCATGTCGGGGAGGAGCTAACTTAGCTAAGTTACGGAGAGTCTTCATCGCATGTGTACATGGACGTGCACTTCTGGTGCCTCTGTTCTTTCTTTTTAAAGGGTCATTTTGTAAACTGTATTTAAAATGATATGATACGCCACCGGCGTATTATGCCATGCTAAAACTTGTACTTTACATCACCTGCCAACCTCAGAGGAATTGAGGAATAAATGACTTCAATTTATTTTGGGAGAAATTCCCAGGCATTTCGGAACCAAAGTTGTGCTGCGTTCAGCACATTTCATGGAGGACGACTTTGTAAACTACGCAAAACCTGGAGTTGTGCCATCAAAGGAAATCATATTGTAAAAGTAATAGTTAACAAAATCACATCACCAGCACATTTCGATAGGGCAAGCATGAACAGTTAATGTAGCATCTGCAGCTAGAAGTTGCTATCGGTATCCCCTATCAAGATTATTTTTGCGGTCAGGTCATCAGTTGGGTAAAACTAATCCAGTCTCACGACCGTGTCCCAAAACTGTTTTCCATATTCAAATTAAGGAGAACCACGATCCAATCAGAGCAAAGCTGATTTACCTATCAAATAATAATGAGATATCCCACTGTCTCATCTGCCAGATGTTTTAGACCAATTAGAATCGCTTGAAAAAAGGGCGTCCTGGGCATTTCCGATAAAAGGACATCAAAGTGTGGCATGGGGCATTTAAACTTTGAAAACAGGCAATTCCTCGCAAGGGATTCTTGTAAACGTGAGCCGTGTTGCTGTTCATCCTCTCATTATTTTTAGAGCTTTATGTCAGATGTGCTCATACGCACATTATGACGCCATCGAGCACTGCATTTCCTGTTTACGCTCGCTGCCAGCTGAGGACCATCTCCCTTAACCGGCTATTTTAAAATCCTCTTTTCCTCCTCTCCTCTCCTCTCCCATTGTGGCCGGCCTCACAGGTGTTTCGGAAGGCCAGAGCCGTCGCTCCGTCCGTAGTCTTCTTTGACGAGATTGACGCACTGGCCAGCGAAAGAGGAAGGTAACTGTGCGTTATTAATAATGATAATGGGTACACTATTGTTCACCTCTGAGTCAACAGACTGCTTATTCATTGTCTGGGCCGAGACAAATGCTATGTCTCATTGGCATCCTCTTTGTGGCCTCTCAGACACACAGGACACTTTTTCTTTAATGGGATGGCACATCTGTCACGTAGAGGAAATAGGATGGCGGGGGCAGTTGGCGGGGGTTGGCTGGATGGAAGGACATAAACGCTTCATTGTCCCCCGTCCCTGGCAGATGGAGGTGGTGGGGGGGGGGAGGCCAAATATGCAGCGTGGATGTGGCTCAAGAAGTAGAAAATAACCATCAGGCAGTCGTACCAAGTACTTGTACCAAGTTTGTGGGTTACCGCACTTTATACTGATGTAGTTTGCTTTTCATTTTCGACGGTTAACTTCCCTTTAAAGTGTTTGTCCGTCCGTCTGATCGTCCGTCCGACTGCCTTTTGGTACGTCAGTGGTACCAGGCCTCGGGCCATATGGTCCCCAAGAAAAACAAACAACAACAATGAACGATCTCAGACCTGTGACACTCTCACCGGCTGCCATAAGGTGTCTGGAAAACTTGGTCTTAATAAGAACTCGCATCAAATTCCCGACACAGTGGACCCCTTTCAGTTTGCCTTCCACTCCAATAGATCAGTGGACGACACGGTGGCATTGGCACTTCACTCCGTTTTTTTCCTTTCTTTTCTTAATTGGATCAGCGCCTTTATATTGCTTACTTGTAACGTGTAGTTTCTTTTTCTTATGCACCTTGCACCTTATGACTTGAATTGTTAATTTGTTACTGCTGACACAGTGTACCTGTTTTTTGTTTTGGACGGAAAATTGAAGGTTAGATGTCCACATCAAATAATAGTCATGAAAGAAACACGTATGGATATTTTGGAACAATAGACACGTTTTGTGCACAAATCTATGATTTCAGAAGGTCCCTGAAGGCAACCCCTGACACGATTTACTATAGATCGATAAGGAGTACATAGAGTACCTAGATAGATGCGGAGTATAAATAATGGAAAGACAGCTGACCACCTTAAAGCCTGTCACTGTTAAAGAACTGACTTAGCCTCCATCTGCCAAGGTTATTTATTCGTGCGCATTTCCTGCCATGTTTTATCAATAAAGTGGCTCATGCGGCCCCTCCCTGGGATTTTCAAAACTGTTGACACAGGCGGACCGCCTGTCTGCCTCGTGGCGCGTGTGCGTCCATTCCCCCCACACTGACATGTAAAAAGATGAGAAGCACCTGTAAATCTGTCAGCTGAACTACCACGAGTCCAAACTCGTGGAATGAAATGAGCAAGGCGGGCCAGATGGGGCTAAGGGGAATGTAAAAACACCCAGACAACATGAGACAAAGGTGTCAAACATTGCACAAATCAGTGAGAAGTGAAGCGAGTATTGTTTATTTGATTTGAATGGTATCAGTATGTATCACCTGCGTATGCTAATATATATATAAAAAAATAATCATTATAGATAATAAAAATATATATATATATATATTATAAAATCAAATACATGATCAGACGGAAATAAAATGATAAAGTTCATATGTAATTTGAAAAGACCTATTTTTCTATATACACCTTTGTTAATAAGTCATATTGTAAAGTAGCAATCTATTTGACTGAAATATTTTTAAAAAGCACAAAATTAAAAAGCAATTTAAAAAGGAAAATTTGTCATAAGAAAGCATAAATATTTAAAAAAATAAAAGAATACATATGAGCAAGAATCCAAGACAAAAAAAAAATATACATATGTTTAAAAAAGAAGATAAACATGTTTTGAAATAGAAATGATTATAAATAAATAAATTAAATAATATGTTACACTTAAAATCCACAATACGTAGACAAATATATTTTTATGGAACAAAAATCTAGAATTACAGCTTTAAAAAATTAAATATGAAAGAAATATTCATTAAAATAATCTGAAATAACAACAAATGCAATATTCAAAATGGAATACAAAATGATATACATCATAAATGTATTAAAAAACAATCCGAAATACAAAAAGGGTTTAAAATCAAAATGGAAATTCTTGCACTTTGGAATATAAATAAAAAATAACTGCATTAAATTATATTAAAAATGAAAACAATGAAAGCTAACTGAAAAAAGATCATTATTTTCTATACAAAATAATTAAAAAGATAAAATCCTATTTTAAGAGGGATCTATTTGACTCTCACCAAGCTGCAAAAGTCTAGAAATAAAAATGTTGCAATAGGCATCTGTGTTCTGGTACCTTTTGATGACATCATTGACAGTGTGGCTAACTTTTGCTGCCAACGGATTTCTTTTCCCCTTTTACCTATGAAAGAAGCTGTTAATAGAGCACAAACGAATGCTTTCAAATGAGCAGTGTGAGTTTTACAAGATGAATATTAGCAATTAGAAGTGATGGATGTCACTTCCTCTTGCAGGGAAGTTGCCCGGTGAACCATCCATCCATCAAACGTGTCTTTTCTGGGCACATTTGTTGTTTCAACCCGTGTTTACTTCTTCTTCTAACCTACTCCATCACTTCACTTCAGAGGGGGCGAAGGTACTCACCCGCTGTACTTAAGTACAAGCACAGATCGGCTGTGAAACAGACTCTGGTAAAAGGAGATGCACCGATTCAAGTCCTTAATTAACATTTCAAAAAAGTACAAATCTGAAATCTACTACAAAGTACAAAAGTGAAATGTGCAAATCAATTTTTACTCTCATTATATACAATACCCGTGATCTGCAGTATATAACATGCAAAACTTTATTGGGGGGAAAAAAACTTAAGCTGAGATAATGTGGTTGTACAAATGTTTACAACCGCTTATTAAGTGAGGATGTGACTGTTCAGAATTGACCTCACATTCAAACTCCTATTCAGTGGGAGTCAGCACACATCTGCTACCATTTAAAGTGCTTCTGAGATGTTCTAGTATGATTTTCCTGACATGTCACAAAAACCTGGCATTTGAACAGGGTTGTGGAGACTTTTCATATCCACTGTACCTGAAAATTCTACTTAAGAACAGTAACAAAGTATTGATTCTTGGTTACTTTCCACCACTGCTTCACTGTCTGCTCATTTTCCCTGATCACATTTGTCATATATAAGTTTGTCATTTTGGGGGGGGGGGGGGGGAGAAGAAAACTCTAACATAACAAAATAATATATTAAAAATGAAAACCATGCACAAATTAAATATCCCTCCATTTGAACCCACAACCTCTGAACTGTGAGGCGTCCGTGCTAACCAGTCAGACATCATGCCACCACATAAATTAGAAATGTATTTTTAAAATTAAAAACACTAAATGAAAAATAATAACAAAATGTAATGATATGACAAAAAGGTATTCAAAAATTATTTCTGGAGTTTGAAAAAGGGAACAATAAAAAAGTACATCAAAAATCATTTCTGGAGTTTGAAAAAGGTAACAAGCCTTTTCTTGACAAAGTAGAAGAAAGAATCTGTTTTTATATGTAAATAAATGATCGTTGGAAAAATAAATACCCAAGTTAAATACATATGTCTACAAAAATGTCCTTAAGTACAGTAACACAGCATTGTACTTGGTTACTTCCCACCACTGCTTCACATTGTGTTTATTTTCCCCCACCTCACATCCATCATTCATCAAATCCCATCATTGACTCTAATTTTCCCCCCATGTTCGCCATTATTCCCACTCCAGCTCTTCTGGATCGGGCGGCGTGGGCGACAGGGTCCTGGCGCAGCTCCTGACAGAGATGGACGGCATCGAGCAGCTCGGCGACGTCACCGTACTGGCCGCCACCAACAGGCCGGACATGATCGATAAGGTAAACACACGCCAGGCTCCCCTTTGGTCCGTGATTGATAAGGACCCCCGCGTCCCTCTTTGTCTCCTCCTACCGCCAGTTATACGTGATTGATGAGGTTAAAGGTGCCTCTTTTCACTCTCCATTTGAAAAAAAGCCATTGCTTTTTTTTTTTTTTTTTTTTTTTTTTTTTTGCTGCGGATAAATACAACAGCACATTTCTTTTACTTTATTTGGCTCACATGAGAAAATATTCACCATTAATGTGACAGGTGGCATTTCAAAATGGAATAAATTGTTAAAAATCCATGATATTTTGACACACAATAAATACCCCATTGTGACAAAGTGAAAATATATATATATATATATTTTGAAATGTTTGAAAACTGATTAAAAATAAAAATCATAAAATGCTCAAATTATTAAACCCTTTAGTCAGCACTCTACCAGCAATCTCAGCCTTAAAATTAAAAATGGGTTTAGCATAGATAGCTAATTTTATTGTAAAAAATATACTTGCATATAAATCTTTGAATCTAAAATATATCATTGAATAAATGTGTAAAAGCTAATATTTGAAGAGTTCATACAAAACTCTGATAGATGACTGATATATAATGGCATATTGCTGAATTATAATTCACCCAATATGTACAATGTATGAAACTGTATCTGCCTATGTATGCATAATAGTTCTATTGCCCAAATCTGACATACAATAACCATAATGTTCATGGGCTAGTAATATCTATTTGAGCAACGAGTACAAATTGAGAGATATAAAAATGGATAATAATAATATTACATTGTAGAGGACGTTCGTTAATAACTATTTTCACTCATTATTGTCTAAAGAAAATCCAGATTTTCAATCTTGAGGCGACAACAATCTCGAACGGCTCCCGCGGAGTGAAGGAAGAGTTTTACAACACTTCTCAGACAGTTTAAAAGAGTTAATACATTTGTTTTTAAGCCATTTTCAACACTGAACATTGTTTATATTAATCAAAAATAAGGGACGACGTGGAGACAGAGCAATAGTATCGATTTTTGGAAAAAATATAAAATTGACCATTTTTTGGACACAAGGTTTCTGCCCAACATCGACGATATGTAAAATGTGTAGCATTATTGCACAATGTCTAGGAACTATTTCTCTTCACAGAGAGGAGTGTTGTTATATAAGTGAAGAGTACAAGCGGTCCACAAGGTTGTTTCCGGCATCTGTTCTTATGAACTCTTCTTCTTATGATATCGTCACTTGAAGATGATTAGTTAGGACTGCTCCTTCTTGTCATTGGTGACCCCTGTGAAAGGCACATCTCCACGTTCCTCTATTCGTCTTCCTTTTATCTCCTGCCTCTACCCCCCGTCCACAAAAAGCTTTCTTTGCTCTCTTATCCGCCCATCTCTGGCCTGAGGAAATTTCCTGAGTGCTGATCAAAGTACGCGTCTGGGCCTTTTCAAAGGTACACAGGGAGGAGAATGTCCTGGTGATTCGTAAAGGGCAAAAGGCTCGGAGCCATCGCAAATACATTTGCATGGATGATGGAAGGAAGCATTTCATTGGCAAATAGAAAAAGAAATAGCCTTCTGAATGCAAGCAGCTCATTGGTCAAGTGGTTTTCACAGCTGCCAAGCTCGAATCTTTGTGTCTAGTTTATGTTGGGGTAGTCGGACTTCCTCAGACCTTCCAAAGGTTACGACCAGTTTGTTTTCTGACTGGAAAAAGTGTGGCGTCTATTTTAGGCAGGCGTACTTTTGTCTCAAAGACCCTGTACAGTCAACTCAAGAGATTTGTTTCAAAATACATTATACGTTTGATGATGAGTGCTAAACATGTGCGGAGACAAAGCATTTTTTTTTTTTGTCACCATTTGACTTTTCTGGATTTTTTTGTGGCATGGCGGAAATGATGTCCAGTGACACATGCGCATGAGTCGTCCCTCTCCCGTTACATAAGAACATGAGCACCTTCGTGGCTTTCTGCTCGTGTTCATTGTATCCTCAAGCAATTTGGTGACTTGCCAAATGTATGAGTTGAAATCACTCTGTAAAGTTTCTTTTTCTGCTAAGAATAAAGGACCAATTGACTTTGTGTGAGTCATTGCTGCCACATTCAAATTATATAGCCAATAAAATTAACTGTATCAGAGTTGTGCAGGTGAGAATCTGGACTACATTGAAATATTTAAAAACAAAATAATAATAAATCGAGGGATAGCGAGGGATTACTGTACACAGTACTTAGTGATTTTTTTTTTTTTTTTTTTGGGAGGGGGCATTCAAATTGGATAGGGTTATCTGTGATGTGTCAAATTTACAAGACATTTCTTGGGCGGGATTTATTGAGGAACGACCATCATGGAAATACTGTAGTGGTTGACTTTAAGTCCACGCCAACCCTGGTTTGTTTCTTGTATACAGAATGGATCCATCACCACAGTGGCGGCGTGACAGCAGCTTCCTTTTTCTTGGCAAGCGGCTGTTCGCTCATTTCCAACTCCTTTTGTAGCCTTCAAACTGAGAAACACCCAGTTTCAATTTGCGAAGATGTAGGGGGGGGGACTCTGTTAGGGAGGGGAGGTCAGTCAGACTTTTTGTTGCTGGCTTGGACAGATGGTTAGCCCCATGCTTCTCCCCTCCACAAGTGGGCCTCTCTGGAAGTGGTCTCCCTGGCAGCTGAGAAATCACATTAGGACCCCCCCCCGCCCGACCCCCCTCCCAACTGAGTGTGAGTGTATTGCTCATAAATGGGCTCGCAGTCACTTATACTGCGGTGGAAAACTGTCAACGTAAGACAGATCTTTATGAAATGAATGTTAACTGATGCAGTGTCGAGTCATGTAGATGTGGAACACACTACCTAACCCTTGGCGTACACCCCCCCAAACCCCCCAGCAACAACTACCCCTGGCATCCCCTGATGGTTTCACCTCCCTGCCCACCTTCACCACAGCAGACACGGGTGGTCATTCCAATGCAAATGGCAGGAAATGATGGTGGGGGTGAATAGGGGATGCTGGATGTCAATGCAGTCATTGTCAGCTGTTGGTGGTGAAGAGGAGGCTCCTAGGGTGCCTCAGCTGTTTGAGTGGTGGGGGGCGGGGGCAGGATGTGGAAACAAGTGGAGTGAAAGTGCATTGATTCCAGTGGGGAGGGAGCGGACCTGTTGTCCATCACTCAAGCATCCCTGCAGGAGATTTACAACCCCAATTCCAATGAAGTTGGGACGTTGTGTTGGACATAAATAAAAACAGAATACCATGATTTGCAAATCATGTTCAACCTATATTTAATTCAATACACTACAAAGACAAGATATTTAATGTTCAAACTTTATTGTTTTTTAGCAAATAATCATTAACTTAGAATTTTATGGCAGCAACATGTTCCAAAAAAACTGGGACAGGGTCATGTTTACCACTGTGTTACATCACCTTTTCTTTTAACAACATTCAATAAATGTTTGGGAACTGAGGACACTAATTGTTGAAGCTTTGTAGGTGGAATTCTTTCCCATTCTTGCTTGATGTACAGTTTCAGCCGTTCAAGAGTCCGGGGTCTCAGTTGTTCTATTTTCCGCTTCATAATGCGCCACACATTTTCAATGGGAGACAGGTCTGGACTGCAGACAGGCCAGTCTAGTACCCGCTAGTAAATAAGCAGGGGCGTCCATGAAAAAGACGTTGCTTGGATGGCAGCATATGCTTCTCCAAAACCTGTATGTACCTTTCAGCATGAATTGTGCCTTCACAGATGTGTAAGTTACACATGCCATTGGCATAACACAGCCCCATACGATCGCAGATGTTAGCTTTTGAACTTTGCATCCATAACGGTCCGGACGGTTCTTTTCCTCTTTGGCCCGGAGGACACGATGTCCACAATTTCCAAAAACAATTTGAAATGTGGACTCGTCGGACCACAGAACACTTTTCCACTTTTCATCAGTCAATCTTTGATGTCGGGCCCAGAGAAGCCGGCAGCGTTTCTGGGTGGTGTTGATAAATGGCTTTTGCTTTGCATAGTAGAGTTTCAAGTTGCACTTACGGATGTAGCGCCGAACTGTATTTATTGACATTGGTTTTCTGAAGTGTTCCTGAGCCCATGTGGTGATATCCTTTACACATTGATGTCGGTTTTTGATGCAGTGCCGCCTAAGGGATCGAATGTCACGGGCATTCAATGTTGGTTTTCGGCCTTGCCGCTTACATGCAGTGATTTCTCCAGATTCTCTGAAGCTTTTGATGATATTATGGACCGTAGATGATGAAATCCCGAAATTCCTTACAATTGTACATTGAGGAACATTGTCCTTAAACTGTTGGACTATTTTCTCACGCACTTGTTCCCAAAGAGGTGACCCTCGCCCCATCTTTGCTTGTGAATGACTGAGCAATTCAGGCGAGCTCCTTTTCTACCCAATCATGGCACCCACCTGTTCCCAATGAGCCTGTGCACCTGTGGGATGTTCCAAACAGCTGTTTGATGAGCATTCCTCAACTTTCTCAGTCTTTTTTGCCACCTGTCCCAGCTTTTTTGGAACGTATTGCAGCCATAAAATTCTAAGTTAATGATTATTTGCTCAAAACAATACAGTTGATCAGTTTGAACATTAAATAGCTTGTCTTTGTAGTGTATTCAATTAAATATAGGTTGAACATGATTTGCAAATCATTGTATTCTGTTTTTATTTATCTTTAACACAACGTCCCAACGTCATTGGAATTGGAGTTGTACTAAGAGTGACGTCCATTGTTTTTAATTATGACAACAAGCTCATGTGATTAGCGAAGGAGTTCCATTCGCTTCAGGTTGGGATTTCAAGTTAGTCTTTTTAGTCAGGGTTGGGCTTTCAAAGTAGGATTTCAAGACAGTATAAGGGTTTCATGTTGGGATTTAAAGCCTGATTTAGCGTTTCAAACAAGGGTTAGGGTTTTAAATCAGAGTTTCAAGGCCTTCAAAACTGGTTACTAGTTTTTCAAGAAATGTTTAGGTTTTGGGTTCCGGTTTGCAATGAGCTAACCCTTTGCAACGGTCTGCCAAATGGTGAGCCTACATTTAGTCTTCTTTGATCCTCACAATGGAAAATATTAGCATTCATGCCCCTGACAATGCATACTGTATTACCCAATGACATGATGGCAAATTTCCCCAGGTTCAACTCTGTCAACCTTGTGAGGGCCATCCATGTATGGCGTGACTAATATAGCTGAATCCTAGCCCGACTGACATCGGGAGACTCAGAGTAGAACAGCACGTTCCCCTCACTTCCTGAGGAATAAAACAAAATGTGCCATTTCTTGTTGTTTACTCCACATCTGCTGGAAATCAGGCGCAGGAAAGGATTGCGGCGTTGTGCATTCTTTGGCGCAGAAAGCAAAAATAAATATTGAACCGATCTGCGGGAATTTCAAGCATGCACTTTTCCACCGGGATTTGTTTTAATTGAAGACCGCGTTGCCAATTAACCATTTTGTAGCTTGATTTGTCGCTTGGTTCCCTCGCTGGAATTATACGACGAATGCGGCGGCTTTGTAGACGCGGTCGGAAGCGCAAAGAAGTGTAAGGTGTCTGTCTTCCTCAAACCGACTTGCAAAAACTTCAAGCGGAAAAACTAGTTTACATGAGAATAAGTTTTAGTTTATTTGCGATTTTGATAAGTTAAACGTACAGGCGACAAGGTTTGTTAAAATTGGGCTCATTCGAAGACAAGGTTAGATAAGGTTCGTGTTTCAAAGTATTTTTTTTCCCCCAGCCACATGTAGGGTTTTGGATTATGTTTTCAAGCCAGTGTTAGGATTTCCAGTTAGGCTTTGAAATAGTTAAGCATGCCAAATAGTGAGCCAATAGTCTTCACAATGGTAAGGTGGTTAAAGCAAAGAAGTGTGGCAGTATCTTGCCAGATCGTGAGTCACAATGAAAAGATTGTGTAGGTGGTTTGGTTATGTTGAAGAATTAGCACCACTATGGTTATTTAGTATCTCGTCTTAACAACAAGCTGTCCTGCTCAGTGGTTGCCTGCCCCCTCACAAAATATTCGCTGCATCTCCAAGGAAAGCTTTGCTGCTTTATTGTTTCAGTGAATTGGCCATTTGTTTAAGAGCCTTGCTACCAGGAGGCTAAAGTGCTGCAGATTACTAACAGATGTTTTTGGTGTTGTTTTTCTTGTTGTTCTGGACCACAAGTGACCAACTGGGCTCTTATCAGATCGCTGAGGTCGACAAACAGAAGCCAGGGAAGTGGACTTGATACAAAGGAACGCGCTCTCTTCAAAGACAAACTCACTAAATTCAAGATAAGAATCCAACCTGCTGTCCATAATGCCAGAATGCGGACTGCTTTTACAGTCTGTTGTTTGTTAATGAGTTACAAAGTAATAATTTATAAGCCATTTATACAACTTTTATGAAGCGCTCCCTACCCAAAAAAATAGAATCACTTACCACAAAAGGCAAAGTAAATGCCCTGCAATGTTGTTTCTGCACAGGAGAGGGCGCTAACTCTCAATTGCAACTTACAGGGGTACAGCTCACTAAATTAGAACGCGGCAGAGAAAGAATATATCCATGTATGAATATGGAAAGAATATATATATATATATATATATATATATATATATATATATATATATAAATATATTATATATATATAATATATTATATATATAATATATATATATCATATATATATGTATATATATATACATATATATATATATATATATATATATATATTATATATATATATATTATATATGTATATATATTATATATATGTATGTATATATATCTATATATATGTATATGGGGAAAGAACTGCACTTAGATAGCGATAGATAAATGCCATAGGAATTAAAAAATTGACCATTGTAAAAAAATAGTTGTAAAGTAACCAATAAATTAATATAATTTAGAGAAACACTTATGTTATTAGAATAAATTATTTTTTCAAGATGAAGTTCTGACGTTATAATATTAAATTTGAAAATAATTGACTTTATTCTCATAAGATTGAGTTTTTATCCCAACCAAATCTAACTTTTTTTGTTTTTTTCTCTTCTCTAAATTCAACTTTATTCCTAACATTACAACTTTGTTCTGGAAAAGAAGCCATTATCCTCTGAACGAATAAAGCAGTGTTTCTCAAAGTATGGTATGGGGTGTCCCCCAAAGGGAGAGTTTTGCTTAAGGGCTGCTTTATGCAACGTTTACCTTCAATCTAATCGCATTTAACCTGTAAAAACTGTTTGTTTTTTATAACATTTATGTCGTTACAATTTGTATTCAACTTTTATGTGCACTGCATTTGAATTCAATTCATATTTAAGTGCAGTTTTTTTTACCCCCTATATTTAAATGCAAAGCTCTGCAAACTTGTCTGTGTGTGCGCATTGTTTGGGTCCGCGCCAAACGTTTGACTATGATCGAGTCTAAATTCAAATCAGGTTTTGTTGAAATCTCTTGGATCAAACTGACTTTTCCCCTTGGTGTTTATTCCATTGATGTCAAGCACGTGGCCTCAATTCAACACAACGTTGGCTGCGTGCTGCCGGGACTTTAAAACAAGCGCTCCACGTCGATAAAGGTGCGCATTCATTCTGAGCAGCCTGAACATCTGCCAGTATTTTCCCCCCTCCGAGCCAGTGTGGACATTTGTTAATTGCAATCACGCTCAAATTGCAGCCCTGTGTAATTAGTGGGCAGCTTGGTAAATATTCAGATATTAGCAAAAGTGGAGCTTTGACTTCCTCCTTTGCATTCAAAGCACACGTCGGTGATTGCTGCTCCGCGGGTTTGCATCCCACGGCTTAATCATTGGCGTTTACCACCTTGAGGCCAGGGAGAAACTCGTGTGTTCTTTCACATAAACATACAGATAGTACGCCGGCTTTCAGAACAAAAGCCAGCAATTACCAACCTTTTTAAAGCCGAGTCTTCAAGCTGTTTATTGCGCGCTGCCAGTCGAAGTTTCCTCTCAAACTAAACGCAAAACAAAAAGCGAATTACACGTTGTGTATTTAAAACAATCTTGCAACAGTCCGTTTAGTCTAATGCAAACAAACAATGCAAAACACCATAGACTAGCTAACGAATACTACCGATAGTTGCTGTGTTCTAATACTTTAAGCCAGTGATCCTCAAATGTTGTGCCCACAGTTGCGACCAGCTTTAACAGAAGTTAAGAACAATAAAGAACATGTATTTTTCGAAAATAGCCTTGAAAACATCCATCCATCCATTTTATGAGCCGCTTCTCCTCCCGTATAGCATATTTTTTAAACATAACTACCCCTTTATATGTTCAAAATGCCTTTTCAAGCACCTCATTAAGAAACTGAGTATGAACATGACAACTCCGTGCACACAAATAAATAAAGCGACTATTCTGTTTTTTGAATGGCAATGTGGCAGGTTGATTGCACCTTCTGCCCTCTCGTGGAAGAGCATTTCATTTTGCTGCCTGTCAGTATACGTGGCTTGCATACATAGATGGATAAAGATACATAATTTGTAGTAAATACATCAGAATTTTCAGACCAATTAAGTGGAATTGGATCATTTCCAGTGATGTCACTCAGTAGTCACTGCCTTCCAGTGTTGAAATTTGAATTTAGGAGCAACTGCTTAAATCCTTGTCAGCTGTATTTCCTTGTCAAGTCAATCATATATTGGAGGAATGCCTTCCACAAAACCCAAATATCCCGGAGCGTAACGTATGCATGTAACATACACTCCTCTTAATTGCTAACTTCATAAAGGAATGCACACGGAAACGTCTGGCGTGAATCCTCCGCCTTTTTGCTCTCTGAATTGTGTTTTGTTGGAAAACTCCACCGTGAACATATACTTGACAGGAGCAGCCCTAAAGCAAAACTGGTCATTTTCTAGAGGTGGGACTAAGTCACATATGTTGGAAGTCAAAAAATAAGTCTTAAGTCTTGACCTTCAAGTTTCAAGAAAGTTCCAAGTTGTAAAATTAGTACATTTCAAGATCCTGTAAAGTGAAATCAAAGATAATTTTTTTTTCTAAATACGTGATGCATGTTTGAAAATAATTGCTGAAAATGTGTAAACTGAGAAATATGTAGTGCTGAATTGTGGCGCTATAGCATTAAAACGTTTTTCACCGTTTCAGTTTTCCACATTTTTGGGGCGTGGCTAAAACAGCGCCCAGTGATACCCAGTGGGGCGTCCGGCATGAGTCGCCCCTCCCGCACTGTCGAAGAACTAGAACTCCTTTGTTCACATCAGTGGTTATCCAGCGCAATTACGACATTTAGTTCGCTAGCTAGCTATGCCTACACCCCGAAAATAGTCGCTGGCGTGACTGCCTTAGAGCACCTCGTTGTTGGCCGTAAGTGCACATACGTCACCCAGAGAAAGACGTAAGTGCGAGGAGCGAGGGGAAAAAATAGATAAGAGTCTGACTTGACAGCCAAAGGCTTTAGAGTGCCTCGTTGTCAGCCGTGAGTCCGCGCACATCATGGGGACAAGGCGGAAAGCGGAAAAAAAAAAAATCAAGTCCCACGTGACAGCCAGCGTCTGGGCCAGGCTTCGCGCTGGCGTGGCAGCTTAAGAGCGCCACACTGTCACGGGGTGCAAAAGCACCGCGACAAACCAGCCAGTGCAGCCTTTTGGTAGAGGAACTATTTTCGCTGCTCAAACATGTAGTTTGAATGAAGTAGTATCCATTTTTTCCCAGGTTGTAGAAGTGTTATTTGATTAACAGTTGACAGTTGAGCGTGGCGTGGTTTCCACGCATTTAGCTGACACGCCCACAACCGCATTCCGGAGCCGAGACATCGGCTTGATTTTTCTCGATTTTGAAGCCCCAATTTACATACTTACAAATTCAAATCTGGAAGGGTTGTTAACAGCGCTCGTCTTTTCGGTCTTTCGAATTTCAAGTCAGGTCTTAACCTGCAAGTCCCAAGTTGTAAAATTGAGTTAAGTCCCATGAATCAAGTCCCGCACCTCTGCCATTTTCTCGTTCGTATCTTGTGTCTTATCCTCCTTGTGATGAGCCAGGAGAGAAGGAATCTCTAACGGCGTGTGTCTTAAAGGATTAAAAAGGGAACACGCTGTCCTACGCGAGGTGGGTTGTCAATACATTTTTCAGCATTGCTCCGAACAGAACACAATGTTCTGAGTACCGACCGCGAGCATCTGCGCTCTGACAAGAGTATTCCAAAGATGTCATGTTGTCAGGATGCAGTAAAGAAAGTTAAGCTACAGTGACAAAAAATAAATAAATCTCAGTGTGTGTTTGCGAGCAAGTAATGGGATATGGATGATCTATGGGAAGGTGTGTGTGTCTCAGCATGGAGGATCCCTCGGCAAGTGTCAAACTTCAAGAGCTGTATTAGGATCAGTTTACGTGTGGATCCATGAATACCACCGCAGTCTGCAAAAACAAACCGACTCAAGTTATCTGCGGTCTGTTTTTTTTTTTTTCAACAATCACATCAGAAAAAATCTAACTCAAGAGCGCACTAACAAACAATAAAAGGTATATCTACTGAAATAATGAAGAACAATTTACTCACAAATTTACTTGGTCTGAAATCTGGCCCTGTTTAGTTTAACACAAAGCTCTTATTCTGTTGTATGAATAGCATTGTGGGAATGAATCTGGTTTTAGGATTATATTTTTATTAGCGTTGGGTATTAATGTTTTTCCCCCCTCGATAAAAAGACGAACATTACTGCTGCTGCGTGTTTTTATTTTTTTATTTTTTATTTTTTTTAATATGCCTCCTTCCAATGAAAATCCAAGTTGTTGTCACAGTGCCTGTAAAAGCTGGCATTTTTCATGTCCGACTAAGAGGGCCCAAGTAAGCCCCTCCGTCCAGCTCACTGTCCATCATAAACTTCACACTTCAGTTGAAGCATTGTGCTACTCTGTTTCACGTAGCCTCTAAATCACTTGTGACAGTACCTCTGATGCCGGGAAGTTCCTGGTTTGACTTCGACCTTCGTCTAGTGCCCATCGTAGAAGTGAGTGTGTGGTGTCAAACCTCACAACCTGGTCCCGGCATCCTCCTACTCCCTTTCAAACAATCTCGATTACATCTGTGATGCTACCTCGGAAGCTGGGAAATTTGCGGCTCGAGTTAGACCCCAATCACTCAGAACAGCGACAGGAAAATGCTGGCTTTCATGGGGATTTGAAAGGGGATAAAGTGGAATTGTCCATGGGAGAAATGAGTCTCCAGTATTCAACCTTACATCCTGGTCCCGGAATGAGGCTATTCCCTTTTACATAGCCTATATGAGTTCTGTGGTACTACGTCAGACGCTACGAAATTTGTGGGTCCACTTGTTCTCTGATTGGTGGTTTGAAAGGGGCTAAAGTCGAATTGTCCACGCGAGAAGTGAGTCTTGGATGTTAAACCGCACACCCCCAGTCCAGGCGTTTGCTACTCTCTTTCACATCGCCTCTGTTACACCTATGATACTACCTCGGAAGTCGGGAAATTCATGTGCAGGAAAAAAGCCAGGTCCCCGAATTGCCCACCTTCAGGGGTAGTATTGGAGCTATTATCTGTGTGTGAGGGTATTCCGCAATGATGGGATAGGGGTGTAAAGTTTAACACCCGACCCTTACTTCGCCCTCCCTGTTGTGTCGAAAGTAATGGTCACCAATACTCGGGTCTTCTAATTATCTGCTTGTCGGATGCCATGTCATGACAATGTCCCTCCCGCCTTGTTCTGTACAAAATTCACAGACCGGTAAAGGCAGAATCTTCTGACACTGTCCTTGCAATTTTGCGGGATCTCTTCGTGGAAAGAGGCTCAAGAAAATTTTGCCGTGATCTTTGCAGTATTCAAATCAGACAATTCACCATTTTTGAGTTTTTGCCGTGTTGTGTGTGTTCTGTGTGTGTTTGTTTGTTATAAAGAAGGAAATGAGAGCTCTTTGTGTTATCTCGCAGACGATCTTCCGGCATGTGTCGTCTTGCCTCTTGGCAAGCCGAGACCACCGGCGTCCTTGGAATGCTCTCCATTCAGGAAATCTCGTTCATTCTCATGGAAGGCTGCTCCCCTCCTGCAATAATGCTCCCAAGCTGACATTTTTCCACCCACAAGAATGTATATTCCAGGTTAGCTTTAGAACACTGTTAGAGCGTGGTGTTCAATTGGTGGAGTGCAGGGGTTCTCAAACTTTTTTTGGATCGAGGGACCCCAGACGGGGAAGAAATTTCTTCAAAGGACCCCCTCGTAATCGTAATATCTACAATGTGTACCCGTAAATGCCATGCAAATTACAAGAAAAAAAATGTGTAATCTTTCCAAGAACATAGACATTTTTCTCTAAAAAGCTAGTCCTGTGTTAAAAATTGACTTCATTACTGTAACAATACTCAAAATGACTTTACTCATGCAGCAATGTCAGATTTATGCGATTATAAGTCACCATCATATCAGAGCTTTCAACTGGCCCAAGGCTAAATAAAGTAAGAAGGAATAATTGGTTATGTTTCTTTTATGTAGGTATCCACTTTTTAAAAATGATGCCACATCATTTATTGCAAATTGTTTTACGCAACCCCGAGTTACGGCTCGCAGACCTCAGTTTGAGAAGTGCTCGTTTAGTGTAAATCGTGTATATAGTATCGTTCTAACCTCTTTATCTGGCCTCTTGAACAACGGGAGCCATCTTTGCCCACATCCGGATGCACTCATACAGAATGGAAGGTGGCTGGGGAGCAGCTGGTGGGGCTAACAAATAATACCCTCTTTGTACCTTCCAAATATCCCCTGCCGAAGCCCCCCGAGCTCGTCTCTCCGCTCCAGGCTTCCCAACACCACATTAAGGGCTGCTTACAAGTGTAAAAGCTTTAGGTCTTTGGGGGGGATTTGAAATGGGAGTATGCCGACTAGCTTGGGTAATGTTTCTACATTGTGTCCCCTTTCCCCCCCCTCTGTTTGAGAAAAAGCAGGTATGTGCGAGGTCCATTGGCACGTTGGGTGAATGGCGAAACAAACGGGCTTTTATTTGCTGTACAGTGGTGCCTCGACTTACGATATTTGAACACAAGCGCTGCAGCAACACTTGTAGGCAGACAGTATAACAACACTCATTGGCATATGTTCTTTGTCCTCCACGAAAGCAACTAATATTACTGTAGCTTACTGAGCTTAGAAGAGACCGTCATCGTGTATTTATTTTGAAAGTATTGTATTGCCCCCTGTTGGCCAAGGTGAGGACACCAGAAGGAGCATTTGTTTTGTATGTTATAACATATGTATATGCTCGAAACATTTTTGTTGGTGTTTTTTGTGCGAAACCTGGAACAGATTACTGGCATTTTCTATTCATTTAAAGGGATAATGATAATTTGAGACTTGAGTGTTTTGAGTTACAAGCGTGGTCACGGAACGACTTGATCTTGTAAGTCAAGGGACCGCTGTATTTTCAGAGGCATGCCAGACAAGCTAATGGGAGTAACAGTATCCCGACATCTATGTATCGCCAAGCTAATTTCCACTCAGTATTAATAGCTTATTCATTTCACGGTTCATATACATAAACGCTAGACGGACACCCTGTCGGACAGACATTGTGGTGGTGTGTTACCACACTTTTCAAGTTCCTATGAGATCTGTTGTACTAGTTAGCCAGCGACCCTGGTGGAGAGACGACAACAACAACAACAACAACAACAACAACAAAGTGGGACAGAAGCACTGCGGAGGTCTTTGAGGCCTTTCGGGGCCCCCTGCCGCTTCTTGGCAGAAGCCTCACTTCATTTCCTCTTTCACAAAGATGAATGGCCGTGTGAAAGGGAGGCTGTTTGCTGGTCCTTTTGCCTTGCTCTATATTCGCGTGTCATCTCCAAGTCATGTACCGCTGTAAGGAAAAAGACAAATAGCACTGTATTGTATAAAACAATAAAAGAGCATGTCAATGAATAAACTGGTTAAATACAGTGTAATTACTGTACAATGGGACAAGTGAAGTCGCAGCAACATCTATAGTTTTGTATGGGTGCCTTTAAGGGGCGTGGCCTTGTTAATGACGTCAGGAACATGGTCGGTTATTCTGCATGTGAGCATCTGGACGTGAGTTGTGGCTTACAGAAGCTCCTTGCAAGTATTGTCATTTTGTATGTGTGTGTTTGACCAAGACGCCACTAGATCCCGCTGAAGCCCTCCATAATAGGAAAGTAGTAATTGGCGTCAAGGACCAATCTTCAAGCGATACATCTCGACTGTTCATATCTTTGTATGTTGAGGAGGAACCAAGAATCGCTAAAATCTGCAAGTAATGAACAACTTTCCGAAAATATTGTTCATTGCTAATAGATGCCACAAGATGGCAAAGCACTACTAATGTCTGAATGAAACTCAATTTACTTCAACATAGTTCATTGACACCAAGATGGCACAGAAGTGCTAGTTTATTCTTGCAGGGATGTCAGATTTAGGCAAAGCTACGTCACAATTGCAGCAGAGCTTTTAATTGGCTCGTAGCTAAGGTAGGGAGACGTAATCTGTTTATTATTTCAGTTTTATTGGCGCGCCAGTCGGTCCGCATCTGTAGCTATGTCCTTTTATCAATGATACGACATAATCATTTATCGTATTTCAAATTATTTTGTGGACCCCCAAAGCTACGGATCGCCGACGTGGACAAGGGGGTGCTCGGTGTCAAAGGGCCGCGGGGAGGTCCCGGCCTAAATCTTCCACTGTCCTCCAGGCCACTTCCCCAAACTAATCTCCTTTATCTTCCCCCTCTTCCTCCTCCTTGTGGCGATGGCCTCGGGGAGACGTGTGGCTAAACCCTCCTCTGATCCCCTCGCCACCCTCCCCTCCCCTCCACCCCCGTCCCCTCTCCGTGGGCCTCGGAGCTGGCCGGCCTTCCCTTTTGGCTTTCCCTGCTTCCTTCCTTCCTCAGCTCCTCCACTAATAGCTCCCTTGTTCCCGACTAGTGGGGGGCTGCCAGCTGAGCGGTCATTCGTGGAAGATTCATTCTCGGCATGCTAATTGTAAACAGACTGAGAGAGAATGAGCGAGGGAGAGCAGAATGGAGGAGCGTTCAAATCGTTTCCTCCCCTCTCGCATATCTGCGCCATCTTTATGGCTTATCCGGTTGCTGCTTTGCTACCCTGCCTCCCTTCTCATTGAGCCACACTGAATCACACCGTAGTTACTGTGTGCTAAATGTTGTGTCGAATTAGTCTGCTCCCTCAAATGCTTGCTTTTGGGCTCCGTTCCTATAGATCTGCATTCTTCTTCTTCCCAAAAAGATTGTTTTGTCAGATACTAACGCCACTTTTCCATTTTCTATTGACAGTTTTCCTAAAAGCAGCTACTACTTCTGGTCAGCCCTACGTCCCACGTTATCTGACCATTTTGCTGTGCCTTAGAATGCTATTCTCCATACTCTCCACTTGGCTACAGCGCTCTTGCTGCCCATCGTCTCCTCTCGGATGAAATTAACCTCCTGACTGAGAAATTAATGAATGAATGAATAATGCATTTGTTGACGTGCCTCGTTCAAACTGATTTTGAAAGTTCCTCTGGATGCTATAGTGTTATACTCCACAGTCTCCATTTGACTGCAACACTCGTACCGCCCACAGTCTCCTCTTAGATGAAATTAGTCTAAATGAAAAATGAATGCAGCAATGCATTTGTTAGTGTACCTCGTTCTGACTGATTTTGCAAGGTTTACTTTTCGAATAACTCTGGGTGCTGTAGCGTTATACTCCACAATCTTCACTTGGCTGCAGCACTCCTCCTCCCCATAGTCTCCTCGTGGATGAAATGAGTCTCCTTACTGAGAGGTGATGGCAAGAATGCATTTGTTAACATGCCTCGTTCAAACTGATTGTGCAAGGTACTTTTTTTTAGTACCACTGGAAGCTGCAGCTAGTTGCAGTGCTCCATTTTCTTGCCGCCCTCAGTCTCAACTCAGATATATATTCCAAGCCATAAATACAAGAGACCCTCATTGACCTCTGTTGTTGTCGTTTCCCCCCCCCCGACTAATATTGAAGGTACTTTTTTAGTTCCTCTTTAAGCTGCTGTATTATACTCCGCAGTTTGCACTTTGCTGCAGCGCTCCATTTTCTCGCTGCCCGTAGTCTCCTCTTGGGTGGTTCATCTCTTTAACAGAAGTACATGCAGAAAACCGTTGTTCTCTTCTGTTATTGTTTATAAATACAGGAGACCCTCTTTCTCCGCGATTGTTGCTTGTTGCCCTGAAAGCGTAAGTATTCTACTCCAGAGTCTCCACTTTGCTCCAGCGCTCCCTTTTCTCACTGTGCTGTGTCTTGCCTCGAATGAAATTCACCTGCACTTCATTTCTCCAAAGCTTTTGCAATACGTCTTCTAAAAGACCACACAGCGTTTGTTGCATGTCATGAACATGACTAATTCTGCGAGTAAATCTTATGATGCCGGTTTAATGTCACCTCTGCAGGAAGAAGGATATTGTCATATTAGTTGTGTAAATACACATGTTTGTGATGTTAGCTGTTTTGTCCAAGGGCAAGATGGCAGATGCTGTAACGGATTAGTGTTGTTTATTCAGGGGTGCATGCTCACTTTTTGTTTGTTGTCGTAGCAGCACATGAGCATGGAAAGAACATTTTTGTGCGCAGTAAAGGGATATCATGACACATTTGCGGCCGGAATTATTAGATTTGTTTAAACACAAAGGCCGGTGGTGTATATAGTGTTTTTCTCATGGCTATGGAAAATAAGAAAATAACAATCCAAGGCTAAACAATCCTAATTAGGTTCAGCACCTTGATGCCACTCCACAGTGTTTTGTGGAAATCAGTCACATTTGTTTCATGTAATTTTGCTAAGAAACAAATGCAGGTTTGAGGAGTTTTTTTTCTTGTGGCTCAGATAAACGGTAAAATATCTGGCAGAATCTCTGTGTAAATAAAAAAGCCTATGCCTCTCCACACTGTTGTGTGGCAGTCAGTCAAATAGTTTCAGGTAGTTTCTGATTTTCTGTTACAGCGCTTATGTGGCAGTTTTGTTGGATTTATTTGTCATTTAAACAAAAAGCCCATACCACGCCACAGTGTTAGATGGCAATCAGTCAAGTACAGTGGAACCTTCAGTTTTCACATACCCGAGTTTTCGTACGATTCTAAATTTTGTCCCAGTTTTTGTACATCCGCTCGGTTTTCCAACAAAATAGCGCGAGTCAGAGATTTGTTTCCCAAAATCGATACACATTCAGCCGAAATATTTTGTGTTCAAGGTGGCAAGGCATATTCTACAGTACAAGGTTTTCTAACAACTCAAGACAAGAACCGTGCTGGTCTGCTCGACAACACTTGGGCAACCTTGGGATAACACATCCTGTCAAAAATCAGAACTTTAAAAAAAAAAAAAAAAAAGCGCACGGCCTAATAACGCACTTTAACATACTTTCTTTGGCCCAATGGTGGCTTTAATTAGCGGTCAGCCGCAATAAACAAGCACATAATACTTTTAAGTGCGATTGCTTAATAGTCCACCATGGGACCAAAGAAAGTGTAGTGAAACTTTTATTTTGAAGGGCTGACTTTTGACAGAATGTATTTCGCCAATGTTGCCCTAACTTGCCTGAGTTTTGCCGATCAGACCGGGAGGGTCGTTGTTGCCTTGATTTGTTAATAAAAGCTTGCATTGTTTAATATGCTTTGCTGTCTGTTGAACCCTTTCTACACAATACGAGTGCCAGCCATCTGATAAAGAATCACGAAAAAATTCAAGAAAGAAACCCCCCGAGCAAAACGCGAAAACTTCTTCCATACGCTATGCCGAATCCTCAATAAAGAGAAAGATCGTGTAGATGAGAGGCAAAATGGCCGTGATTTATAACTTCTGAGAGGGCCTAATTTTTGAGTCAATGATGGTATTCTTTTAGCAGGCAGAATTCCATGCATTTACTACTTGGAAAGAAAAAAAAAAACTTCTTTGGAACCAACTTGGGATGTTTTAAAGATGACTATTAAGGGAAAAGCAGCCCAGCGGCCAGCACGCACAGCATGTCCTCTAACATATAGTTAGCCTACAGGCTTTTCCCGTGGTTAATTCCTTTGCCAATACCGATTTATTTCTATTTTCCCTTTCCCAAACTAAAAAAAGGAACGGCCCGACTATTCTCTGTGTCAAAAACCTTCACTTTCCGCCTTGATTATGGTGTATGGTTTCTCTCAAAGATAAACAAAGCGTGCTAAATGCGGCGCGGCCAATTGGTCCGATCCCCGAACGAGGGGGCGACGCAGAGAAAGCAATTAGGAAGACGGAAGCCACAAATTAGAAGCTGCTTGCCCAGCAGACTGCATCCATTTTGTTTTCATCAGCAATAATTGAAGCGCTGTCTTTGCTGTGCCAGCCCGCATTCCAGGACAGCTACATTGTTTGAGGCTCCACTGTTGCACCTTCCCTTTTGCCCTTGTTGTCGCAGAATAAATAAATACAAATAAGAAGAAATGTGGTGGGGTTCAAAATGGTTAAATTGATATTTTCAGCAAATACGCACAATTGAATCAGCTACCTGGATTGAGTTCCGTGGGACTGCAGCCAGTGCGTTTTGTGGATTGTGACTGTGGGGGGATTGCGCTACAGTATGCCGGAGTGGTTTGGGTGGTTAACCGACTTGCTTTGGGGAAACGTCAAGCACCTGAGGAAAGCCACAAGACTCATTTCCACATTAACTTTGTATATTTGTGCGAGTGAGCGCTGGACATTGTTCCATTACCGTAAAATCAGGTTGTACAAAGGAAACGAAACATACAGAGACGCACTATGCTTCTTTTTTTCACAATTCAAAACAGTTGCCAGGTTTTTAATTATCAGTGACAAGTAAAGTACAAATACTTCATTACTGTACCTAAGTAGATTTTTCAGTTACATGTACTTTAATTGATTACAGTGGTGCCTTGAGATAAGAGTGAACCGACTTGAGTTTTTTGATTCCTTGCTTTGACTTGCGAGCAAATTTTGAGAGACAGTGGAACCTCGATTAGAGAACATCTCAATATTCGAACTATTCCGTTTTTTTTCAATGAGGTTTTCAAAAATACAGCTGTCTTCAGAAAGTATTTACCTAAAGTCTACCTTTAAAAAAAAAATTAAAAAAAAAAGTAAAAAGTTAATAGAATGAAAATTCCGAGACAAGTTTAGATGATATAATCCACAAAAACTCTACATTCCTCCCTATGAAAATGTAGATTTGAAACCAACCCCCCCCCCCCCAAAAAAATCCTAAAATGTTAGTTTAAAAAAAAAAAAAAAAAAAAATGTATTTACATAAAAGCCTGTTTTGGTATAAAGCCACCCTTCCTGATTCTATTTGGCGCTCATTGTGTTTATCAGGTTATTACCTAACATCTCTTGGCGAGTCTCTTTTTCACGCTGTTGTGTAACAACCTTAATGAGAGCCACATAGTTGATCATAGTGTTGCTCTAGTTTGTAAACTGAATTATTGCATCCACAACTACAGTGTATTTCATGTCTGTCATGAAAATGCACCATTGTATATACAGTCTTCACCACGGTTCTGTTTTTTTTTAACCACATAACGATATCTAGACTGTATTTCTGTTCAATTGAATATCTTCATTGAAAAACAGTGATTTTCTTTAAAAAAAACAAAACTTTTTTTTCCTTTCCCCCCCCCCACCAAAAGTAAGAAATATTCAGTTTTCAGGTGAAATTTCAGGATGAACCAAAAATGCACTTTAACCTTTACTGATAATTTTAATGTTCAGCTCCGTGTTAGAGAACAGCCAGTTGTGCAAAGAAGTACTGAAACACTGAACAATTGGACAAACGTTTATGAAAGGTCAAATTAAGTTCAGCTTTAAAGGTTATAATGCTGCATTTTAGGTTCTTCCTGAAATGTTCACCCAAAAGTAGTGTAGACAGTGTATGGTATGTATGGAAAAGGAATTTTTACTCTGTGACACACACACACACACACAGCACACCAGATGCATGAGCAGTTATTGTCCCGTGCTCTCGCAATACACAAGTGCGTCCTCCATCTTCCTGTCATTGCTTCCTTCCCGGCCACAATGGTCGCGACACTCTGAGGAGCATTAAAATATCCCCCACCACCTCCCTGTTTTTTTTTTCTTTTCTCCTGAATGATGGAGAAACAAAACAGGAGAGGAAATAGCTCGAACCTTTGCTCCATTTCGATCCAATGGTTTTTCCAGACCCGCTGACCCGCTCAAAGTGAATGTTCAGCCCCTACCCTACACCTTGAAGTTGAGGAAATGTACAAAACAGAATAACACAACACAACACAACATATTTCTTGGGTCAACCCCATTTTATTTTATTATTTTTATTTTTATTTTTTTTGGAGAGAGAGCCATAGATAAACGCTTGAGAATCCAATGACATCATCAGCCAATGTTCTACCTCCGTTACCTCCAATACGATATCCCATTTACGAGAGGTTCCCCCATCACATTTTGACAAATTTAAGGTAATATAAATATATTACTGTAATGCTGCCTTGAAATGAACTGGCCACGAGAGTTAGCGTGTCTGCAATGACTGAAATAAGGACTATAGACTTGCTACCGAGGCAGCTAACTAGTATGGCTAGCATCAGTTAGTTTCCGTTCTGACGTTTACTTCACAAAACAAAGAAGATTAGAGAAGTAGCTACTTATTTTCGGAGGAATGAGTACTGTACTTTTACTGTTGTAATTCATTTCAATTTCAGTTAGAACAATTCAGTTGTTTATTTTCTTTTTACATTTACCAATGTACCAACAGAGTGTGTTCAACAGGAAAAAGTTCACCCAAACATTTCCAAATAATACATTTTAGAGCTGTAATTGCATTACCGTGATACCATGTAACAGCAATATTTTTGCTCATGGTTGTCAGAATCTGAAACCAGCCCATGCCTAACTTTAATCCAGTAGAAATGTCAGAATTCGAGTACATTTTTGTATGAAGAACTCTTCTACGCCATGAATATAAAACAATCAAATGAAAACTCTCCATCCATTCATTTATTGCAGATTGCTTATTTGGTAACAGTTGAAATGTCTTATGGGAAATCAATAATATGTCCGCTTTAACCAAACTACAAAATAGTCAAAAAGCAGCGAGTCAGGAGCTGCCTCATGTCCCAAAAGAAAGAACAAGCAGTCAACGCACATGTGTCATGACCCGGCCTCTATAAATACACACATGGTGGGCCCGAAAGCCGCACAACACGCCACAAGAAAGAATAGCTCCTTGCAGTGCGAGAAGGTAGCGGCCACTTTGAGCCCGTTTCAAATCAGCGCAAAACACATGTTAGCCGTGTTATGGTTAGAATTAGCATCCCGGATGTGGGCTCCATCCCTCTGGCCTCGGGGCTCAATCAAGTCCATCTCAAATTAGTGGGCTGCTTCGCTCGCTCTCGCTTGCTGTTTCTCTCTCTTTCTCTCTTTCCGGAAGACAGATAATTTGCCCGTGATTGTGCAGCAGGAGGAAGAAATTGGGAAAGGGAAACATGGCCCGAGTGGAAGTGCTAGTCTGGGCCACGCTGAAAACAGAGACAGGTGCAACCACCAGTTGTTGAAATAAATGCATCTAGACTGAAAATATACTGCGGAAAAGCTCTCTGTCATCTTTTTAAGGCAGTCAGTGACTTATTGAAACAAATTGCTATACTTTACATGTACAGTTAGTGGAAAAGCTGAGATGTTGTGCAATTTGTTTTTGCATTTAACATAAAACATTTTTTTTTGGAGAGGCTGGAACATTGGGGAATATTTATTTGATCTTCTCGAAAATTAAGTTTTGAGCTTGGTCCGATCGCAAATTAAACTAGTAAGTCAAAAAACCGCTTTATTAATAGTAATCGTTTAAACTGTAAACACACCACATGTCATCCCATAACGCTTTATCATTTCAAACTCATCTTACAACTTTACTCTTTAAAAAAAAACGAGGGTTTGGTTTAAAAATATATATATTTATATGCACTAGAAGTAGCAGAGCACAAACATACACGTGGCGAAGACTCTCCGTAACTTCCGTAAAAAACATGGTTAAACTTAGCTCCTCCCCAAAATACTCAGATGCGAGTTTCCCAGTGGAGATGTATCACTCCAACATACTTCCTTGACACGAATTGCTACTTTCCTATTCACCTGGGATTTGGCGCCATCTTGTGGCTGGTTGACTTTTAGAAAGAGCACAAAAATATGCAAATGTCTTTTAGCAAATGGCTCAAAATAGATGAATTCACCATTTGAACTGTGAATAAGCAGGGGTTGAATGTATAACCAATAGAGTAATAAAACCAACTCCACACCTCTGAAGTTAGAAAACTGCCCGGTTGACTTTATCACCTCCATTCCCGCTGTTTATACAGAACGAGACAGTGAAAAATCTCAGCTTTGAGCAGGTTTGTTGCTTCTAAAATTCAACTTAAAAAATACGACCGCGACTAAGAATAAGAGGAACGCAGTAACCTCTGTGCGTGTGTGTAGCTGTGCCCTTCAGCTCCGAACGCTGCGGCAGAGAGAGAAGGCTTCCTGCCCATTAATTACAGAGCGGCCCTTCAGCCGTTAGCCCGGACCGCCTCAACATGAACAGCACATCTGACACGGGGGGGGGGGGGGGGGGGGAACAGTTGGGTCCTTTAGGCCCAAATGGCAACACAAAGCCTGTTTGCTCGCTTCTCCGTTTTGTTTGGGCTGCATTGCCTCTCTCAAATTGGGGCAAGTGTAGGAAATTGACCTAATAGACTAAATAAAGCACGTAAAATAATTTTCTTTTCAGGACAAAAAAAAACCAACAACATTTAGGACATAAAACTCATTGTAATGTGCTATTAGTCCTCACCTCACCTCATGAGACGACATTTTAGCCAGATTTTTTTTGCGGGTCGTGTGTAAGGTACTAAGAGGGATGCGGGGTTGAAGTTGAGAGAAAATAGCACACAGCGAAACAGAACGCCGTCTGAAACTGGAAAGGAATCAGTACGTCACTGCATACATCACCTGAGAACTGGGTCCTATGAGGCTAAACGTATATTATTATTAATACATGTTTAAAAGATAACTTTTATTAGTCCCACACTGGGGAAATTTGCATCATTTCAGCTTCAATGGTGGATAAAGCAAATGCACAAATAGCATGCAAGAGAAGACATATTGCACAAAATACAAATCTAAACTATTGTCTGTGTATAAACCATCCAATCTATCAGCAATGTTATTATTTTGTTTGAGTTATAATTTTGACTTTTGAGATCTGATTTAATAGACTTTGTATCTTTACTACGGTTAAACAGTATCAGTAAAGGCTAATTAATACTTTTGGCAATGGCAGGGGGAACTCTCATATACTTTGATTCAGGCTGCGACTGTGTCCGCCATTATAAGGTTGATCCAATAAATACATTAAAATAACTAATATTGAAGCCATGATTTATGAATGATTATGATTTTACAGTAATGATTACACTGGGTACGGAAAGTATTCAGACCCCCTTAAATTTTTCACTCTTTCAAACATTTCCGTTTTTCTTTTCTAACAAAGCTACAAAAACTTGAACAATTCTATCACACAGGCATAAGTATTCAGACTCCTTGGTCAGTATTTAGCAGACGCACCCTTTTGAGCTAATACAGCCATGAGTCTTTTGGGGAATGATGCAACAAGTTTTTCACACCTGGATTTGGGACTCATCTTGCAGATCCTCTCCAGTTCTGTCAGGTTGGATGGTGAACCTTAGTGGACGGCCATCTTCAGGTCTCTCCAGAGATGCTCAATTGCTCAAATCACAATAACAGTAATATATCAGGAAACCCTGCTCTAGGAACTTCTCCTTGAGCTTCATTTTTTCTTCAATACGTAGCCACCTCTGGGTCGGAAACTGTATGGTCTGCTTTTTTTTTTTTTTTTTTTTTTTTTTTTTTAGCAGTGGTGTAAAGTGGGCCAAATATTTTCTGGTTGGGAAAATTCTGCTGCATCCTGCACGCACTGTGATAACTCAAAGGCATGGAAATGGCTCACTTAATGAGCCATTGAACATGTTTTCCCAATATGATCGTTGATTTCATTTTGTTTTTTAACCACAAAACTCGTAATTAGTATGCCGGTCACGCACCAGTCTGTTTTCTATGGACTCTTTAGGTATTTACTGTTTGCTGTGGAACAATGGCTGTTTGTAGCTTGGAAAGAAAATGCACACATCCTCCGTCACTTCAACCATCCCGCGGCATACATCTCGGCCTCTCCGAGAAGGCTTTTAGCACAATCGCCAGTCAATACAGGAAGCCAACGCATCTATCATTCTCCCAGAAAACACGCCGTCAAATTGTAAGTCTCATTCCATGAGTCCTCCGCAATCCCACGGGCTTAGCACCCATCTGGCATGTTTTTTTTGGGGGGGGGGGGCGGGGGGGGGGGGGGGTGGTTTGTTCTGTGCTATCACAGCTAATTCCTACACACTAAAGCGTTCCCGTCTGTCCGTTGCCCATCGAGACAAGATGGTCACCAGGTGTCTTCCTGTCTTCAAAGTATTGGTGTCGTCAATCACGCCCCCCCCACCCAACACACTTCTGGCCCCCGTTTTGCGCCGCCTGCACATGTGTTTTATTTTCCTTGGGTCCTCCTCACCGCACATATACACACCCTGTACGTACCTACGCTATGCCTCTATATTTTTGGATCAGTTTGGATCCGATTGTTGGAGCCACATTGGTGAAGAGGGGGCAACATATGCTTAACCAAGTCACCGTGATCCCATTACAGACATGTTTGGCTGGTTCATAGAGAAGATGCACTGCACCTCCAGCTGACTGCTGTTGTTTCTCAAACTATAGTCCCCTGTGCCACCTGGGATGGGTGGATCATTTTTAAAAAGTACATATGGGGACCGGGGTGCCAATAAAACAAATATAATAAACCAATTAGTCCTCCTTACCTTAGCTTTGGAACGATTAGAAGCTATATGATTGTGATGTATCCTCTCAGAAATCTGACATCCCTTCATGAATTTAGTTTTTAGAAGAAAATGGGTATTGTTACAGTATTAAAATTCTATTTTTATCAAGAACAAAAGGTGCATTTGTTTGAGAATATACTGTCATCCTATTTTTTTCAAAGAATGAAGGGGTCTTTTCTGGCGAGAAGAAATCACTTTTTACATTGTCTTTCTTCTCTTATCAAACTTTGACTTTAATATCCTAAAATTTCAACTTTTTTCTTGACTTTTGATTGATTGACTTTTTATCCTCAGAAAGTACACCTTTGTACTTTGTAAAGATTAAGGCTTTTCTTCCTTGGGGAAAAAAAAAAGACTATTCTCATAACAATACAACTTTTTTTCAAATTATGAATTTGATGGTCACTCTAGACTTTTTTTTTCTGAAAATAGGCAACTTTTTAATTTCTATAGTTTTACGGGTACACATGGTAGTTAACGCTGGTTGAAACTTCCTTTTTCCAAATTTGGTCATTTTCATATTTTTTCACAAGGCAATACTATTGGTCAGTCCCCCATGCGGGTCTGTTATTTTTTCAAAGGACTGACCAATCTAAAGTGTTGGAAAATTGCTTGCTTTCTTTGATGATGCAATGCTAATGGCTCAACAAACATGCAGCTTTTTTGGTTTCCTGAAAAGTGATGGATTTGGAGATGCAAAGATTCAGGCCGACGCAAGTGTTATGTTTAACGGCCAGTCTACATCTTCACTCAGTGCTTTTTTTTTTTTTTTTTTGCCATACAACACAAACAGATGCAAGGCAACTACACCCATGGCAGTCACAGACGATCCAAATCGAAGTCATCTGTCAACGTCTGTCAACAACCGACTGTTGAGAGTCATCTCAATTCAACAAGAGTGGGCTCTAGCTGAAAGCTACCCTAGCAGTCTAAATCTCCACTCCTAAATTTCCACACAAGTGCATTGTACGAGTCACAGCAGATCCAAATCATAGCAGTTTGTTCGCAAAAATGTGGTCAATAACTGCTCCAGCTCCGTGTCCTATCGAGCTCACATGCATGCGAGCTAGCTGGAAGCTAACATAGCAGTCTATATCTCCATTCATTGCTCCTTCCTGTCCAGTAGATGCAACTTGACTGCACAATTGCTTTCACAAGAGATTAAAATCGAAATTGTTTGTTCAGAAAAAGTTGGTTAATAACGACTCTGGTTGAGAGTCCAATCAAGCCAACAGGAATAGCGTCATACATTACAGCAGTAATGTACATTTCCTGCTTATTATTACCCAAAACTTGGCACAAACACCGAATTTGAAGGCATTGGAAAAATGAATTTCGTCTGTAAATTCACAAGTTGACAAACAGGAAGTTGTAAGAGGATAATACCTGACGCTTTTAGTGACCTTGTGATGCGGATAAAAGGATTTGTGTGCGTTTTGGGGGGAAGCTCATTGAAATTTCACCAACACGCATATCCTCAGTGTGAACTGCCGGCATGTCTGTCAAGGCCAATGCAGCCGTAGACTTCAGTTGGCACCAGAGCCAGTTTCATTAGCGGTGCAGAGGGTTGCACTCTCAATGCCCTCACTGACGTAAAACAGAGTAGAAAAAGCACCAAAGAAGGTTGTGTAGGGGGGGGGGGGGCGGGCTGTTGATTTGAATTGTCAAGAAGTGGATTGGAATGTTGCAGATGCCAAATCAGTTATGCGTTCCTCCGGGCTGGGAGCTCCCTGAACTCTGGACTGGTGCTCTGGGAGAGGAAGTTCCAAGACTTGGGAGTTCCACATGTCCTGTTTTGTTTTTTTTTCAATTTTTTTTAGCCACGGCCTCTCTTACACCACCTCGACACCAAGATTTCTCATACCCTTTCTTAACTACCTCGAGAGCTGGAAAATTTGTAACCATGTTCTGTTTTATGCAAACAGTGACACAAGAATAAGCCAGGAAAAAGCCGTGTTATTGTTGATCCAGTGTGTCGGAACTGATGACGGGTTTTTTGATACAACCTCCCTTTCACACAGCCACTGTCACACCTCTGATACTTCCTTGGATACTGGGAAATTTGTGGATCAATGTCGACTCCTTATTCGGTGTTGGTACCTTTCACACAGAACAGTGGCTTTAGTTAGTTTCACAGTAATACATCTAGAAAAAGCCACCTTTGAGTGGCGCTGTGAATGAGGCTTCTGATGACCGGTTTTCTGATACTACGTTCCTATTACACTGCCACCGTCCTGCCTCTGATACCTTCTCGGAAGCCGGTAAATTAGCGGGTGGAATTCAGGTCTTTAATCTGTGTCTGTACCTTTCACACAGAACGGTGGCGTCAGCTAGTTTCACAGAAATAAGCCAGAAAACCTGGTTTTAACTCACAGTTTGAAAGAGGCTTCAGTTGGAGGGCGGAACTTTTTGACAACCGGTTTTTCTTATGTTACCTAACTTTGAAACAGTTAGCGCTCTACCCCTGATACTAACTCAGAAGCCGAGAAATTTGCGGGCCAACTTCAACCCCTCATTTCTCGTCGGTACCTTTCACATAGAGCAGTGTGAAAGAGGCTCTAGTTGGAGGTCGGAACTTTCTCGCTACCAGTTATCTGATACTACCTCCCTATCACACAGCCGCCGTCCTGTTACTGATACTACCTCAGAAGCTGTCAAATTTGGGGCTACAGTAGGGGTTTGGTACTTTCGAATAGCTTTTTTTTTTTCTGGAGCAGATTTTCCCAAATGTTTTAAGCCCCTTTCAAGACCCCGTCCCCCCCCGCACACACCCTTTGACAGCGACAAGCGATTAAGCCAGGAAAAGCCAGCTTTGATGGTCCATGTGAAAGGGGCTCAATTTGAATTTCGAAGACTTTCCAAAACCTTTTAATCTACACACCCATTTGAAAATCACAACTGTGTTGGTGTAGCCCCTTTCCCTCCTATACACCCTACATCAGTGATTTCCAACTGTTGCCGTGAGATTTGTCTAATGTAAAATATGTGATTTGACTCAATAGAGGTTGTAAAACACTGGCTAAAATAAACCATTAAAAAAAACACAACAAAGCTGTTTCTAGCCAATAAATGCATCATGTTTAGGTGTTGTTTTTTTGTGGGAGGGAAAACGATCCCATTTTGGGGGACAAAAAATACCAGGAGTCAACTCACACTTTGGGAATCCCTGATCTGAAATGTCATTTACGTCACAAAATTATGTTCCCCTCACTATTATTCAGTATTCCACGGTAACACAATGTTCACTGTGTGACCAACCAGCCCCACTCTTCCTCCTCCGGGAGCTGATAGGACAGGAAGTTTGTCAGGGATCGTGCTCCTTTGGTTGCTGCTATTTAGGACAACAGGAAAGGGTTTGTGTCGGTCTTCGTCATCGTCCTCCTCCTTCTTCCTTGACTGGCCTGCTGTGTTTATTCACAGTCACTCTCAAGCACTCCAGCTGCATTTCAGCCCTCTTGACCCAAATGGTCTCTCTGTGACCCTGATCACTGTCAGATTTGTCGGCTTGCTCTGTGGGAACACTTTGGATCTTTTAGTTATAGCCCAGAAGGGACTATGTTACTCTATTTTATTTGGCTGGATCTTGTCCAACTAATCACATACATAATACCAGGGTTGGCTGTTCATCTTATCAAGACATTTTGGACAATTGTACGTGTCCAACTTTGTAAAAACAGCTCGGGGAACGAGGACCTATTCTGTTTTCAGTCCACAAAAGCGTGCTTGGAAGAATCCTTCCTCAACCCCTTCAGACAACTCTTGCACAACACCAGCTCACCTCACAGATGTTCTTCTGGATGAATTGACAAAACATCCCACAGACACTTTCCAAAATTGTGGAGATTGTTGCATTCAAGACTGCTGGGAAATGGGAATTATCTCACAAAAGGCCTTCAAAATGTTCCCATCAAACATAAACAACATTCTTGTCATGGCTTGGTTTGTCACAAGTAGGAATTCCCATTTCGACCGGCATTCCAAAGCACTTTTCTGACCTCTCGATCTTAGGGAATGCCCCTTTTCTGTTCCCAGTGAACAAAGAAAGGTCACAAAACTTCCCACAGTCCATAATCTTGTCAAAGGTCTTCCTCAGAATGCTGCATTTAATAGTGCTGGGAATTATTTGGCAAATAGTTTCCAAATGTTCCTATCAAATGTAAACAAAGATCTTGTCATGTCTGATGAACTTCTGATTTCGACCCGCATTCTGATGCACTTACCAGAGACATAACAGCTTCTCGTGTCTCTGTTCTTGTGTGAATAGTACCAAGATGACAAAAAGCCGAAAGGTGCTTTTGGTACCATCTGGGAAGCTGGACAATTTGTGTATTTACTAGGGGTGTAACGGTATTTGTTTTCATCACAAAATGTTACAGTACGGACATCACTGTTCGGTACATACGGTCACACGACAAATATGCCTGAGTTCATGGCAGTTATCTGGACTCCAACCCAGGTGGCTGTTATGCGCCTGAAACTGTTTGCAACCGCCATTAAACAAAACAGAAGAAGAAGAAACGTTGGCGTCACGGCAAGTTCAGATAATAGACAGCAGCAGCGAGAAGACCCACCGGCTTCATACAAACCAGGTGTGTTGGAAAATTTGGGGTTTACTGTGAAGTAAAACTGTGATGGCGTTTGATTTGTGGATTGGACGATCACAGTGTGTTGGCGTTGTTCGAACATGCTGCCGTATTGCATATTTAGAAGGCATCAACCAGATATTCTCTACTTGGTCTGAACTTTGTTTTCATTGGGCCAGGTGTCCTAATACTTGTGTTCTTTTGACTGTCATGCATCAAAATAAACGTGAATAGGTGTGTGGCGTTCATCTGGCTTCCTTGCACTGTTCTGTCAAGTCCTAAATGGTGCGTGTGTGGGGGGCTCAACTTTTAACCCCGGCCTGTAGACCCTGTAGGCCCACTTCAAAGGTTGAGCACATCAAACAAATCCAAGCGTGGTAGATGGTCAACAGGGATAAAAAAAAAAAAAAAAAAAAAAAAAACCTCCCATTTGTCACCCCAATGACTTACAGGTATATGCACTTTATCTCCATTTAAGCTACTGTCCCCCTGTAGATTTACAGGGGGTGGGGGTGTTAAAGGGATAAGTGGGGATTTGCATACCAACATCTCCATGAATATGAACTGTTCTGTAATAACATGGATTCACCCCCTCCAAATATAAGATAAAGAAGCCATCTGTCTATATGCGTTATTCCTTCCCTGCCCTGATCTCTCGGCGCACCCCCACACCCGCTCACACCCCCATTCCCATCACCAGCCCCACCGCCACCCCCGAGTCCTGACGCTAGCTTGTCTGAGTGGCCCTCTGCCATGCATTCCTCCCTTCCCTGTTTGGCCTCTGTCTCGGGAAGTGGCCCAATTAGTGGATAAACACCATGGAGGGGATGGAGGAGAAGGGTAGGTGGGGGGGACCCTGGGCTTGTCGCCACGGTGGGGGTACCAATTAGAACTCCTGGGTCCAGACCTTAGCAATTCATCTCAAACCTGTATCTTTTTCATAATACTTTCTTGGATCCAATACAGAAGGAAAATGGTTACATGTGGTCTTAAGGATAATGGAACATTGGTCTAAGGCAGTGATTCTCAAACTGGTGTCCCTGAAGGTGCTGGCCCGTAAATAATTTACATTAAATTGTCCATTTGTTTTCAGAAGTGCTTACCTACATATGTGGACAAACGCTTTAGGACTCCAACAATTAATCAAATGACTTGAATCATTTTATTACAAAAGAAGGTCGAAACAAAATCTCTGCCTCGAAGGGCTAAATTTTCCATGCAGACTGTTACTGTAATCGCATGCGCCACTCCATACAAGAGTGAGTACATAGAAGACAGACAATATTCAAAATTTAGGATAATTTCACACTCAATGAGAAAGACAAAGCGTAATATCTAACACAACAGCACGTCTACGATCGCCAACAAAGAAGGTAGTGTTTTGATGTTAGCTAATTTAATAGAGCCTCCCATTATGAGTAAGAACATATTGCAATTACCGTATTTTCCGCACCATAAGGCGCACTGGATTGTAAGGCGCAGTCTCAATTACGGGGTCTATTTCTTGACTTAAGCCATACATAAGGCGCACTGTATTATTCGGCGCATGCTAAAACAAGGTAACGGAAGCAAAACAGTGAGTTTGGTTGAACTTTATTCTACTACATATTTAAAAATACACCGACATTATTTTTTGATCAATCTTTTGTCACAAATCCATCGACGTCTTCATCTTCTGTATCTGAATTGAACAGCTGGGCAATTTCGCCATCAAACATGCCGGGTTCCCTCTCGTCATTGTCGGAGTCAGTCTCGTTGCCGGGTGGCTGTTCAGCAATGATGCCGGCTTTCGCGAAAGCTCGGACAACCGTCAAAGCTGATACCTTAGCCCAGGCATCCACAATCCATTCACATATGGTGGCGTAACTCGCCCGGCGCTGCTTCCCAGTCTTAGTAAAGGTGTGTTCGCCGTCTCTCTTCCATCGCTCCCACGCCGCTCGCAACTTCACTTTGAACGCCCCGTTTACACCAATGTCCAGCGGTTGGAGTTCACTGGCAGTTGCTATGGCACGGTAGTCCATGCGCGGATGGCGAGATGGCGCCTTTTCATAAAACGAAAGCACCAAGACAGACCTCCTTGAAAGTGTTTGATCTTCATGTCTCGTGCTATCGTTATTGCCATCAGTCGAATGGTGACTGTGGAGACGCTTCTCCCGGCTGTTCTTGTGCATGATTTTGAATTATCTCGCGGCTGCTCTATTCCCATTTACAACCACGTAACTGATAGCCGGTAGTTTGAATTGTGCCTCGTAAGCTTGTCTCTTTGCTGATGCCATTTTCGGGGGTCCTTAGCCAAACAAATGTTGTTTTGCAGCATACCGGTAGTACAGTATACCTACTGGAGGCGTGGCGGAGGTAAGCGTACGTACTGTACGTAGCTTTACGTAATGTTCTCCAATTGGTTTATCGCTGCCAGTGTACGTATTACGTCCCTATGTCGGAAGGAAATGATCCGACAGGCATTCAAGCGGAGCCCTTACCAAAATCACACAGCAATATATTTACAGATTTTAAAACTCAGTGCACACATAAGGCGCACCGGGTTAAAAGGGGCACCGTCGATTGTTGAGAAAATTAAAGGCTTTTAAGTGCGCCTTATAGTGTGGAAAATACGATACCCTGCAAGTGGTCAAGGATGGACACAGCGCGAGGTGCACTTTCAATTGCGTTATTAAACAAACTGTATTTAAAAAAACAAAAACATAATATGCACATTCACACGACCTGCTGAAGGCTACAACTCATGCAGGGTAACTCAACACGCAACAGGTAGCCAACTCTACACTCTCATTTGCTAACACCCACATCACTCACCAGGCCAAGCCCCGCCTTTTAAGCCAAACACACATTTTTATTTGACCATAAGTTGTTCCTTTGTTTATACAATAAACCAAAAAACAATTCATAATAAAACAATATGTTATGTTTAATTTAAGGGGAACTAACCATTTATGTAATAAAATAATAAATAATTTTTCTAATTTCTATATTAATTTGTTGATCAAATATAAGTGATAAAATGAAGATGTTTTGCTAGAATTTTTTATTTTATTATTTAGCCTAGTTAAATAAATTGACAGTATTTCTTCATAATTAACTTACTGTAATTTATTTTACAAATAGCAAATATTTTACAAATAGCAAATATTTTATCAATACAAATCAAATGTTATTCTGATAAAGAAAAATGTTGCATTGTTTATACGTTTTATTATTTGCAATAAACTAACCTATTATTTCATGAGCTTAATTCTTCTTTTCGCCGGCATGGTGGACGACTGGTGAGCACATCTGCCTCACAGTTCTGGGGACAGGGGTTCAAATCCCGGCCCCGCCTGTGTGGAGTTTGTGGGTTTTCTCCGGGCACTCCGGTTTCCTCCCACATCCCAAAAACATGCGTGGTAGGTTGATTGAATACTCTAAATTGCCCGTAGGTGTGAATGTGATTGCGAATGGTTGTTTGTCTCTATGTGTCCTGCGATTGACTGGCGACCGGTTCAGGGTGTACCCCACCTCCCGCCCGAAGATAGCTGGGATAGGCTCCAGCAGCCCACGACCCTAATGAAGATAAGCGGTAAAGAAAATGGATGGATGGATGAAATTATTTTCCTCAAAGTGAGGTTATATAATAGTGTCTCATTTCTTGACGCAGATATTAAATGAATACAAAAATAAATGAACATACATTTTATCAAACTTTTTTTCTGGGCAGAAAATGGTGAATTAAAGCAGCAAATATTTCAGGACTCAAGAATGTAAATGTTCGGTGGACCGGATTCCATGTCCGATGAGTCGGTGGTTCGAATCCCTACTACGACTGTCCGCTGTCGAAGCATCCTTGGGCAAGTCACTGAACCCTAATTTGCTCCGAGTGGGCCTGGCAGCACCTCCTGGCATGGCAGCAGCTGCCCTTTGATGTAGGAATGTGTGAGTGAATTTGAGCCTCTATAAAGCACATGTAGAATGTATAGCGCGATGTAAGGGCATTCCATTTACAACCCCAGTTCCAATGAAGTTGGGACGTTGTGTTAAACATATAAATAAAAACAAAATACAATGATTTGCAAATCATGTTCAAGCTATATTTAATTGAATACACCACAAAGAAACTGTTAAACTTTATTGTTTTTAGCAAGTAATCATTAACTTAGAATTTCATGGCTGCAACAAAGCTGGGAAAAGGTGGTAAAAAAGACTGAGAATGTGGAGGAATGCTCATCAAACACCTGTTTGGAACATCCCACAGGTGAACAGGCTCATTGGGAACAGGTGGGTGCCATGATTGGGTAGAAAAGGAGCTTCCCTGAATTGCTCAGTCATTCACAAGCAAAGATGGGGCGAGGTTCACCTCTTTGTGAACAAGTACGTGAGAAAATAGTCGAACAGTTTTGGGGCAATGTTCCTCAACTTACAATTGCAAGGAATATAGGGATTTCATCACCTACGGTCCATAATATCATCAAAAGGTTCAAAGAATCTGGAGAAATCACTGCATGTAAGCAGCAAGGCCGAAAACCAACATTGAATGCCTGTGACCTTCGATCCCTCAGGCGGCACTGCATCAAAAACCGACATCAATGTGTAAAGGATATCACCACGTGGGCTCAGGAACACTTCAGAAAATCAATGTCGGTAAATACAGTTTGGCGCTACATCCGTAAGTGCAACTTGAAACTCTACTATGCAACGCAAAAGCCATTTATCAACAACACCCAGAAACGCCGCCGGCCTCTCTGGGCCCGAGCTCATCTAAGATGGACTGATGCAAAGTGGAAAAGTGTTCTGTGCTCCGACGAGTCCACGTTTCAAATTGTTTTTGGAAATTGTGGACGTCGTATTCTCCGGGCCAAAGAGGAAAAGAACCATCCGGACTGTTATGGATGCAAAGTTCAAAAGCCAGCATCTGTGATGGTATGGGGCTGTGATAGTGTCAATGGCATGGGTAACTTACACATCTGTGAAGGCACCATTAATGCTGAAAGGTACATCCAGGTTTTGGAGAAACATATGCTGCCATCCAAGCAACGTCTTTTTCATGGACGCCCCCGCTTATTTGAGCAAGACAATGCCCAACCACATTCTGCACGTGTTACAACAGCGTGACTTCGTAGTAAAAGAGTGCAGGTACTAGCCTGCCTGCAGTGCAGACCTGTCTCCCATTGAAAATGTGTGGCACATTTATGAAGCGTAAAATAGGACAACGGAGACCCCGGACTGTTGAACAGCTGAAGCTGTACATCAAGCAAGAATGGGAAAGAATTCCACCTACAAAGCTTCAACAATTAGTGTCCTCAATTCCCAAACGTTTATTGAATGTTGTTAAAAGAAAAGGTGATGTAAACATGTGGTAAACATGACCATGTCCAAGCTTTTTTGGACCGTGTTGCAGCCATAAAATTTGAAGTTTATGATTATTTGCTAAAAACAATCAAGTTTATCAGTTTGAACATTAAATATCTTGTCTTTGTAGTGTATTCAATTAAATATAGGTTGAACATGATTTGCAAATCATTGTATTCTGTTTTTATTTATGTTTAACACAACGTCCCAACTTCATTGGAATTGGGGTTGTACTTTTTACCAGAGGAAGCCATACTGTATGTGACCCGCCAGCCATACTTTGCCCACCCCTGGTCTATTGGTTGGTCATATTTGACATGTTTATGTTTCAGACCTGTATTTGACAGCAACCCTGCTGGGTAAAAAGAGCCGTAACGTATGTCCCGTCATCTTGGTTTATTTTCGCTCCTCCCCTCACGCCGCCGTGCCAAAATGCATTGTGGCGTTTTAGGGCAGCTAACGCTAACTGAGTGCAGCACATGGCCAACCTCAGGAAGCACTTAGCTTGACGTATGACACCGCCGTGACCCCCGGGAAGAAAACACGGTAATGTGAAGACCTAACAAATAGCAGAGCCCCTCTCAAAATGGCTCCTAACTTCCAGGTTAAGTCACAGGAATCAATCAGTGATACCCCAGAACGCAGTGATACCCCAGAGTATGGTCGCTCCACAATGTTGTGTTTATGTTCCAGGGAGTGACACGACTTATTTTGTTAAGTCCAATTTGCCTCGTTTCTTGCTGTTTTGCTGCATTTCTACATGATTGTCATTTTAATACAAAAACTCCACTTTCACTGTAGGCTCCGACGTGTTCACCCCACAATGTTGTGTTTATATTACGAGGAACTACACGACTTATTTTTTCGGCCCATTCTGCAACGGTTCTTGCAGCTTTGCTGTACATCTACATTGTAGTCGTGTTGTAGTGTGTTTTTGAACTTTACTCTCAAAGTAGGTTATGACACGGTAGCTCCACAATGTTGTGTGCGTCCATGTTTAATATTCAGGGAGTTACGTGACTTATTTGTTTTGCCTTGTTTCTCGCATTTTCTCTGCACTTGTCTGTAATATTCTTTTCTATTTGTGTTCTTTCTCCCTCAAAAAGTTGATTCGGACTCCACAAGGTTGTGTGCGTCCATTTTCACGTTCCGGGGAGCTGCGCGTGATAATTATTTGTGCTACATTTCTATAGAGTGGACCTTTTTATTTTGTTGTAAAGTCCACTTTCACTGTAGATTCTGACATATGATCGCCCCACAATGTTTTCTTCATGTTGGGTTTTGCTGTAAAATGGACTTTTGTCATTGTATAACGATGGTATGGTACTTTGTATTTCTAAAAAGAACCCATTTGTTTTGCATAAGGTCTTTGGGACTAAACTGTGCAGAGAAATCACTTGACTTTGGATCAAGGCTAGGAACAGTCATTAATGTGAATCGGTCCACAGCAAAAATACAACCCCCAGGAGGAATTGTGGTTATCTCCGCACGAGCTGTCTAAAACCATATCGTCTGGCCCCACCACTCAAACAGCAACATCATCCATTTTGAATTAAAGCAGGACTAGTCCTGCGCGACTCGCACGTTTGATTGAGCGAGACCCCCTGCAACTCCCACCACCACCGTCGCCCCACCTTTGCCATATTCCAGTTATTTCCACTGGCAAATATGCACTCTGCATTCCACCGCACGGAATGGCACTCACCATTCCCGGGAAGAGTCACTCAAGCAAGAGTGCAATTACAGTCTCTGTATCCCCAAAATTCACTGGCAGCCAGTGGCTGGAGGAAGAAATGTTACCCGATAGGTAGAAATTATACGTGTATGGTCAACATTTAGATGTAAGGGCCACTTTCGGCTTTGGTAAAGGGGAAGGAAGCCGTATTTCAGCTCCGGGGATTAGATGCTAATGCGGCTCCTGAAAAGTATTTGCAGTCTTATCGAGCTGGCAGTAAAGAGGCAGGATATGCGGCACTTTTTTCTTTTTCCGTAGTTGGCGTGACTTGAGAGTAGCGTTTTGCGGCGGTGCGGAGCAGTATTCCATATGGCTGTCAGCGGGGATGAATTACTGCGAGCGCTCCCCCGGCGTGGAATTGGAAAAGCAGTTTAAGTGCACATTTTTTACACACTAGGCAAAGTAGTTGGTTGTGCGTATGCAGGCTATACCTGGGAATACAAGCAGCAAGTCCAAATACTGTACTTTAAACATTCTTTGTATTTTTAAAGTAAAAAAAAAAATTTGAAAAAACACCACTAGGAAATAATGGGAACAGAAATAATCAATTCCTTTGTCATTAACTGTACAGGCCACGTTTTAAGTAAAATTATAGCATTCTTGCAAACTGTCATACAAGTGTAAAATTAAATATTAGGAGTTTGATACACGTCAAACCCTAGGAATTCGCCCAAACTATCTGTTTCTAACCAAAATGTCAGGCTTCCTGTTCAAGGGCTGACCAGAGGCTGAGACGGGAGTGGATGTTCACTCCCGTCCCCTCCCACTCCCACAGAGGTTGATCCCACTCCCTTCCGATCCCAAGTGAGTGCTTAAAAGAAATCTTGCTCTCCCCACTCCCACAGACATTGCTCCCACTCCTGCCAAATCTGGCCCAATCCCTACTTTTTTGGGGGGGGAAAAAAAATCCCATTGCCAAAGAGTGATCCCCAATCCCGAGCCAAAATTTTACAGAATCCCACTCCTATTCCTCCCCAGTCAATCCTGCTCTGTTTTTCTTCTTAAGTATAAAGTTTGCAGTATTAGTCACTGTAATAAATACCTCGTTTGACAGACATAGCCACCCAATTCCGTGCGGGTCGCTGAAACTGGCTTCGTAAGATAATTTCATTCCAAGAATCCTCAAAACGACGATAAAACTTTGATGCCCACATTAGATGGTTTTGGTAATGTTTGGCCATTTGGCGTCACCCTCAAATAGCTGCTTCCTATTGGGGCTCATTTGGGCAAATTCCCTAGTAGGTGTTTGTCAAAGCCTTGCAATCCGCCCAAAATGGTTGCCTCAAACCAAACTGGCCAACTTCCTGTTCAGTTTCCAGCATGAGTCTATGAGACTTTTTTCATGCGTGCTGTTACGATAGACATGTCCATCCTAGCTTATAAAAGACTTATCAGAGTCAACTTGACTTAGATTTCAACTGCATTACTTGGCAAGCCTTTCCTGTTTACATTTGAAAATCAGCAATTTCAACATAGTGCGCCATTTGTTTAGTTTTTTTAACTAAATGTTGTTGTTTTTTTTGTGTGCAGTGCGTGCCAACCTGGCAACTCATCAATATGCCCCCTAGTAGGCTAACATTATACCGTGCACAGATGTGACTTAGCCCCACCTCTGTTTTTCAGGTATGTTGAGGGCCTTCATGCCAGGCCTAAAAATTACTGGGTTGACTTGTTCCCCCCCCCATTCCATTTTAGTGGTGTTTTTCCTAGAAAAAAAACCGCACAAAAAATGCTCACCTTTCACAGGTGGAAAAGGGTGACTGCGTCCACGACTGCAGCTGGTGATTGGTTGGATAAACACACCAGAGGCGCTTATGGCACCTTGTGGCCTTGTAGGGGAAGAAAGGAGCGCGAGGGTTAACCCGAAAGCTCCTGCTGGTGTTTTGAGGGTGTCAATGGGAGCATGGAAGCCAGAGGCCATAAAAGTATTATACTATCTCAATTGCACTGACACACGTTGTGCGGTCAGTTCACGCAAATTACACATCAACGTAAATAGTCATTTCCTGCAGAAGGGCCCGGGGAAAAAAAAATGGGATTCTAGCTGTGAAAATCGAGCTATTTATGGTATGCGCCACTTTGCACCCCTGAAATATCCGCTCCATTCCAAACTTTTTTTCTGTCTACCCCCCTCCCCCGCCAACACCTCTTTCCGCTCCAGTTTGACAGACATTAAAAGCCACCTTCATTCGAACAGCGCGCAGAGATTAAGTTTGACAGACAAATAGCCACTCTGAAGACTGCCGTGGCTCGTCTCTTGTCATAGCACATGCACACACACACACACGCACGCACGCACACACACCATATCCGGCAGTTGAACATGAAAATATGACTTGGCAAGATTTCTTCAAACAAGTAAACATAGGTAGCTTAAAAACAAAAACACTCTCTTAAAACTATTGTATTAATACAACCTACAGTGGTACCCTGATGAGTTTAAGTTGTTCCATGACAAAGCTTGTAACTCAATTTATTTTTGAAATGAAAGTTATTCCTTCCCCAAAATAACGTCTTTTTTAAATTAAGAAAAATATGATTTTATAAAATGTATTAACTGTACGTACTGTAGTATTCTGGTCTTGGAGGTGTGCTTTAAGGGGTGTTGCCTAGTGAGTGAAATCAGGGGCCGGTGTCGGGTTGGCCGGTTAGTCTGCGTGTGAGCGTCTGGGCATGTGTTGTGGCTTACAGCAGCTTCATCCCAGTGTTCTAATTTTGTATTTGTGTATGTTTTTACAGTTTGTGCCATACGATAAAAGTGCATTGGCTCTCCTTGCCCACATGCGAAGGCTTTGCAGTGCTTTAATTAATCATTTTTTTCCCCCTTCTTAAGCGGCGGCGTATGTGGAACTCGCTCATAACTCAAATTTTAGCTCGCTACAGAATGCAAAAAATTGAAAAAAAACAAAATTTAAAATGTTTTCACAAATGAATACTATTTGTCTGTCCCTACATCATGTTAATTTTTGGGTATTTTTAACTCAGGGTTGAAAATAACTTGAGAATAACTATTGAATGCTTGAACTGTCTGGAAAGTGTAAAACTCCGCCTCTTCCTTCACGCTTCGGGAGCCATGCGGCATTTTGTTCGCCTCAAGAATGAAAGTCTGGATGTTTTTTAGACAATACATAGTTACGTTAGATACGTTTTGAGTAAGCCTGCTTTGTTAAAAATTGATCGCTGTACAATGGATAGGGAGGATGGGGACCGGGCCCGACCACGAAAGTCCAAATCTTCAAATAATGTTGTTTCCCCCCCCCCCCCCCTACAAAAAAAAATCTTAAGTGGGAATATTCCGCCAATAGCATTTTGCGCGAAAACCGGGCGTTCATTATCCCAAAAACAGGGGGTGAAAAATGATCAATAACGTCAAAAATATTTTTAAAAATACCACAGGTGAATCAGCGGATGCCGAACAGTGATTATGCGAGGATCCACTGTAATAGCCAGCCACAAAGGTAAATTGGTGTGCAGATTTTGTGAAGCATTAAAGGCGTGTTGTCCGGTCGGGGGGTCGGCGTGAGTCCAGACTTCGATGCACACACACACACACACACACACACACACACACACACACACACACACACACACACACACATCAGAATCAGAATCATCTTTATTTGCCAAGTATGTCCAAAACACACAAGGAATTTGTCTCCGGTAGTTGGAGCCGCTCTAGTACAACAGACAGTCAATTTACAGAACACTTTGGAGACATAAAGACATTGACAAAAAACAACAACAAACAGCAATTGTGCAAAAAGATGCAGAGTCCTCTAGCACTTAGAGCAGTTTGAATGGCTAATATCGCAATAGTCCGGTGCAATGACCATATTATATATATATATATATATATATATATATATATATATATATATATATATATATATATATATATATATATACACATATATACACACACACACACACACACAATGCAGTCACCTCAATGAGAGATTTACGGGGGCCTCAAATGCGGGGGAGTTACAGTACCGAGGGGGGCTGAGCTCATCCGGGGTTAGGCGCTCTAAAAAGGTTGTAGGTTATAAATACTGATGGCCGCAGTATAGCTGTCACATACTTCCTGAACGCTGCCTGGCCATCTTCAATTCCCCCAAACCGACTCTCTCCCCCCCCCCCATCCTCGACTCCCCTGTTTGCCTGCTTTCCAAGCAGCCGCTGGCTTCCTGCGTAAACAGGAAGTTGGTTGGCAAACAGGATGTCTGGTGGACTACAGCTGTCGCAGGGTTTTTCTTTCTGTTTTTATTTGGACGACGAGTTCGTTCCACTGATAAGATCCTTTAACTGTCATTTTAAAGTGGAATCAGACTTTCGGCAGTTTGCATACTAGAAAGTTACGGAAGCCGCTGTTGAAAGATAAACCGCTGCCTAGTCTGGCTGCTGTCGGGCTCAAACCCTCTCGGACAAGAGACTGTCTGGGACCCCTGGAAAGTGCTAAAACAGTTGTTTTAAAATTATTTTGACCCAACATTGCTGCCATGCCCTGACCATAAGCAATGATGAAAACATTTCAGAATTGGCTCAAATTTGGTAGTCATTGGGGAAAAAAAATCCTCCTCATAGGCAAGCCTACCAAATATCGTGTTGTGAAGTGAAACTGGCTTCAGGGATTCATTTTCATGTATTTATTTATTTTTGACTCCCCCTAGAATTTGTCGTTTCTCACCCATCAGTGTAATATGCGTACATGGTTTAAATTTCTTATGAGTGTAAGCTAAAATTTCAGCTTTATCGTGAAGTAGCACACTGGATGTGTCTTTTGAGGCTGGGCTTCTTTTTTTGGGGCTCTCCTGGTCATAGGCATGCCAGCCAAATTTTATTTTCTTCACACTACATACCCTCATTAAGAAAAGAATTGTTGTATTGTTGAAGCAAGTTTATATTCTCATAACTGTGGCTCAATGTGGAAATGTGTCTAACGCAGCAAAGCCGTGCAGGGGGGCCCTCCAGGAGTTTTCCCAAATAGCCTTCTACTTTACATAAATGTCAGTTTATGAATGTAAGGCACCACACAGAGTGTTATTTTAACAGGAGTGGCATTTCCAGGTCTCAGAGGTGGCGAGCGGAAAGTAAATAGCAGAATTCCTTTTTTTTTTTTCTTTTTCTTTTTTTTCTTTTTAAGGGATGATGACTAGCAAGAATCCTGTGGACGTGCACCATCGTCAGCTGGCACCACTCCAGATGACCAGAAATTGGTCCAACTCAATCCTTGGAAAAACAAAATCTTGACTACCTGTTGTAGCAATTTAATCATGCAAAAAAACAAACAAAAATCTGATAAAAACAGTACAGAGCGCAATTTATTGATATTCTTATTTATTTGACGGCTTTTTTTGAAAAAGATGGCGAGTCACCCAGGGTGCACCCTGAACTGGTCACCAGCCAATCGCACGGCACATACTGTAAAAACAAACAACCATTTATTTGCACTCACATGCAAACCTACGGACAATTTAGAGTCTTCAGTTAACCTGCCATGCATGTTTTTGGGATGTGGGAGGAAACCGGAGTACCCGGAGGAAACGAGATTTGAAAAGATTTGAACCCGGGTCCTCAGAACTGTGAGGCGGACGTGCTAACCGTGCCGCCCTGTTTAATTGTTTCTATAATTTTTATGATACTAATGCTAACTAATAAAGCCAAATGACAGCTTTAGTGCATTTGAGGTGCTCTCCTGTGGGACGTGTACATGCAGCTCCTGCTCACAATGCCACTTCCTTGGCTGCCGTGTGAAAGGCGAGTCGGGATGGGGAGGAGGAGGAGGAGGGTGGTGGGGGTGCGCCTGTTTCTCTTCTTCCTCTCTGAAGAAGGAGGAGGAGCGCATCTGGGTTTGCCAGGTGTTCCTTTTGTGACCCTCACCTTGCATTCAGGCATGGTGGCTGCAGCGCAGATAGGAGTGTCTGTTGTGTTATAGTGTGTGCGTGTGTGTGCGAGGCAATAAGGAAGGGGGGGAATCAAAATAATAGTGCCATTCCTTCACAGTGATAGCCTTCAGGTAAGGTGCTCAAAACGTGATCAGTATTTATGTACACTACTATGCAAAATATATCAACGCTGGAATGGTTACACATAACTACGCTGTCGCCCAGTAGAACACAGATCTCCTCCAAACCTTAACTTGAAACCCTGATTTTTGTCTTGAAACCCCAATTTGAAACCCTAATTCTTGTTTGAAGGCCAAGTCTGACTTGAAACCCTTACCCTTGCATGAAACTCGAACCCAGCCTCGATTCCCTTATTTGAAGCATTTTTTACTTACTTAACCCTGGATTGAAACACTACTTTTAAACTCTTACTATGGCTTGAAACCTTAATTTGAAACCATAAACCTGTGTTGAATCCCTAATTTGAAACCATGAACTGTTTTGAAAGCCTACTTTAAAACCTTAACCCTGTCTTGAACCGCTAACCTAGGTTTTAAACCCTTGTTGTAAAGCCAAATCTCTTGATTTAAAACCCTAATTTGAAACCCTAAACCTTGTTTGAGTCCCTAACCCAGGTTTGATTCCATAATTTGAAACATTAACCATTTCTTGAAACTGTAATCCAAGCTTTAAACCCCTTTTTTTTTTTTTTTTTTTTTTGAAACCCTAACCCTGTTCTGGGAGTTCTTAAAAACGCTCATTCACATACTTTCAGGCACAGAACTTCATACATGTTCAGAATGTGCACGTGCATATTTACACAGCGCTGGTTCACCACTTTCAAGGGTGCTGTTACGCTCCAGAAACAAAGCACTTTTCCACAGAACATGCTCCTTATCAGTCTTAATCACAACCGCCTCTCACACACGCGCAAATACACACACTGCGTGATAGCTGCATATTCATTGGACCGCGACACTTTGTGTTTTACATTTATTACTGTAACTGCCATTAGTGAACCTTTACCCCCCCCCTAATACAAACTGCCTAGACAGGGCGCAAATCCAGATAAGAGAGGATAATTTGCGCAAGGACCCTCATTGGAGAGAGTTTTGCGGCCCCAAAAGATGCGTATCTCCGAAGAGAACAGACTCTCAGCCCCAATTGCAAGCAGATGGCAGATGGTTTTGCGAAATGAATGCCAATTGTTGTCCATATTAGGGCTTCTGCTTTGTGGCTTTGAAGTTTCAATTGGCTGCGATGGTTGTTAACGATAATAAAAGTAAAATAAAGTTTAAAAAAAAACACACACACAATTGGGATGGAGAAGAAAGTGATATTGTCGCGGGTGTGTTTAAGAGGTTTTTTTTTCTGAGCAAGAGTACATCACTTTTGGGGGAAAGATCGGGAAATAAGTTGAGGAAAAAAAAAAACAAGAGTTTGGTTCTGATCGAGTACAAAGCCAGTGTAGTGTTGCCCTGAGATGCGAGTGAGCCAACATACTTTTTTCAAGATACAAACCGTCGTTTGGACAATTTTGTGCTTTGACTTGTGAGCAAAAATTTGACATACACATTTTACATGGTGGCATCAACTGACTTCACAACTAGCAGCAGTTTGGCATAGTGACCAAAACTTTAAAAAAAAAAAAAAGAGGATTCAACGTGCTTGTTGCCACAACCAGCTGGAGTTTACTGTCAAACTAAACATAAAACAAAGAGAATTACATTTTGTGTAGTTAAAACAACCACATAGTTTCGCCTTAGAAAATGTCCGCTTAGCTTAATGCTAAGAAACGCCATTGACGGGCTAATGAATAGCATCTATGTGGCAGTGTTATTACTCTGTAAGCAACATATTTTTTAACACCAACGGCGCAGCAACACATGTTGACTGAAAATATAACCATACACACAGGCATATGTTCTTTATCCTCTGCTGAAAAATGTCTATTACTGCAGATTACTGAGTCACTTGTAGAAGTTGAGTGAAACGTCTTCATTCTGCATGGCTGTATCATACTAGAAAAACTTGAATAACACGGTAATTGTTAGCGAGCTAGCTTCCACAAAAAAGTAGGTAATTTTACAATGATTGGACACTATATTGACAACTTCAGCATTTGCTTCCTTTTCTTAATAATGCCAACGTGGATTCAAGTGTAGTATGCAGTTTGTCCGAAATAGTGACATGGGGAAAGAGAGGCCGGAAAATGCCATTTTGTCCAGACGGTGTGAAAGGGGGCTACCTCGACTGCCTCATTCTGCTGATCACCACAAAGTGGTTGGAAAAATAAGTCACTTCATTATTATTATTATTATTTATTTTTTTACTGTACTCCACTCCAGTTGTTTTTGTTCCACGGTGCTCACAACAAAAGCTCCCAAGGTTGAAGCGGCGCGGCAAAGGCGAGGCTTGTTGTTGGAAGAAGGAGACTTTCAGTTTTTGCGGCTTGTCGTGGGGAGATTAAACCGTTGACAGCGTGTGAATAGACCTTTTTATCTATCTTTAGAAAGGCAGTCTTGTTTCCGTGCCAAAAGGGAATCACCGAGATCCTGCACAAGCAGAGGCGTGGGTGTCTGGCCCGCGCGGCCGACAACGCCCGCATTGCATCACTTGACCGACGAATTGGCCCTCGTGGCCCCTCTGCGTCGCTTGACGCGCGAACGACAAAAGTTGTTGCTGCGCAGAGAACGCCACGGAGATCATCTCTCGTGATCGGTCCGTTTTAGTCACATGCTGTGATGACGTACCAGCGTGCCCCTTGGTTCCACATACCATCTACGCCGCCGCCTTCTTGATTGATTGTACAGCATAATTAAACGTATCATCTGGTCATCTAGCAGACACTGTTCCACGGTCGGCATTGTTGTTGCTTTGTTCCTTGTTACGGAGAGGAAAGTAAAAACGGCTACCGGAAATGGCCCAAAAAATGCAGAGGAAACTCCATCCCGCGGTGCCCTTGCCAATACCAGCCGTAGCGACACCTCCGACTTGGAGGTGAACTGCAGTACATTTTCAAAACTGCGCGTGTGGGTTGCGCTCGAGTATAAAGGCAAACTGCGTGTGGGGTAGCCGCAGTGATGTCAGCGCGGTCACCGCCCGCGCGAGTATAAAGAAGCCTTTAAGCTAACCAACGACAGGTGTCCCGTTATTGCTTGACAATTGCTGTTTTTACGGGTGCTATTTTTCTCATGCAAAAACGCATTACAAAAAATGCTTGTTTGTTTTGCAGGGAGGCTGGAACAAAATATTTATATAAATACATTTTCATTCATTCCAATGGGGAAAGATGATTTTTGAGTGAAATTACTTGATCTAACTCGAGACCTGGAAGCCATATCCGACCCACCACGTGGCCCGTGAAAGCAAATCGTGTGTCAACATCCGTTCTTGTTAGAATCTGTACCAAAATTTCCAAATTGTCATAAGTAATTAATGTTGAGCTATTGGAAAATATATTTTTTTTCTTACCAAGCCCCTTTCTACAGTAACTACAACCTATAATTCTGATTTCAAAACTAACTATCCATCTAGTTGTATAAAGAACAGTGACTTAAGTGGGAAAAGATGGGAAAATGATGGCTGTAAAAGGGACTTAAATGTCATAAAAGGCAACCTTTCAGCAATTTTTATCTAGATGAATTTTACATTTCATTTCTTAAATAAATATATACGTTGATCTCATCTGTTCTAGCTCTGCGATTCGCTATGAGAAAATCCTAACACCAAAGTGGACTTGGCGTTCAAAGCCTGGCAGTGCAAAGTCCTGTAAAAACATTGTGCTAAGCGCGCTAGCCGCAAGATGATGATTCTTATTAAGCAGCTTGTTCTTCAACCGCCATGACGGGAGCGTGCAGGCGGTCACGTCTGGCAGTCTCCGTCCGGGTAGTGCGATTCAATTACGAGGGCCAGCGTTTTTACTGTAAGACAAATACAGAAATGGACTGCTGCTGCTGCTTGGTGGGCAGTGTTGGATTTCACTGCGCTAAAGCCAAGGTCAAGAGACTGAAATATATATATATATTTTGTATTTTTTTTTTTTTTAAAAAGGATGTACAGTATAGTATGACTCCAGAAGATAGGATTGCACCTTGTGCCAGTATTACATTGATTACTTTCCCGGCTTATTATTCTATGGCGTCATTATGTTACATAATGTCTTTATTACATTTGTATTTGTCAACTTTGTTGAACTGAACACACCGTGTCCCACATAACATGACAGCAAAGTGCACTAATGCAGGTCTTTTTTGTCTGTAGTTTTTAAAATATCATCACATGGATGTACTGTGCAATGCTTAACACATGAGAAAAAGTGACCAACCACTGGGTACCCTTATTTATTTAAGAACAGAGTATGTATATGTATAGCATAAACAGAGTGTATGTCGCGGTAGATAGTAGAAAGCGATCGTGAGAAAAGACGATGCAGCGGAGTGGAGTGACTGAGGAAAAAAGCCACACTCGAACCATGCAGTGAGTCAGTGTCGCTCACTGTGTGTTTCTTAAGTTGTATATCTGTAAATAAATGAGGATTTTGCCATCAAAAGCCCTTTCTCATTCTTGTATTTGTTGTATTATAGTTTGAGGTGTCACAAAAACAAATGTTTGGGTCAAAGTCACAGTTCTGCCTGACGTTTCTTTTCACAAAAAGCTTGTTTTCTCCGCTTTTCGACAGAAACCGGTGTCTTTGGTGAAACTAACCCATGTTCTACTGCGGATTACTGAAGAACGGAAAAAGTTAGAAACAAACTTTTTTTGGGGGGGTGAAAGAAGAGCGTCTGCTCTTTTTTTCCGGTGGGTTGCCACCGGTCGGGCACCAGGATGTGCTTTAATCGGGACTCTTGATTTCGGTGAGCAGAGAAACCTTCAATTTAGGTTCCTCTTTCCTTTTACTTGAGCTACCTAAAGTGCTACATTGCTACAACCTGTTACGCAAGTTGTGAGACGACCTGTCACTTTGCATTAATGCCCGGTGTCCAGACTCCTCGGCTCTCGAACATTGGCACACCCGATGAGCTCGGACGGCACGCCAATGTGGTTGGGAATCATTGGTGTAGCGTGAGCTGAGCGCCGCCATGGAAACCCGCAGTCCTGACCCGAAATGCCGCTGTTCAGGACTGTTGAGAGCCCAACGCTTCAATTAGACAGCACCGGCGCCCTCCCAAGTGCACCCACCCCACAGTACACACCTCCGCTCAAACCGCCCACCCCCTTTCAGTGACATAACTTCAGGCATTCGGAACTCAAGAGGACACCCATTTGACCGGATTCCACTTTCTCAAATTGCAGGAAAACACACTTAACCGATGGGTCGTCCCGAAATGAGAGGAGCCATTGTTGCCCCCGCGTGCCCGCCCTCCTCCTCCCCTCACCTTCCTGTAGCCCATCTCCCCGCCGTGTCACATAACAAGCTAAGAGCACACCTTTTTTTTTTTTTTCTTCCATGCGGGCCTTCAACAGGCAATCCTTTGACAAGCCTGGCCGGGTAACGGTGGGGACTGGGGGCCGGGGGGCCTCTTTGGACATCTGAAGGGGCCATTCTTCAAGGTCAGGATCTACGAGTGGGGGGGAGGGGGAAGTGTGTAAATGATACCTGATGGCCTGTAAAAAGATCACGTGATAGACGGACATGCTCGCTAACGCTGCGACCGACGACCTTTCCTTTAAACCAACTGTTCACCAACACTCACTGCCACTTTGACGTCTCACTTTAGCTCCTTAAACGCTGCCTGGGCAGCAATGTAATATGGTGGTCTGCTTCACAGTTCTGAGATTCGGCGTTCGAATCTCCGCTTCGAATGCTGTCTGCGTGTCTTTGGAATGCGCTGAAAGGAAGCCCCACTTAACCGTCCATCGAATACCGCTACTACGACCTGAAAAATGGATGCTATTTCATCTCGCTGCTTCCTTATGTCGCAAAAATATATGCGCTTAAAGCCTCCAGCGAGCGAGCGAGCGAGCTCATCGGCCGTTGGACGGGCATCGGCGTCACCTCCTCACTTGAGAATTTAAATCACGACACCGAGCTATTCTGTAGATTGTGACATCCAGGGAAGAAGCATTTTCCGGGGTGTAGGCACAATTCAGTCCTACATCATTCTTATTCTTTCCTCGTTTTCAATAATTAGCTTCAAACATTTCGAAACAAATCAAAATTCAGTTTCTCCGCAACCCATCATCCGATTTTCAAAATTCTTGGTGCGTCGCATTCAGGTTGTCGTAGCCATTCCAACCAGACTTGGCGTTTTTGCTGACTGTCATCTTTGTGAAATCTTGTCACGTTGCTACTGTAATGCCCTGCCAGCTTCTGCCATCACTGAATAGGCCACACCCCTTAAAGGCACACATTCAACACATGAATACTCCAGTACCTACAGTAATTAATTACCCTTTATTTCTTTACATGTACTTTATTATGGTTTTAGAAAACAATGCTATTTTTCTTGATTAAAAACAAAAGTTGTTTTGGGGTAACTGGCATGGATGAATGGCATTTCAATGGATTTTAAAGTTTTATTTGATGTTACGCTAATGCTCGCCTTTATCTCTTTATTCTGTTGGCCTCCGTGTGTGTTTACCTGAGGCTGCCCATGAGGTTTAAAACTGGTACTGGCTCTTACAATTTGCTTCGGTCCCCCACCCCCAACCCCCCATCCCTCCATCATCGCTGTGAGACATTCCTCAAGCCACCGGCCAGGAAGTGCGGCGTGTAATTTGCGCTGTCTGAAAGATTATTGAGCTCGGCGAATACGACGGGGGACGCTCCCTTGGAGGGAAAAAAAAAATGAAAAATTGGGAAAAATGGTCGGCATATAAATCACCAGAAGGATAGCCCAGGTGCAGATGTGTGATTGGTTGTCACGAGACCACGCCTTCAGCCCAAAAACTCCAGCAGAACATTCTCTCTGTTCCAACACATCCCGCTCACCGCTTCCTTCCTGCCTCACCCGTTGACTTTTAATACCTGCCTGTCATGTTTTCTTTCAGTACCTCCCACCTTCCTCCGCCTTCTTCTTCTTCTTCTTCTTCTTCTTCTTCTTCTCCACCAGCCTCTCGCCATGCATCTAGTAATTACCGCAGCTTTTGAGAAAAGCCTTTCATTCAAGTAATTATCCCCCCCTGCGGAACACAATAAAATGGCTTCCTCTTGACAGGAAAGGGGAAGTTTTGGGGTTGTGGTGCACTCTATACTGAATAATACAAGAGGAGACCGGAGTGAGTGGAAATGGCAAACGGCTTTTGATTTAGAGCCACAACCTTTTGTTCACCTTGATGGGAATCCAAGTTCTTGAGGCCATCACAAATATCACGTGTATTTCACTGTAAAACTTGTAAATGGGCAAACGGTTGTAAAAAAAAAAGTCCTCTATTTCTGGATGTGCGGAAAACGTAGACTGTTGGGTTTGGCTGATGTGTTTTAGTGTTTCAGGCTGTGAGCTTGTTGAGGTTTTAGCATGCAGACATGCCAAACTGAATGCTATTTGTATTGATTTTGACCTAAGAAGTGTGAAAATCTGCATGGTAATCGGGGAGGCCAAGGCTAAAATGCGGCTGGGAGTCAAATTTGTACGCGACACTAGAATTTTCGCGACTGTGCATGATAGGCTGACTTTAAATGAAAATGGGAACAAATCTGCAAAGGGTTTAAGTGAAAAGGCGTACAGTAAAGCCCTGCTATATCGTGGTTCATGCTTCACGGTCCCGCTTTTTCGCGATTTATCATTATTGCGCATTACTTTTTTTATTTTTTAAACCAGTTAAGGCAATTGATAGTACAGGTAGTCTCTCTGGGATGCAAACACCTTATTTTTTGTACCATATTTTCGCCATTTTTTTAGCCATTGCTCTTGCGATCTCGCGTTGTCTCTTCGTGTTGATGTCCGTAATGCTGGAATTGTAACAACAGTGCATAAAAGGTGACTGACTAAAATTGCGTGAAAATCTGCTTGGGAACTGGATAGGGCTTTGCTAAGACATGGGCAGGAGTCGTTAAAGTTGTTTGTGATGCCAGAATTATCGCAAATGAGCATAAGATGCTGATATCACGGTTGGTTGATTGAGCTAAATAATTTCTAATCCCAATACTTTTAGTCAAGTCACAAAATTTTATAAACCATACATTTTTTTTTACCGTCCAGCACAGGCTGCAAAGGGTTAAAACGTTTCCTTTAAAATTTTGGATCACTTTTCTGTAATTATTGGTCACTTTGTTGGCATTTTTTAATAGGTAGTCGTTTTTTTTTAACAACAGCATGTGAAAAAGCCCCCCCCCCCCCCCCCTCCAAAAAAAAAAAAAATGCTATTAAAGGCAGTGTGAAAGGGCTTTTAGCTCACCCCCCCACCTGTTGCCCTTGGTAGGAACAGCTGGTCGCTGTAGCAACACTTTTACGCCACCATTACAGTGGACTGTAACAGGAAGTGTCCTGTCCATGTCAATCTGCAGCCAGGATCCGGGCCATGCCTTGTGTTAACAGATGATCTGATTCTCTTTCAGACGGCTCGGGTGTCGGCCTCGCTCCTCGGCGCTGTGGAAAAGCGACCTTGTCTACAAGCCTCCCGAGTCCTCCTCTCTTCTCCCGTTTCCTGTCTTAATTACGCGCTCCTTTGTGCCATGTTATTTTATTTCTTCTTCCCTGTCATCCCTTGACCCCCTCGCCCCTTCCCTTCTCACCATCTGTCTTTCTCGGGGTGACGATGACCATGATTTTCAATTCTAAAAACATAACCTTCCTCAATTCATGACAGTACATGATATGCTGTGGACATTGACTTCATTTTGACTGTAAATGTGCAAAAATCTGCTTGGTAAATTGGGCAGTGCTTGGTTAAGACATGAGTAGGAGTGCGTTCAATTGGCTTCCTTTTGAAGAATAATGAATGGGAATGTTTTGATGTTGTCCGTGATGCTAGAATTGTCACGACAGTGCATGGTAGGCTGCTCCAGATTGATCTTGACCAAAATTTTCAATTAATCTGCTTGGGAATTGTATAGGAGTGCTTTTTACTTTGCTCGTGATGCTGGAATTATCATGACAGTTCATGATAGGCTGCTGAGGATTGATTTTATCTGAAAATGTGTGGGAAAATCTGTTTAGGAATTGGGTGTGGTACAGTGAGGATAAGCGGTACAGAAAATTGATGTTTTTTTTAATTTGTTGTTGTTTTTTTTTTACAACATTGGTCGTGATGCTGGAATTGTCACAACAGTGCATGATAGGCTGCTAACTTGGATCCACCATCGAGTCAGAGCTGCTTTTTTTTTGTGTGAAGAGGGAGCAAGGAAGTGACTGGTGAGGCTCAGTAAAGGAGGCGGCTGGAAGGGATTAGCGTGCACAAACCTCAACGATTGAGGTCGTTTTGAGGCAAACACGTGTAAATCAAAAGTGGAATAATGCACGCCTACTAAGGGGAAACGATTGAAATCTTCTGCTGTGACAAAATCTTCCCCCCCCCCCCCCCCCCCCACCCCCTGGGGCGGCAGATTGGGTTACCGGAGTCGAGGCATTGAGGCGACACGGAGAGAGGGTGACCTTGTCGATGAAGAAATCTGACACAGGTTTTTCACATGCTGGGTGGGGAATTTTTCTTTTTTGTGTGTGTATGTCCCTCCTCCGACCCTAAAGCCCCAACTCGTGTATCACCGCCTTGTTTTGTGGTGCAGTAGGAGGCAAAAATGCAGCACATCCAGCATACAGCTCTTGTTATGCGCCATGTGGTTGTAAGATGTTCCGAAATCTTGATTTGTCTTTTATCTTTTGTTTCCTCTCTTTTGACGCACACACGTGCAGACACACAATGCCCCCTCCCCTACTCCCGCCCGGCCGGGCTCTGGTCCCAGCTCAGGATGAGGGTAAACAAAAACCAATGTTTAGATTTCACGGAAGTGGAAACGGATCCGGCCGAGTCGGCTGTGTCACTCAGCAGAACTGCTGTTTATGTTTGTGAGTGTCCGTGCGCGTGTGTGTGTCTGTGTGCAAGAATACTTTATTTTTATTTCTTTTTCTTTTTTCTTATACTTCATCTGTTGCACCTAGGACTAATATACACTACAGACTAATGATAATTAACTTAACAAATATATAATTACTCATTCTCGTTTTTGTTATTTATTATTATTGTGAATTGCATTATAATGAATTAACCAATGTGTTAATCCAATTGTTGTTTTAAATGTATAATTGTTAGCCTAATAGCATAATTGCCCAAGTCATTGTTAACTTACTGTTAGCAAATCAATGAAGAAAATAGCAATGTGCTTGCTTAAAACAGTTTTTGCTGGTTTTCTGAAAACATTCAAATTTGACTTAGGCTTGGACTAACGTAATATGTATTTGTTTTTATTTTACTATATTTTTTATTTCAATATTTACAATTAATTGACGAACCATTTTAAATAAAAAGTCAAATAGGCAAGTGTGCTATTCAGCTAAAGTAATATTTATTTATTATATTGTTATTTACAATTAATTGATTAACCCATTATTTAATAAAATACATTTAAAAATGTTACATTTATATATTTTTTAAATATTTACAAAAAATTGATTATTCAATTTGATAAAAATAAGAAATGTTGAATGTCAATGTAAATGTTATTTTACAAATGTTTATTTTATTAATGGATTATTTTATTATTTACAGTACTAACCAATTATTTAATAAAAGATCATTTAAAAATTTTGAAAGTCTATGTATATTTTACTAAAATTTGTAAATTTGTAAAATTTGATTCGTTACAATAAAATATGAACAATTTTAAATGTGTATGTTTAAAGGTTTAGTTTACAAATGTTTTTTATTTAAAAAAATAAATCAATTTTTTTAAATAATTTCAAAAATGTTGAATGAAAACAAACATGTTTACTGTACAAATATTTTATTTGATCATTTATAATGAAATAATTAACTAATTATTTTTAAAAAATTATTTTTAAAAATTTACATGTACGGTATATGTAAAAAAAAATGTTTTATTAATGTTATTACAGATCATTTACAGTAGATGAATTAACCAATTATTTAGTAACGTAATTTAAAAAAAAATTACAAATATTTTTATTTCATCATTTACACTGAATTAATTAACAAGTTACCAATTTTAGAAACAACAGCTGCAACAAATAGTACAAGAAGGACGCTTGATAATGTGAATGCTCGGCGGGCCGGATTAAAGAAGTGTTTGTGGCAAATGCATGCCTGTTAATTTTTTGTAAGCTAACATCGCTTAGCCCAGCGTTAGCATTTTGGTTTATCATAACGTTTGCATTCTCGTATGATTGAATATGCTCGGCCTGACAAGAGCCTAGCGTTGTTTGACCTAATGCAAGTCCATTTGCTTACCTTGGAGCTGGCCAAGGTGTGCCTGTCCTTTTGTCCACTCTGATTGGCCAGCCTGTCCTTCTGTGGTGCGCTGTGATTGGCCGGCCTGCGTTGAGGGGGTAGCCGCCTAGCTAGAGTGCAATTAATGAAGAATGTGCGTTTTGTGCGGCGTTGGCCAGACAGCCTTGATTCCACGCCAGTCCAGTCAGGAATGTGCAATGTGCCCCCAGGAACCGGGAGAAGTTTACACTGAAGGCCAGTTCCCTTTAAAACCAAGCAGAGAACTGCGGACAGCTCTCAGGAAACAGCTCTTTGTAAAGCAAACATACATGTGTTTTATGGCAGACGCTTTACTGCTGCTTTTTTTTTTTTTTTTTTTGAAATGATGATGGCCTCCAATGAGTCCACTTTTCAACATGGCCTCGCTCTCATTTCCTTTGCTTTTCTTCACCCTCCTGTAATAATAATCTTGCTTTTTTTCTTTCCAGCCGTTTTTATTGCTGTAGTAGATTTGACCCATCCGGTGACTTTATTGCAGGGAATTAAGTGGAGGGTGGATGTCCCTCATGTCGTCTTAGCTCCCACTTAACCTTTTGTCTCGACCCGTTTTCACCCTGTGCCCATATCATCGTGACCCTCTTTCACACACACCATGTATGATGAAAGCGGTGTCAGATATATTTGTGTACACACAACGAGAAAAAAAAAATCCTATATATGTGTTGTTTGTGCATCATGATTTAATGCATCAATTCATTCTGCTGCTCCTTCTGGTGTGCCCACTTTGACCACCGGGGGGAGTACAATGAAGTTATACAGACATAAGCGAAGAAGAATCACCACTACTATGAGTGACTCAGTAAGGTGCAATAATATTGGTTGTTTTTTTACAGAGGATAAAGAGTATATGCCTGCCTTTGAGTACGGTTATCTTGTCTGTGTACATGTGTTGCTCCACCATTTGTGTTTAAATAGCCATTGATTAAAGCGTTATAACACTGCGACTAGCCATGTTAATCGTTTGCCCGTCTATGGCATTTTCCTTTGTGTTAGCATGAAGCTAGCAGGGGCATTCCCAAAGCAAGTTTTTTTTTTTTTTTTTTTTATACTAAAGTTAGTATGGTTCTTGAAGGACCACTAAAAAAAAACCTTAAAGAAATGAACGGAACATCCAAGCGTGTCGGTACAAGTTGTCCGTTTTGTGGAATGTATGTGATCAAAAGGTGATGAGCCTTAGGGAGCATTCAACACGCATCATTAGCTTGTCCTGTCAAAGTCATTTCAAATCAAAGCCTCATTTCTTGGCCTTTTTTATGCTATTTGGCATATGGTGTGAAATATGTATGGGTTAGCAGAGGGTTAACTGTTTGCTAGCTGGACACAGCAGCACTGCGGCCTCGCCCTCAGGACTATAGTGTGGCCTTGTATTTTGTTTGCAACCAGGTCGACATTGCCAAACGAGAATCTCTTCTCAACTGCCTTGAGAAAATACGGTACTTCAAGGGCTCCGGTTGTTGTAAACTGCACGGTACTTGGTTGGTTCCCACTGTGAGAATCTGGGGTGGCCCTTCTCTCAGCCGGCGTGACTCACCAAGGCCTCCGAGGATTGCAGACTGACAGGTTAGGAAACCGCATACGGCGAATGCCTTCAGCCGTGGAAGTCCGCTCGTGTCTCCACGGGCAAGCCAGCAGCTGTAAACATGTACAGTATTTCCGAAAGCAGTGCTTCTGAAACTGGGATTCCCTTGAACTATGGGCATCTGCAAAATAATGTGCAAGAAATCCTATTGTATGATTTAAAATAGATTGTACATATTGTACTTACTGGCACCAATAAGACAAAGAAATAAATTATTCCTCGACCTTAGCTTCGGGCCAACTAGAAGCTTTGGCATGATTGTCAAGTATCATCACATAAATCTGACATCTGTTCATGAATATTCAACAATAGAAAAAAAAAAAGTACTTTGGGGAATTTACATATATATTTATGAAAATTTATTTTGTGAAGCACTTTGTGTTGCTTTTTAAGTGTGGAACGCGTAGCTTTCCCTCCGCTCACTCAAAACGTAAGACGGGTGCTTCACTGTAATTACAGATTGGTACCGTCAGACACCGTGAAAACTAAGTACAAATGGACACAATGTCAGTTCCAACATCAGGACAAATTACAGTGAAGCATGGGACTGTATTTTTTTGTAAGTACGAAGAAATGACCCCCTTCCAATTGGAGGGGTCACAAATCTAAGATTCAAGATCTTAGTGATTGAAAAATTAATGATGGAACAATGAACGCAATATAATTACATAAGTGAAAGCCCTTGAATAATGTCTTTATTACGACTTTTTTTCTCCCAAAAAAAGTCCATTATTATTTTTATAACACTGCAACTTTTTTCCTAAAAAAAAAAAAGTATGAATTTGAGATTGTAACTTTCAATTCCCCCCAGGAAGGCAGTACTCGAATTCATAGTTCGAGGTCCACATGGTAGTTGTGTTCTGTTAGCATTAGGATTATGAGGGGTCCCTGGAAAAATATATTTTCCCCTTTAAGAGGACCCTGAACCCCTGTCCTTAATCTTTAGAAGGAAAAATATAGATATGGAAACTGGCATACCGTGGCCCAGGTCTTAGGATCTCAGTTGCGCTATAGAGGAGGACGGCGCTTGAATAGCATGGGCGTCTTATTTGTAAACACAAGTAGCTCAGGGGAGGGTGAGAATTCCCTCGGCACCAGCACTTGTGAGCCAAAGAGTCTCTGCATTCTGCGTTGTGCAAGGAGGTCTGAGGGTCTTCCTTGACAGGAAGTCATCTGTCATGAGGGGTTATTTGGAATGCCTGCAACGGCCACCATTGTTATCTGCACCAGGCCCTTTCACACAGAGATCTTGCAAAATTGGTGCATCAGAGCCAGCTTTTAGTCACCCACACCTTTCACACAGCGACCAAGCATCTCTTTTCAATTCGATAATCAGATGAAATATTAAATAGTTGTGGAACAGTGGCATTGCTTTCAATTACAGCCAAACAAAATGCACATAAGCGTCCACTCACGCTTAAAATAACCCTAACCCATTTTCCGGGTTTTAAGCCAGCGAGGCTTAAAACCAACCCCAAGCCATATACTGTAAATACAGTATATAAAGTATCAAATATTGTTTTACAACAATACTTAACAATATTTGTAATGTATAATGTTCCTGCGGATGAAAAAGCGAAGCAAAACGTAACCCGAGTGGTGCATACTGCGCTAGGTACATTGACGTGAATGGGAGCAAGGGAGCCTCTTTTAAATTACCCGCACATACTTTTATTCTCGCCCACTTCCACTCTCAACCCACTTCTTGTTAACTATTCATTTATCCTTTTATGGTTTAATAAATGTAATAAAAATACAATGTACTGTATGTGCAGCATCATAGGCTTACACAGTCTCGCTGCTCAGGGAGTCATTATATCCAATCACTCAGTGTGCGGGAGTGAGTCGCCAACTGTCATTTTTTGGTCCAGTCCAATCGGGTTCGACCGCACCGTGCAGTGTGCGGCGGGCCTTAGATACCATTTTCCCAGCATCGTGGAATACTCTTACATTAAGTGTTATAGTCTGGTGGATTATCATTCGCCAATGATGGATAAGTGGAAAGTCTTTTATTTATTGGCCAATTGGAAGACACGATTCCAAAAACATGATTAGCAATTAGTCGTCCTTAAGATTAAATCCTCAATGCAGAGTAATGAAGTCGACAAATCGGTTCAACCCCTTTTAAATGGGCGTATAGCCGCAACTGTAGTTGTTTTCACAGAAGGAGATGCTGGCATTCTTGAATACCCTTACGAAAAGGTGGCGTCCCGCCTGAGTTCCTGCTCTGATACTTGCCAAGTTGTTCCCCTTTCACAGGCTGCGTGAAAGGGGTTTTGGGTCTCCAATTCCAGGTGTGCCATTTCAGTCAGGTTTGCACTTCCTCTGGTGGCATCTCCTTCCTTCCCCCGTCATCTTGAAGCACATTTCCTAGCCGGAGGCGTTCGTAATTACTGATGGCTGGCACGCCATTCATGTCAGATGTGCAACAAGGTGGACGGACTCCTTCGTGCAGACTTGTACAAACAATAGAGAATTCCTCATTTGTACAGGGTGTCTCCCACGCTACTTGTCAAGGTTGTCAAGTGGTCTGTCCGGGGGTCCGAGACTTTGGGTTATGAAACAAACCTGCTCGCCAAGTATTTCTCTTTTAAGGTACCCCCCCTGCTGCCTCCCCTTCTGAATCCTTGAGAACAGGAAGTGTTGGATGGATGGTTGGGGGGGGGGGGGCGAGGTTGGAAAGCCCTCCCTCCAGGGCAGTCAGATGAGTTTAGCAGTCTGGAAGCTGAGGGTCTGCACAACGGAACCCTTGGAGCCCGGGCGTCTGGAAGCTTCTCGAGCTCCTCTGCGATACTTTGCTATTGGGAACCAGACAAGGTCTTGCTGAATCCAAAGATTTGAATATATTGTTCAGTGATGGACTATCACTTGAACAAGTTAATAATAAAAATCTTAAGTCAGTTTACTTGGAGATCAAATCAGTTGTCCCCATTGAAATGAATTGAAATTGCCCCCAACCTCACCTCCCGCACAAAAAAGGCACAGGCAATGCTCGCTAATGTGCGGGAAGAGTCGTGATAAATTAGACTTACTGTTGCCCTCCACAAAGAGGTTGTGCTTGTTTGTTAGTTGGCGGGATTGTTCGTAAATGGCCAAGCAGTTATGGTGCGGAATTTCGTTCTGACGAGTGGTTAGAACGTCTTTCCTTACAGTTCCGAGTTTCTGGGTTTGAATCTCGGTTCGGGACAGTCGAGTATGTGCCTGTAACGTTATTCCTTGTGTCCAACAAAACTCATTGTAGGTTTGTTTTGGCTTTGACATCATAGTGTTTGCATCGCTTTAAAATGGTGGCCTCGCTTCCAAGTCATGGGCAGGGAAATTGTGTGTGCGGGCAGTTATGTAAATGAAAAAAGAAAATACAATTCTATCGCTGCAACGGACGATTATTTTCATAATTGATTAAGTCACTGGGGGCAGTATTTTGTAAATTTGGTAAATTGTGATGTCACAATTGTAGCCGCTAAGCTAGGAGGGAGGACAATACCAATAAGATGTATTATTTTTCAGTCTTGGCAGAGTTCTAGGCTTTTGCTCATGTTTTAGAATTGTCATTCAGGTTCTCCCACATTGATACTGTATATTCCAGTTGGTGTACTGCTACTGATAGTCTCTGTCTACCACAGCCAGCAGTGGAAGAATGCCATGACCAGAAAAACAAGATTTCCTCTGGTGATCGGCTGCTCCTTTTGTCAGTGCTGGGCCACGCTGTGGTTCCCTGAGGCCAACTGCTTGTCTTCCAGCCTCTCGTGTTCCGCGTGCAAACACAGGAAAAACAGCAGATAAAAGGCTGAAAAAGTGTCCATCACGCCCTGTGAAATGGAAATTGCTTATCCAGAGGAGGATTGAGGAAACAGTAGACAAAAGGCTGGCGATTGCGTCCTGCATGCTTTGCACGCAGGGGGAATTTAAAGGAACACAACCAAGCTCGAATTCAAATTGATATCACTTTTGCAGTCTGGGTCAAACTTGAAAGGGGACATTATAGAAAATGGATTTTTTTGTTTTGTTTTGTTTTTTTAGCTGCTTGTATACAAATAGTAAAGAAGGTCTTTGGAGTGGTGAATTAAACCAAGTTTTTTTCCCCCCCTTTCTTTTACAGGCAACCCGTGCTGTAATTCAGTGGGGCTACTTTGCATAATAACTCCACCCACGCCCCCATCAAGTTTCTCCACCCGATCAGCTACGCTATTTATCTATCGCGCTATCTATACCTAGCAAGCTAGCTAGCTACCAAACTAGCAATCCCGAGTTTCCTTGTTTCTTTCTTTCTTCTTTCTTTACTTTCTTACTTTACTTCCATACTGCTTCGACCTTACGACCTTACTTCGGACCTTACTTACTTGCTTGCTTTCTTACTTATTTGCTTGCTTGCTGACAAGCTTACAGCGTACTTACAAACCTACCAACAAACTTACTTAAGAAATTACGTGCTTACAAGCTTCCAACTTACTTGCTCACTTAGGGACTTTCTTTCTTTCCAAAATGACTTGCAATCAAAGATGAGCGTGAGTTGTTACCATACAAACAATGTGTGTGACTATGAAGCGTGTCAGAGAGCGGACAAAAAAAATCCCTGTTGTGGCCCGGCTGATCATTCCTGACGTGACCTCCCGCATGGCTCGCGTCTCCCGTCTCGTGGAGTGGAGCGCCAATGGTGGGCCGGCCCGTCTGGGCCTCGGTGAGGGGCTCCGCTCGAACAAGAACAACAATGAATCTGTCAGCGCCAATTGATGCCCATTTTCCAGTGGATTCCGCATTGAGTTCAAGATGTTTGACTAAAAAGCAATTCACAATTTCCTTTTTCCCAATCTGGCCAGTTTACAGCTCAGGAGGCGGTGTACTTGTCACACTGCAAAAACAAAAATTTACCCAAGATTTGATATCTCAAAGCAAGGCATAATATGATTGTTCTTTGTCTGCCAAGATATTTCTTCTTACTAGGCGATTTTGCGTCAAAGCATTTCACTTGCTTTAAGCTTTCCTTTCCTTCACTATCTTCATAATGCATTATAATTTATTGGGTTTATATTATAGTCCTCATTTCGTCGTGTTTTTTTTTTTTTTTCAGCTCAGTTTTTGCACTGCATGGCTGAGTGGAGCGCTCAGAGACAGGCGCACTTGTCTGTCCGTCTGCTTGTCTGGATTGGCGAGGCGCCTGCCACTTAACCAAGTCTGACAAGGGAGACAACCGTGGTTTTCGGGTACTTAACAACTGTTTTGGGGTCACGCAGACGTGATCTATAGGAAGTGGAGCGTCGGTCGAGTAACGCCTACGCGGCGGCCGCTCAAGTGGACAACCTAGTTCACTTTAGCTCAAGAGTGCAGCTCATTCTTCAGTCTGAAGCTGAATATACGACATATACAGGCCCCAAATTAATAGATGCTGTCTCTGGGAAATAAATGTCTCCCTCTGCTGAAAATGGGTAAAAATGACCCCGAAATGTCTGCTATAAATGAAAATCACAGATTTCCTGTTTGTGCGCGTCTACTCATAACAGACATGCTGACCAGATTTCATGTTGCCAAGCAAACCTGGCTTCAGCCCTGAATATTCAAAACTCTTTGAGTCTATAGTTTTATCTTTTATGGCGAGTCATCAAACTTTGCTTGGCATCCGCCGACCACACACAATAACGAAGCCTAAAATATTTAAAAGTTTAACGTCCCCCAGCTGTCCATTATACAAGTTTAAAATTTTGTAGCAATGTTTTTAAAAGTTGGAAGGACTCCTGAAAATATCTACGACAGTATCTTCTTAAAATGGTCACTTGAAACCAAAATTGGCAGACTTGGGACCTGTGTTTCCCAGCATGGCATCTTAAGAACTTTTTGTGAGTCTACTCATGACAGACATGCCTACCGAATTTCATGTTGCGAAGTGAAACCGTTCCTAGGGTCGGAATTTTCGAAGAATTCCACGAGTTGCTAGCAAGCCCATTTTGAGGAGGTCACTCGTTTTTGAGTCAGCCTTTAAAATAGAGATTTATTCCCAATGTCCTTGTTCCATCCCGCAGGCTCTGATGCGTCCAGGTCGCCTCGACCGAATCGTCTACGTTCCTCTCCCGGATGCTCCGACCCGACGGGAAATATTTAGACTCCAGTTTGTGAACGTGCCCGTGGCCCAAAACGTGTGTCTGGACGACCTTGTGACTTGCACAGAAAAATACTCTGGAGCCGAGGTGAGTTTGTTTACATCAGTCGCCACTTACTAATTAGCAGTAACAGCAGAAAAATATGAGAACTTCATCTCAGGACAAGCACCTTCACTTGGGACCAGACCAGTTCTCTTGGGACTAGAACTTTCTCTCAGGATGAGTAACTTCTCTTGGGACTAGTACCTTCTCTCAGGAATAGAACCTTTTTTCTGGACTAAAATCTTCATTTGGCACGAGACTCAACTTTGTGCACTTGTAAGATTGTCACTTGATGAAGTTCAGTCCATTCAGTTGTATAAGTTTACGGGGCAAATCAGCCACATCCGATATGGTGGACACTGACGTATCGCAGCGACGGACTCAAGGTAATGTCTATGGATATTGTTCTAAGCTTCCAAATAATCATCTGTGGTGTGAATTCAAGTGAGAAGTTAATATGCGTTTCCACAATGTCATGAGCCACGCTCGTGATCTGGCAGCTGACCGAAACTGATCGTCAGGCAAACCTTTCATTGTGCGACGGACCAGTCTCCTTGGATTCCGCGTGATTCCCCCTCACATAACTGCAAATATGCCATGTCCGAGTGACTTTCGACGTAATGCTTTACTGCTGTCTGTGCTCCCCAGAGACATGTTCCCATAAAAAGTCAAGGGACCCCAAAATACAAAGGTTGTAGCTAGTGCCAGCAGCCTATTATTGGCACTTTGGTTAACAAGCTCACAGTAGCATAGAATTATTTTACAGATAATGCAAGTGCATTGCTTACCTTGGAACAACAAAACGGTGGATCTGTTTTTGAGGCCTTAAGTGAGCCTGTTGATTTTTGAAGAATTCAATACACTGAATAGAGCCTGTGTTTAACCAGGTTACTTGAGTCTGTTGTTGATTTTTGAGGGATTCGAGTCGACTCGCTATGTGGATGAGCGGCATTGCTTACCAGAGCCTGCATTCACCTAGGTTAATTCTGAAAACATTTCCCACGCAACCTCCTTCTGTGGACACATGTCAGGTGGAGGACGTCTGCAGTAAGTCAAGCTAAACAGAGGTTATCAGTGGGGTCCTCGTCATATCCTGCATGAAAAAGCCCAAAGCGGCAGTACACCTGGAGGAGGTATGCAGGGAGAAACCAACCCCCCCCAGCCCCCCCCCCCCTTCTATCGAATGTTGTGTTTGACATGGGGGGTTTCTGCCTTGGTGTCTCATCTGTGGAATGGGCGCTTTGCCGTCACTTGCAGCTTCACCACAGACGTTCAAAGACAAGCCACGGCTGATGAGAGTCCCACCTGTGTAACGTATGATATTTGACATAGCAGCTGCCGTAGTTCACGTTATTTGGGATCTTTGGAGGGGAAGTTTGGAGGGACTCGAAAATGGCTGCTTCAAAACAAAATGGCCAACTTCCTGTTCAGTTACAGTCATGAGTCGGTGAGACTTTTCTGTGCGTCTGGTTTTCATGTCGATTGATAAAACTGGTGTCTGCAGCTAATTTTTTCCAACTTTTTGTCTAACTTTTCAGGGGAGCGCTACTGAGTGAAAAATCCCTCATCCAAACCAAAATGTACAACTTTCTATTAAGTTTCGGACATGGGTCCTTGAGACTTTTCACTGCGTCTGGTTATGACAGACATGTCCACTCAATTTTTTGTCGATCGGTGAAACTGGTGTCAGGGGCCGACAGGCTATTTTTGTTCTCACTTCCCAGTGGACCTAACTGAGTGCAAAATGGCTGCTTCAAACAAAAATGGATGACTTCCTGTTCAATTTTGGGCATGGGTCCTTGAGACTTTTTCGTGTCCGCCAAATTCTGTGTCTGTCGATTCAACTGGTTTTGGGGAGCGCTACCGAGTGAGAAATGGCTGATTCAAACCAAAATGGCTAACTTCCTGTTCAACTCCGCAAATGGGTCCTTGGGACTTTGTCGTGCAACCTCTCATGATAGACTTGTCAACCAAAGTTCATGTCGATTGGTGAAACTGGTGATTTGAACCAAAACAGACCAATTCCTGTTCCATTTTTGGGCATGGGTTCTTGCGACTTTTTCGTCCGTCGTCTTATGATAGACATGTCGACCCAATTTCATGTTGATCGGTAAAACTGGTGTCACGGGCTATTTTTGTTTCTTTTTTTTTTATGCAAACACACAGGTGAGTAATTAGTTATTCTCAGAGCAGTGCTTGGAAGCTTGTTAAACTTACCAGCTTTCCTCCCTACTTGCGACGACATCTGTTTTCCCGGTACTAACATCCCCTCTCAACACCCCAAAAAATGGCCACAGGCTCCTCTTCCTCCAAACAGAGGTGACATTTGATAGTGTAATAGGTGCGTTGTCAGCAACAACAGCAGCTCGCCTTGCCCCCCCAAAGGAAAGGTGTGATGCCGCTTAGCTCCAGTTGTTTTGTGTTTGTGGTTGGGGAAAACACCGAGAGGATTCATTTCACACAGTCGGATCAGATCAAAGACAACAGACGTGAATGAATACAGATCCATGGATGCTAACATGCTAAAGAGCAAAACCATCCTGCTTGTTTTGTGTTTGCATTTTTAAAGTTTTTTTTTTTTTTTTGCTACAGTCACAAATGGGTCTGCTTGCTGGCTACTGTCGAGGTGCCCACCACTCCGTTGCTGCAGCGTCCTCTTTGCTCACCTCTTTCCTTGCATGGCTGCATGTGGGTGATCTGGCTCTGCGTGCGGTGTGCAACAAAAATTATACGTCGGACTGGAAGTTGAGTTTCCCCACGAACAACAATAATAAATTCTAAATTCTGGGGGGGAAAAAAATATGCAGTGCAACCACCCACAAGGGGAGACAAACAAGTTTCCTCTTCACACCTGTTATCCGGTTACTCCCCCTCTTGTGATTTACAACCTTGTATTTGTCACTGCAAAGATTCTTAGCCGCTTAAGAAAAAAAAAAAAAAAAACAAGTAAAAATCCATCCATAAACATACCCGCCGCTCAAACAAACTGTAGCTACATATGCATATAATTGTACCGTTGGGCAACGACGACAATGAATGATGAACAGCTTCCGAGGAATGTACTGGTGTAAAGAGGACATTTACACAACAGCTAACTCGTGAAAAAAAATGTTTGGAGTAAAAACAATCTCCAATCACAAGGACCTTAAAAACAAAAAAACATTTTGTCAAAAAGACACCTGTAAGTTATGAAAATGCAGCCTTAGCTTGACATGCTAATCATTCCAACACACAAAAACTCCAGCCGCTCCTCTTTGTTTTGTTCCATCATTTACTTCAAAATGAAAACAATGATACAAACAGTATTCCAGGATACAACATTTTGGTAAATTTCTTTTCTTTGAATTATGAGGAAAAATTTGATACACGAACACTAGACGGCGGCACTAAATTTCACAACAAGCAGCCGTTTAGTAGATTGTGATCAATTGTTCAACAAATAGGCCGAGTGCTTCTTCGAGCTGTTTATTGCCACTACCAGTTGAGGTTTACTGTCAAACTAAACAGAACAAAGAAAATGACGCGTGTATTTCATCAAACCACATTACTTTGCCCGGATTAATGGCATTTCCATTCATTTCAATGGGGAAAGACAATTTGAGTATATGAGGAAATTTGTGCGTAACACGACGACTCCGCTGTTAGCGTAGCGAATGATATCGCTTTGCTGGGGATTCGTCATAAGCGCAAACAACAACACCGCTGCCATACTGTTTTTACTTTTTACACAGAATCAAAATGTTGTCTTTTTATTTTTAAACGTTGAGACAAATGTTAGTGTTTTCTAAGATGACACTCATTTCAAACGGACAAACCGACTAGCATGTCACTCACTAGGCCACGCCCCTTAAAGGCACTCATCGTCATGCAAATGTACGACAGTAAGTGTGTGTGACTTTCAGCTTAATTACACTTCATAAAACTGGTTTATTTCTCTATATTCTCTTTGTTTTATGTTTCATCCTCTTTTTATATTCGCATGATACAATACTTTGGTGTTTTTGGGCAGTGAAACTGATTGTTGGCATTTTAGTTATTTTCAGTGGGGAAAATTGCTTTGATATACAGTAGGAGTAATTTGACTTATGAGCTTGGTCACGGAATAAATCTAAACTCGGAAGTCAAGGCAACACGTTTTTACCCAGACCCTCGCCAAAAAATGTTAACGGTATCGTTGAGTTTTGTGGGAAATGGTTAAGTAGTTTTTCTGTTTACCAACCATGATTAAAAACAACAGAGGTAAGAGGCATATCATTTGTACTGGATGTCGTGGGCAGTCGTCTCATGTCGGTGAACATTCCCCGTGTGTGTCGACGTGCACTTCGCATCTTGTGAAGGGGGTGGGTAGAAAAGAAAAAAAAAAAAAAAAAAAGCACATTTCAGTGGTGCACATCACACAGGTGGACTTTTACACACCTTGACGTTAACACACACACACAGGTCTCTTGAGTGTGGGTGTGTTTGGTAAATATGCCATCCCTGAATTCCCAGCTCGGTGGAGAATGCCGAGCTTTCATTCGTCTGATTAAGGGGCGAGGACAAATATGCCCTGAAAGGCGAGGCCCACCTTACACACACACGCACGCACACACACACACCTACACGCACATACACTTACACTTAACTTGGTGTAACCCCAACACAGGGGCTACCCAATAGAGTTGTTATTACATTGATTGATTGATTTGATTCGTATCACGATATGTGGTTGCCGATTCGATTCAAGGACGATATCGTTTTTTTTAGAATGATACGATCCGAAACGATTCAATGGCTGGAAATTGATTCCGTAACTTTTTAGCCAACAATTCAACCAATGTGACTGTGAAATAAGAAACCTGAATAGTGGACAGTGCAGGTGAAATTTCCTAAATCCCTGTTGTTGTCTTGTAAGGGAATCAAGTAAAATTAATGATGGTCATTAAATATGGAGGTTTTCCTCATGTACTTTGAAATGATTTATTCTTAGTCTCATTCTTTTTCAGCGCAAAAACCTGGCTTTTGAGCAAGCGTGTGTAGACTTTTGATATCTACTTTTTGTGCAGTCGATACAGTATGTCTGTCTATGGTCTTGTGTGCTGCATGTACTGCAGCAGTTTATTTTAATGACTTTTTCTTCTTTGGTGGCGGAGCCTCATATTGTCACACTTTCATCAGCAGACGCACGCACGCACAACACACACACACACCCTCGACTTTTATTTATTTATTTTTATTATTTTTTTTTTATTTTTTTTGCAGCAGCAGCAGCAGCTCTGTGTTTGTCTTGGAGAAGCGGGCCATGCAGATGCTTCCTCTTTGGCTTTTTCTGGAGGATCAAACATTTTTATTTTTGCCCGCTCGTGTTTTGTATTCCATATTATTGAATAACTTGACAATGCAATTTCTAGCGCTAAGCGGCAAATGCACGGCTATAAGTTGCAACTGAGCTAAACTTGAACGACTTAACTGTGATGACTTGCTTGAAATGTAGCGGGGCACTCGATTTTTCACTTGGTGGATTTTTGCCACAGTAACTTGCTTGAAACGCGAATGTTAAGACTTGAACATATGCGACTTCCTACCACTCTTTCTCTGTCGTCTCTCCTGTAAATGTGAGCGATTGTGTGTGTGAGGCGGGGGACGGTGGGGGGGAGGGGGGGAAAGTGGACGTCGCCGGGTGTAGACACAAAGGCGGATTGATAGTAAACACACACACACATACACACAGTGGATATGCTGCTCACAGGCCCTTCATTAAGGCTGTCTGATACGGTCACTGGGCGCCTTTGTTGCCGGAGGAAGCCAGACAAGTACACCAGAGTGATTTGACCCGTTATGTATGGTAGGTATGTGCTGCCTGCCGCTATTAGCCAGCTCACTTTTTTATTTTCTCAGCTCTCAGGAACCCTCGGGAGGGTTCATTAAGGTCAGGTAGGGCAAGGACAATCTGGTGGTACAGCATAACAATAAAGAATTTTTATTTATTTTTTTAAACATACTAAACTAATTTTTGCTACCTGGTCAAGCAAAATGGTGCAGTTTGGTTTTTTTTCTTAAATATTTTGTAATTGATTTTGTATTTATTATTATTATTATTTAGTTCCTTTGTTAGCAATTATTACTTTATAGTGACTGGCAGCTTCAGCCTATTTATTTTCAATTTTATTTTTTGATTAATATTTAATTTATTCATGTATTTTGTATTGTACTTTTTTTTCAGCAAGTAGAGACAAATCAATCACCAATATTTTGTTTCATTATATTTGTAATTAATTATTAAACAGGACTTCAGCAGCAGCTTCAGAGAAATGAAGAACAAATATTGATTTAAGCTACTTAACTAAATTTACCTACATGTTAAAGAAAAAATTTACTTTTTTGTAATTATTTTGTAATTGACTTTTTATTTAAAATGTAATTGCTGTAGTATTTAGTTCCTATCAATTTACTTTTTACCAGCTTGTAAAAAAATGAAAAATCTTTTTTAGCCCACTTAAATAACTTAAGCTGCATGGTCAAGCAAAATAGTGCACTTTTTTGGTAATTATTTTGTAATTTATTTTTTATTTTTAAAAAAAAGAAAAGAATAGTAGTGCACTTTTGTGGTAATTATTTTGTAATTCAAATTTTTTTTTAAAGAAAAGAATTGTAATTATTATTTAGTTCCTTCGGTAGCAATTTACTTGAGACTGTTGCGGCTCCGTAGAACTTGAGAGAAGGTGGAGCAGCTTCAGGAAAATATTTGTATATTTATTTATTTTTTTTTATTTTATTCATATTTTGTTTAATTATTATGTTGTATTTCATTTTTAGGTGACAGAAATTTGTCAATTAAAATGTTTTTATTTCATTTTACAGGAAGTGCAGCTTCAGGAAAATAAAGAAAAATATTTTTGTACTTTAGTAAATTCACTTTAGCTACATGTTCAGATACAATTTGCATTTTCTTTATTTTTTATTTTGTAATAAATGTTTTGGTTTATGTAATGGTTTTATTTTGTTGCTTTTTCAGATGCAATGGGAGCAATGCAAAATAAATTGTAATATTTTGGTACACACGTCGCTGTCGCGGCTGCTCAGTTCAGCATAGCGAATGTGAAAAACAATTGAAAACAAAAGCAGGCGGGTCACTGACAAACATTGCAGCGTTGTGACAGGGAAGGACATTTGAACTTGCGCGGGGGCACACGTGCAGACGCCGGTGCGCCTCGCGGCCATCACGCTCCCTCGGACGCACAGCGGCGGCCTTTATGCTCGGCTGCTCAACGCCGCGCACACAATCCCGCTTTTGAGCCGCAACTGCGCCTCTAAATCACCACGCAGGCTTTATGCACACGCTCCATTTATGTGTGTGTGTGTCGTGATACATTACAGTCGGCCAGCCGCTGTATGTGGGGTGCCGTTACCTTCATATGATAAGACAAAGTGATGCTTTAATGAGCTCCGGATAGAAATAAAAAGGCAGCAAAATGCTAACATGATACCCAAAACGTCCAAAGTGCAAACATACCTGGCAATATCTTAGCCGAATAATACGCTGTAGAAATGTACGAGGTGGGCCCAAAGTACACGTTCCAAAAAAAAAGTCCTTTCTTCCCTCCTTCCTTCTTTCTCTCCTTCCTTCCTGCTTTGCTTGACCTCAAACCTGCTTTTTTTTCTGGCATCTTGTCCTTCTCAACCTCCTTCTTTCCTTCCTTCCTTTCTTATTTCCTTCCTTCTTTCTAGCCTTCCTTATCAATGCAGCCTTCCTTCCTTTGCTTAAAACTACTTTCCTCCCTTTATACCGCTCAGACCTGCTTTTTTTTCTGGCATCTTTTCCATCCTGACCTCCTTCCTTCCTTTCTTTCCTTCCTCCCTTTCTTCTTACCCTCCTCCCTTCCCTCATTCCTTCTTTTCTTCATTTTAACCTACTGTACCTTACTGACTTCCTTTCTGTCATTTTATCCCCTGGTATCTTTTCATTCCTTACGGTCTTCCTTCTTTTTTTCACAACTTTCCTTCCTTGATACATGCATCCTTCCTTCCTTCCTTCCTTCATTTAAACCTACTTTCCTGCCACCTTCCCCAGACACCCGCTTATTCAATACTTTTTCCTTCCTTCCCCCCCCCCCCCCCCTCAGACCCGTTTTGTTTTTCTCGTCATTTTTACAATGCTATGTTTTTTTTAGTTGACAATAACGTTGTTGTTTTAATATAGGATAGGATAATGCTGTTTGCGTTGGTTACAAAACCATTGTTGTTACAATTATGTTGTTGTTGTTCTACATCCAAAACTAATTACCAAATAGACATTGTCTCTATTTTGTTAATTGTTAACTTGACAATAAATGTAAAAAAGAAAAAAAAGAAATTGATATAAGTCCCACATAGACATCAAATGCAAATACATAAGATTGACAATGGCTAATATTGTTGAGTCACGACAGCCCAAATAAAATTTTAGTCTCGCTTTTTTTTTTTTTTTTTTTTTCATTGCATTGCAGATTGATTCTTCATTTCCCATGGCATGAAATATGTGTTCAATCACTTAAATGTCTTGATGCACTGCGGCAGGCTGATGTGCTCCCGTCAGCTTCTAGAAGGCTGTGCAAATGAGGGGCAGGTCTAATCATCAAGAGTCTCTCAGTTCTGAGACTTGCTGACTCAAGACGCAAAACACTGGCTCAATAGCAAGTCCACGCCGACGTTTTTTTTTTTTTCCTTTTCGATGACGAAGCAAAAATGAGCCGCATGAACAGTAAGCGCCTCTGTGCTGGCTCCGGTTAAACACTAAACGCCTGTGACGGCGCCCTCGATATACACTGAATCTTGCGCTTCACGGCTTGTTTATTTGCTGACAATACAAATATTAGACAGATTTTATCACCGGACCAGACGGCGATCAACCTGTGACCCCCGTGCACGCCGCCACCCGGGCAGAACCGATCTTGACGGATATGTAAAAGACCGGAAAATGTCTCTTTGGGGCTGCCCTAACTTACTTTGACTGCATTTTTCGCTATTCACTGCAGGGTTCATGGGGGTTTACTGTAATTCGGAACTACACAAATTTTCTGATGTTTTGTGCTCCATGTGACATTGCCCACTAGTGGCCTGGCATGCGTATTGCAAAAGTCTTTCATACAAGCCTCCTGTTTGAACTGGGACTGTTTTGATGCGCAATGTATAATCAGTAAACAATGCAGGTTTTTTGGGTTTTTTTTTTGGGTGATTGTTTGGTAAAAGTATCCCTATTATCATTTTGAGCTACCAAAGGATAGTAGTAGTAGTCTGCCTTTTAGTCAGCTAGGATTGGCTCCAGCACCCCGTGACCCTGAACAGGATAAGTAGTATTGAAAACGGATGGATAGATTGTTCCTATTTAGATCACTGATATCAATCTCATACACGTTTGATCATCAGTTTAATAGCTAAGCCTAAAAAAAAAAAGATGTTACACGTGTTATTATTGCAACGTTGATTTTCATTTATTTTTACACAGTATTGTTGTTTTCGTTGTTTACAGCAATGTTGTTATTGTTTACAATATTGTTTTAATTTTTGGGTGATGATGTTTTTCTTAGTTTTCTTTACAACAACGTTGTTGTTTTAGTTGTTTACAATATGTTATGGTTTTATTTAGGATTGTGCCGATCACATTTTTTCGAGTCTTTGATTTTAAATATCTGCCGATACCGAGTCCCGATCTGATACATATAACAGTCAAAACTCAACTGTTAATATTTAAAATAACAACCAAAAAATAAGTCAATAAGTAAAATATGAATATCAAAAAATGGAAATACAAAATATATCTTTAGCAAATAGAAAATAATTTTGGTAATCCTAATTGATTTAAAACAGGAAAATTTCAGTCTGATTTCATGTCAGACAGTCAGGGGGGGAAATGACTATATATCGGCCGTTCCTGCTGTGCACACTTTGGCCTCTTAGGGGCAGTGTGGTGCGGTGCATGCATGGAGCTACACGGTTGCAGTAAAAAAAAAATAAACAAAAATAGAAGGAGAACATCGAGATAAAACGTTAATTTAACTCGTTTTTCACAGATTAGCAAAAATATATGCCTGTGAGTTTTGTTATATTACCTCTCTGTATGTATTACTATGGAGTTTGTGTATAAATATTTGTTATTTGAAGGTAAATCCCAGGCGTGATCTATTGATAATTCGAGCTAGCCCGTCAATGGGGGTCTCCATCGACTGTTAGCATTAAGATGGTGATTTCTAAAAAGCTCATGTGTGTCTGGTATTTAAATACACAATGTGTCTAATTATTTTTGTTGCATGTTTAGTTTAACACTAAACCGCACCTGGGGTGTCATTAAACAGTTTAATGCACGCTCAGGGAGGGCAGAGACGGACGGTGAATGAATGCACACATGCACACAAAAACACACAGTCTGCATTTCACTTTCAGTCACATGCCATGACTAAAAATATCCCGAAAAGTTACGTTGTTTAATATAAAATGAAGCTATTACTGTTGTGCTTGGCAAGATATTCGTACCTTTGGATTATTTTGTCCCTTTGCGACATTTAAAATGTTAGGAAATTAATAAAACCGATCTTTTTCACCCAATCTCCATCATCTGAAAATCAAATGACGGACCGGATTTTCCATCACTTGATCGGACCGGGATATCCCTAGTTTTCATTTTAACAATAACATTGTTGTTCTCGTTGTTTGTTTTGTCAAGGCTGTGACAGAATAATGTTTAATGAGGAGTGTGATGGTAGGACCTTTTAAGGTGCCTAAATGTGTCAAAAAAGAGTTTGTAACTGACCATTTCTTGCCATGGTATTTAAAAAAAAAAAAAAAAAAGCTTTAGCTACGATAGGTGCATAGGGAGAAAACTCATGTTATGTGAACCACCACCATCCCCTGACCCCAACCCTATTGAGAACTGGCTAGCATGCTTAAAAGGAACCTCCTGGAGAGTGGACGGCTGTATACCTCCAAACAGCAACTTTTAAAGGCAATTCTAAGATCCCCAAATGAGATACAGACACTACCCCATGAACTTCCAACTTCAATGGACGGGACTTGTTCAGGTTTTATCTTCCTGTTGAGGAATGTTGCAGTGAAAAACTGGATCACCTCGTTCCACGTTCCATACGCTTGACAGTTTACACATGCCTTCCTTGCTTAGAATCGTTATTACTGACAGTTTACTGACTCCCCGAGATTGTTTGAATGATGGGAAATCCTCGCTTGAAATGAACCGGCCTCGTGTGTTTACCCTTCCTAAGCCATGTCACGCCTTGATGGGGAGATGGGAGGGGGGGGGGGGGGGGGGGGGGGGATGTTTCGTAGACCTCACATCCTGACATCTGCGAAGCACCTGTCCTGAAGGGACCAAACTAAACAGATTTGAACCCCCCACCCCCCCTGAGCCTTCAACGACTAGTATATACAACCTGTCTTTAGTTGATTCATAATCGTCAGTGAACCGATGTTTTTTGTGCGCAAAACACGGGTTTCAGTTCTATTTAGATCAGCTTCAGCTTCTGTAACAGCACTTCAGAATCAGAATCATCTTTATTTGCCAAGTATGTCCAAAACACACAAGGAATTTGTCTCCGGTAGTTGGAGCCGCTCTAGTACAACAGACAGTCAATTTACAGAACACTTTGGAGACATAAAGACATTGACAAAAAACCATTGTGCAAAAAGATGCAGAGTCCTCGAGCACTTAGAGCAGTTCGAATGACTAATATCGCAATAGTCCGGTGCAATGACCATTGTGCAAAGGGCGCTGAGACTTCAAGGAGTGTATGCGGTTTAGAGTGACGAGTAGTGCGATCATCTGGGACAATGTTGGTTGTGCAAATGTTACAGATACTCCTCAATCAGTGTGCAAATGGAGCAGATGCTACTCTGGCATGAGTGGCCAGTATATGCAAATAGTGCTAACACATAATTGGCCCCACAGAAATGTGACAACGAACTCAAGTCAAAAAATTGCCAGCTTGTTGTAATGGAATTATAGGTTAGCTGTTTAAGAAGTTGATTGCAAGAGGGAAGAAGCTGTTGGAATGTCTACTAGTTTTAGTTTGCATTGATCGGTAGCGCCTACCTGAGGGAAGGAGCCGGAAGAGCTGGTGACCGGGGTGCGCAGGGTCCGAGAGGATTTTGCACGCCCTTGTCTTAGTTCTGGCAGCGTGCAAGTCCTCAAGGGTGGGTAGGGGGGTACCGACAATCCTTTCAGCAGTTTGGATTGTCCGTCGCAGTCGGAGTTTGTCCTTCTTTGTAGCAGCGCCATACCAGACTGTGATGGAAGAACACAGGACTGATTCGATGACCGCTGTGTAGAACTGTCTCAGCAGCTCCGGTGGCAGGCCGTGCTTTCTCAGAAGCCGCAGGAAGTACATCCTCTGCTGGGCCTTTTTGAGGCTCAACATGGACCAAAAATTGCATATCAGGCGTCAGTTCTGACCAAATTATGACATCTTCCAGGAATAGTCCCGTTGAGATTCTGAATCTCTAAACTTTGATGTCACGCTCTGCCCACATTAGACAGCCTAAGCAAAAAAGCTTCACAATTTAGCGTCGCCCATTTGTTTAGGATACCTGCTTCTGATTTTGGCACATTTGGGCGAATATCTTAGTTGGCGTAAAAGCCCGAAATGGCTACTTCCTAGCAATTTTGTCACCTTCCTGTTCAGTTCCTGGCATAGGCCCTTGAGACATTTTTTGTGCAACAAGTTATGAAAGACATAAACATGTCCGCCCAATTTCATTATGATAGGTGACACTGGTGTCGGGAGATAATTTTTTGTTGACTTTAATATCAAAATATTACTGATGTGTTTGACTTAATGTTGGAAAAATCCGACTTTACTCATGTGTTCCTGTTAGTATGTGTTATTCTCATAGTGTCTTTTTTTTTTAATTTTTTTTTTTATTCATGTTACTGTCACTTTACGACTTCTTACTCAAAAATAGGCATTCCTTTTGATTCCAGATTAGCCAAGTATGAATACTGAACAGTAGCTAGAAATTTTAATTAGTATGGTATTTAACAGTACACTCTGTCATTATGTTTAATTCTCGGTTGGATAATGAGGTTCAATTTGAATTTTCCCCTTTAAGGGGTTCATGGAGTTGTAGAAAAAAAGTTTGAGAACCCCTGTCCTAAATGCGAATAATTCAAAGCAAAGAGGCTGTGTTTGCACTTTAGACACGGCCACATCCCAAATGTTGGCTCAACACACATTTGAGTGACGGGGGGGCTGCTTTGGAAGCAGACATAATCCCGTTAGATCAAGTCCACTTTTGGAGGACACCGGCGCAACTCTACACTCGAGAGAGGCGCTCAAGTGCAACCTGAGAAGTCGAATATGCGCAATCGACGTTTGCCCGAAATGTCTCGTGACAGATATTGTTGTAGAATTTGTTTCATGAATCTTAGCTTGCAGTGTTGAGTGCAACATTGCCTCCTTTTACTGAATATCTTTCTCCATTTATATTTAAAATGGTTTACTTTACAATTACAAAAAGTAGTACGCAACCTCCATTTTGAATACGACTAGTCTTGACTTTCTTTTGTGGACTTCTGTCAATTATATCAAATCTTACCCAAGTTCTACAGTTACGAATTGACTTTAATTTTGAAAATATGCTATTTTTTTCTTGACTGGACGATTTTTTTCTCTTAAAAACACGACTAATCTTAGCATTAGTCGTATTTTTTTCTGGCAGGATTACAAATATTTTTGAAAATATACAGCTTTATTTAAAAAAACAAAACAAACAAAAACGAAAATGTCTTTAATGTCGAAAATATACAACTACAGTGAACCGCTGTGGACCAGAATCAGAATTTGCCCTGCTGTCCGACTCCTGATTGGTTGACAATTGTGGCACATTTGTAACGCTGTCAGGTTAAAGGGCAGTGTTGCGTACGCGTAGGGCAATGCATGGTTGAGAGCGAGAGCGAGGCCACGCGAAGCACGGAAAAACATTTTTGTGTGAGCGTGGAGAAAAACATAACTTTTACACAAAATATAATTGAGAGTTCTTACATGAAACACGTGCTTGTGCGCACAAAACATGTAATTGTGGCGCAAATCTAACGCCATACCCAACGAGGTCCCTCTGCTGGTCACTTATTAATATTACAGTTGATTGACCGCATAATAATACGGCACAGCAACCTCGCAGGACCCTGGGATAGCATTATTGCGCGAACGTACATCACGATGACGATGCTCAAACTATATATCATGTAGCCTGACACAGGATGGTACCAAAGCAATATTTTTATATTAAACATGGATTTGGCCTGAGCTTTAAACAACCAGCATGTATTTTTCAACACATAATGGCGGATAGGTCCCACACACAAAAATCCACGATCAGCCAAATTTGCAAAGGCCAAACCGCAAATATGTGAGGGTCACTGTACGCCATGCGTCCATTCCTGATGTTTTTTTGTTTTTTTTGTGCCAAATTCAGGTTGTTGTTTTTTTCCATAAAGATGACAAATTAATTAGAAACCTAAAAATTAGAAAATAGTTTTTTTTATTATATTTTTTTAATTTAAAAAATACAAAATTGAAATGATTAACCCAATAATTATTAAACACGGGCTGCATATGGGGGAAAAAAATCATTCGGGGGCGGGGGAGTGGGGGGCTCTTTGACATGTTTCCCCTTTTGTTAAAATGTTGAAATAAAATGTAAAGAAGTGACAAAATCCACAATTGATCTAATATTCTTAATTTGAACAATATTCAAATGAAAATTTTTTTTTCTGGCTTTTAGATGAGCTATGGTCTGCAAATTGGCTCCTGGGTTGGAGTTTGGACAAATAGCAAATGTGAAGGTGTCCAATGTCACATTTTCGCTCTCTGGCCTTTATTTCCATTAGTGTGTCACTAAAGTCGATGGGCCTCTCACTGTGACGGCCCATGTGACCGTGTGCGTGTGCGTGACCGTGTGTGTGTGTGTGTGTCTGCTTCCTGTCCCAGATAACGGCAGTATGCCGAGAAGCCGCCCTGCTGGCCCTGCAGGAGGACATGAAAGCTGAGCAGGTGGACGGCAGGCACTTTCAGAGCGCCCTCGCCGCCGTGAGGCCGCGCGTGCCCGACGCTCTGGTCCAATCCTACGTCGCCTACCAGCAGCGGCACGCCACCGCCAACCCGCCTTCTTTTCTTCCACCCCTCTGATGTCTTTAAGTCATCGCATCATATGAAATACATCATCCAACAGTCAAATATTATGCTAGATCAACAGTGCAAATTCCACAATCATGATATATATCTATATATATATATATATATATATATATATTTTTTTTTTTTTTTTTTATTCAATAATCATGGTAATGTGTTTTCAGTCTGCACCCAAGCAGATTATCAGCATTTTGGACACAGATTTTATTTTATTTTTTTAACTGAAAATGTATAATGTCTATTTATAATGAATAGCAACATTGCAAAAAAAATGCATTTGAGGAATCGAAGGCGAGCGCCTGGCACGGCCAGTGCCTGCACGGCCCGAAGAGGCAACGTGGGTCCCCCTTCCCGTGAGCTCACCACCTGTGGGAGGGGCCAAGGGGGTCGGTTGCACAGTGAGCTGTGTGGCGGCTGAAGGCGGGGACCCCGGCTGTCCGATCCCAGGCTACAGAAGCTAGCTCTAGGGACGTGGAATGTCACCTCTCTGGTACGGAAAGATCCCGAGCTGGTGTGTGAGGTGGAGAAGTTACGACTAGATCTAGTCGGGCTGACCTCCACACACAGCTTGGGCTCCGGTACCAGTCCTCTGGAGAGGGGTTGGACTATTTTCCACTCTGGAGTTGCCCACAGTCAGAGCCACCAAGCAGGTGTGGGTATACTTATTGCCCCCTGACTTGGTGCCTGTACGTCGGGGTTTACCCTGATGGATGAGAGGGTAGCTTTGCGCGTCGTGTCATCGGAGTTGCGGCCGCAAAGTCGTGGACACTCTGGTGAAGAGAGGGGCGGAGCTGTCAATCAATCACTACCTGGTGGACATCAGCGGTAAGGGACTCCGTCAAGGTGAAGGAATCCAATCCGGCCTTTTTGGCCTTTGGGACTCCGGAGGCTGATGGGTACCGGCTGGCCGTGCGGAACGCAGCTTTGGTGGTCACTGAGGCAAAAGCTCGATCTTGGGAGGACTTCGGTGAGGCCATGGAGAAAGACTTCCGGACCGCGTCGAGGAAATTCTGGTCCACCATCCGGGGTCTCAGGAGGTGGAAGCACTGTGTATCGTGTGAACGCTAACCGCAACTTGGACGTTGTGATTCAGTCGGCTGAATACTTTGAAGAGCTCCTCAATTCCATTATTTTTTTTCCAGAAATGACAAATAAATAAAAATAAATGCACATCTTTTGAGTGATTAAACATTGCATTGTTAAATTTATCAAGGTATATTCAACATGCACTTTAGATTGGTTAATGATTTCTTGAGATTGGTCAGTAATTTCTAAAAATATCAGACCCAAATGGGGACAGACCAATAGCATCTGAAAAACTTGTGTACGTGCTGAAATTTGGTCATTGAAGGTTTCCGCTCAAGAGCAGCATATTTATAATTATGTATCAATAATTATTTGTTAATAGGTTGCATAATCCAAATTAAGAGTCAACAATAATAACATAAAAAATTTATAATTTTTGACGTTTCTTAAAAATACAAATAACTTACAAGTAAAATGTGCATTATTAATCGTTTGTTTTTTGTTTTTTAAATATTGATACATGGCTCATTGTAACACAATTCAGTCATACATGTTTTTTAAATAAAAATAAAATATTGTATGGAGCTTGTTTTCACATATATTTTAATCATAAAAAAATGCATTGCTCTATGACCTGGCAGACTATTTTAGATATTGAAAAAAAAGATCAATAAATTGATGCAGAATTAAATATTATGCATCTGTATTTTGTACTTTTTCAATAAATACATGTATCCCACAGGTGTATACATATTGTATACATTATATTTTTAAAAAAACCTAGAATTGTGTCTCAGATAGCTCGAAATAGAGAAAGCAGGACACCGATGGTCCTCCATTTTGTGTCTAGTCCAAGAAGGAGCATTTCCGGGCGTCCAATGAGCCTTAATGGCGACACACGCGGGTGACCGACCAGCTGTCGCTCTCCAAAGCAGCAACACGAACTCCATCAGCCACTAAACTAAACAAACCCTCCTCAAAACTCTTCACCTCTTTATTTATCCCTTTTCTACTGTCATTCTCTGCGTGTGTGCATGCGCGCGCGTGTCTGCCCATCCCCCCCCCCCCCCCATGGATGGATTGTTCCATTTGAATGGCGGCCCCATTGACTTTGTATTGAACTTCCCCTTTTCTCATGGATCCGGATGTAGCGCATCCGCGACACCAATCAAAGCAGACAGTCGGGAACACGGGTGGGGGAGGGGCCAAGGGGTGGAATGGGAGGGGGGGTGGGCTGAGGGGGGGGGGGGGGGGCACTTTTCCTCCCCCCGCTACTTTTTTTAAGGTGGACCGGAACTGATGTGAGCTGCAGGCGTTCCACTGGGACACTAAATCATTCACTTTGTACACTTTGTACTAGATGGATGAATGGCTAAATCATTCACTTTGTACAAAATTAGATAAAATTAGATTAGATTAGATAGATAGATAGATAGATAGATAGATAGATAGATAGATAGATAGATAGATAGATAGATAGATAGATAGATAGATAGATACTTCCACTGAATCCTGTGCACATACTGTTTTTGAAAACTTGTGTATATATTTTTTTGGGGGATATTAAATCATCGACTTTGTCCCAGTGGTTTCTGCCACTCCATTAATCGGCATTAGATGTATTTAGAGTGAATTTGATTTGTATGAATACAAAAAATTAGGCTTCTATGCTTTAAATATATATATATAAAATTGAAATGCATGTTTTTCATTTGAATGCCTTGATTTGGCTCAGTTGATTAGTAGTGTCTGACTAAATTAAATATTTTGTTTTTATATGATTTGTAAAAGTTAATTGAACAATAAGACTTATGCATTTAAATATGTAAAATATGCACGTCTATGTCTCTTGTGATGGATTTTGTCTAATTTATAGTGAATGTATACTGAAAATGTATTTTTCTGTTCGTTTTTAACTCGTTATTTTGTTTATGAAAATAAAATATGTAGATATCAGTTTCCAAATTTATTTTTTAAAACAGTATGAATATTTTTTCTCACTGTTAATTTTGAATGTAAATTGATGTATATTCATATAAACATTAACTGATAATTCCTCGCTTTTTTTTTTTTTTTTTTTTAGTTTTTAGTGTTAATAGAAAAAAAAATTCCCTTTTTTTTAAGAACAATTTTTCTTATACTTATTTTTAATATACCCTTTACTCATCATCGGTGAATAGTAATGAACTTTTATGTTTAAAAGACATATTGGAGGTCGTTTAACACAAACTTAACATGCAAGTCGAAATGTTGTATACATGGTGAATTCCACAGTGGAGACTCAGTAACCATGTTTTCACAACATGTTCCAGTACAACAAGTTCCCGGGGATGAGTCCTTTTTTTACCAAAAATGACACCCCAAAAATAAAAAATAAACGTGTTACGTCACACAAGGACACTTCATTATTCACCACAGCCCACAAGAGTCCGGTTCGCCAGAGTCCGGTCCACCTTAACGGCCTGAGCACATCTGCCCAAAGAATCAGGAGCGGATGCGGTGTATCCTTTTTCAGGGGCCTCAATGGCCAGTGGGAGGTGTCTTCTGCTGCAGCAAACACTGCGGGCCCCCCCCCGGCCTCATTCATTCAGTGCTCACAGGCCCGCCAAGCACCAAGCGAGCGAGCGAGCGAGCAGGGAAAGCAGGGAGCCGAGCCAAAAACAAAACAAAACAAAACAAAACCAAAAAAAAAGCCAGCCTTGACGCCTCAAAGCGCCCGTACGCCGCAGGAGCACCCGCTTTGGATCTAACTCCCTTCGCTTTTTCGCCGATTTAACGCTCGCCCCCACTTTTCTTCCCTTTCCGCTCACTTTTTTGCCACTTCCACGCAAGGACTCCGACTCGGCTCGGTCCTGGCCGAAGATCGGCCTGCCTCGCGTCTCGTTGTTCCCCGCACGTACGAAAAGCTGAGTGTGTGCGTGTGTATTGTGTGTGTGGAAGAGCTTTGGATTTACTCTTTTTTTCTTTTTCTAACGCAAGGGAACTTTACCTAAAAAACAAACAAACAAACAAACAAAACAAAAAAACAAGGGAATTAACGCCGCAAAGGGGATACACGCACTTGGATTAGCAGGCTGTGAATGCTCCGCGTTGAATTTGCGTGGGGGGGCTCCAACGCGCTTCCTTTCTGGATGGACTCTTGGTAGCCGCCTGCTTGATGGATTCGAGCCTATGGACGCCTGCATATAAGGTAAAAAACTGTTGTTTTAAAAAAATAAAAATAAAAACCCTTTTCACGCAACTTTGCGGCGCACTCTTGAGGATTTGCGCACGTACAAAAGCGCTTTTGCACCGCTTTTAAGCCTTCCTCCTTTAAAAGTGCACAAAGTTGTGTACAAGTGTCTTTTGTTGTTGTTGTTTTGTTTTGTTTTGTTTTTTTCTTGGTGAGGGTCGCACGCGTGCATGCATGCGTCCTTTCGTGGCTGTTGCCTGCGACAAACAGCACCTCCCTCCCCGGGAACGGCGCTTGTTTTCATTCATAACTTTTTGTTCGCGTGCAATTTTTAATGCGCAAACCTTGTGCGTTTGATTTAAAAAAAAAAAAAAAAAACGCTCAATGCGCACCGCGCAGATCGACGCCAAGTGGCTAAAATAGTTCATAAAAGTTTGTTTTGAAAAGCAGCAAAAAAAATAAATAAATAAAAGTGCATCTCGTTCATGGATGGGGAACATAAGGGGTGAGGGCCGTGGAGAGCATTTGTAAAAATGTCAAAGTTGTAAAAAAAAAATGCTCGTAATGTTGAATATTAAATATATGTTCAGGCTTGAGGTTCCAATCATGACAAAAAGTTTTTAAATAAGCAGTTCGAGCCTTAAGGGATGTTTAAAAAAAATAATTCAGCGCTCACTTTGACCTTGAGGGCTTTTTTTTTGTTGTTGTTGTTGTTGTTTTTTCTCCACCATTTCCATCAAAAGCCTCCCCCCACCTTACTTTCCAGTGGGGGTGCGTGCGAGAATACTAAGCGAGGCGTCTCATTTAGTCGCTGTCCTCATTTCGTGGCCGCGCTTGCATTTAAATGTTAACTAGTCATAGAGATGTAAATGAGCGAGGGGAAGTATTTGCTAGTGGGCCCCCCGTTGGACTTTTTGCAATGCGTGCGTATTGGGCTAAAGGGAGGGAATAATTCGGGGGGAGGAAATGGGCTTGTTTCTAAGTTGATTTTTGGTAAGCAAAAAGTAGTATTGTGGTTACAGATAGATTCCCATGAGCGAAATGTACTGTTCCAGTAGCCTCCACAGGGAAAACAACACAAGGCAAAGCAGGCAAGCCAAAAGTCTAAAAAAAATAAAAAATAAAAAATTCATATGGAAATAAAACACTGGTCATAATTCCAGCGTGGTCAGTTGTGTTTCAGTAATGCGTTTTAAAAAGCAGGATACTGCATTTTCTATACCAGGCGGACCGTATTTGGGCCCTCAAGGACACCATACCAAGTGTAGAACTCACAATGCAAACCGAGTGCAACAATCTGAAGTGGAATGGATATTGTTTAATGTGGGGAATGTATGGTTTTTATTCACTTAAAAACCCGGTTACGACTTTAGGACTGAGTATGTGACAGATCAAGTTGAATCGAATCGAACTGACAAATTCCTCCCTTTTCCGCTCCCTCCGGCAGGTTTTCCGATGCATGCCAAGTCCACGGTGAATGTCGGAAGTGGTGATCCCCCCAGATGGAGCTCCAAAGTCAACATGGCCCCGGCGGTTCATTAGTGGTGATCCAGCAGCCCTCCCTCGAGAGCCGCCAGAGGTCGGATTACGAGCGGGAGTTCCAGCATGCCGCCATCCTCTCCCTGGACCAGATCAAGGCCATCCGCTCCAGCAACGAGTACACGGAGGGGCCGTCGGTGGCGCGCCGCCCGCCCGTGCCCCGCATGCCGCCCCGGCCCCACGACAAGCAGGAGAGGACTCACGAGGTCATCCTGGTCAATGTGAACAACAACTATGAACACCGGCCATCCGGAGGGGTGGCGGTGGGCGGCCACCTTTGGGGGGGCGGCGGCGGGTCCCGGATGCCGGTTCTGAGCCGCTCTACCAGCACGGGGAGCGCCGCCAGCTCGGGGAGCAACAGCAGCGCCTCCTCCGAGCAGGGACTCCTGGCGCGGTCGCCGCCCGCCAGACTCCACGCCAACTCGCGGCCCGTCCGGACTCAGCCCAAAGCCAAAGGGCCGGTAGCGGACCCCGACTCGGGTCCCCTCTTCCACCAGGTGCCGCTCAAGGGCAAATCGGACTTCTGCGGCCCCGCCAAAGGGGCACTGCCGCCCGCCTCCGCCGAGCACCAGTTCATCTGCGAACGTTGCGGCAAATGCAAGTGCAGCGAGTGCACGGCCCCCCGCAGCCTGCCCTCGTGCCTGGCGTGCAACGGCCAGTGCCTGTGCTCCGCCGAGAGCGCGCTTGAGCACGGCACGTGCATGTGCCTGGTCAAGGGAATCTTCTACCACTGCTCCAACGACGACGAGGGGGACTCGTGCGCCGACCACCCCTGCTCGCCGTCGCACTCGCACTGCTGCTCGCGCTTCCTGTGCATGGGATTAATGTCGGTACTCTTCCCCTGCCTGCTGTGCTACCCGCCGGTCAAGGGCTGCCTGAAGGCGTGCCAGGGATGCTACGACCGGGTGCGGAGGCCCGGCTGCCGATGCAAGAACTCCAACACTGTGTACTGCAAACTGGAGAGCTGGGCCCCGCAGAACCAGGAGAAACCCTCCTGATCGTACCCCCTTCCCTTAACCCCACCAACACGGACAGTAATGACAGCGACAAAATCTAGCAAGCACCTCCCGCCCGTCTTCCCTTGAAGAAAAACCACTCGATTAAAAAAAAAAAAAAAAAAAAAGTACATACTTTTTCTGGTTCAAGACCATGATTTTACACACCAGTGTTTGCCTTAACCGCTCCCACGTCTTTCCTCGAGTCTCTTCTTGCATTTCCGTATCGTCTTTCTTACTTTTGTTTTTTTTTGTTTTTTCCTGTGAAGGAGCGTCCTTTCCGAGCAGGGTTTCCCAAACTAACCCTAACCCTCGGGAACGTCAACCCAAACTGTACATACGTTAATACAAAAGAATGCAACTCCGATTTGACATTTGGGGGCCGCCCCCTAAAACGGGACCAATTCTGGGCCCCTCGAACCTAATTTTGAGATACCCTGCTTATCTTTGGCATGGTCACTCAAACCGACGTAAAATAAGGCAAAAGAACGCAATAACAATTTCACGTTGGGGACTAACAACCCCCCCTTATTCTGGGCCCCTGAACCCCATCTGGGGAAATTCAGCTTGTTTTTGGCATCGTTTCTCCAACTCAACCCTCTTGGTAATATCAACTCAAACTGTACATAAATGAATGCAAAAGAACACACCTCCAATTTGTGATTCGGGTTCCATTCTGGTCTGCGACCCTTACTTTGGGAAACCCTGCTTATTTTTAAGGCAATGATGTAGCTTTTACCTGCAGGTATCTTGTTATTATTATTATTATTATTTTGGAATTACCGTTGCTAGACCACACTAAAAACCTCCTCCATGCTTATGTTGCATTAACACAAGCACATCCATCTCATAGTATTTGTTTTTCCTCTCTCTTTTCTCCACATGGAATATGTTTTTCTTCCCCCATCCTCGACATTTATTTTGTGTACATTGTATGCTCAAAAAAGGAGAGATTTTTGTTGTTGTACAAAAATATTTATTATGTGAAGCTCTATTATTTTATGATATTTATTGCAAGAGACAGTCTTAAAATTTTACTCATGTCTGAATATAACAAAAAAAAAAAAAATCAAATACTTACTGAGAAAAAAAAATAAAAGGGTGGCACAAAAGAAAACTATGTTAACTTTAATGCAGAAAATATATTAATTAATGAAAACAATCGAGTGCTTGTCTGGCTTATTTCTTTTTTCCAAATGGGAATGTGTGTGTTGATGGAATTTTGGCATTTAGAATGTGACTTCGACATCACAGCCCCTCAATAACCCGCCCACCCCCACAGGAAGTCGTGCAACAAGTCACTGCAAGACCCCCGCAATCAGATTCCCAAGCTTCCAGGCGCTCTCTATATATATATATTGTGTGTGTGTGTGTGTGTGTGTGTGTGCGACCATTACCAGGCCACCTGTTCAAAGATAATAAAAATGGCGGCCATCATTGCTGAGCTTTTACGGCGTAGTTCCTGCACTTAAAGGCAACTCCAACCCCACCCTCGGCCTTTCCTTTCCCCCCCTACCCATTTGTCTTTGTGTGTGTGTGTACGTGTGTGTCAGGGGAATTTATCACTCGGGAAGTCTGCTGACACCCGTTCCCCCACCCCCACCATCCATTCCACCCAGGGGATGAGGTCATCACTTTGAAAGTCAGTTGGACAAACCAGGAAGTCCTAAGATGCGTTCAAATGGGGGGTTGCTGGGGGGGGGGGGACTTGTCGTTTGAACGTCCAAACGTTGTAAAAGTGTTTGCAGATAAGAAAGCTGGGAAGGTAAACAAGAGCACAGAAGAAACTATCCGGTGGCATACAGTCTCAGGCCCTTTTCGGATTCTTGTGTTTTGTTTTTTTTTTTGCTGAGGAAGTTTCCTTTCATATCCTAACCGAGCGAGACGACCCGGAAGTACTCGGAGGATAGGTCGTTGGAATTCTAATAATCCTTGGGAAAGGTGCCTCGAATACAACCCTTGCGCCACCTTAAGCAAAGCTTACACTCCTCCTGACCAACCCACACTATTACCCACAATCCTTTACGGCAGCCATATTTAAAGCAACAGCCCACCGACAAAGTTTACAAGGTACGCCAAGACGCTTGAGAGTTTCACGCTCGAGACTTTAAAAGTCATTAAATCAAAGTTTTATTTTACATTTTTTTAAAAAAAGGTGCAGAACAGTATATATAAACAAACATGCATCCAGAATACAGTGAAAGAAATGCATCAAGAATTCACAATAGCAATGTAAATGTAAAAAATGGTCTCAATTGTAAGGCTGCTGTATATACAACATATAAAATGCAGAAACGTGCAAGAGATAAAACTGGGTGAGAGAAGAAAAGGACAGAAAAAAAAGCAAGCAGGAGCTCGTGTTTTCTGAGTATTCGCATCCCTGGTGTTCACTCACAAAAGCTTATTCATTGCATCAGAATTTCAAAGAAATCAAGTTAGTGTGACCCCTGAAGAAGGTTCCCCATCCCAACCAAATGTGTGTTGTTTTTTTTTTTTTTTTTTTTGGGGGGGGGGGTGTACCTTTTGTCAGTTTAGGAGTGGATTAGTGATTTGTCAGTTTCCTGTCGTCTTTCACTGCAACACAACTCGAGAGCCATTTGGCTCCCTCGCATGATGGCAAACAATAGGAGGCCTCTTCCACGCCCCCCCCCCCCCCCACACCCCCCTGCACTATATGCTCGTGACAGCATGTTTACTTGATGTTTTCCAGCCTAAGCCAAATAAGGAAGCAGATCTCGAACTTGGCCACGGAGGCTGAAATAGCATTTGAACCGTTTTCCAATCTGGCGCCATTTCAGTGTTTAGAAAGCAAAATCAAAGCATCAAAAAATATGATCGAACAACTGCTTATTGGATATTATGAGTGAGTTTGGGATTTTTATAACATTTTTGGAGGGGGGCGGGGGACGCATAGGTTGCTCACCTTTGGAATTTAGTGACGGATAGCGAAGGACATCAACGTTGCTGGGGAGGTTTTCGGTATGATGAGGGTCAAATACACGTTTCTTCATTTTATATAATTTTTTTGAACATTTCATTTTCGACACACATTTATGGAAATATACATCTCTATATATTGCATTTTGTATCTTTACCAAGCATTTGTATTTTGAGCATAATGAGTCAAATAAACTGTTCTTTTAAAATACTTTTAGAAATATATTTCACTATATCGGTATAGCCTTTTTATAATATAGTGGTTAATTTATTTTTGATTTATTTTTCTTTCTGTCTAATATCAATCAATGCAACTTCCATTGGGACTTAAAATAATTTATATTTATAAATAATATTTTTACATTTCAATGCTAATTATTAATATGAAACAAGTGGCTTTTAACAAGTTTATGATGTATGATTTTTTTCAATCTTTTTAAATTTTGTTCATATATATGTATATATATATATATATATATATATATATATACACACACACACACATTTAAAAAAAAGTTCACATTAATATCTGTTACCTTTTGTTTCTATCTAGTCAATGCAAAGCAAAGCAAATTTAAATATACAAATTAAAAAAAAATATATATATTTATATAGCGCCTTTCATACATAAGGTAACTCAGTGTGCTTTACTGATTAAAAGCATTTAAAAACAAAGGGGGGGGGGGGGTGGAAACAGCAACTAAACTAATCTGCAGCTGCAACCAATGATGTGTAGTAATGATTATAAGTCCAGGGGTGGGTAACACAAAAATATGATGCAATGTACGTTTATTATTATATAATAAGTCAATTTCTTTAAAAAAAAAAAAAAAAAAGCAAAACTGTTCTCGTGGGGTTTCATTTGCTTATCAAACGCGAACACATTTTACTCATGTGGTGAAGGACGCAATTTTACTAAGTGAAATCTGAGTCACGATTAAGTAATTTGTCAGTATAAACTGCACAGCTTGTTTCAGGTTAAATTTAGCAGCTCCACATGCCCACGTCATTCTTCTTCGTATTTTTTTTTTTTTTTTTTTTTGACTACATGACTACCATGTGAGTCATGGAGGAACCTCCAACCTGCGAGTCCTCCCGGGACAATCCTTTTTTTCCAAGTGGGGGCATGGCTGGAGCAGAATGTTCTCTCCCAGTGGTCCTCCTTCACATTGCTGCTTCAGCTTTCCTTAAACTCCTCATATGGTTCCCATTACCTCCCACCTCCCACACTCTTATAAATAGAAATAAGCAATCAGAGGAAGTGTAGGGATTTGGGCTTTTTCTGGACTCCCAACCCGGTGAACGGTTCTCAAAAAGAAGCCATCTCTGGAGACGTTTCGGTTTTGGATGAGCTAAGGCAGAAACGTTTGATGTGTTTAGAAACACGTCCAACAACCACTCTGCCTCTGCTGGATAAAAATGACTATAAATAGGTCAGAAATTAGCACAGGTTTGGGTTGTGTCAATCTTGGAAAAGTAGCTCCTGCATTTAGTAGCATTCTGTACAAAACGGAAAAAAAAAAAATGAATTTTTGAAAAAGTATAAAATAATACCCATAACGCACTACAAATTGTTTTAGTACACCATATTTTAATAGCAATTTGGGAAAAATGTAAGCTGTTGCAATTGGTCGAAAACTGACTTCCTTTAAAAAAAAAATAAATGCATTTTTTCATTACATTTCCTACAAACTTTTGAGATGTTTTGGAGGAGGCACCCAGTAAAGTTAAAATGTGGATCTGGATAAAGGATGCATTTGGTGCTCATTCAAACTGGAATAGTTTGCCCTTGGTGGAGTTTTGCGGTCGTAAAAGGCAACTGCTTCCTGATTGGATTGTCGTCCAGTGCCATCTTTTCTCCTCAGGGGCGAGTGTTTTATCAGGTGTTGAGGGCTATGCAAGATGGAGGTGTTTCATTTACACTCCTGGGCACACCACCAACCGCTGCACACCACCCACCCGAGCACCCCACCACCATTCTGTTTTCAGTGTCAAAACACAGCCCTCCAATTTCTTTCCCAAGTCTCCTTCCTGTCTCTTTGAATGTGTTTATTTGGGCAAGGACGATTAATGGTCCCTGATCAATGGCTGCTGTTTCATCAGGGCAAATGGACTCATTGATAGTCCACACGTCACTTCCTGTCTGAAAAGTCTGATCATGCATTCAGCTTCAAAGAGGAGGCAAGGATCTGTCAAAATGGAATGTAAGATCACAGCCTGTTTCCGGGGTTCAGTTCGTAGCATTGCTAACTAGCCCTTGGAAACAGACGCAGGTAGGACGTAGGCTAGCCATCTAACGTGAGCTAACGTTAGCTGTTAGCTCGACTTTCCATTTCCGACTAACCTCAGACTCTCGTGTTTATTGTGGTGAAGCTCATAGCGTGTAACTTCGCCTCAATTCATCTTCAAAGAGTCGTTAGAAGTTGGAAGACGGGCGACGATTCAATGCTAACTATAACAACAAGAATGTGTGTTAATTACCTAGAGACCACTTGGCTAACGTGAAATAGCATTAGGTTTTAGCTTGACTTTCCTGTCGACTGCTTTATACCCTTAACAACCATAAAGTGCAAGGCTTAGACTCACACTTTTATTATGGTTGAGCTCGTAGCATGTAGCCTTTCCTCAATTCATCAATGATATTTGAAGGTGACCGACTGGCTAATATGAAGGCGAGTGCACAGCTAGCTACGATGTAGTGCTAACTACGAGAACAAGGATGTTTAGGATGAGCTAATGTATGTCTGTCTACCACTTTATACCCTTAGTTAGACAGTCACTATTATCGTGTTTCAACTTGTTGCATGTAGCGTTCCCTCAATTAATATCCAAAAGGCTAGTTTGTGGCTAGCTACTACTCAGTGCTAACTACAAGAACAAGGACTTTGATTTGGACTTTGGTTTTTGATTAGCTATGAGCTTGACATTCCTGTCCAAAAACAGATATATACCTTTAGCTACACTTTTATTGTGTGTTAGCTTGTAGCATGTAGCCTCAACTCAATTAATCTCTGATGTTAAAAATTTGACTGACTGGCTAATCCAAAATCTGATTTGCTAACTACAAGAACAGGGAAGTTTTGGATTAGCTACTGTATAATCGGGACTTTTCTGTCTCCCACTGTATACCCCTTAAACAGTAATTTTTATTGCGGTTTAGCTCATAGCATGTAGCCTCAACTCAATTCGTCTCTGACTGGCTAATCTATTTTGCAGCTAGCTAGCTACTACTCGTTTCGAACTCGCAGAATTCCCGGCCCCATTTGTTGCGCTTTATCCTTTGAATTGTGATTGCCTTCGAAAACAAAACCAGATTCAGGTAGGAGGTCAATGATTGGATCTACCTATGAAGCATTCACAAGCTGCCCCTCCCCCCTGCATTTGCTCCCTTCCTTCGGCTTTTTTGGGAAGGAGATTAAACTTTGCATCCAGACAGATGGTTCCCGTCTGCTGGCTTTTTTCAATTCACTTCCTCCCCTCACAGACAGCGCCTCCCCATCTGCCTCCACCATCCTATTCCCCTCCCCTTGCGTCCCGTCAAGCATCCCCCCCCCCCCCCCCCCCCCCCCACACACACACACACAACCACCACCAACGGCTCCTCTGTTCTGTGGCTGGAAATAATCTTTTATTGCCCAGTTGTTCGGAAGTGACCTCCTGCCCTTGATTAGATAGGGCCAAGTCCTATCACACAATTTGTTTGAGCGGGCTGGGTGACCCCCTGCCCCACCCCCCTCGTACACCCCCCAACCTCACACACCACACACTCATCTCTACACCCCCCAACACCCTATACCACCAGCCCCATCTTTTCTCCACCACCCTTACATCCCTCTCTCACTGCCTAGTGATCCTGTATGAGGGGACAACAATAGGGGGCTTTAGTTCCGTCCGGCTCTTCTCGGCTGGGGGGGCAATGGGATGTGGTTTGTGGCTTGGAGGTGGTGGGGAATCACGAGGGACTTTCTTTTTTGCATCCATCAACCAGTCACCTCTCTGATGAGCTAGAGATTTCTTTATTTATTTATTTTTAATTTCTTTTTACATTTTGCACTAGGACCACATTTTAGCAGGATTCTGTATTGGTGAGGCACTGCAATGAGTTGAAAACGGATATATTTTGCGTTCCTTAAAAAATAGTTAGCTGATTATCCAATGTGAATTGTATCACTAAACACACAAAATTGTTTGTTTTGTTTTTGTTTTAGTAGACCAGAATTTAGTAGCATTTTGTACGAACTCCAGTGACTGCTGACAGTACTCCCTCATAATGCTAATACGATTTAAACATAAATACCATGTGTACACCTAAATGCCATGGAATTAAAATGTCTACCTTGCATCTAGCTACTATTCAGTGCTAACTAGCTAACAAGGACATTTTTGATTCGTTCATTTGAAACCAAAATCTGTTAGTATTTGGCTAATTTGTGCTAGCATTAGCTAGTAGCGTGACGCTCGACTTTCCTACCCACCACTGTATACCTTTAACGAGACTAACTTTTATGGTGGTTTAGCTTGTACCCTTGTCTTGTTTCATCACTGTCTAAAGACTTGTTAAAAAGAAAAAAGAAAGGAATATTTTCACAGTTTTACAGAGCTTCCGCATGACCTTGACCTTGGTGATGCAATGAAATAACATAACAAGCTGTTGCATCTTCAAAAGAAATTCTTTGGATTTACAAGCGCTCCTGTCAAACAAGTCTACACAGAATGTTAGTAGCTACTCCGACATGCTACGTAAACAGTTTTTAAAGCTCAAGGAGGGAGTGGGGTTGGGGGTCGGGGGGTTCTGGAATGAAGCTTGTTGGTTGTGGAGTTGCCTTGTGAGGCTGTAAAGCCATAACAACAACAAAAAAATGGTGTCCTGTTTCTCATTGGGTGTGGGTTGTTGGCAGGGTGAGGGGTGGGGTGGTCAAGTTGTATGTGAATAGGGTGAAAATAGACAGGAAGGCAACTCTGATTACCTCCATAAAGGAGGTGACCTCATGTCACTTCGGCTTCTGTTACTCTTCTGCAGACGCAGCGAGACAGGGCTTTACAAACTTTGGCCGGTGACCAAGATAAGAGTGAAATAAGTTGTTTTTTTTTTTTGCCTGTGTATGATTGGAATAACTCTGAAGTCGATAAGGAAAAAAAAGTCACAGTTTTTCTCCCCTTTTTTTCTGTGTCGTTGTTCTGTCAAAACATCAATGATACCGAAAAAAGGTACCTTTTTCCCTCGTCGGATGACCCATAATTTCCTCTCTCTTACACAAAGGTGACATATGTCTCTGTAGCGCTCTGATATTACCGCCATAGCCGTCAAATTTCCAGGACAACTTTAGCCCACATTTATGTGTCCGTGAAATTAAAACTGGGGTATAGGAAAATGGCGGTTTCACACTGTGGTCCCGATATCAGAGAATATACATTGCTTGTCTGTTAAGCGAAAGATTCGGGATATTATGCAATCACGACTGGAAAAAAAAATATCATCATTCCTCGACCTTTTTTCCATGACGCTATTCTGCGTAAAAGTCAGTGACAACGAAAAAAAGGTCAAGATGTTGACTTTTTCTCCTAGTCAGAAATCGTCCGCCTTTCTGAACTGCTCTGATCCTCTCTCCAAAGCCAAGAAATTGCCGGGGCAACTTTGTACCGCAATGCCGCCTCAGCACGATGGGAAAATGGAGAAAATGCCGGCTTCACACTTGCATCACGGAATGACATTAAATGCAGGCAACGTCCCGCCTTTTTTATGGCTGTGATACTACCTCCAAAGCAGGAAAATTGCCAGATCGACTTTGTATCCCTATTCTGTGTCAGTGGTGTTTATACAGAGCTACTACGACACAGGACGATGTCGGCTTCGCACTTTCCTGCCATCATGGAATAACCCTCACAGACAGGTGACTAACCCCCCCCCCACCCTCTGATACTAGTTCCAAAGCCAGAAATTGCCCTTGAATGAGGCTCAATGTTCCATGTATTCAGATAAATGATTTGCAGCCTTGGATTTTAGTAATCACATTAGTGTCTGTTTACAGCTACAGATCAATTGGGGAACATGTTTCAGGGATGGGGGCTGGGGGGGCATCTTCTTAGCCATCCCTCCAGGCTCTCCGCATCCAGAGCAGGAATGGGGGGGGGGTCCAGAACAGGAAGCTTAGGAGTAACTCACCCCCACTCCACCACAGCACCCCTCCAGATCAAAGAAAAGGGACACAGAGGGGCTTATCTGTTGTTGATTTTAGGCTTACGCTCAAGCACGGGCTTCTAGAAATGTGTCAAGGAATTACAGGACTTGATCACTGGAACTTCACCCCGACCATTCCAACCCCTCACTCGATCATCTTTTTATTTATTATGAGACTCAACCATTGAACCTGGTTGAGTCTTTTGTGCATTGGAGGGGTTGTTTAGTGGAGAAAGCAAAGAGGAAGCGCACATAGGAAAAGGAATGGAGATAACGTGGCTGTCAAATAAACCAAAATGGGATGAACCGCCATGGTTGTATTTCGCACTCCCAAATTTCATGTAAGCACCCAAAAGTTTATAACGGAAATGATAATGCATCCAGTGTATTATTACTTTTGCTCATGAAAACTGCCTTTTAACTTTGTTGCTTTTACACGGTCCAGTGGACGCAGCCATTCGCGGGGGATAGCAACTATTAGCCGGGCTGCGATTAGCACATCTCTGTGTATTGACGCCTCCTAAAAGTGATACCATTTGTGTTAAGTAATAATTGCTAACATTAACAGTTTAGACCACAAATATGCAACAAACTATGGCGCTTAAACACTTTAATAGCATTTCCATACACTTACAAACATTGCAGTACCGTAGGAAACAGTTTACGGCAAATCACACGTGACGTCACTCGCCGGTGTCTGCTTTGCTTGCTCCGTCTAGTCAAGCCACCGCCTCCCACTCTCCACCGGAGTTCCGGTGTGAGTTACAGAAATAAGAGCATCGCAAAACTAACTTCCTCCTAAGGCTCTACATCGGCAATGGCACCGAGCTCGCCAGGAAACTAACTAGCTTGTTGCCTGGACGGCACCTCAAAAAGATGCATTAGCAAAGCGTTAACAGCAGTTAATGGACGGATACCGTATTCAGATGAATAATAAATACTACTGGATGTACTTTGAAAGGTAAAGTGCTTGACGTTATTATTATTATTTTTTAAAATCGAGTAAAATAGTTGAGTCCTGTGTTCAACATGGCTGTTCACATCCCATCGTGGGCCAACATGAATTTATACGAGATAGAAACACCAGATGATACCTAACAAAACGGGACGTTTTGACCTTTCTAACCTCAAACCTGTTGTCCTAAAGTACATACATGCATTCATATATACATACAATCTGTAAAAAGTATTTTGCCACGAAAAAAATAAATAAAATAAAATTGGTACTTCATGAAAAATCGTGAGTAGGTGTGATTCTGTGAGTTCAGCGGGTTCTGTTCTGGAAAAAAAAAAAAATGCATAAGACTGAATTCCCGATTGCCGAACCACAAATGTGTGGGGGTCGACTGTATGTGTAAAATGTACCGACAAGGCGCCGCGGCATTTTTCTGGCCTCCAAGGTATTTCTGTGAGATCATCAGGTGTGTGCTGAGGGGAAATTATTGAATTTCAATATATTTACTTCAAGTGACATATCTTTGTTCATCCATTTATGCCAGTAACGTATAGTGACAGGCAGAACAACTACATGCTCTCCCACTAGATGGCCGAAGGCACAATTAACCTGTGTTGCCATTCATACTACAGAAAATAGTAGTTATATGCAACCAGATTTCGCATTTGGCAAAACAGGTCGAAGCACTTCCTTCCTGTTGTATTACTGGCGGAGGTCGATGAAATATTAAATGTCTACAATGTCTTTTGTTTTACACAAGCTGTCTTCAAGAGCTATTTAAGATGATCATATCCGATGTTTCGGCCTCATTCGTGTTCATGTAGAGTATATCATGATCATATCATATATGTAAAAATGATATACGCGTATTTAACTTTTGTCTGAAGATGCCGCCAATAAATAAAACAACATTTTAGCAAGTTCGGGTTCAGACCATCGTGTCATCAGCCCATTGTTACTGCAGTTGTCGCAGCACACACAGGAAGTCCGCAAACGTGTTTTCTGGGTTTCGCATAAACCGGATAGCTTTGTATTAAATTCATCAGACCCAAGTAAATTGAGATGAGGTCATCATTATTTCAGTATGTATACTCTTTGTGACGTTTTTTCGTGTGGTGGTGTGCACGAAGATTTTTTAATGTAAAATATGTGCCTTGGCTCAACAAAGTTTCGCAAACACTGCTTTAGCGGCCTTTCAACGTGTGGGGCCGAATGTTTTTTTGTTTTTTTTACCCTGGCTTAAAGTAAGTGTTGCTAGCTACATTTCCAGGGATGTTTATCTATGCCAGTATTAAGTAAGACAGGCCTAAGAGCTGATAAGAAGAATAGGCCTCTTGCTTCCGCCTGTAGCTTTTTTTTTTTTTTTGGGTCTGCATGTGTTCCAGGCAGCCATCTGCGGAGGAGTTGAAAGGAACGCGTGCGGCCGCCCTGTGAATATCACACCATTACTCAGGATGCATCAAAAGGGGAACACTTTGTCCGAACAAAGGAAAGTGCGAGCGCGCCAGCGAGCGAAAGCACCCCAAAAAAAAAAATGAAACCAGCTGTCCGCCAGCGCCTCGTCTTTACGATGAGGCTGAGACGCGTGCACATAACCGTGTCCATGTTTGGCCACAATCAAATGCTCAATTGCCCTTTACAGGAACATCATACATGTTGCGCCAATGTTTTTTTTTTTTTTTTTTAAGAGAGAGAGTGGAGGGGGCTTCTTTCTTGTATTCGGGCCTTTAAAATATATATGAAGTGTAGCGAGAGTAGACAACAAAGGGGCCCCCCCTAATTCTTTCCTGAGGGCCTGGAGTACACGTAGCGCCCACATCAAGCTTACAGACTTCCTCCTTGTGTGCTCTACAGGTGCAACTTTAAAAGACCTCTCGTTAAAGGTCGGTTGGATGCCTGCAGTGAAAAAATCCCCTCGGTCTCTTTGCTGCTTTTCCCCTGGCACATTCCCACTACGAACTTTATATTCCCAATGCCTTTTCCCCACTCATCTCTTGTTGTTAAGTCATTTGTTACATCTGATGCCAGCACAGTATCATGGTCACTTTTGACCTCTAACTTGTTTTTTTCTGTGCGATGATCTCACATTCATTGGCTAGCTCCACACCAAGATTGAAGAAACAAATACAAAATTAGGATCAGCCCATGTAAGATGCATTGTGTAGTCCCAATATTATATACTGTTAAAATATCTAATACATCGAAATTGGTAATGAATAATAAATTAGGTAATTGTATTTTAAAATGTGTCAGTGGATTGTGATACCTTTGGAAAAGTTATATAATATATAGATCCGTTCCATCCATTCTCTGTACCACTTATCCTGACAATGGTTGTGCTGGAGCCTATCGCAGCTGAGTTTGGGCGAGAGGCGGGGTACACCCTGAACTGGTCACCAACCAGTCGCAGGGCACCTATAGACAAACAGCCACACTCACAGGCACAATTTAGAGTCTTCGCTTACCCCACCATGCATGTTTACGGAATGTGGGAGGAAACCCAGAGTACCCGGAGAACGACTACTACTACAACTTAGTGTTTCACTCTAATGTGATTGGTGATGTCAGGTAGTATTACTACATTATATAATTTTCTCCCCAATTCATGTCACCTGATTAGTTGAGATTGTACCGGGCGTGTTGAGCCTTTGTTGACCCAATTAGGCCCATAAACTAATAAAATGTGGCTTGTATTCCTCAGGAAGTCTGCCCATTTAACACAGTGAGAGTTTACAGCCCCCCCCCCCCTGTAAGTTGAATAGCAGGTCACGGAATGAACTACATGCTTGAATTTGTGATTGTAAATGTGTGAGTGGATGTCTGTGGGCGCACATTTACTTAATGTTTGTCATATGTTTCAGCCAATCATAAAGTTATCTTTTTAAAGAAAACGAACCACAGCAATAAGTATGAAGACCAAAAGTGTATGTTTTATGCTCTAAATCAGGGGTGTCAAACTCATAGTATATCAAAAACATGATTGCAACATTTCTTGAAATATAATTTGTAGTATGATTAAGCCCACTTAGACCTGTCATATTGAGTAAAGAGGGGCCTTAAATCTGAATGAGGTAGCCCTATATTTGGCCTCCTTACACTTAAGACACTTCCTTCGATTAAAAACAAAACAAAATCAATAAAAATAATTGGATACATTTTTTTCATTACTCCTCAATCACTATAAAATGTTTTGTAACATCATATAGATAAAAACAAATCTTAAACTATTGTCATATAAGATTGGGCCCCATTCCTAAAGGTCATATTTACTGAATGAAGGGCCTTAAATCTGATCGCAGTGCCCCCAAATTTTGCTTCCTTACACCTAAGACACTTAATTCTTAAACATATATATTTTTATGACCTTGATACATTTGTAATTAGTCTGCAATCACTATAAAAAATGCTTTGTCACATTTAGTCAATGAGGGGTCTTAAATCTGATCAGGTTGGCCTGAATTTGCCTTCCTTAAATCTGCATTTTATCTTCCTATCCTTTATGTGTAAATGGCACTCTTTTGCTGACATACTAATTTAGCATTCCATCATTGTGCCGCCACATAATGGCAGCTAGACTTGAATGGTAATGACTCGGGCTAATCAACGGTCAGCTATCCTTCAAGCTGAGGTCACGCTCCCTGAGAAGGAAGTGCACTGGCTATCATCAATCTGCTGGGCCGGGGCCCGCATGAGAAAGGACTGGAGGTCGTGGGCCGGTTTAAAAGTTTAGTGCACTGTAGGTGCCAATCAGTACATTCACAACCTTAAACTACCCCCCCCCCCCCCCCCCGCCCCATATCCCCCCCGGCACCTTCACTGCCGTCATCTACATGTCAAAGGGCCCAGCTTGTTGACTCGCCGTGTTGCACTTCCACACAAGAATCGTGTCGCTTTGTCGTCGTTTATCATTTCGCCTTTGTCGTCACCTCTTTTCCTTCCTCTCCTCTGTTGGATGCGAGAGGGAGGGAGGGAGGTCTGAATGGGTGAGGGAGGTAGGGGGGGCTGGGGAGGGGGCGCAAGCATTGAGTTTGCCAAGTCAGGCAGAACGATGGACAGGAAGCCAGGCAGGAAGGAAGACGAGCCTCTCCCCGTGAAGTGCCATTGTTTACGTGACGGGACTTGAAGCGGCTCAAAGTGGCCGCCGGGCTCCTTTGCCTCACTGTGACCCACTTCTCAGGCCACCGTGCCCGCTTACGAAATGCCAGAGGTGGGAAAAGTACTCACAATCTGTGGGTAAGTGGAAAAAAAGTGCAGAAATGTGTAAAAAGGACTCTGGTAAAAGTAGTAGTAGTGATTCAACTCCTTTACTTAAGTAAAAAAGTACAAATTCTGAAATGTACAAAAGTAAATGTTTTACTGTAAATTATATACACAATACTTGTTTTGATAACTTGGCACTACAACAACACTAAAAATACACACAATCATTGATCAGTCAATCAGTTTCATCCAGTTTCGGCTTTTTGGCCATAATTCCAAAATGTACTGTATATTTGGCACTAACACAGCATCGCTCATAACCAAAAAGAACACCGTACCTACAGTGCAGCATGGTGGTGGCAGCATCTTGTTTTGGACTGTTTTTCTTCATATGGAACTGGGGCCTTAGTCATTGTGGAAGGAATCATGGACAACTCCGGTGTATGCTGACTCACATTTAACATGAATTTGAATGTGATTGTTAATTCCCCAGTTATAAGAGGGTGTTCACACTTTATCCGCATCATCTCAGTTGTTTAGTTGGATTTTCCCCCGCTCTCCTATACATTGTACAGGTCGTAGGTCACATAAATGGTGGAAAAAGTTTTGAAATGATTTATCTTGATCGAATGTTTTCATATCACAACAACATGGCATTTGAACAGGGATGTTTAAAAATGTTATAGCCACTCTATCTTTGGTCAAAAGTTCCCAACATGTGGATAGATGTTTTTGCAATGTATAAATGCGCCTCATGTCCTTGACAATGTTTCCTGTGCACGTGACTCTGACTGTCTTTCACCGGGCTCCCTTCTTGTCATACGGAAAACATTGTGAAAACGATCCATTTTGTCTGTTTCTTAGCAGGACTCGAACTCGCGAGTCGCCTGTTTGAAAATTAGTTACTACACGGGTCGGAATTTTTTTGCAAATTAGGGAACACAAAATAAATCTGTTTTAAAATACAAAATTGTAATCGTCCCGAGCAATAATCGATGAATTGTCCAGCCCTACGTCATACTTTTAATGTAGCACTTGTGAAAGCAAGAATGTACTTCGTCTGCAGGTTTTAAGACATCTTTTAGGCATGAAGGGCGAAAGAAGAACCCTCCTGGTCTCCAGCTGCTCACCACCACACGGGCGGAACGTTGGTTTGGCCTCACGGTGCTGTCAACCAGTCGTGGCCGACTGAAGAGCGTCCAGATAACATTATCTCCTGACCAACTGGCGCGCCTGCATCCCTACCTCATCCCAAAGGTAGGCTTTTAAAACATGTCGGGCTTTTGCTTTTATTCTGGGCCAACCAATAGGAGATGGCGGGCCGCCTAGCGCTATAATGGGAGCAACCTGTGTTTTGCTGAGCGGGGTTGAGGTAATGCCGTATTGCGGTGGGGGTCGCACACAGCTGCCGGGCCCGGTTTAGCTTTCATTCCTCGGGTTGTTCATTTAGTGTGTACAGATGGGCTTTATCCGTATGAGGCCGCAACATATGTCCTTGGTGGCAAAGTTGAAGGATCAAATCACCCTAAGACCAACAACCACTGTTCCTGTAAAGCAGGGTGTCCAACTAGTTTTTTTTTTTAATCATGGGTCGCATCATGTTTATGGTTGCCCTCAGAGGGTCCACGTTACAATTGTGAAACCTCTTCTTTTTAAGTAAAGTGCAACATCGATTGTCTTCTTTTTATAAAATGATGATGGTGATTTCATTTATTAAGGAAAACAATATTCATAGGTACGTGGCACTTTTTCCCTTCATAAATGAAATCACCATTTAAAAACAGCATTTTACGTTCACTTGGGCTATATTTGTCTGATATTTACATTTGTTTGATGATCTTAAAGTGTGGAAACGATGCAAAAAAACTGTATGTTGACGTGAGTTGAGGAGCTTCATTTAGACAAAAATAGTGCTTTGCCATCATCTTGTGGTATCCTGATGCCAAGGAACAATGTTGAAGCGAGTTCAGGAGGTTCATTAAGAAAAAAGTAGTGGTCTGCTGCTATCTTGTGGTATCTTGGCGCCAAGGAACTATTTTGAAGTGAGTTGAGTTTCATTTAGACCACTGGTGTCAAACTGGTGGCCCGGGGGCCAGATCTGGCCCGCAACATCATTGTATGTGGCCCGCGAAAGCAAATCATGTGTGTCGACTTCATGCTTCTTGTGAAAAGACCAAAATTGGTGTCTTGTATGATGTTGTGATATTGCAAGCATTTTATGTTACCAATCACCTTTTTGAAATAAATCTAATAATAGTTGAACATGTTTTTATTGGTTTCTGATTTTAAAACTAGTTATCAATCAGTTTGTTGTGTCTATGTCATTGTATGAGACAATATTTTATATGGGTTCAGTCATAACGGCCCTCCGAGGGAAGCCATAACTACAATGTGGCCTGTGACAAAAATGAGTTTGACACCCCTGATTTAGACAAAAGGTAGTGCTTTGGCCAGAATGTATTCACCACTCTGTAGCAGGTAATTAATGCATTGTGCGCTTAACATGGTAGCGTCACTCTGTTCTTAATGTGTAAATAAACAAGCAACAACAAGCATAAACTCGAATATTTAGAAAATTTGTAACACTTTTTACAAAGGAAAAAGACAAATATAGTGAAGCCGTGCACTGCCTGCTGCGTCTAATGGAGACACTTACACAAACATCTCACAAAAAATAAAAGATGCACATTCATACCTGCCTATTCCATTTCATAGAACCTGGCAGAATTTTGCCACAACTTGTGTATACTTTCACACAACAACATGGGATCCAGCCATTGGATAATACTGTAAGTATTTGTGGTAGATAAGAAATGTGTCAGCTGTTAAACTTCACACCCTGGCTCTGATATGACCACACAAGGCAGACTGTGTCCCCAATTGAGTGTCGGTGCTGTTTATACAGTGACACAGGGCAAAAAGGTGTAAAATTACCAGATTTTAACGGCAAAAAGGGGCTAAAGAGGCGCCTTGTATCTCTGTATCAGACCCTGAAGGCTCTTGACTGTTTTCGAAACATACTTTTGAACTTTCTTTCACTGCTGGTATTGGCCAACTCGGTGCGCATCCCCCCACCTCGTTCACACCCTCCTTTCGCCCATCTGGCAGCCCAGCAGTGTATAACACATCATTAAAAGTATTTTCTAATATTATCTGCAGCCGGGTCAGTCTTGCTTGCGAAACAACCTTCGCAGTTTGATGTTAAATAGTGGACCCAACTCTTAGAAGTACGACGAGAGTTCCTCACCAGCCTTCTCGCCCCCTGCCTTCCCTTCCACCGCACCACCTTCCCTCCTAGGCACCGTACAAGCAGCCTGTGTTTGTTTCCCCTCTGGTCTTTCCTGATTGCACGGCCCGGCAAATTCCGGTCTGCTGTAATCTTGCCGTTAAGAGACGGCCACCAAATTAACGAGAGAGCCCATTTGGCACACATGCTTCCACTTTTCTGTTTGTTACCTCGGCTTAATTCGTACAATTTTGCCTTCATTAGGCCGCGTTTCAAGCTGCGAGGCGCAGGTAATGCGATGCATTCAAACCCCCCCCCACACACACACACACAATCCTCCCTTCCTTTCAAATTGCAGGCCCGGGCTTGGGTTGCTAGGAAGTGGAAGAGCCTCAATTGCAGCCATTTCCTCAGCAGTGTACCGAGAGGTCCTATTACAGCGTTTAGGTCAGCGCAATTGGAGTCATTACAGGCAGCCCACTTCCCTCCACCAAACGTAATGAATTAGCCTGAGCTCTTTGACCGCTGTGATTGGAGTTGCCAGGGGAGATGAGTATGAAGTGTGTGTGTGTGTGTGTGTATGTTGGGGGCGCGTAATTATGGTACGTGTCCCAGGGTGGATGCGTGTCGATGTGGGGCGGCCACGAGGGCGGTTTGCATGCTAGCCTAATGGCTTAATGTCGCTGCTGACAGGCGGCCGGGCAGCACGGAAAAGGTGCTACTGTGCTTTGCTTGTAGACTGTGACTGACGTGCCAGACCATGCTCGCCGCAAATGACTCGGCCCCGCGTCCAAGAGCCGCTTACGCGCAGAAAAGGACAAACCCCAGGGATTGTTGCCGTTTGCACAGGCTTTTGTGGAGCAATTTGTTTTGCTCAAAATGTTCACAGGTTCATTTTATACTCAGACAGCCGAGGAAGCCATAACAATGTAACCAACAATATAATATTTGATTATATTCGATTGAACTTTATTGTCAGTACACGTCAGAAGTAGCTACAAGGCAACGGAATACATATCGCAGCTAACCAGAAGTGCAGAAGCGGTAATTACATAGGGATTCTCAAGCTATTTGGGTCCAGGGACCCCTTAGAGAAGAGAAACGTTTCCACGGACCCCCTCTTGATCCACATATTTAACCTATCATCACTGTTGGGCGGAATCCTTGCATCTTCAAAATCACTACTTTTCAGGAAATACAAAACAAAACAAAACCCTCCATCTTGATTGGGTACCAAATAAATGGGTATTTTACCTTATATTGCTATCATATACTGTTGAGCATCAACACCACCTCAAAATCATGTGCAATCACTCATTTAATACACACACAAAAAAAATCTCAGCGCTCCCCCGACTAGACACAAAGCAAAAGCAAATTATTTTGGTTTCATCATCTTCCCCAACTTTTTTTCAAAGCTCTTAGAGCCATGAGCGATGCAGTGAATAAAACAATGAGCTGACTAAGCAGTGTAATAGGCAGAAATGAAGGTGAACTTACCTTCGTGGCTGACCAGTCCCTTCTGCACCGAAGCATTACAGTGATCCCTTTTTAACAAAACGGGCTTACTCAAATGTATCTAACTTATTTTCACTTTTTGTTTACGAAACATCCAGACTTTCAATCTTTAGGCAGCATAATGCGCACGCCTCCCGCAAAGTGAAGGAAAAGGTGGAGTTTTATGACAGTTAATAGATTTGCTTTCAAAGCTATTTTCAACACTTTAAATTGGTTAAATGCATAAAAATAACATATGGTGTGGGACAGAACAACAGTATCAATTTGTGAAAAAATACATTGATAATATTTGGAAATACAAGTTTTTCAGCCTGGTAGCAACGATGTCGAACGAAGAAATTCGACAACAAAATTCAAGAAGTTCATATTTTTTAGAGAAAGCAGCCATTCTTCGTTTTATTCTTATCACCACATCTTGATCTTCTGGGGTGGCATCACAAGTGAAAACCATAGAAAAAGCAAATAAAATGCTTTTGTGGAGCTTAAGTGTCATGAGAATTGCTGACATCACGCTTGCTGAGTTCCACATTTTGTTGACAAATTATTATTATTTTTTTTTTAAGAAAACAATTTTAGTTGAGCTCTAAACCATTTTGGGGGTATTCCATTGTATTTGCATGATTCAGGACGGCTACATTTGGTGCTATAAAACACATCCAACTCAAAACGCGGTTCCAGGGTAGTGCTAGAACAAAAGAGGCCAACAGGAAGTGAGGCTTGCTGGGTAATCAATGAGCTTCTTTTCTAGAGGCTCTTACCATCTATGAATGTTTTTATGGGGATGCCCCCCTTGAGACAGGAACTTTAACATTTGTGTCTGAATGGGATCTGTGAACTTAAATCATCCTATTTATTGCAAGTACTTGCCGTTTTTGATAGTAGCACGGGACAAAAGTGGCTCATAGTTTTCCTTTTTAACAAGTCCACTCTGGCAGGAAAATGGGTCTGAACCTCGTAAAAACTGTGGGGGACTCCTATTTCTTTCATTTCTGGCGCTCCGCTTTTTCCTCCTCGTGGGTCGTCTCTAATGTCAGTCAGAGCGGGACAGAGCAAAAAAAAAAAATTGCAGGCCTATTATTTTTCAATGCAAACACCATGTGTCTGCTTTATCCATGTGTCCCGTCGTGTCCGGCTGTTTACTATGATGTGGATGATGATAGACTGATGAAATCATCTCGTGCTATTTTTATAACATTTTTTTTTTGGTCCGTGAATTCAGGTTCGCAGTTCAAGCCGAACCCTTTGGTGACACATTCTCTCCCCCAAATATCAGGCGCAGCCACAGTGGTTTTGAAAGTCAGATGAAAGCTGTTGGAAAAGAAACGCTGCAGTGTCACGCTGTTGCATCGTTACGACACTTTCCCCTCTGATGCGTATCTTGACAGCCTTGGCCACGAAGCGTTCGACTACGTGTCAAACGCGACGCTTGCGGGCCAGATCCAGCCCTCTGAGTCATTTCATGTGGCCCACGAAAGCTAACCACATTTTTTTTTCCAAAACAATTTTCTTTTCAACACCAAATGCAGGGGAAAGTACTGTATGTTAAATGATGGGGCATTTATTCTGGAATTTAGGTAAAGGAGAAGAAATGTAACTGCCTGGCGTTTTAGCCACACGCCAAGTCTGTAAACAACCAGTGCAGCTCAGAAGTCTCCTATGGATGCCAAAATATTTCAACCGTCTGGTTGTCCTGAACTCATTTTTAATTTAATTTAATTTTTTTACCTATTACCTTTTTAAGAGGAGGAGGTCAGAACGTCTATTATTTAGACGCCCCAAGATTATTCAGTGTGGTCGTGAGGTTTCGCCATTGTCAATGTTGACGTTAACTTATTCACCCATCACACTGTCCCTATGAGATGGCTGCATTGTCTTTGCAAAGACTATATAGCGAAAAGATCATTATGTTTAAAACCATGCTTGCAATTATTATTATTTTTTTTTTTTTTATGAGCGAGTGGAAAATTGAAGACTCTTCAGAAAACAGCAGCAAACTGGGCCCGGGAACAACTGCCATTAATGAAAAGCCATTAATCCTAATATAAACGTGATTACAGTACTTTGTCTTAGGTTCTAAAGGATTAGTAAGTTATCTGGAGGGGATAAAAAAAAACAAATGGACTTTGTCTCCAACAGAAAACCTCACGATATTGTGGACTGAATTCAATAAAATAGTTTCTTCAACATGAAACATAACATAATTGTGACTCAGGTGAATCTCCACAGTTTTGTTGACAACAGAAGTGTTTTGAGAGCAGAGAAGTACTGTAGCTGCATGTTTTCTGAGAAAGCACTTTTGCTGTTGTACTACATTGTGATTTTATTCAGCGGTTTATTTTCTTTTTATGCTTAATAATGTACCAAATAGCCTATATATTTTAAGTAAACGAGATTGCGTTCATTGGAATAAAAGTTGTTCCACGGTGGCCATTTATGGATTATTGGGATCAATTTGAAGTCCTGCCACAACTTGTGACTCTCCATCCTTCTCTTCTACCTCCTTGGGGCCCTCGCCCTGTTGCTTCACCTATCCTCCAGTTATTTGACACTGCAGGAGACGCCAGGCATTCAGGGCATTCTTTGTCCCTGGAGAAAGGAGGCGGGAGATGGTGGGGGTGGGGGTGGGGGAGGGAGGGTGGGGTGCTCCATGCGGGAGAGGAGACAATACAACCGTGTCCCACTCTATTGCGCCTCAATAAGAGTTCCTCTTTAGGCACACATGCACACGCGCGTGCACGCACACTCCTTGACCAGCTCACGGAGGAAGGGGTGGAGCTGAGGGTCGCGAGGCAGCGTGCAGTCAGAGGAAGGGGAGAGAAGAAAGGAACGCACCCCACTGCCACCACAAGCTGCACCCCCAACTCTTTTTTTTTTTTTGTTGGATGCCAGCATGCCCCAATCCCTACTTTTTTTTCCCACAGAGAGAGAGGAAGACAAACTCCCCTTCCCTCCCTCCCTCCCTCACTCCCTCCCTCCTCTGTGTTCCATTGACTGACTTTGACTTTGCTATCGGAAGAGTGACTTGTCTACTTGTCCATCTTCTCGGGCCCTCTGACGTGCCCGTTTCATTGCTTTTTGCATCGTTCCTGACTGGAATATTTGGCGTGGCACTAGTAAACACGAGAAACTAAAGTGGGTTACAGAAAATCTTAATTGTTATATCATATAATAATATAATGTATTTATATATTTATATATCATGTTTAATATTTACCATAAAAATGCTTCTGTCTGTGGGCAACACCAGTTTTCAAATTTGATCTAAAGCAGGGTACATGCATACCGATAGTCGAGCCTAATTTGAGCCCGACTCCCCCTAATAGTCAGCAAAGGTCCAATTGTTTGATATCTCTAAAGATGATCTTTAATGACTATCCTGATTTAAGGATTATCCTTTTCCCCCCACCCCCTCCATGGCATGCTCCAAAAATGGTCTGAGCAGACAATCGTAAATGTATGTTCAATATTTACAATAAAAAAATCCTTACATGTGTGGTCAACGCAAGTTTTCAACATTTATCGAAAGTGAAGTACACACATACATTCTGATAATCGTGCCTAGTCTGAGTCTAATTTGCCCCTCATCTTCAGCAAAGGCTTGATTCTTCCATGCCTCGAAAGATGATCTTGTGTTGATAGATTTTTATTTTTATTTTTTTTCTCCCCAGCATGCTCCAAAAAATGTTGTGGGCAGGCAATCGTAAATGTTGAACAAGTTCAATATTTACGATAAAAAAAATCCTTGTGATAACATTTGGTGTGATATATAATTTACTGGCAATTGCTTTCAGCTTAACAGGCAGGATAAAGGCCTCTTTATACTCGCGCGGCCGACAACACCCGCATTGCGTCACGTGACCGACGGATTGCCCCGCGCGGCCCCTCTGCGTAGCTTTCCGTGCTCACGGCAAAAATAGTTGCTGCGCGTCGAACGCCGCGGAGATCATCTCTCGTGATTGGTCCGTTTTAGTCACATGCTGTGATGATGTACTCAGCGTGCCCCTTGGTTCTAGATACCATCTACGCCGCCGCCTTCTCGATCGATTTTGCAGCATAATTAAACGTATCATCTGGTCATCTAGGTCCATTCGTTCTAGCAGACACTGTTCCACGGTCGCCATTGTTGTTGCTTTGTTCGTTGCTACAGAAAGGAAAGTAAAAACGGCTACCGGAAGTGGCCCAAAAAATGCAGCGGAAACTCCACCCTGTGGTGTCCTAGCCAATACCAGCAGTAGCGACACCCTCGACTCGGAGGTGAACTGCAGTACATTTTCAAAACTGCGCGTGTGGGTTGCGCTCGAGTATAAAGGCAAACCACGCGCCGGATAGCCGCAGTGACGTCAGCGCAGCCGCCGTCCGCGCGAGTATAATGAAGCCTTAAGTGAGTCTTGGGTGTTAAACTAAACACCCCTTTCCTTGCTTTCTGCTGTCCCTGTTACACTTCTGATCCTGTCTCGGAAGCTAGAATATTCGCTGGGTCAACTTCAAACCGCCAGTCTGTGTCGGATACTTTCAATAATAATAATAATAATAATAAGAAGAAAAAATATTCTGTGCCCAATGTGCCAACCTCAGAACGAGGTTACTGTATGTTTACCTTGTTTTTATGGGTTCGGGTCTAAAGAAATAGTTTATGAAAAAATAACACTGAAATAAACACATGATAACTTTCACATATTACAGCCTCACTAACGCAATCGATCAGCAGCCAGCTTTTTCATTTACCCGCAATAATTTTCCCACCTCTTCTATGATTCGAGGCCCTGGCGTCATTAAAGCAGTCACTCGTTCAGCCAATCACCTGCTTTTATTGCCTCTTTTATTCTTAAGAGTTGTACAGATGATAGATTTTGTAAACCGAACTACGGAACGAGATCAGAAACACGAACATCATTGCCATGTTTTCATTGTTTCCTTTTTTTTTTTTTTTTCAACAATGTTCAGTTCAGTTCAGTTTATTTTTGAAAGGGGACAATGCAATTTCATAAAACACATGAAGTACACATGGTTAAAAAAGCCAGAATTAGCCAGAAGGCTAGTTTTCATCTGTAGTCCCCTGGCCATGATGTAAAAAAGCAGTAAAATACATCTACAAGACATTATAATACAGGATACATAATCAAACTATACTATTAAGAGAGAATAAAACCATAATTTTTTTGATCATAACAAAAAGACAACATAACATACTTGTCTTTTAGTGTTGGCAGCTATAGGTGTTAACTAGCCACATTTTCAGTTTTTTTGTGAAGGCCTTGTATGTTGTAAGCAGTTTCACCTCCTTAGGTACTGAGTTCCACTCACCAGCGCTCCTCACTGACCAGGCTGACTTACTGAAAGTGCTCCTGCGCAGAGGAATGAGACAGTCACCTCTGACAGAGCCTCGAGTGACACGCTCAGAGCTGTTTCTTTGGCTGATGAACTCAGCCAGAGGAGCTGGGGCCAGATCATGCAGTACTTTATAAATCAAATTTAAATCTGCAAATATGTGAAGACGGTCCCAGTTTAAAAGACTGTATTTTTTTAAAATTGCACAGTGATGATAGTGCCTTGGTTTTTTATCCATCACTTTAATTACTTGTTTGTACAAAACTTCCAATGGTTTTTTTGCATTGTAATTGATTAGGCTTCCTAACCGCACAATCACTTGCACTCGTTTCACGTTCTTGGGAGCCATACTGAGGGCTATTTTGACGCAAAAAAACTAAACAAAACAGTTTGTAAAATACATGACCCACAGAGTGAACAATGTTTACGCTGTGCCAGCGAAAGCACAACTGAGCGTCACTCTGTTTGTGAACTGAAGCAGGATTGGTTAGAAAATCCTAAAATATTTTTTTCATGAACAAGGTCGTGAACCGATGTTTGAATAGATTTGCCATACTGTAACCAGCTCTTGTCCAGCTTGGTCGGAGGAAGTTTGATGAACAAAAAATAAGTCATGGGCAGAGTCACAACTTTTGGCGTGGTAACACCTTTGACAACATCAACATGGAAGACGCAAGCCACCACCATAAGTTGTACCTCTGTTGTTACTTTGTGGATTTTGCCAAACAAGTACTTAACAAGCTACTTTCTGAAAGATATCCTTTGGGGTTAGACCAGCTGTCCTAACGGTCTGATACTTATACAAAAATAAGATCCTCAGTCATCTTTGCACCGCTGCATTTGACTAAAAACAACAAGCTTACCTCCACTGAGGACAAGCCTGTTTCTCAAAGGTTTTGTAGACTGGTACACTCTGTGGTTTCCCTGTCACCATAATCGGGAGAAACATTACCATTTCTTCGGTAATTATATTACGAGAGCAAATGTATGTTTTAACTTCAGTGTCAAAGTTGCAGCCGAAGCTACTAGTACTCATGTGGGCCGTGGTCGGTGACTTCATCTCATCCCCGCCGGACTTGTTTTATTTTTTTTATTTCTTTTTTTTATGTTTGGTTGTGTCATCTGTCTATTTCAAGATGCCTATGTGTGCGAGCAAGGCCGAACATCGACGGACCGAGACCCGCAAGGCTTACGATAATAATAATGTTACAAGAGGATTTTGGTCTGGAACAGTTTATTAGCGGGAAGTCTGCAATTACATATTTTCTGGGTAAACATTAACTCGGTCTGCACTGCAGGCCCTCAGAATGACGGCGGGTTGGCCCGGAACAAGCAGATTGTCCAACAGCTATAGTCCTCCCTCACTGTATACTTTATTTAGGACAATTATTAATTCAATGTTGGTAGTTTGCAGGACAGTGTGTCGAGATAGCATGGTCTTTAAATTGTGGCTTGAAGTATACCATCATTCATATTTATCCTCCCTGGCAAGCCTTGCAGCAGGGTTTGGATCTTTCCCCAGCAAACAACAACAATGATGATCTTCCCGGATGTTGCTGCTTGGGATTTGGAACACTTTGTGGGTAAACAAGTTGAGCTACATCTACAAATATGCGTTTGGACCATGCAAATTAATGTCAATAATCTGGAGTTGAAGTCAATGGACCTAAGCTCTTTAAAATGATCCAAATGGAAGTGTGCCATGGTTTGAAGAAATTGTCAGTCATGGTATGAGAGTGTCCACTCCTTTGGCATCATGGGTCATGCAAGTTCTGGTGTAATGCCATCTGCACAATATCTTTTTTCCAGCGATGTCCCTGCTAATTTCCGGTTATCGTCAAGCCACATTCTTACTTAATATTGATATGTTATGGCTTCTTGTCTAGTCAACATCCAAAGGGGTTGTACACTACAAAACGCTGAATAAAAAGTGAAAATTGTAATCTCTAAGGTGTGTTCTTGTTGTGTGAACAAAATAAACAGCCACTTTTTAAATTGCATTTAACTCATTCAGTGCCATGGATGTTTATATTTGTCAACTGGAATTCAATCTTTTACTGCCAATTATGAACATATTTCTTCAGTGCATTTTTCAATGGCTAGGCATGTAAGCATGTCTTGCCCAGCTTGTCAGTGAAATGTAGGTTTGTAAACCACTGCAATGACTAACAGATCGCTGTAGATGGCGGCATCGTATTGCGTGGAATTAGAGATGAGCCCGGCTTTTGAGTGGAAGACAAAGATTAGGCGTTGAACCTCGACTTGTCAAGTCCATTATGAGGGAGAGAAATGTCAATGTCAGATTGGATGTCAGCCAAGTTTAGGCACCTCATACGCGAACAGAGTATTTATATGTGTGGTATAAATGGAGGATGTGTCACGGTAGTTAATAGAAAGTCTGTTGCCATCGTAAGAAAAGACGACTAGAGTTAATGGAGTGAAGGAGGAATGTCATGCAAACCCACTAACATTCAACTCAAGCCATGTGATGAGTCATAGTGCGGCTCTTAGTTGTGTATCTTTAAATAATTATTCTGCCATCAAAATCCCTCTTTTAGTCTTGTTCTTGTTGTTCTATAAAAAGCAAAACATATTAGCTTAAAGTCACTGTTCTGCTTGACGTGTTTCTTTTCACAAAAAGCTTGTTTTCTCCGCTTTTTGATCAGAAACTGGTGTTTTTGGTGAAACCAACCCATAGTCTACTGCTGATTACTGAAGAATGGAAAGTTTTTTTCTCCTGGTGAAAGATGAGAATCTACCCTTTCTTTTGGTAGGCTTGGTGCTTCTATACACAATGTTTTGTGGATCAGGTAAGTAAAGACATGGCTATGCTAAGACAGATTCACCATATAACAATTATGAATTTAAGGGTTTAAATAGTCCAACTTTAAATAGGTCACATGGACATAATCAACTTATCAATAAACTTGTCGTTGATTGTTTCTCAGGCTTCACCGATGATGCCCATCGGTTACCACAGAGACGTGCTAGGCTCTTTTCAGCAGTGGGTCACTGTGGGCCTCAGGACTCTGTTCAAAAAACAACATGCGGCTAATGTATTAACCCCTTCCACTGCCGGGTACGGTTTTCATTGGGGCGATCTTATCGTGCAAGGAGAGGAAATTGGCGGCGATGATTTCCGTAACTGGGAAGAGAAAACATTTCTTTCCTTCTCCTTTTGTATATAATACCTTAGGATTTGCTCAGTTTTAGAGACAAAACAAACAGCATGGCAAAAACACAAAAATGCAAAAGCACCTCGTTATTGTTTTCAAAGAATTCATGTTTTTTGTGAGGACAATTTAGTTATTCTTTCATCCTAAAATATTAGAAAATCAAGAATCGATCAAGGGTCATCTATAGAAACGGGTCAAAAATCATTCCATTAATAAGTCACCTTGGTGTTCTTTAAGCGAGGCTTTGGATTTAAGACTTCCTCTTTGCTCTGTGGAATTTGCCGAGCCTTTCAGAGCTACCTTTGTGTGATTTATGTGCCTCCGGTGGATTAGGAGTACTCAAAGGCCATTTAAATCACAATCCGTAGCGTTCCAAAGCAGTGCTGCAGGGACAATGTGCTGCAGTGGAAAAAAAACAGCACCAAAAAAAAAGAGAGGGCCAAACAAGTAGTCGGCTGATAGTTATAAAGCAACGATATTCCAAAGAAGGGACCATGAATGAAAGTGCAAACCCCTCCATTAGGGGGATGTGTCTGAACTTGAGCTGAAAGGAATGCTTTGGATTCAGAAGGATCCTGTGTATTTGACTCTGTGGGTTGAGTACATGGCTGACGGCGTGCGTGTGCGGCATTAATCCCGACCTAAAAGCAGTGTACATGGATGCCGTCGCCTCACCTGGATTGGTTTCTGTTTTGTTGTTTTGAATTTTCCCGTTGAGCAGGCTGCCAGTCGCATGCCGAAGCAACAGGTGGGGCTATAGCCTTTAACCTTGAGCCTATTTTTACACGAGCAAAGCCCGGATAAAGGCCTATGCGTAAAAGTCACCATAAAAACAAGGAATCCAAGGGGTAAATTTAGGACCTGAACTTTATAACCCTCATCAACATGTCATACACAGAGGATAATAAAAATAGCAACCCTTAATATAAATTCTTTATTATATGGGTTAACTCCTTGGGATATGCTCGTTATCAAGTTAATTCTGCATATAACAATGAACAACATTTAGGTAATTAGACCTGAGGCAAAGACTCAGAGAATAAACAATATTACATATTTATTCACTCGTGACTCTGTTGAGAAGTCACAAGCTCATATCGCTGATGTCGGCCAAATTCCCCATATCGCCAAAACCAGCACGTTTCAGGAAACAAACCCCAAAAAACAAAAAAAGCAGCATGTTTGTCAAGCAATTAACATTGCATCGTCAAAGAGAGAGCCATTTTCTCCTCTTTATATCGGTCAACAATTTGTAAAAATAACATACCCACGTGGGGACTGACCAAAAGTATCAATTTGTGGAAAGAAATAGGAAATGGACCAGTACCAAACACATCACTCTCCATCAATTTTTTTTCACCTACATGACTCAAAATGTAACCATGCAAAGGTTAGATGGTAGTACACTGGCCATATGTCTCATAGTATTTAACTGAAAATGTGGAATTATCAAAAATGTGGGAATTTGGGGCATGTAAAAAAACAATGCCCATGATGTCCTGAATGTGAAAGGAGTAGGAAAAATTGTAAAATACGATAACCTTGAATGGGGAAATTTGCAGAATTCCGCCAGCAATAGTGGATACAGGAAATAATACAAATAGCATGCAAGGAGGACAATGAGGACCCTCTGTAGTATACTCAATGTAACCAATATTGATGGGAAATCTTAATAGCCTCAGTGTTACACTGAATATCTGTAAAAGTCATGTAAGAGGGCCTCTGTATGTGCCTGACATCTGTGTTCGAAATTATGTCGGCCCATAGCCTCGGCCATATCTGTTTTTATCATGAGGGACTGTCTGCCTGCATAAGGGACTGTTTGTGCATCAAGGAAAAAAAAAAAAAAAAAAAAGTCTGTTTTCATTCTCCAAAAATGCTGGGAAAAGGGACATAAATCTTCACAGCTCCCGGCGGATGTCGCGGAAAACAGAGACTTTAAAGGCAAGCCTGGGTCCTGTCGGATGCTTAAGAGCATGCCTTGAAGTGTGTGTGTGTGTGTGTGTTTGTGATCACGCTTGGATTTTTTTCTGTGTTGATTTGTTTGGGGGGAATTTGTATGTGAGCAGATGCGTGTTGTCTTTGCATGCTCAGCCTCCACTTAAAAGTGCTCTTTCCAAGGCCTCCCCACTTGTGGTGATGGAAACGCGGCAATAAATGGCAGGGTATCTCCTGGCCACCGTCCAGCAACCGAGGCCCTGGCAAGGAAGTGACTAATTTCGGCGTGGAGAAAAGAGGATTTTTGTGTCTCTTATTATCAGTCAGCCAAGGCAAACCACACTAGGGAAGAGAAGTAAGTCGGGAGGAAGTTGGGGAGGGAGCCGAGGGAGTTGGTTGGGGTAGAAAGGAGGAGGCAGTGCCAGTCTGATTAGGGCCTCTGATTTTAGTACTCCTGATCTTCCCTGTAGTCCGTGCCAAGAAGCATGCTGAGACACCTGCGCAATGAATGCTTAGCCTTGCATATTCCCGGAGCGTTTAGCTTAATGTACATAAAAAAAGAACAAATATTTGATGGAATAAAGTGGCTTCAAGGTTTGAGATGAAATAAGTGCTGTGACCCGGCCACCCGTGTTTACCAAACCAAAATGTTTCGTAGGTAAGTTAAACAGCTGAGTTAGTCGGGCAAATCCATTTCATGTGTTTGTGGGAATGTATGTGTGTACCTTATGTGTGGGTGAAAAGGCTTCTAAATATACATGTACAAGACGAAACTGGAACTTCTCAGGTTGAATACAATCCCTTCCGGGAGGCTGGTTGTCCTCTGATTTTTACAGATTTCAATGCTACATGACTGCTACATGGCAATACATTAGACCCACCAGCCTCCACTGTGACATCAGTGCTGTAGATGCTCCCTGAGTTGAAGTCTCCTGAGATAGGGTGAAGTCTGGTAACCGTAGCATCAGAGCCAAGTGAACGCTTTTATTATTCGGTTTTGGTTTCAAGCCAGGGTTTGGTTTGTAAGTAAGGTTGCACGTCAGGCTTAGAGCTTCGAGGCTTCAGCCATGGCGGCAACTCGACTCAACTCGTGCACAGTATATTTGAATCCAATAGCAATCCTGTTGACATACCGTCACATCTAGCCAGTGGCCATCCTCTTTTTTCTCTGTTGTACAGCTGCTACTTGGCTGCTCGCCGTCATCACTGTCTGATCGGCTCAAACATGTACGCTTTGACGATGCCGAGTTCAGTTGGGTGCTCCTGTACGTCGAAATCCTAATCCTCCACATATTCCAACACGTTGCTCACCATTGAGTATAGAGTATAGCGTACTGTGTTTGGCAATTGCAACGTCACTTCTAGTAGCCCTTGCGGTGGATAGAGTAACCACACCCCGGTGTCTTGAGCTTCGGGTATGTTCGGGGAGGACTCAATATGCATCATGAAAACCACATTTTTAGCTAAACTATGCTTGAAAACTTGCTGTAAGTTACGGGCATGTATTACATAACATACAAACAATACAAATGTGAATTTTAACTGACCCCATACCATCTTTGTCATCTGACCTTTAAAGGTGACAAATAATGCGGTTGCAGAAACAGACTCACGGCGTTGAAACAGAAACAGACCAGTAAAGATATAACAAGATGAAAATCTTGTAAATTTCTCCATAAAGCGACGGCTAGCTCGTAGCCTCCTGCTCCCATTATCATCCTTACACATCCGGTCTGAGGGGACCTTTCATCTGTGTAATCATAAGTCACACAATGAAACGCCACCGCCGTTGAGCAACGAGCACCTAGCGCCGCTCCGGGGCCCCGTCGCGGTTGCCTGGTGGGCGTGCAGTATGGCAGACCTTTGTTCCGTGTGTGTGGAAAAGCACACACTGTCAACACGGTGGAGAAAAGCTAATATTTACCACGTATGGCCTCTACTTTAATATTAGCTTGAGGTGCTAGGCGAGGGAAAGCAGCGGTCTCTGACTCTGCCTTCACTTCCTGCCCAACACAACTATCCAAAGATGTATTTGTGCGCCTGCTTTTCGAGATGAGGATATGAACTGGAAAGTGGTAAATATTTAAAAGGCGTCGGACGGTTAAAATATGTGATTAAGTAATGTCTTTGGTTGCAGACTGTCGCCGTTTACGACGCGGAACATTGTAGCTCTCAGAGCAGTCCAATATTAACTCTTTCTCTGCGAGCTGCCTTGAAAAAAATTTAAATTCATGCTCAGCTGTGGCCTGAAATCAAACGGCAATGACCAAGAGCCTTGATTTGACTACTTGCCCTGTAGAGTAGTTGTTGTGCGCTTCAAACAGTTGGTGACTTGATTTGGTAAGAAGTTGAATTGCGTTGATTTTGTTGATTTTTCTAGGTATCTCTAGTTTTGCAATGCATAAAGAAGAAAAAAAGAGACCATCCAAATTGTCTCAACTGTCTTACTTTTTATTCATTCGAATCAAGGTATCCCAACACGATACATCAAACTGGGACAGCAGCGACATGGAGGAACGTAAACCAGCATTTACGATGACAGCAGCAGATTTTGGAGGAGTAAAATATTCCCCCTTAATGGGCTTATTTAAGAGAATTGTTTGATGTTGTTGGCTAAAATAATTTGTCAACCAATAAATGTCCTGGTTCAGTTCGAAATGGAATTTAAACTGTCTTGCGGTCACATTTTGACATCACGGGACACAGATGACACTTACCAATGGTACTTCGCCAATACGAGGTCACAAACAGGATGTTCTCAGACGGCAGTGGCCGCTGAACTTGTGCAAAAAAAATACTGAAAAATTGCACCGTTGGACCTGTGCATTCAAAGGTTTAGAGAAGGTCAAAATAAGTTTGTTTGTAAAGGTAGAAGGTACATCTTGAGATTTCAAATCTTTTTTTTTTTTTCCCCCTACCCCAATTGTCGAAGTAGGAAATGACCATAAGTGATGTATGAGTTAGTAACGGTTTAATGGTTTGATTCAGCACTCTGTCCAGGGCCTACGACCTTACAATAGACGAGTAGCAATCTCTGATATGATCTTCTCTGATCCACGCCAGAAGTAGTCTTTGCATAGTTTCCGTTTCCTCTCCTCATCCAGTCAAATTCCAAACAGGAAAAGATCTTCGGGCCTTTTCTTTCCTCGCAAATCAGCAGTGTGTATTTTTGGGACGTGGTGGCTCTGTGCCTCGTCTGTGGAAAGGACTGAGTTCCCGTATGTACTGCAGGGAACCATGTGTGGGGTTTCTGGCGCTGGACCTACATCAATATCCTCCTATGCCGGTGGCCAGGTGTTGAGGGGTAAATTCCCAATCGAATTGTGTATCCTGCTGCATGGCCGCTGGATATGCGTTTCCTCGCTTCGCTGTGCGCTCTGTCTCCTCTCCTTCCGTCTTGTTCTTGGCATTCCTCTAATCTGAGCTGAGCGCGGTTGGTCCACCGCGGCTCCTGCTGCACACCTGCTATGAAGAAACAGCTGTGGTCCACCATAACATCATTAGTGCAGCTGAAAGAGAAGGAAAGGCCTGCGTAGCCGTCCCCCCCACTGTTTACTCTCCCAAAGAGTTCAGCACCAGGGCATCTGTACAATGAACCAACATTTTTACGATAAAGACGTGCAAAAAAGCTGCTGGACCCCCGCCTCTTTCTCATGTAACATGATCGGAAGGGAACATGTGGGAGAGCCGGGGTGCTGAAAGAGAATTTTATACCTCGATTAATGCGTTCTTATGGGATATTCACTTTGAGATTCATGAGCGAGCAGTTTGTCTCAAAGCACAGAAACTCTTGCGGACATGACCCAAAATCTCAGAAAGCAGTGAAGCAAAAAACAGGACGAACGTACGGCTGCAAGTAAATCTTTTGTTCGCTGTCCTATTTCTGAAAATGTGTCTGAGCCAGCCATACAAACTGAATTTTGCTGAATTGTGACGTCACACTTTAATATTAATCAACATAATACTGCCGCCAAAATGAGTTTCTCTGCCCATGATGTAGTAGCTAGGCTAGGCATAAATCTGCCACTTTCAAGCCACAGCTGGATAACACTGAGTGAAACACCGTCAGAGCCAAAGCTATGCAGATCTGCATGGTTTTTGTGTTGGCCGCATAGATTAGCTTCTGATAAGCGACACATACTTGACTGTTTGGCGAAGTTGCAAACATGGGAGTATTTGTCTTTGGCAATGTGTCCACTGCTTATGCGACGCCGATCTCCACAGTAATTGACAAATATAATTGGGGTGCTTGGTTGATGATGAAGTGTTGCCGCTACAAGTGAAAATACAACCAATGCTGTCTTTGCTTGCACAGGCCATTTTTTTTTTTAGACTCCTAGTTCCGCTTCTAGTCGTCATGGTAATGAGGACTTTACTTTGGAGTATTTTAACGAAAGCTACAGTGTCGTGAAAAAGTATTGGCCCCTTTCTCAAATTCTTATATTTTTTGCATAGTTTCCACACTTTGTTTAAGATTATCCAACAAATGTAAATATCAGACAGATATAACCCAATTGAAATTAAAATGCTGTTTTAAAATGATTTCATTTATTAAGGTAAAACAACTATTTAGTGACCCTGGCCCTGTGTGAAAAAGACATTACCCCCCTTGTTAAATCATGAATTCATTGTGGCTAATCGCAATTTTTGGTTAATTTTTACTTATCACATCTAAGCCTCATTACCTTCAGAGCTCTTCAACCAAGAAAACACTTCAACAGAATCTGTCCCGACAAAATCAAGTCGGACAAAAGATCTAAAAAAGCTGCAACAAAATGACACGATCAAAACAAATTCCACAACAGTCGAGAAATAAGGTAGTTGACATCTATCAGTCTGGAAAGGGTTGCAAAAGCCATTTGTAAAGCTTTAGGATTCCAGCAAACCATACGGAGAGCCATTATCCTCACATGGAGAAAACATGGAACAGTGGCGAACCTTCCCAGGAGTGGCCGGCCTACAAAGATTATCCCACAGCAGTGACTCTTTTCAGGAGGCCACAAAGGAGCTCAGGACAACTTCTAAAGAACTGCAGGACTCCCTTGCCTCAGTTCAGGTCAGTGTTCATGACACAATAAGGAACAGACGAGATGAAAGTTGAGCTTCTTGGAAGGTGTGTGTCTCGTTACATCTGGCGTAAATATAGTACAGCGTTTCAGAAAAGTAACATCATACCAACAGTCAAACATGGTGGTGGCAGTGTGATGGTCTTGGTCTGCTTTTCTCCTTCAGGACCTGGACAACTTGCTGTGATTGATGGAATCATGAATTCTGCTCTTCAACAGAAAATCCTGAAGGATAATGTTCAGCCAGTATATTGTGACCTCAAGCTGAAGCGCACTGAGGTTCTGCAGCACGATAAAGATCTAAAACACACCAGTAAGTCAACTTCTGAATGGCTTAAAAAACAAAATGAAGGTTTTGGTGTGGCCTAGTCAAAAGCCAGACTTGAATCCAATTGAAATGCAGTGGCATGACCTTAAAAAGGCCGCTCATGCTCGAAAACCCTCTATTTTTGCTGAATTCAAACAATTGTGCAAGAAAGAGTGGACCAAAATATCTCCACAGAGATGTATAAGACGCATTGCCTATTATAGAAAATGCTTGATTTCAGTTGTTGCTGCTGAGGATGGCCCAACCAGTTATTAGGTTTAGGGAGCCATTACTTTTTCACACCGGGTCAGGTAATTTGAAATCATTTTTTTTCCTTCATAAATGAAATCACCATTTAAAAACATCATTTTAAGTTCACTTCGGTTATATTTGTCTGATATTTACATTTATTTGATGATCTTAAACATTAAAGTGGGGAAACTATGCAAAAATATAAAAATTGGAGAAGGGCCCCATACTTTTTCATGGCACTGTATGTTGTTCAAAACCTGGGAATTGTTTTAAATTTAATAGACTACTCACAAAAAGAGAGAGCTTTTGGGTGAAATTTTAGAATGAACCTAAAATGCACTATAACCTTTACGGGTGCCCTTAATGTGATGTTCTCTTTAATGCACATCTTACTGTTTAGTCTTTCGGAGCATCTCCAACTATTGCGAGCGTTGCACTTGTTTTAGTGCACCTTGGATAGTTTTAATTACCCCTTGAAGGGGGAAAAAACACCACTTCTAGCTTTATCTCGATGCAATATTCTCCTTGGAGTTATACACGACTTCATTCTGCCAATCAGTCCCGCTTCGTTCATTTGCTACTAAACTATGAGGCGTGATGATAAACTTGATCCAGTGATTTTAGGATGATGACACTCTCTGGCAACAAAAATGCATGAAAAGTCAAAATATTTTCTGTTGGCTGTTTTTGTCTCTCTCACAGCCAGAGGGGGGGGGGGGGGGAAATGTCAAAACTCAACACCGGATTAAATAACCATTTTAGTTGGATATTTCTTGCAGTTGAGCCCTAGCGGAGAAAATCAATCCGTCACTACGCATACAGGAAGGAAGCCTGGGCTGGAGAGAGATATTGCTCTTAATGACATGTCTCTGTGTGCCTGCACCAGAGAGGGAAGTAACCGGATATTTAAACAGAGATAAGAGTGTGTGCCAAAGGGGCTGGGATTGGATATGGCTACAAGCCCCATGGCAACCGGCCGGCCGCTATTGGATATGGAAAGGTAAATAGTAATGCAGTCCTAGCATGTTTTAATGTTATAAATTAAAAGCTCATGTAACACTCAGGCGAGGGCAATAAATAGGCGCTTCCGCTTCTGCCAAGTTTTCATTAGTGACTTCCTCCAAAAGCACTCGTTTTAAATAAAAATTTGGAACATGTGCTCTGGCTCATCAGGATCCGTAAGCAGTAATCGGATATATTTCCAGGATTCCAGCATCCACGGCCAGAAGTTCACAGAGTAGATGGGAGCAGCTCTGAGCCTCTGCAACCGACATGTACTTTTTTTTGCTCTGAGCACCGCTGGGTTGAATGAGTTACCTGAAGCCACCCAAGCTACATTCTCTATACCGAGACTTTTTGGGTGCATGGACACCGTACAGGGAACAATTTTTGGAAGGACTCCCTGATAATCCTAATGCCAATTGAACTACCATATGTACCCCTAAATAAGATGGGAATAAAAAAACAAATCCTGTTTAATAATAAATCAAATTTATAAAGCACTTTTCTGGACTCTCAACAATAAGGGGGTGCTGGAGCCATGCCCATAATTACCACTGAGGACCCCGGGGTCGTGTCCTCCGTATTTTGTCCTCAGTGGAAAAAAAAGAGAGGAGCAAGTGGTTTCCGCACCAAGTGAAGTTATTTGTCTGCAATTACCACCTTCTGTCTAATCATCGCCGTGGGCGCTGATTGGCTCCTACAGTGGCAAGGGGGAAAACACTGCACGCATACACTCTTGGAGAGAAAGTGCTGAAAGACCTTCTATTCTATACATCCACTGTCTCTGCTCCAGCCAGACTGCAGTCACATTATGACCAAGGTAATACAGAAGAATTTCACTTTTGCATTCATTCCCACACTGGACAGGGATATAAATCCAAAGCCTGCTAACAAGCTAACGTCAGCGATACAAAGCAACAATTATGACATGTAATGATACCTTTTATTTAACTGTACAATAACTACAATTTTTGCCTCCAGGAACAAATTAATTCACCTTATTTGCCATTGGATATTTTTTGAAATTCCACTTTACCAGGTTGTGGCGGACTAATACCAAATCATAAATGTAGTGCTGTTTTGTAAATTTATAGGTTGCATTCACGTCAACTATTAGTCACATCGTCATCGCATAAGGCCATCGCACCCAGTGACGAGGCCATAGTGAATTAATCAGATGGCGTACATTGAAATATTTTTGCTAAGCAGATGGCTTCTCAGTTTCTGCTATCTGTTACGAACCCCACACGTTTGCATTCCCGAGCCAATCTGCGGCATCAGCTGCTATATGAACCCCCGCCGTCCCCTGATCATGTGATGCGCCCCAAAAAAGGATTACAGGCAACCGGATCCGTTTTGGCATTGGCACTGGAATTGTCATTACAATGATCTTGGGTGTGGTGCACCAAGAATGCATCCTCAATTGGAAGGAGAAAGCACAAGGGGGGGCTCAACAAGGAGATAATACAAGGAGTTCTGGAACCACACCAGTTTTTCGATACCCCTTGCGCACTGCTTCACATCCATGCACCCAACCATCCATCCATCCATGCATCCATCGGTCCATCTATTTATTTTCTTCTGCCTATCTGGGGTTGGGTCGTGAGGGCAACAGCCTAATCAGAGAAGCCAAGACTTCCCTCTACCTAGCCACTTCGTTCAGCTCTTCAGGGGGATTGCAAGCCAATTCCAGGCCAGCTAGGGAATATAGTCACTCCAGCGCATCCTGGATTGTTCCTGGGGCCTCCTCCATGTGGGACATGTCTGGAACACTTCACCAGGGAGGCGTACAGGAGGCACCCTACCCAGCTGCTCGGGCCACCACATTTGGCTCATCTCGACGTGGAGGAGCAGCAGCTCTTCTCTAAGTCCCTCTCGGATGACTGAGCTTCTCACGGTCCCTGTCTCGAAGGGAGAGCCTGGACACCTTGCGGAGGAAACTCATTTCAGCTACTTGTATCCGTGATCTTGTTGTTTCGGTCACGACCCATAGGTGAGGGTGGGAACGTGGATCGACCAGTAGATTGAGACATTCGCCTTTCGGCTCAGCTCCTTCTTCACCACGACAGACCGACTCGCATCCACATTATTATTTTTTTTTGCCTAATATCCCTAACATTTTGTGATTACAGTAGTACAATAAATTGGTATGGTCCTCCAGTGTGGTCTTTGACGTGTTAATTTAATATTGTAATGAAGTGAATTTCCTTTGAGGTTATTGGTAATGCTGGTATCGTACCCCCTCAGTGGGAGCCACGGCTGAAAGGCCTTTCAGATTGCAGGGTATGATTTTGTCTAGGCGGGGGGGCACTTACATGGGGCACCACTCTGAAATTACCTCCACAATTGCAAGAGAAAGCCATGCAAGTGGGTTGGGGGCAACAAAGAGCCCTCTGTCTGGGCAAGGCATTTCAGGCTTGGGGGGGAAATACTATCTGATGCCATCGACGCTCCCCTCCCCTTTCCTGCTTCTTGGACTGACCATGACAGCAGGCCACATTGGGCAGCATTGCAAACCCTCAGCTCCATTGACAGCTGTTACAACTGCTTCTCCCATTGACATGCGAGTAATTGGACCACACTATTAGGTGTTGGAGCAGGGTTGGGCACCATCCTTGCTATTTCCATTTCACTTTGTAAAATCTTGGCAATAACTAGGCAGTATCCCACGTATGAAATACTTGTTGAACAGCGACTATTGCTTTCAACACAATTGTGCTGGAGAAATGTGTCTCACAGTGTTGAACTTCAGAACCCTGCCTTACAGCAGGCAGCATCCCTACTCTGTTACAGCTCTGATACTACCTTTGAAGCCGTAACATTACCAGGCAGAAACTGTGAAAGGGTCTGGCGTAGAAAGTAATTGTCAGACAGTGACAATTGCTTTCCACACAATTGGGCAGTAGAAATTATTCTTGCGGTGTTGAACTTCATAACCCTACCCTGGCTACGTGCCAACTCTGTTAGAGCTCCAATACTCCTACCTTCAAAGTCATCCCCTTATTCCATGTCACTGAATGTGTGAAAGGGAAATTCCTTTTTGTGTTGAAAGCAATTGTCGCTTTCTGACAAGTAATGGCAATGTCCCCACTTTGCAGGGTTCTTTTCAAACAGCATCGACCGAAAATCTTGGCTCCACTTTTCTGTCTATGATGCGCTAATTTTGTGGAACTCCGTGTGAAAGGGGCATTCTGTATATCAAGTGCGACGTATCAAATATCAGGATAATTACTTTCAACAACAGGACGGTTGAAGCATGTCTCGGGGTGTTGGCATTGCGGTATACCCTTATCCACAGACATAGTCCCAACATTGTTACTGCTCTGATAATTCCCCCAAAGCCGGAAAAGTCCTTACTTTTAATGATGATGCGAAAGTGCTTAAGAAGAGTATGCATGTTAACTTGAACACAACAACACAAGTAACCCTGCCCCAAGCGCCATTCACCATTCCTTCCGCCCCCAGATCGAATACATCCACGGTCCAGGGCCCGGCCAACTTCTACAGCTGTCACACATTTTCAACAGATTCCGTCGGCCCTGGATGAGGCCGCGGAGAGAAGACATTCCTGCGCCATTACACATCGCCTAAGAGGAATTAACGTTAACATCTGATATTGTGGAAGTGGGAAATTTGCCACCCCGACCTTGCCCAAAGCACTCCGGAACTCAGGGTCATGGATTTATTATCTCAGATGGCCCTCCCAGGTCACACTGGGCCATTTTCCTCCCCCCTTTGCTGTTCCAGCAAAAAAAAAAAAAAAAAAAAAGAAAATGCCTGCGGCCTTAAGTGTGCTATTCATTAAGTACACTGTGCACAGTGTTGATGGGGGGTGGGGGGTTTGGAGACACATGTTACTATTGCTCTACGGGTATTTGTCATAGGAACGGCATGTCTCGTCCCACTAAGAGGCTATTCCCAGCTGTTGATCTGCAGCTCGGCGATGCGGCCTTGTAACCAAACTTGTAACAATTGATCACCTTTGGGAGAATTACCATATGATATGGTAGTTGTGCAATAATTTACATTGTTATTGTACAGTGCAATAGTGCACAGTATTGATTGGACTTATATTTGAAGGGGCAGTGGCCGGTCGTACTGTTGGGGTGTGGGGCAGATGAATTTCACAGCTTTGGGGGTAGAGGCTGTTTCTCCGTTATGATTCCACAAACATTCCCTTTACAGTAACTCAAGATTTTATAATGGTGACAGTTAATGGCTGGAATGAATGAATTCACTCCATGATTTCCTTTGGGAAAATGTGTCTTGAAATCAGAACAAGTTGGAAGTAAACCAGTGTGGTACACAACAGATTGTGTTCATCTTCGCAGGTTCCACTGTGGTTGGTGGTAAATAAAGTACACTTTCACTTTCAAAAATGTTCTTTGGAGAAAGGTGTTTTGAAATGAGAGAAACTCTGAAGTCAACCGTTGGGGGTTCCACTGCTCTATGGTGGTAGCTTAACCCATAGTAAGTTAAAGCAACAAGTTCCGAGTGCATAAAACTTTGTTTTTCAATATCATTGTGGGAAATAATGACTGGTTGAGACATTTTACGCCAAGTTGAGGAGTAACGCAAATAAAATGTGAGCACATTTCCGGGAAAGTGCTTGAGCCGCAACTTACCAAGAATATAAATATTAGCATCCCTTTGATTATCCGCGGCAAAAACATTTTCCAATAATGATTCTCTGCCTGAAAACTGAAAAGTCATAGTGACACACACATGCACACACACAGATCCAGATGTTTCGGATCTTTTTGGTCCGGACGTCAACGAGGAGTCACTGCACGCTTTCAAAGTTTCCATGACTGCGAAGGCCTCAGCAACAGTAGTAGTATCAAGGCAGCGACTTGCACCCCAACTTCCAGGAAGTAAGAACAACTATGCTGGAGCCTGCGTCATTCCGTGAGTCAACTAAACAGTCTGCCGGGATATCTGTGAGGGAGTCCAGATGCTCTCATTCCTCTTTCCTCTCTCGCTTCCATGACTGTTCAATTTCCGCACTGGCAGAGTACAAGGGGTCAAAGCATTTAAGATGATGTGCTACACTGGCGAGGTACCGCAGTGGAATGTGAAAGAAGCAAGTCTGTGTCATTTGGTTTAATATATTTATACGTAAAAGTCAACCTCTGTATGAAGTGGGGAAAAAAACCTCACTTTGACCACATGGCAGCACGGTGGTGTGAGGTCAGAAATTTTCCAATTTTACTTAATTGGCTGAAAATTATTATTTAATACAAATCATTTATTTTTGTTCATTTAGCTATGACACCGACAAATAGTCATGTCGAAACAATTACCATTACTTCCACTAGATAGCAGAAGGTACAATTAACCTGCGTATCCACCTGTTGGCATTAATTGTAAAAGTGAGTGTGAATGTTTGGTACTCAATGTGTTCTCCAATTGGCTGGCGATCCAATAGAACTATGGCATGGATTGACTCAGTTAAATTACCAGAGCCTAAAGCAGGGGTGTGGAACGCATTTCTGTCACAGCCCACTTCATAGTTATGGTTTCTCTGGGAGGGCCATGAAGACTGTGAACACATATAAATGCATGACGACCTCATATCACATGTACACAACAACTTGATGGATAATTAGTTTGAAATCAGAAGCCTTTAAAAAAATGTTCAACTGGGAGAATTTTTTTAGGCTTTACACGATCAGGATTTTTGAGGTCCATCACCGAGTTTAAAAAAACGATAACCGATCACCGGTCCGATCACAAGATGGAGCTATGTGTCTATTTAAATGACTTGTTCATCACGTTTTTTTTCCATTTTGTTCTTATAATACACACGACGCGATCCATTGTTGTTGTAGTCGCCATGGTACTGAGTCTATCCGGTCACGTTTGAGTTGACAAGATAAAGCCCCGTGATCGTAAAAGACGGGATGCGGTGGTATCGGAATACAAGACTTTATTGCGGTAGTCTGACAAAGTGCAATCGTGAAAGACCAAATTACGACAACAGACAGTCAATTGACAGAGAACACTTTTGAGACATAAATACATTGAGAAAAACAGTCACTGAGCAATAAAGGGTTGTTATCTGGTAATGCCGGTACAATTTATTATGATTATTTATTTTTTTGACAATTGTGCAAAAAGATGCAGCACTTAGAGCAGTTCGAATGACTAATCTCACAATAGTCCGGTGCAATGACCATTGTGCAAAGGGCGCCGAGACTTCAAGGAGTATATGCAGTTTAAAGTGACGACTAGTGCGATAATCTGGGACAATGTTGATTGTGCAAATGTTGCAGATACTCCTCAGTCAGTGTGCAAATGGGGCAGATGCTACTCTGGCATGAGTGGCCAGTGTTGGTCAACAACAGATATGCAAATAGTGCAGCGTGGCGAGACTACTACAGTGAGTGCACGAGTAGTATATAATTGACCCGACAGAAATGTGACAACAAACTCAGACAAAAGAAATTGGCAGCATGATGCAATGGAATTGTAAGTTAGCTGTTTAAGAAGTTGATTGCAAGAGAGAAGAAGCTGTTGGAATGTCTGCTAGTTCTAGTTTGCATTGATCGGTAGCGCCTACCTGAGGGAAGGAACCGGAAGAGCCGGTGACCGGGATGTGGAGGGTCCGAGAGGATTTTGCACGCTCTTGTCTTAGTTCTGGCAGCATGCAAGTCCTCAAGGGTGGGTAGGGGGGTACCGACAATCCTTTCAGCAGTTTTGATTGTCCGTTGCAGTCGGAGTTTGTCCTTTTTTGTAGCAGCACCAAACCAGACTGTGATGGAAGAACACAGGACTGATTCGATGACCGCTGTGTAGAACTTCCTCAGCAGCTCCCGTGGCAGGCCGTGCTTTCTCAGAAGCCGCAGGAAGTACATCCTCTGCTGGGCCTTTTTGAGGACGGCGTTGATGTTGATCGCCCACTTCAGGTCCTGAGAGACCTGGAACTTGAAGGTCTCGACGGTTGACACCAGGCAGCTGGGCAGCCGTGGCGAAGGATGCCTCCTGAAGTCCACGATCATCTCTACAGTCTTGAGCGTGTTCAGCTCCTGATTGTGTCGGCTGCACCACAGCTCCAGCCACTCCACTTCCTGTCGATATGCAGACTTGATGAGGCCGATGACAGTGGTGTCATCTGCAAACTTCAGGAGTTTGACAGCCGGGTCCGTTGAGGTGCAGTCGTTCGTGTAGAGACAGAAGAGCAGCGCAGAGAGGACACAACCTTGAGGTCCCCCAGTGCTGATGCTGTGTGTGGATGAGGTGGGCTCTCCCAGCCTGACCTGCTGTGTCCTGCCCGTCAGGAATCTGTAACTCCACTGGCAGATGGCAGGCGAGACGCTGAGCTGGAGCAGGAGGAGTTCAGGGATGATGGTGTTGAACGCTGAGCTGTAGTCCACGAGCAGGATCCTCGCGTAGGTCCCTGCTCTGTCGAGGTGATCTAGGATAAAGTGCAGTCCTATGTTGACTGCATCATCCGCAGACCTGTTTGCTCGGAAGGCAATCTGCAGGGGGTCCAGCAGGGGACGTGTGACGCTCATGAGGTGGTCCAGCATGAGACGTTCAAAGGACTTCATGACCACAGATGTCAGGGCGACAGGCCTGTAGTCATTTAGACCTGAGATTGTAGTTTTCTTGGGGACTGTGATGATGGTGGAGCGTTTAAAACAGGATGGTACTTCGCACAGTTCCAGAGATCTAGTGAAGATCTGTGTGAAGATTGGAGCAAGCTGGTCCGCGCAGACTTTGAGGCAGGATGGGGACTCAAGGTCCGGGCCTGCCGCTTAAATTAAAGCCGATCAGCATAAAATACTAATTATTGGCCGATACCGATCAAGACGATCAGATCGGTGTAAAGTCTAGTATATTTAAATTTATTTTAAAAAGGGGATTGAAAATGTCTCAACGTTATTAAAAGTAAAGGCCTTGAGTTTGACACTTGCGGTCTGCAGGATGCAATAACATTGATAATCTCATACATTTTCGTTTTTGTCCTATCTTCGCAACCAAAAAACTCATCTTTGAAGACCAAAATGTAACCATCATCACTGAAAAATATCATTGCAATGGTATTATGTTTATTTGATCATTCAATAGCTAGCCAAAACAGCAGCACCTACCTAGGCATGTACACAGATGAATTCAAGTGTCGAGTCTTACCCCTGTGCTGTAATTAACGAGTTCTATATTAAGGATGATCTTACGTTAAATGGAGACAGAGGTTTTTTTACGAGAAAAGAAAATCAAAACAAAAAAAACCTTGTCAAGTGTCTGGTGGCCCCGGGGCCTGGCTCTTAGCTTTCCTTTTGTCTGCACAAAGATCTGAACAAGTCTGTCATTTAAGCGTCTCCCTCTCTGCTGTGTACACTTCAGATGGCAGCCCTGACAGTCCATGAATCATCTGTTAGGAAACTAGGTTGCCGCACAATAGGCTCTTCATAAGGTGAGGCAGGGCCCGAGCGCTAAAGTAGACTAACGTATGGAGGAAGTGAAGTCAAGTGAAGTTGCACAGTTCTCTTTAAACTCCTTTACACAGAGACACCTAACTGAGCAATAAAATCATTGTAAGAGCGCCTGGCGTGTTAGGAGTGCACGGTATACACGATATAGTCGGTAGAATGTATACATTTGGCCGAAGGTACAGATTTTGACTTAACCGATCAATGCCGATAACTCATCACTTACCATAGCTGTCTCAGTATAACAAATGGCTCATGCACTTACATATGAATACATAAAAGCCTTCACCGATGTTGGTCGGAATCAAGTGGGCCTACAGGATGTTGAGGATGGCAGTACCAAAGAAGCTAGCTGACTAACTAGCTGTTCGAACTCCCTTTGAAGGGTTAGGATTAAGGGTTAAGGGTTAGTTCAAGAGACTGTAGTTCTATTACACACACCTGTTATTATTGACAAAATATAATACTTACAGTACAGTACAAAAATACCTAAAACACCAGTACAGTACAAAGTTATTGTAAATAAATATAAAAAAGCTGGAAATTGTTTGAAAGTTTCACATTGGATCCAAACTTACCACGCCAGTATGCTTGGTCATGGTGACATTGTTGACGTACGGTACTGATCATAGGCAAGTAGCTTTCATGAGTCGCGAGGAATTAGTGTGCATCCTAGTTCCAAATCTGTCGCCAAAGGCGAACGGCTTGACCAAAAAATAAATAAATTACTGTACCAGACTCAAGGCTTGTTGTGTTTTGTACTCTTCAGAGTTAACACTGCAGCCATGCCGCTCTCGTGCTGCTGTATGTACAATAGACATTACATACATATAACTATTGTCACATGGCCACCACATCAATGCCCCACATTCAACATGGCTGCCAAGTATGTACGGGAGGCGCGTTTTTTGGCATTTGATGTAGTAATATTCCATACATGTGACCCGGAAATACGTCAGTCCCATTTCTATGCCTGTATTGTGCCACAGCACCAGTAAACAACAGTAGCCAATTTTGGAACTAACAGACTTTGTCAACGGAATTTTAAATGACAAATGGAAACAATTTTTGACCACATTGTTCAGTCCCGATAGTCCGTCTTATCTGACATAAGTTATATTGGCGTCCATTTTACTGCGATTCCATTGTATGTTAAAATTTTGGAATGTCTGTTTTTGAGCACAATTTTCTTGGATTTGTCTGGTTTTGCAAGGAAATTCTTTAAGACTTTTTCAATAAAGTTAGATATTTCCAAATTGCTTCATTTATATTGGATTTTAATACCCTTAATACACTTATTTAACTTTAACCTGGAAACCAGAAATAAAAAACCTATTTCACTAAATTGACAAAACAATGGAGATGTCTGCTTTTGGGTTCAACTCTCCATATAGACTGAGACAATCTGGGGTTACTGAGCAGTGAAATGGTCTTGTACATACTCTATGTTATTGCTGGTAGCAGTAAATTCTCCTCTAAATTCAATATTTTCAAATTGGTGCCCCAGTGGTTAGTGTGTCTGCCTCTCAGTTCTGAGGTTTGGAGTTAGTCTCAGCTCCTGCCTTCCTCTGTGGAGTTTGCAAGTTCTTCCTGTGTGTTGGTCATCCCGAGTACACCCCAAACAAATTGCAATTACACACACACATAATTTATTTTTATTAACATTTTTTGAAGGAAATATTAAATACTTTCACTATTTGCTCTTTGTGGCCTGTGTTACAGACATGCATAAGATTTTCAAAAGATATTAAGTCTCAAGTTTAAAGAAGGGGGTAATGGGAACTAAATGTTTATACAACCTTTCCTCAGTTAATATCTCAATACCCCATAAGTACTCACCTTCGTGTTTCTACCCTATTGTAATATGCTCTGCGTCCGGTCTACCTTACAGCAAGGAAATTAAATGTTAAATATTTACCATTCCCCTGGTATGCGATCGGGCAGATTCCAGCTGTGACGGCTAGCAGCTACATTCCGCCTACAAGAAGTTTATTCTTACTCATTTTCATTTTCCCCTTCTCTGTCCCGTCAACGATTAAAAAAAAAAAAAATTCTTATTATTTTTTATAACCCGTAGCTAACGTGTGAAACGTGTCAGTGCAGGCGAAACTTGAGGCTCCACAGGACTTTCAACAGCCGTCGTACGCGAGGTGGAACCCTTCCAGTCCCGTTGCACGTATCAGTTCTGCCTGATTACATATTTTTGTAATGAAATAATAAACTCTGGCTTCATGTGTAGTTTCAAGTCTGTGACAGGTAGACCTCTGCTAGCCATGATCTTTCTATGTAAGGAAATGATGCAGTTTGGGGTTTTTGGAGCGTCCACATGAAGGCATAAAGGAACTACACATTGTAGTTTTTTTCCGACCAACCAAGAACCAAGGCAGTTGAGGTTGTATTCAGACTTTGTTGAAACATTTGCAGTATTTTAATATGGCAGCGCCAGCACCTTTTTGCGGTAGGTCGACTAGCAAGTGTCATGGTTCAATTACAATTGGTATTCAAACAGTCCTTTGTACCATTAGACCACAATGACACCTAACAATTGCTCAACTATACCTGCAAGGCTTCAAACAGGATGTTCTCAGAGGGAGGTGGCCACTGAGTTTCGAGTGTCACAGTGTCAGCAGCAGGTTGCCACAGAGAGACTGGAAAAGTCACAGAAAGGCATATAAGTGGACTTCCTTCCTTCATGGATGAAACACCTGCTGTTCAGTTCAGCTCCTTGTTAGAGAACAGCAAGTTATGCAAAAAGTGCTGAAGCAGGGAGCAGTTGGACAAATACATTCAAAAGTAAGAGAAGGTCAAATCACGACTTTTCCTGTTGTCGAATATGTAGGCTCCTTTTGGAATTTGTCGGCTACTGTGGCTTGGTAGAGGATGGATTTGCAAAACGTGCTTACGAAGAGTGACTGCTATAGGAGGCAATATTTCCAATATGAGCATTTACGAGAGCGCTACCCACACTCTTCGTCGAACTGAAGATAAGGCATATATATTACTGTAACGCTGTCTTGAAATTAATATTTGTAATCAGCTATGAGAGTTAGCCGTCTACAATTGGTGAAATGTACTTTTCTCGTGGCCGAGGCAACTAACTAGCATGGCTAAATCTCCGTTCTGACGTTACTTCACAAAGCCAAGAGCAGAGAACTTACTATTCAGTTTCTGAGAAAAAAGTACTGTTGAACAATATTCACAATTTTTAAAAAAAGATTCAACGTTCAAACAGGTGTTTTTTGACCATTCCTCAACTTTCTCCGTCTTTTGTTGCCCCTCTCTTAGCTTTTTTGGACTGTTTTGCAGGCATCAAATACAAAATGAGAGAATAATTGCCCAAAAAAAAAACAAAAAAAAAAACAGTGTTCATCAGTTTGAATATTAAATAGCTTGTCTTTGGCGTGTATTCAATTGAATGTAGGTTAAGGTATTTGAAAATCAATGTGTTCTGTTTTTATTTACATCTTACACAATGTCCCAACGTCATTGAAATAGGGCTTTTTAATACATTCTTGAGATGTAATTGTCATACCATGATATTGTGAAACCTTGATATTTTTGCTCTTGTACAATCCGTATCGGATACCGCCCCCTGCCTAGTTTGTATATAAGGATTGGATGAATACGAAAAAATGTATCAAAGCGATATAATCCGAAAAGATGGTTGTATCACACCCTGCCACAAAACCCTTCATATTTCTTTTCATTTAATTTCAAATCAACTGACCCATTAAACTTGCCTTTGTGGACTTAATCCTTCAACGGGGGAAACCACACTTTTGTCACGGTAAAGAATACAACCAAATTTCAAACATAACTCCTGTGAAAAGAAATGAGAGTTGTCCGACTTCACAATCTCCCCAGCACAAAGCATCCCTTTACCCTTAAGACCCCAGTCTCCCCACCCCCTCCCATGTCGCCTTTTGTTGTGTGCATGTGACTGTCCAAATGGCTCGGTAGGAAATGCCAGAGTCCCACAAAAAAAAAAAAAAAAAAAAAAAAAAAAAAAGCGAGGGGAAAAATAGTTCTGCGAGCCACACTATACATCAGTTCAGCCCCGACCAGAAGCATTTTACAGCTGCTTTATTGTTACCCTTCTGCTGTTTAAGCTGTCTTTCATGTCAAAAGTCCTTTCCTGCTTACAAATCACCGGGAAGCAATCCCTTTGGCCGCACCGCTGTGCCCTAAGCCCCTTCCTAGGGTTGAGCGCTTTGATCACCTGTTACGTCGGCCATCGAGTTAAGAAATAGAGTAACTGGCTGCTGGGATAATCTTGTGTTCTTGTCTGGAAAAGAGGAACCCCCCTCGCCTTTTCAGCAGTTCTTTTTCCCCCTCTTGTCTCTGCTTGCACTGGATGAGCCTGGGAAATACAGGGTCTCTGCAAAAGGAGGGTGGGTGGCTGAAACAAGCTGGATTGGTGGATTTTTAGTCTTCAAGACAGAAAAGAACAACAGGCCTAGGCCATAGTCACATGGAAGCAGGATCGCTGCAATTTTCCAAAGTGAAAAGGTACTATAACAGTGTTTCCCAACCTTTATTGAGCCAAAATCTCACAGCACACCACCAAATGAAAATGTTACAAAAAGGTGGACAGTACAGTGGAACCTCGATTTACGAACTTAATTGGTTCTTGAACGGGGTTTGTAAATTGAAAGGTTTGTATATGGAACATCATTTTCCCGTAAGAAATTATTTCAACATGAATAATTCGTTCCAGCCTCGACACGAGTGCCTATATTAGTAAGTATTGGTACACTTTGAACACAATCTAAAGCTATACAGTTATCTATATCAAACATGACAAGGGGTGATCAATCAAAAAATCTCTTTATGAGCAAAGATAACAACAACAAGTGGAACTGTGCTCATTGCCCTGCTGACACGCACCCAAGCAGTGTCTCACGATTTCCTCTGGTGCGTTCACAGCCAGTCAGAAATCACAAAAGCCCTTAACTTTAACAACCAGGTTGCTGCAGTTATGATGAATACAAACCAAAATCCACTTTACCTTGGCTTGCAGCTTCTTCTCTTGACAGCAAGTCACCATGCCTTCTCGCAAATGATAGTCTCTGAAATGCTGTGACCCGCTCACTGTTTTTTGTCTATCCAAACAAGCAAAAGCTTTTTGACTTGGCCCAGAAGTTTCTCTCGGTCCTTTCCAAGATACTTCACTCCTTTGCCTTTGCAATGCATGCGCCATTGATATACTGTACTGTACTTCTCACAAATAGTCTTTATTTCCACAGTGAGAGTTTCCCCCTTGCCACGCTTGCCCGTTGTTTTTGTTCGACCAATATTGAGCCAGCAAAATGTGGAAATAAATGTATAAAAGTGTTTAAAAAAATGTGGGAAATTGGATATCCTCTGATTGGAAACAGTCCTCATCCATATGTGGATATGATATGAATCAAATAGCTGCCAATTCGACTGCGGCATAATCAGATCTCAGATAAACCCTGTCAATGCAAGCCTGACGTCATCGAAATATGCCAATAGAGGATGTGTGTACATCGTCGGTTGCCACATTAAAGAAAGCATAGACCATCCATCCATTCATTTTTCTGTACAGCTTTTTCCTCACTCGGGTCGCTGGCGTGCTGGAGCCTATCGCATCTATCTTCGGGCGAAAAGTTTAGACCATCTAAAATGTAAACAAAAATTTACGTTTTTTTCCACAGCCACATCTGAGCATTTGCTCATACCCAATGATACACCAAAGTAAAAAAAAAAAAAAAAAAAGCTTTACACGTGCCTAGGTTATGGGAGCAAATTAAAAAACAAAGATGCAAGCCAACCAATTGGAAGATGTGATGAAATGAAGCCACAACCGCAGAGCAAAAAATGGCAGAGGCGAAAATGTCTTCGCTCTGGTCATGTCAGCTGGCTAAAGCTAAATATCACTATTTGCGGTGTACTGGTATATGTATTTGGATTCCGACATTTCGGTACAGTACACACCATACACAGATAAGCTGGAGGAAAGGTAACGGGCCTCGCGTTTTCCCCACACTACTTCATAAACAAAAACATTGCAGCTCTGCCTCTGGCTAGCGGACGTTATGGCTACCGATGTGCTTTGGGCGGTACGTCAAACTTGTTAACTGCGCTACAGCCTCAAATTCACTCTGTAGCCACAATTCAACATTGTGAAAATGTGCTAAATAGTCTATCCATTTCACATTGATCATACATTGTCGAATAGGCCTGGAATTATTTCCAGCTTGTGACCTAGGATGTTTTGGCTGAAAGTTAAACATAATCCAACATCCTCCATGTTAGCACTACTGTTTCACTGCCAGACTCCCAGACCAGTTGTCACCACTCCTGTGTTTTAAGATGTGCTTAATTGGCTTGCCTGAGTGCCAGAGGAGGGGAAGGAGAGCAAGCTAGCTTGTTACGAGGCGGGCCTGGGGAGGTGGGGGTCCCTTATCAACCCGTCGCCGGACACCTCCAGTGACTATTAATCAGACCCAGAGTCCGACTGGAGCCAGAAGAGGATCCGCCGAGGGGAGGGGGTGGCAGTGATGGCTGGAGGGAAGCGGCCTGGAGCCTTCCTTGGGCCTCATTCACAGGAACAGACAGACCAACACTCCCCCTCCTCTCAAGTCCGAGGGTGCTTGCTAGGACAACCCACCCCTGTGAGCCCTCGTCCACTTCCCTAACCTTCTTCCCTGCAATTGATTTAGGTCCCCCCTCTGGCCAGGACCCATCCATTTTAGCCGTGGTGACAGGTTTACGTCGTCCCCCTCGCCACTTTATTGTATTAGTGCGGCACTGCCAGTTGCTATTGTGCTAATGAAAATTTAGCACCAGACTCAATATTCCTTTTTTTCACAGGATGTGCACGCTGTGTGCAAAATATCTTGGCGGCATTTACAGGATTGAAGGTGCTCATTATTTTTAATGTTCGTGACTTTGTGGCCTCGAAAACAGTTTTTATGGACAGGAAAACAACTATGAGGTGTTTCTGATTATTGAGGTGTTTGCGAAATGATCTCTTACTCATGTACATTTTGGCTGCATTTAAATGGCCTTTACCTCTACCATTTGTAGTCAATCCAGCAGCAGCATTCTGGACTATTTTGGACTTCTTTACTTGTTAGTTTGCTTCTTCTGGGGGTCTGTGGTTGACGGTCTGAGCCATCCAAAAATAATACTTCCGCTGGGTCCAGACCAATACCACTGCTATTTCTGGTCCTTTGATCCAGACTATGCCCTGAGACACCTTTTTAAAGCTGTTATTTTGGTTCAGTCTGAAGGTCCAAAACAAACAAGGTAGCCATTAAATATTTCCTCAATCTTCCGGGGAGGTAATGCTGAAATTAATTCCAGACTGGTTTATGTCCAAATCTGACAAAGTGGAACCTCCAAATCTATTTTGTGACCTCAGATGTGTTGGGATATAAAAGAATTCCCATTAAGATGACAATTTTGAATACTGTAACCAGTTTTCAAACCAGGTCACTCATGATGTAATGGTACACTTGCCTGACTTTGGTCCTGGCAGCGTGAGGTCAGTTCCCACTCAGTGCCGGTGTGAATGTGAGTGTGAATAGTTTTCTCAATTCGTGCCCTGTGATTGATTGGTGACCAATTCAGGGTGTAGTCCGCCTTTCACCTGAGGTCTGGTGGGATATCCTCCAGCTCCCTATTACCCTTAACAGGATAAGTGGTATAGAAAATGGGTAGATGGATAGTTTTGAAATCCGTTATTTTGGTCAGAAGGTCCAAAACAAACTAGGTAGTCATCAAAAACTCCCTCAATTTTCTGGGGAGCCAATGCTGAAATTAAATCCAGATTGGTTCATGTCTAAACCTGATAAAGTGTAATCACCATATTAGTATTGTGATCTCAGGTTTGGGATTTCAGAAATTTCCCATTGAGATCAATGATGTCATACACTCGGCTGACTTCGATGGAGGCAGCATGTGTTCAGTACCCACTCAGTGATGGTATGAAATCCAATGTCCAAACCTGATGAAGTTGAACCTTCACAGCCATTTTGTGATCGCGGGTTTGTTGGGGATTTCAAGAATTTCCCAATACTGAAATAAGGTATAGCTACCTGAAAAATCTACTTAAGTACATTACTGTTGAAATGCACCAAACCCATGGAGATGGAGGTCCTAATCTGCAGTACATTTTCTTCAGTGTTGATGAATTTACTTTGAATTACCGAGCAGATTGAACGCATTTGCCGATTGGGTATGCCGAGCTGGAAAATGTGTAGAATACTTCACATCCAGTCCCCATCAGAGTGCAACATTGGCTATTAACATTCAGATCAACTTCTAAGCTCCAAATAGAAAGCTTCTGTTAGTGTGAACTACAAAGCTCCATGTGTCAATATTCAATAATGGGGCCACTTTGAAGTCCTCCTCTTTGTTTTTGGAATGAGGGGAAAAATGTTAATAATGACAGCTTTTGGTGTGGTTTTACATCACACATGCTCATAAAAAGCCATCGTCGCTGATACATTTGTTAGCGTAACCTTCTGCAGGCATTTACAAGCCGGCGTGCGTGCAACTGCTGGCAAGATGTGAACGTATCTTTGAGACACGCATTAATGAGCTGCTTATTTGCGAGCTGATGCACGGCTCTCACCATTAGTCATCGTCTGGCATAACGACAAGAATCCCTTGTACACACTGGAAACTTGACCTGCTTTCATGGGGACAAGCAGTGAGGAGGATGTTATCTATACACGCACTACAGGGTTGGACAACATGTATGAATGTTTTTTTTTGTTTTTTTTTAAACGTGTTCTCATTGCACAACATCAAATGATAGTGTTATTCAGCAATGTCAGCCTAAAAAAAAACAAAAAAAAAAACTGGTAGGCTTAGGGTTTTAAATTTGTGTTTGAAATCAGAGTTCAAGCCTGGCTCAAAGTTTAACATTAGGATAAAGGTTTTAAATTAGGATTTCTGTCCTGGTTTATGGTTTCAAATAGGGTTCAAGCAATGTTTTGAGTTTTAACACAGGGTTCTGGGTTTAAATTAGGGTTTCAAATCTGGGCTAGGGCTTCAAACCAGGGTTAGGGTTTCAGAGTATGGTTTCAAATTAGGGTTTCAAGACAGGTTTAGGGTTTTGAAGTAGTGGTTCAAACAATGGTGAGTGTTTCAAAGTAGGGTTATATGCCTGGTTTAGGATTTCAAACCTGGTTGAAGGTATCAAACACGGGTTTCAAATGAGCATTTCAAGGCAGTGTTGGATTTTCAAATTAGGGTTCCTAGGCTAGGGTTTCAACAAGGATTAGCGTTTCAAAGTGTGGTTTAGAGTTAGGGTTCCAACGAGAGTTTGACTTTCGAACTACAGTCTTTAAATTGGGGTTTGAAGCTACAGTCAGGATTTCAAGCCAGGGTTTCAAAGGTTTACATTTTTTAAAAATAAGGTAAGGTTTACAGCCAGGTTTAACACTGGATTCAGGTTTAAAACAAGGTTAAGGTTTTTAAAATTCAGGTTTCAAGCCAGTGTTAGGATTTCAAAGTAAGGTCTCAAGCCTGGGTTTGAGGTCTCAAACAATGGTTAGGGTTTCAAATTACGTTTTTTTTAAATTAAAAATGTTGTAATATGGATATTTCGTGTGAAAGGAAAGCTCCAGTAAGTGCAGAATCATCAAGTGTAACCCTCACAAACTTTTTCTGACTCATTCAAGTGGCAGGAAGTTGATTTTTCTTCCCAATTATTTTCCCTCCCCTCTGGTAGTCAAATAAATGGAGAAGTTTCAGTGAGTCACCATCTCACCACCGCCGCCATACTGTACACTTTGGACGTGTGAATAACACAAACAGTACTGACCCGCTTATGCCTCAATGGAGCCCTTCTCCGATATGAGGCCCAGGCTTGCCAACGCAAACGCAATATGAGCGTGGTTTGGCCTTGTCGCTTCGTTAAGTTTTAACACGCTGACTCAGCAGTCGAAAGTAAGGTCCTAAGCCAGTGTTAGGGTTTCACAATTAGGGTTTCAAACCAGGGATAGGGCTACAACTAAAGGGTTTCAAAGTAAAGTTTTAGGCAAGGTTTATGCTCTCTTATGAAGGGTTCAAGTCAGGTTTAGGGTTTCAGGCCTGAGCTATGGTTTCAAACATGGATTGGGATTTAAATTAGGGTTTCAAGCTGGGGTAAAGGTTTAAATAACGGTTTCAAACAAGCTTTCTGTTTCAAAGTAGAGTTTCAAATCGGTGTTGGGGTTTCAAACTGGGATAGGGTTTCAAAACAATGATTATGGTTTCAAATTAGGTTTTCAAACCAGGGTTAAGGCTGCCTTCACTTAGCAAAAAAATATGAAGGCATGTTTATTTGTATAGCACCATTCATAGTGAGTGCAAAGGCCAAGAAATAATATCAAGATTAAAGATGAAACTGAAGATAAAATCTCAACATCAGAATCAGAATCAGACATAGGATCAGCATAAATGAAAAGATTAAAATGACAAGAATCAAATGTCATCAAGTTATAATCACAAAATAAGTCAGATGGTGAAATATATATGAAAAATCATCAAAGAACAAAGTTTTACGGCCAGATTTAAATGTAACGGACGTTTGAGGAGATCTCAGGTGTTAAGGAAGTTTGTTTAACAGCGGAGGACTATATAGAAACAGTGTTGCTTCACTTTGTTTGGTTGTGGTTCTGGAAACATTCAATAAGCCTGCACCCGATGACCAGAAGAGTCTGGAAGTCTTCTACTGAACTAAAAGGTCTTGAACATACACTTCTCACACACAGTTAGGGATATTGTGCTTTCGGGGTCAAATTTCAGACTGAAGCTAAAATACACTATAACCTTTGCATACAGGTGAGTTAATTTGACCTTGTCAAAAAATTTGAAGGCACATGTCAAACTGGTCAATGTTTCAGTACTTTTGCAGAACTTCTCTTCTCTAACAAGAAGCTGAATGGCAAAATTCACAACGCAGAGTCTCGTCAGTAGGTTGGAACAGAGATACAGAGAGGCTGGAAGAGTCACAGAAAGACATAAAAGTGGACGTCGTTAGAAATGTATTTTACATGGATCGAGCATCTGTTGTGAATTTTGAAGTTCAGCTCCTTGTTAGAAAACAGCAAATTATGTAAGAAGGAGTGACACACTTAACAGTTGGACAAATGTTTATAGAAGGTCAAATTAAGTTACCTGTAAAGGTTATAGTCCAATTTAGGTTCATCCTGAAATTTCAGCCAAAATAATTACATATATCCAAGACCACTCGAAGCTTTGAAGACTAACAGACCAAATATATTTCGTGATTAACAGGAAGCCATTGTTGAGATTTTAGGACCGGCGTTGATGTGGTACAGTTTCCATTTACCATTAAGAACTCTAGCAACACCAGCATTCTGGACCAGTTGCAGTGTTCATATTTTTTGTTCAGACTTGTAAGAAAATGAAAGGCAGCTCACAGTCAATTACAGTCCTTAAGTCATTAGCTCGTTAGCATCTAGCATGCTTTTACTAATGTACAGTAAACTATCAGTAACAAGGCATTTTTAGTAGATTTTACAGCAATCTGATCGGCCTGATCGGTATCGGCCAATACTTAGCATTTTATACTGATCGCCTGATCGACTTTTATGTCATAATTCGCCGATCTTGATCGGTTCCGCAAAAGACATTTACTCCGTGTCGCCATCGTGTACAGTATATTTGAATTCAAGCTAGTTTATTTTTAGCCTTGTTGTGTGTCTTTTGATGTAGTACTGTAAATATCTAACAAACAATAAAGTTATTTAAAAAAAAAAATATTGCAGTGTGGGAAAGAAAACACTTCTGAGACAGACAGACTACAAGACAAATTTGGTCTTTCACGATTGCACTATGTCAGACTACAGCAAATAAAATCTTGTATTACGATACCACCGCATCTGTCTTTTACGATCACTGGGTTTTATCTATTCAAACGTGACCGGATACACTCGTTACCAGGCGACGACATCGCAACGCGTGTATTATAAAAACAAAATGGGGAAAAACATGCTGGTGGTCACTGGTGCTCTAGAGATTACGTTCATTTAAGGCTTTCTTGGGGAGTTCACATACTTTTAAGACGTTACCGCTCACAAACATGCAACAAAACGTTATGTAGCCTAGCAAGCTAGTGCTAGCACTAACGGTTGTGCGTAAACATGCTGGTGTTCTGTCGCATCATGCTCTAAAGTTTCAGTGTGTGTGTGAAGTAATTTAATTAGAATAAAGTAATTCAACTCCAGTAAGTTAGCTCCCATTATTTCTGGCATGTTGGAATGTTGGTTTGACCTGACTGATTAGAATACATGACCTGACTAGAAGCGGCACGGTGGACGACTGGTTAGAGCGTCTGCCTCACAGTTCTGAGGACCGGGGTTCAATACCCGGCCCCGCCTGTGTGGAGTTTGCATGTTCTCCCCGTGCCTGCGTGGGTTTTCTCCGGGCACTCCGGTTTCCTCCCACATCCCAAAAACATGCATGCTAGGTTAATTTACAACTCTCAATTGCCCGTAGGTGTGAACGTGAGTGCAAATGGCTGTTTTTTTTATGTGTGCCCTGCGATTGGCTGGGAACCAGTTCAGGGTGTACCCCGCCTCCTGCCCGATGATAGCTGGGATAGGCTCCAGCACGTCCGCGACCCTTGTGAGGAGAAGCGGCTCAGAAAATGGATGGATGGATGGATCTGACTTGAGCAGTGATTTCCAACCTTTCTGGAGCAAAAGCACATATTTTACAATTTGCGAAATCTCACAGCACATCAACAAACAAAAATGTCACAAAAAGTAGATACACAGTAATTACTGTATATACTTCCTGCCATCTAATAGAAGAACATTTATTTGTTCTGTCTGTCACAATGCCTCACTGGCATCAATAGAGGAGCAAAGATACATTATTTCTTGTAAACGAATAATTTTTTGAGCAGTTAAGTAAAATTTGATAATGTCCCACAGCACACCTGAAGATTGCTAATGGCAGACTAACTGCACACTGGTTGGGAATCATTGGACTTGAGAAGATACTCAGTAAACAGTACACAAGTATATACAGTAAATGAAAAAGTCATTCAAATAGACACATTGCTCCATCGTGTGATCTGATCGGTTATTGTTTTTTAAAACTCGCTGATCAGTGATCGACGCCAAAAATCCTGCTCGTGTAAAGCCTAATTTTTCGTGCTACGGGGTGTGTTAGAAGAGTTCCGGGATTGGTGTCACAAATCATATATTTCAAATCCAAACTACAAACCACAAGTTTCCCCTTTCAAAGTCACCCGCCTGCAGTCTAACGCACTTTCCCAGCCTGCTTTGCCACGCCTCCATGGACTGCTGCGAGACTTCTTCTGGGATCTCCGTCATCTCGGCTAGCTTGATGTCGATCATTGTGTTAGCGCAAGTTCGGAAGTAAACCCGCAAGGTCCCCCACGCGGCAAGCAAACAACAGGAAGGAAATAATCAATTTGCTGCCTTTTAATAAACAACTCGGCGTATGACCTCGTTGCAGGAGCATGATTGCCACACGCTGGTTAAACATTAGTTGAGTGATAGCCAGCTAGTCTGCACACAGGAACTGAAGGCGGATTGGATTGTAAGAACTCTTGTTAAAGGCACACGAGCTCACTCTGGGTACTTGAATATAACTCAAGATGTAAAGCCGGCATTACCAGATAACTAGCAACCCTTTATTGCTCAGTGACTGTTTTTCTCAATGTCTTTATGTCTCAAAAGTGTTCTCTTTCAATTGGCTGTCTGTTGTCATCAGAATCAGAATCATCTTTATTTGCCAAGTATGTCCAAAAAACACAAAAGGAATTTGTCTCCGGTAGTTGTCATACTAGAGCGGCTCCAATTACCGGAGACAAATTCCTTGTGTGTTTTTTGGACATACTTGGCAAATAAAGATGATTCTGATTCAGAGATGGATGTGTTTAACAGTGGTGAAAATAACCAAATATCCTCTGGTGCGTTCAAATAATTGTCTTTTGCAAATCTACAAGGGGGTTGGTTTATGAAATGCCAAACTTTGGGACTATTGTAAACTGAGGCCCCTCTGTCATTATAAGATGTTGCAAAGCTCGATGAATGCTATACCCACATTTGTTCTTTTCATTTTCAAATTGTTTCAATGTTGCCATATGATTACTGGCGACCAGTCCAGGTTGTACTCAGCCTCTAGCCTAAAAGTCAGACGGCATAGACGGAGTCACTTGATTTTGAGCGTCTACTGATACCGGGTCCGGATCCGATCAATCCATTCAGTAGAAAAAAAGAGACCTCATCCAAATTGGTTGCTGCCGTAGCTTCTGTTTTATGACCTTTAAAAATTAAGAAAATAAAAATATGTGATCTTTTTCACCCGATATTGCTCAGCTAAACATTTCGTGATCGGCCCTGATTTCATTTCCATCCAATTTCCATCATGTGATTAGATCGGGACAATTGTACTGTTGTAAGGGCTCCCTGGACCAAGAAAGCGTTTCCATTACAAGTTCCAGAACAGCCTGGCCCCGCTCTGCCCCGGCTTCCGTTGCTTTTCCATTACAAGTTCCAGAACAGCCTGGCCCCGCTCTGCCCCGGCTTCCGTTGCTTTTCCATTACAACAGGCACCAATCAAAAGTGGGAGGGATTGGGGCGGGACCAAGAAGAAGGTGACGCACTCGTTTCTTGTCGCGCCTTCCACCCCTCGCTGTATTTCATCTTCTACCATTATGGACAAAAATGGCCGCACCTCCTCAGTCAACCACGGAACAAAAGCCCTGCGCAACATGGTTGAACCTGACTGGACATGACCATTGCGTACAGTTGATATACAATATCATAAACAACCAGAGGATTCCTTGTGGAGTATGATGTGGTTGTCTAACAACATGGATTTGTAGGAGTCTGCATCTTTCTTTCATACACCAGTAATCTGTAACAGTGTGCTACATACAAGGTTAATTCATTTTCATGTCAAATGTGAACTGAAATTTATATTTGTGTAATGGTTTTGATTGAATCAAAGTAACATTGTGTAGATCAATCAACGGGATGCTTAACTATTGGCTAGAGGAACGAGCCAGGAAGTGTGCAAGAGCTTTTTAACGAATCAAAGTGCCAACTCTTGACTCCAAGGGACCATTTGAAGTCAGGGCTGAAGGAGCCTCATTACCGGCCTGCCCGCACATGGGGGGGGGGGGTGGGGGGGGGGGGGGGGGGGGGGGGGGGGGGGGCTTTCTCCCAGACACACTTAAATGGCCGTTAAAAAAAAAAAGAGAGAAAAAAAGGCTTTAAGCTTATGAGATGCTGAATGGCTTTAGAGGAGACGGATCGTTCTCCCTTTGTCCTGTATCCCACGTCACTGGAGCCAGTGGAGTCATAAATGGCTGCTAACACTAACAGTAAATGGGTATAAAAGTCTCCAGGTTTCCTTTATGTGACCCACTCCCCGTTGCTCTGGGGGGTTGGAGATGGCCACTTGAGGTGTGGGACTAGGAAGAGAAGTGCACTTGATGAACTTCCATTGGGCAACTTTTCCTTAAAAAAGAAACCGTATGACGTGATGATCCAATATTCTTTAATTGCCTTCTCGAAGAGGAAAGCATTTAAGGTGACGTGAAGTGTTATTAGTCTTAGCTAAATGTTTCTCATTCAAACTAAATCAAGCTTACACAAATCAAGGTTTGTTTCCATAAAAATTTAAGATGTCATAAAGGATGACAGAATTTTTTCGGGTAGACAAATGCAGAGAAATAAAATGTACTCTCTCTGGTAGTTCTGTAGAGCTTTTAGAAAACTCCCATCCTTAAGACTTGCAAGCTGTTTATAAAAAGTTGCTGGAAACATGACCAAGTACGTAGTGTAAATTAGTTATAAGTAGGGACTACATTTCTTTGACGGTTATGGAAAAATTAACCAATACAAAAATTCTAGGTATTCTTCTGTTAAAAGAAAAATCTACGGTGACTACCGAAATAACTTCGAAAGTGGACTTGGAATTTTTCAAAATGCGTATTGACCAGCCACGAAGTGTCTGGGAGAAAAAACTGGAGCTTTTGGGCAAGTCACATCAGCTCTATATTTACAGAAATAACACTGTTCCTACTATGAAACACGGCGGCAGCTTGATAATGTTCTGGGGCTGATTTACTACATCCGGCAAATCTTTGCAGGCTACAATGAAATTTTGAGTGCAGTGTTACAGGATCACCAAATTAATATTCTTGTCATTATCCTTTCTGGGGTGAACACATCCAGAGCCCCCATCTCATGTTCAGTGTCTCCAGCACCAGAGATTAGCTTGCATTTAGGGAGGTACTTAGCAGACCCTGAAAATTGATATGCATCAGTGCAATAATTTCAAGTTAGTTTTCAAGAGTGGGGACTGCTGCTTCTACACTGGCAGTAATGACTATCATGCCTTGTTAACCCCTCTGCCAGAGGTTACATACCCCAATGACGTTGGCCTTAAGTCATCCAAATGGTCGCAATCACCATCATCAAGAGGTGCAATCTTATCTTCGGTTGCAAATGGAACACGAAGACAAAGGGACGATCTGTCTTTTATTGATATACAGTAACTCAAATAATTTGCTCAAAATGTATATGAACTCATTGTAAATTCTTTAGTTCATTGGTTGCTAATTGTGAAGCCAAACGTTTCAGAATCCGCGGCGACTTCACACTGTGGTCCACGCACTGCAGAATACCTTCACACACACAGTAGGTGTCATCCTCATTCTGTTACTGCTATGATACAATCTATCAAGGCATACAATTCCCGAGTTGACTTTGTTCCCTCATTCCGAAGAGTTAGACAGAATGCAACTGAACTGGACTAACGCGAAAAAAATATAGTCGGCTATTCTTCGCCATTCACCAGCCATTTGAGTACCGCACATATACTTAGGCTATGTTCACGCTGCCAGTCAATTCTGTTTGTTTTTTTTTTGTCCCAATTTGAAATGTATCAGATTTTTTCATGTCAATATGATGAGTACAATTCAAATTTTTTTCAAATCCAACCCAGGCCTCTTGCGTATATGGTTATAAATCTGATCTGTGTTCGATGTGAGTGCAGTCTGGACACGCTCAGGTCGCGCTCATCCGACCTATACGTCATCAAAAGGCGAAAACCGTCACAGTTGTTTGATAAAATGGACACGAGCAACAAGCAATGGCAGAAGAAGGAGCAGAAAACAGTTGTGAAAAGAAGATGCTTTTGAACTGATAAATATATGGGAGGAAGCGGTCAATTAAAGCACAAAATCCTTGAAATTGCCACAAATACGTCACAGTGAGATATACGTGCGAGGCCATATTTACTACCGTAAACACATGGCGCCTCATGTTTGAGCACATACACAACATGACGTCCTATTTTGTGCATGTGTTTCACTTAACAGAGACATTCCGTTCAGATAAGAAGTCGCATGTGTTTTTTGTAATGTGAACGACTACAGAAAAAGATGGGAATTGGGCATCATGTCCTGCAGTGTGAACGCAGCGTTATTGTATCGGATTTTGAGGCTCCACATTTTGTATCCAGCGCTGATTTATTTTCTATTGAACTACAAAAACAAGATGCAGTTGTCAAGCAAGACGAGGATTGCCACAAAGACAGGAAACGGGCGACAATAAAGGAGAGTTTGGATATTTTGAGAGGCTGTTGGCAATGTCCGATGACCGACATTCCTACAACTGGGTGGGCTTTTACACAGCAAAACGGCATTGTGAATCAGATAATCTGATTTGTCAGCACTAGTGGTTGTCGTGGCACATAAAATACTTGAGGGACAGCAACAATAGGACAAGAGAAGTCAGTACTATGAATTCAATGTCATAATTCTTCAAAGTTGGCTTTGTGTTCAACAAAATAGGCCCAGATTTCACAATAAGTAGATTTGTGAGTAAATTACAAGATCATCATTACTTCAGGACTGTACAGTATGTACAGTATACTTTTTGACATTTTTGTTTGGTGGAGTGCTGTGATATTTATTTTTATTTAAATTTGTTTGAAATATGTGCCTTGGCTCAATGCTTGGGGGAAACTAGCTTCGAGTTCCTGCTGTCTAGCACCCATCCAAATGAACCCTCCAACCAAGTAAACAATATATTCTTACGATCTTCTTCTTCTGTGAACTTTCAGTGCACTTCTGGCTCACCCCTCAGCTCGTTTCGGAGGCCCCAGGCCTGTTGTGTGAACTCCGACCTCAAGCTGGAAAGGGAAAGGCTTACACTAGCTCGCGCAGCCGACGGAGAAACCTTAAACTGGCATCTTTTGATGCAATTGTTAGGCTTTGCGTTCTCATTCCCACCAAAAAAAAAAAACACCTCCCTCCTTCCACTTATGGACCGACAAGTCATTGACCTGTCAAGCACTCCTATAATTATGACCACGTCAATGTTATCTCCATACAGGTTCTGCTAACAGATAATCTAATGGGAGGCATCTTAAACACTGCAGTTGAAAGCACAATTATTTCTTTTTCTCTAATGATAATACACTGCTGTCCAAATTCCCAAGTGGGGTTGTTTACAATTTTGAGGGCGAAAATGCATATTTTATTCCTAATAATAATAATAAAAGTAATAATAATGAAGAAAAAGAATCATTTTGGCGGCACGGTGACCGACTGGTTAGCACATCTGCCTCACAGTTCTGAGGACCGGGGTTCAAATCCCGGCCCTGCATGTGTGGTACTCCAGTTTCCTCCCATATCCCAAAAAACATGCATAGTAGGTTAATTGAAGAATCGAAATTGCCCGCAGGTGGGAATGTGAGTACTAATGGTTGTTTGTTAATATGTGCCCTGCGATTGGTTGGCGACCAGTTCAGGGTGTACCCCGCCTCTCGCTCAAAGATAGCTGGGATAGTCTCCAGCATGACCACGACCCTAGTGAGGATAAGCGATACAGAAAATGGATGGATAGAAGGAAGAATCATTCTTACGATTACAGCAGATTCCTTGCAGCGGTTGCTGCCTAATAAGATACCGGTAATAATAATGACATTCTCAGAAGTTATGACATTCCATCTCATTGTGAACATCATCCATGACAAGTTCTATGACAACTTTTCCAGCACTGTAGAGACCAACAAAAACAGCTTTGAAGTAAAATCTGGAGGCCGCCAGTGATGTGTTATGTCTTTTACTATTATTCAACCTCATCATGGAGTGGGTCATGTGATGAAAAATAGCAGACTAAGTGAGATGAATTAGAATTGGGATTGACCCCAAATTCACTGCATAGCCAGTGTGGAAAACGGAATGCACTATACCAAAAAGTGGCAGTATTTAGTGATATTTCATATATTGTCGAGCAGAACACCCACACACACACTTCCAAAATGACAACTTTTTAGGTAATAATAATAAAAAAAGGACAACTTGCTTGGGTTTCCAAACACCGCCTTGTTTAAATTGGTATTATACCTTATATTGTGTACCGTTGCACGGTCACATGAACACAACAGATAGCAACCCAAAATTATGTTGTATAGCTAATTTATTAGGCTTTGAGTTGGAAAATATATATATCAATTAAAATGGTCCTACAAACACCTCGGAGGGCGTAAGACATCCTTACAACTCGCTCAAGACAAGTAAACGCCTGTGTCACTTCATCCATCCAAACTATTTTCAAAGATCTTAGAGGCATTAGTGATACAATCTGCACAACACTGAGCTGTATAAAGGCAGAAATTAATCTGCAAGCATTTACCTCATGTGGGATGATGTGGCTGTCTTCTTTAATGAGGCTCAACGATCGAGTTTAACAAAACAAGCCTGCAAAAATGTGTTATTATGTGTTTCAATATAGGTGACACACTGCAGACAGTTTGTAGTTCATTCATTTGCCTTCTGTATTTGAAGTGTCAGGCCGTGACAGGCAGACGTGACCAAAATGTGGGCAGACCAACATCTGGATGAAAATCAAATGTTTCATCAAAAAAACAAGCCTAAAATTTCTACTGAGTCAATTTTGGGGGGATTTTTTTCTGTAGACATCGTTTTTAAGTCCAGAACTATGGAATAAGTGCCAGTGTTCACAGCAATAGAGAGGTCCTTTAAAGACACAGTGTTAAAAAGCTCAGAAAACCTGCTAGCAGTTGACAGCAACCAAATGCCCCCCCCCCCCCCCCCCCCCCAATAATGAGTGAAGTATGGAGGGGTTTGCATCAATCAGTGACACATTGTCTCCAGGGGTTAGCCAGGTCTCGGTAATGATAAAGAAGTTCAGGTTATTGTCAGTTATAAAATTGTGGCATAGGAAATATTTATTATTGAGGGATCTGGCATTCAGGAGGCCAAAGTTTACTGTGTTGAATAGGGTTGGGCATTGAGAATCTAGGACTGATTGGAACTGGAACTAATGCTCTGGTTCTCCCGGAATTGTTAAAATTAAAAAAAAATCGGTTCCCAGTTTCAGTTAGTCCGCCGGCCCCGAAGAAGAAGTGGCGAAAACCAACGAAGAAACGGAGAAAACCAACAAAGAAGAACGCGCATGAAGACGTGCTTCTGCCCAATGACGGCAAACAAGTGTGTGTCTTAACTTTATTACAATTAATAAGCAGTCGCCTCAGTGGAATAAGATTAAATTGTGCAAAGGAGGCTTTCATGATGTGTAGCGTCTGACGTGCTCCGAGCCTCAGCCTACACTGCGTGGAGCTTCAGTGACGTCAACTCTCAGTCAATTGGGTGATTGAAACAATAAAATGCGTCTATGTCATCATTGAGACAGCTAACAAGGTAAACAGTTGGTTGCACTTTTGCACTGATGGGTTTTAGCGTTTATTTTAGTCTTCAAACTAACGTAAGAGCCGATGACAGAAAAAAAAAGCTTAACATTGAGCTAAAACTTCACCTTCAACTTTACATCACAATGAATTGGGACAAAATTCACATAAACGTCTCACAGTATTACAAACACTAACTTTGTGCCTCATCGGTGGGGAAGGAAAGGAATCAACGTTTTATAGCATTTGGTTCCATTACTTTCATTTTCAAAATTCACCGGTTAGTTCCACACACATTGCCTTTTAGTTCATAGGTTTGATATTGATACAGGTTATAAAGAACCCCGAGTCAAATGTTCATTTTAGTCTATGCTGTGGGCAGCTAAGAAAATGGATGTTCATAATTTGGACACCCTATATTTAAACCATGCAAGCTTTTTTGACCCAGCCCCTTAAAAGAATCGGAATTGAGAATCGTTTGGAACCGGAATCGAAATAAGGAACCGGAATCGCTAAAATTTAAACGAGGCCCAACCATAGTTGAATTGAAATGGTGGACAGTGTTTCTCTGTCGCGTTTCTCATTTGGCTGCCGCGTGGAACTGTAGATGGGCGCCAAAGGCTTCTCTGCCGTCGCTACTTACGGGAGTGGTGTCCGGGCCGGCAGGGAAGTGGTGCAGTTTAGATCTCTCCTTCCTGTTGGTGTCCGGTCACACCATATCAGTGGCCTCCGGTGACACCACATCACTGGCTTTAGTTGGATGACGTATCCGGCCTCTATTTGAGGAGATCTGGTATATTCTAAGTACACACATGGAGCTACCACCACCCTCCACGTACAAGACCTCCCTGTTTCATTTGGCTGACACATGGCATACACACACAACCAGACGTCAATCACTTTGTCTTTCTTTTTCTTATGGGGGCAGGGGTTCATTTATGGCACTTTTTGAGGCTTTGCCACACATGCACTGAGCTTTGACAGAGTTTATGGGCCATATTTTTCCAGCGCAATTTGTCTCTGGAGCAAAAGTGACACAGCCGTAACATTTAGAGGCTGAGAACCCCATAAAGCACTCTCCTTCTATTTCTAACCATAACCATGCACTGGTGGCCATTAACCCCTCCACCTCTGCGTCCACTTACCCATGATCCCTGCATGTTGCAATGGAAGTCTTAATTCACAGATCGCTGTTACACATTACAAGTCTGAGGTGCAGCCAGAGAGCACAGACCTCTGCCAAAGCCCGTGTAGTATGCTGGAACCTCCAAAGTCCTCCAAGTTTCAACAAAAGCTCTCTGGAAAATATTTCTTGAAACCCAGGTTAGTCTGAGTCATTCACTGACTAAAGTGATCTGGTTATTTAACTTGGTCAGCATTGTTGTCTCCCCCCCCAAAGAAAATCAACAGAATCATCTGAGTCCGCGGTATTTGTGGTGAGTCTTATAACTTGAGTCAGCCTCGACTGACCTGAATATTTTGAATCTACGGTGATTACGAGGGGCCCGCTAACTCAAGTCAGTCTCTCGATCGACCTGAATCATCTGAGTCTGTGGTGTTTCTGGAGAGTGCGCTAAATCTAATAAATGAACCAAATTATCTGAGTCCTTGTCTGCAAACACAAGTCAGTCACCCAGTTCAACTGAATCATCTCAGTCAGTGGTGTTTCCGGTGAGTCTGCTAACTGGATTTGTGAATCAAGTCATCAGAATCCTCTGACTCGTGTCAGTTCCTGATTCAACTGAAGTATCCATTAACTCAAATGAGTCCCTGATTCAGTTGAATCATATCAGTCCTCTGTGTTTGCGGGGAGCACGATAAATGAAGTCAGTGAACCAAATCATCAGAGTCTGAAGTGATTCCTTTGTGTTTCTGGTGAGTCCTCTAACTCAAGTCAATAACCCGATTCCCCAAAATCATCTGAGCCCCGAGTGTTTTCTGCTAAGTCTGATGAGTCTGCGAACTCTCATCAGTCTCCTAATTCATCTGAATCATTCAGTGTTTCTGGCTAACTTGTGTCGGTGAACCAAATCATCTGAGTCCACAAACTTGAGTCATGAAACCAATCGTCAGAGTCCGCATTGTTTCATGTGTCCACTAACGTAATTTAGTCATCTGATTTTTCGGAATCATCTCAGTTTACGGTGAGTCTGCCAACTTGAGTCAGTAAACGTCAAGTTGGTGAAGCAAACCATCTGACTCTGCAGTGTTTTTGGTGGGTCCACTTACTCAGTCACCGATTCAGGTGAATTATCCGAGTCTGCTGAGTTTCCGGTAAATCCACTAGCTCGCTTTGTGTTCATAGTGTCAGCCAACCAGGACTCATATGATCCGGGTTAATGGGGACCTCTGACTTAAGTGATTTCAATAATACCTATGAATAGCCATGAGATGACAACAATCATTTCAGATGTCATCAATGGGTGAGTAGTTTTATCTTATTTTATTTCAGTGGTTAACTGTTCTTTATGCTTGTTAGGCAGATAGTAAAGGTCATTGAAACATTTCCTGTACAGTCCACTATATTGTTCATTTTTCTGTTAAACTTATTTTTTGTTGTGTTGAAATAAGTTTAAATGTGATTACAGCACATGGGCGGTGTATTTTAAGGCTTAAACTATTAAAAATAAATTATATGATCTCTATCGCTGATTTACACTTTTTGTGTGTGAGTCTGGAACACAACTCGAGCGATGAATGGGGGATCACTGTATTTCCTCTGTTAAGGCGTGGTGTTAAACTTATTTATTTAAAGAAGTGTGCGGGGAAGAGATGAATTAGAAGAAATGAGACGGGTGAAACGGCAAAGCTGGAATGTCTGAGGGGATGTAGGAGTAGGAGGTTGGTATGGGGAGAGTCTGGAAGTGGAAGACGGTACTGTTTCAAAATGACTTCCTGTTCCAGCACCCCGTGCCTAGGAAAGTATGACCTTAAGATTCTGAATTAATGGTCCATATAAACACTGCCAAAAACAGTGGAAGTGGAGATAGTCATACTATTTTTCACTAAATGCTGCAGAAACAGGAAGTTAAAGACACTGAAAGCAAAGGAAAGGAAAAGGGTAGACCTGTTTTTTTATATTTCTTTTTTTATTATGTTTTTTTTAATTGGAGAGGACATGATCTGTTTTACATTTTTATAGGGCAGGACATGATATATATATATATTTTTAAAATAATTGGACAGGATATGATATGGTTTTATTTTAATTTTAATACAACAGGATGCACAGGACATTCTCTCTTTTTCATTTGCTTTAAATGCAACATGGCAGGACAGAACGTGATCTGTTTTTTCTTTTCCTTTTAAAAGCATGATGCAAGATAGGACAGGACAAGATTTTATTTTTAAAGGACGGTTCTTCTTTCATTTATAATACAACAGTATGACAGGACAAGCTCTCTTTTTCTTTTTGAATGGGACAGGACATGATCTGTTTTTCTTTTAAAAGGACAAGACAGGAGAGAACAAGATAGGGTGATTAATAGGATGAGACAAGATAATCCATTTTCTTTTTCCTTTATTAGGACAGGGAATTGTTTTTCTTTTCATAGAAAAAGGCGGGACAGGACAGTTCAACACAGGACATAATCTGTTTTTCATGAGGACCTTGGCTGTTATCAACACATCTCCTTATTATATTGACTTCATAACCATAAAATCGCAAACCACAGTAAAGCAATTAATCGTATGGAGACTTGTTGGTGTCATGCCTCAATGTTGATGTATTCAAATGTGTTTCTATATATTGCATTTTGAGTAACAGGTACTTATTATGACTGAAACTGAATTGAGTTGAAGAGAAAGACTGCACTTTTCAGAAGAGCCTGACTCTTTTTAACATGAAACATCTGGCTGGGGTTGAAAGGAGCTGTTTTTCTTGCATAGTCGTTCAAGTTGTGCACACATACATGTAACTTAAAGGAGGGGGTGCGAGGGGAAGATGGCGCTTGTAAAAGTGAGGGATTAAGTGTGTAAAGACGTGTGTATGTGTATGCGGAGGAACTTTGCATCAGGAAGTGAGGAGCACTTCTGGAAGGCTTCCTTTGTCACTCTGTCAAGGGAAAACATTCCGCTTGCTGGCTAATTTCTCTAATTATCTCGGTGCCAAATGACTTCCAGATGACAGCGACAGGAAATCAACACTCACTTCACGGCATTGTCACATAGACGTGTATGCGTTTTAGCCTCAACCTACGCAAACCGTAGTTTCATAGTCAGTGTACTATATAGCAGCAAGACATATTTTGCAGATCACACGAGTCTTGGCAAGTTTCCTTCTTTCTAGTGTGCCGGCTGAGCCTTAAAAAAGACAGGACAGGACGAGATCTGTTTTTCCTTTAATAGGAAGGACGTGACAGGACATGATCTGCTTTTTCTATTCATTTAAAAGGACAGGACAGGGAATGATCTGTGGTTTTTTTATATTCTTTTAATAGGACCTGTGATGATCTTTTATTAGGACATGATAGGACAGAACATGATGCATTTTTCGGTTTCTTTCAATTGGACAGGACAGGAAAAGATCTGTATTCTTTTACTTTTAATAGGAAGGATGGCACGGTGAGCGACTGCTTAGCACATCTGCCTCACAATTCTGAAGACCCGGGTTCAAATCCGGCCTCGCCTATATGGAGTTTGCATGTTCTCCCAGTGCCTGCGTGGGTTTTCTCTGGGTAGTCCGGTTTCCTCCCACATCCCCAAAACATGCATGGTAGGTTAATTGATGACTCTAAATTGTCCGTATGTGTGAGTGTGACTGCGTATGGTTGTTTGTTTGTTTTTTATATGTGCCCTGCGCGTGGCTGGCAACCAGTTCAGAGTGTACCCCGCCTCCTGCGGTGTAAGCGGTGTAGAAAATGGATGGATGGATGGCTGGATGGATGGATGGGACCAGATAGGACAGGGCATGATCTGCTTTTTTTCTATTTTAATTTGACAGGATTGGACATGTCCTGTTTTTCATTTTCTTATTGTACAATAGGACGGGACAGGACATTTTCCTTGTCTTTTAATAGGACAGGGCAAGCAAGGTCACGACGTTTTTCTTTTTCTTTCAATGCGACATGACATTGTGTTTTTCATTTACCAAAATGTATTTTTTGATGTTTTTCCCCCACCAAATATACCAAAACACATTTATTGCGGGGTAGAAAACCCTCCTAGGGTCTGGAGTCGGATCCCGGCCTGGTCATTCCCAGTTGCAGCCCCCCCCCCCCCCCCCGTCTGCTAAGCAGCTGTTTGGGATCAGATGCAGCAAAAGCCAACCATTAGTCCCAGTAGAAGCGAGACTGCTGGTGCATTCCAGCAACTTGATCTCATGCGATTTCATCACTAGTGGGGGTACATGAACCTTGGGCGAGGAGGAGTCTCATCTGGAGTCATATCGTTGTTCTATCGTCCTTTGCATTAGTCTTTGCCTTTGAACTTCAGTGGAGACAATGTACTGCATTTAGACCTTCTAACAGTGTTTCCTGACCAATAAAACAAACATAACAAATTACTCCTCCCTACCTCCCTGATATGATTATGACATATCACATAAATCAGACATTCCTTGACAATCCCTTTTTTTTCTCACAATTTCAATTCAATTTTTCTATAAATTAATAATTGTTACAAATTACAATGACATTTTTCCCTTTCTAACTATGACTTCAACATAAAAGATCTTTTTTTTTCTTGAAAAAACATGACATTAATCTCATAACATTACATCATTTTTTTCTCAAATAGTCAACGTTTTAATCCTTATGGAATTTGGTAGTAGTTATTTGATTCATGAAATTGATGTTCAGATTATGAGGGGGTCCTAGGAAAAGTCTCTCTCCCTGGACCCAAAAAGTTCGAGAACCTCTAATGTTGGTCATGCTGGCATTTTAAGATTGAAACTTGACTGTGTTTATCCAGTTTTGCATGTGTGGAGCAACTGGACGGCGGGAGATTTACTGCGGCAAACATTTCAAGCAGGTGCTGTTGTGACCCCACTTCATTTGCACTCTCCTTCTCCTCTCTCCTACGTGTCTCCGTCTCACACTTGTCCTCCCATTTAATGATGCGCCTGCCGTCCAACTCGACCAGAAATTATAGGCAGACCAGGCGCTCGTCCGGAGAGACAAACGGCAGCATATGTTGTCAGTGCAAACAGAAAAACAAGCAACGCCAACGTTCAGGTGACTGCCGATTCTCGGACGGAGTCGTGGTTGATGTATTTATGTCAGTAGGAAATCACAGATTGTCAGCGTACGCTGAGAAAGTGGGTTTAAGAAGGATGCGAGGGCAGTGGTCATGCAAACACCAGATGAGGAAGGAACCACATTTAAAACCACCAGCCTACCAACCGTGATATTACAAAGTTCCTCAATGTCCCAACAACAATGGACACTCTTAGGCTAAATTTACATTGCAGGTCCAAGTGCCCGTTTCCGATATAAAGCTTCGAAAGTAATCCCCCGCGTATTCACCTATTCATTCAGTTTTCTGAAACACTCTAAGATGCCAAAAGATAGCGCCGATACAGTCCAGTATATTGTGGCGATTCGCTTCTTTCTTGACAATCGCGCTATGTTTGTAGTTTAGTAGAAAATAATAATACAGTACAGTATACTATATGTGGAGCCTCAAAACCTGATAAAGGTTTGCAGTTTTTCCATTGTAGCGTTTCGGTGTTCAATCACTCGTAGTGCAGCCAAGAGTCAGTTGCCAACTCAAATGTTTTTTCGCGATGCTACACTTTAGTTGCGTTCGGCCGAATATTGAATATTGGGACTTTTTAAAAAAAATGTCTAGAAAAGCAGCATCACTGATTTTAGTAGGGAAGAGTGTTCATGTTGCTCTCCTCTTGTGTGAATAGTTGACCTGTCGAGAAGAAGCAAAAGAGCAGAGACAGAGACCATCAATTCCCGGCAAGTTGACGAGGAGGAAAGGAGAGAGCATTAGGAACGGGAATCCGGAAGCACTTGAATGCCGAGTGCAGCTGCAGAAAGCTATTTCACTGGGATCTTTCAGCTCAACCCTGATTGGCCTGACACTGTTAATCCCTCCAGATGTTCGGCATTAACTGATGAGTGTATGACTGTGTCGCACGGGCGGGGGTTTAGGATGGGGGGGATGCAGGGGGAATGAGCTGGGCGTCCGAGGCTTCCACGACCGGGGTCCAGGGTAAACAGGGCCTCTCAGGGACCACTGTCCGTGGGATTTGGGGAGATTTGGAGGACAGGATGAGCCGACATCCGGGAATTAGGTGGCACAGAGCACAGATTGTGTCAACAGTTGGGGATAGTGGCGATGCACGTGACTTCCCATTCCCCCGAGCCACCATCTGCACTGTCCAAATGTTTGTTTGTCCATGTAAAGAAATGTCCGGCGGTGGTTTCTCCAACAATGGGCAACGCAGGAAAGCGTGTTCTGGTTCTTTCCGACAACTGTCCAAAAATGGATACTATTTGGAGATGTTGTATAAATACTTGGACAGACCAAACTAATAATAATTTTGCCATTTTTGACAATAGCGGTTGCTACTAGCATCGACACTTCTAATGGGATGGCGAGTCACTCAGGTGGTACACTCAAAGGAACTGTTTTTACACGCCTCCAAAATATTTCCTTCACAAAAATCTGATTTCCGATTTGAAGACATTTTTCTCCTTTGCTTGCAGAGGAAATGCAAATAACAGTGGCATTGTTCAAAAGGTTTGCTCTTTATTCTTTCCTGCTTCTGGGATAGGCTGTATTTCTCCTGATGATAGCATTTTTTTTTTAACCCCCAGCACGAACTTGTTTATGATTTCCTGCTTTTGCAATGTGTAAATGGGCACCATGTCTGGCCATTTTCAGCTCAATTGACTCTGTGATTGTCTTCCAACAGGCTCCTTTCTTGTCATATGGAAAACAATACAGTAGGAACATAATTCTGCTCGTTTTCTGTTACTTAGCAGGAAATAAAGTTGTTAGTCATTTTTAAAAGAATTTGTCACTCGAGGGGTCTCAAAAGTTGCTAAATAATAACTAGCAACACTGACTATTCTTTTGTAAACGAGCGAAACACAGTTCTGTTTCCTAATTTCAGTACAGTAAAGTAAATATTTGAATGAACACTTCTCAGTCTTAAACATAAAATATCCATCCATCCATTTTCTATACCGCTTATCCTACTTAGGTTTGGCAGTCGAGGTTTTGTCAGAAAGGTTCCACTGCAAGTGTTCCCCTTCAAATTAATCCCCTTGGAGTCTAATGCGCTTTTCAAGCCTCTCTTCCACACTTTCATTCACTCCTGGAAGGATTCTTCCTCCATCCTCCATCACCTCGTCGTCGCGGCCGTCATGATGTCATCCACATCTTCAAAACGGGTCCCCTTGTTGACCCACTTGACCTTGGGAAAGAGGGGGGGTGAAATTCAACTGCGCCAGGTCGGGAGGCTTCTCCAGCACCGCAATGTTCTTCTCGGCCAGGAAATGTCAGATACTCAGCAGGCCGTGGTGAAGCAGCCACGAATTGTTCTGACCCAGCTCTCGCCTGTTCTCGCGCACTAAACGAAAGACACTTCCTCATCGAATGGGAAAATTCATAGTTTGTAGCTTGGGTTTGAAATTTGTCGATTGTGACACCAGTCATGGAACATTTCTGACGAACAACCATTCTCTGTCCACCTGTGGACAATATAGAGTCTTCTAACATGCATGGTTTTGGAATGTGGTAGAAAGCTAGAATACCCAGAGAAAACCGGGCCACCCGGCACTAAGATTGGAATAAACCACTCGTCCACTGTGCTGTCTAAATATAAAACATAAAACAAATCGAATGAACTCAAATCCAATTCGCTTGCACACTGTTCATCGAAACCGTTGTAAACTGAGGACCCCCTTAACCTCTATTTTCGTCAGTCGACTGGGACAAACCCCTTGTAGCTTTGTATCAACAATTCTTTACATTAGCATATGATTTTGTCATATCATCGTCGTGTTAGATTAGCGGTTGAAAAACGGACACCACCGAAGAGCAGTCATGTGGACAACATTCCAGCAATGTAACCTTTTTTGATGCTTCGTTGTTGTGAAGCGACAGCCGCCAGGACGGCCTGCCTCTTCTCCCCACAAAAACAGATGAGCAGAATGGAAGCAGCTGCACTTGGGGCGGGGGCGGGGGGCCCGTGGGAGTCGAAATGAACCGATCAAATGCCTCCAGACCGAGGACAGATTTCTTAATGTGTGAAAGCTGTGCAGCGTTCTAAGATATGTTTTGTCTGCTCTTTGGGATTTGTTGTTGCACAAGACTTTTCATTCACAGCGGCCAATGAGGGATCTGTCGGTTGGCAAGCCACCACTTGGAATAGCTGTGTGAGACTTTGGCTTGGTTGTTTGGTGAAGGAGCGGGGTGGTTTGGAAAGGGTTAGAAGGTGGCCGTGATAGGAGTTTGTGTGTTGTGTTGGGGGGGGGAATTTGGGCGGCTTCCGGCTCCAGTCTGCTGAAATCCCGGCACAATTACTCTATTAGCATGCTCAACTGTGCCTCTGCTTTTCTGTATTCACGCAAGTCGTCACAAGCGACAAGGCTCATCGGGCCGTCCGAAAAGTCGCCTGACAGAGCTCCTTTGAATCCTCAACCCGTCAGCCTAAAGCCTTTCTCAACATCCAGCATCAGTAATGGGTGGAAGTCAGGGGAAATGCCCCTTTTGTGCCAGTTGATGTTGGTATTAAAAAAAAAAAAAAAAGGAATATTTTACAATAAAAGCACTCTGAGATAAGGAGTCATTAGCTCACTTAATTCTTTCTGAGCACAAGAGGTTATACTACTTTTTTAAATTAAATTCTGTGGAGAGGTGTTGCTAATTTGTTAAATTATTGTTTGTCAATCCCACAAAAAGTGCCATAGCTTTTTCAGTTAACAACCGTAAAGCCGTAAACCATAAATGATTTGCTGAGAATAGGGACTGAGCTCCTGCCCGAGGCTTGAACCCATGTTATCACTGTTTCTTGGGTTGAGAGTTAAGTGCACTAACCAGCAGGTTAACAGCAAGGGCTGCTTACCCACCGGGTAGCGCTACTCTTAAGGCTCTCGAGGAGAGGTTGGACGCGTACTTTTGTACAAATTAAAAATGCAATTGCGATTGTTCTGCGAGATATTGTGATTTCGATTAGATTCACGATTTGATTCAAAGCAAACTCCGTTGCAATATTCACTATGTGCAGTAACATTTTCAAACATGGCAGACACTGTTTTTATTTCTTTGACACAACGTACCAACTTCATTGGAATTGAGGTTTGTATACAGTATACGGAGTATAATATTGAGTTATTTACTGTATCTGTCAATCTATTCAACTATCTTTTGAGCTATGAGGTTATCGACCGATCCAACGATCAAGCGATTTGTCTTTTGAGCTATCTGTCAAACTATCAAGTTACTCAGCTTGTTTTCCAGCTTTTCTATGCGCAAGTCGCAACAACAAAATAGTGGTGTTTGCATAGGTGTGACATTAGCATTAGCACCATAATGAGTTGTTACTGCACTCCTCCTCCTGTGTTTTCTCTGCCACGTTTGCCTCCGCATGGTAGGAAATGCCTTTGACTGCAGCGAAGCCCTCGAGGAACAAGCAGTACAAGCGAATAAATCAACACAAGGGCGATAGTTAGGCCTCTTTATTCGCCAGTAATAATGGGACGAGCTGCATGACGTGACTTGTCGGTGTTCTGAGCAAAGCACGAAAGGCAGCCAGATAACTGCAGCCTTTGGTATGGAACAAACATTACAGGTCGTAGTAAAGACGAAGAATAAAGGACAACAGATCATGCACAGCTGCACTTTTGTAATTGAGTGTCGATTGCTTACTCATAGTCCTCAATGCTAAAAGGAATTTACACATATGCAACTTTCCAATGTCAATTCATGCAATGCATCCTGCATCCTTATTGTGGTTGTATTTATTTTTCCACGTCAAATGAGGAAACCATTAAATGAGTGGCAAACTCAAGATGCAAGAATTAGGTCAGACCGGATAGTTCCGTCGACAAGTCAGCATTTGTTTTTTTGGCAAAATCAAGACTTTGCAGAAGGAGACAGTAGTCTGTTTTCCAGCCGGCATTCCGGTTTGACCAAAAGTTGGTGAAGTGTTTACTGAACACACAATAACAGTCACATCAATCCAATTCTCTATTGTCTTATCCTTCAGTTTTAACCCAGTCTCCCAGTGGGTCAAAACCAAACCAAACAATAGTACTGACACAAAAAAAAAAAAAATGTCATTTTGTCAGTGTTTCTAATTAGCACTTATTGTCATTATCCAATAAAAAAAATGTTTTATTTCTTTTTATACAGGAAAAACAACATTTTTGGGGGTTTGTTTTTCATGTGAAGAGGAAAAAAACAACTATACACAATTTGGAGCTACGTAGTTTACATTGGATAAAGCCCTTTACCCCTGAAGTTGTATGAGTCGGAATTCAACCAACATTTTTTGTGGAAAAATATGCTCAGATTTTGTTTCTTTTACCAATAATTATTATTATTATTATTTTTGCAAATGCACAGTAGAAGTCAGCCTCACTAGTTACCAAAGCTAAAGCAGCATCATTTAAAAAAAAAAATGACTTTGCCAGATAAGCAAGTTAAAATGTTTATGGTGGTGAAAGTTTGTCCCTGGACTGGAATTTTTCTGTTGCCATGATTTCCAAATGGAAATTCCTGGAACCCCCTCACCAACCAACCAAACCGACCCAACCAACCAAGTCACCAATTCGACTGCATAACATAAGCATATCCCACAGAGCCTTAAACATCTAAGGATGAACTTTTTCTTTGTCTTTTCATTCGACACTTACGTATATCAAAAGAAGGCCGGGGGCCGTCTTGATTGGTCCACCTACACCCAGGAACCAATTTTGTTTGACTTCATAGCTCCCCGTGTGTAGAACAGCTATTTAATTTTGGTTTTGCAGATTCAGTGCTAAATACTGGGCTGCAGTGTGTGTGTGTGTGTGTGTGTGTGTGTTTGTGTGTGTGTGTGTGTGATTGTGCCGTCACTGGTCCTATCATTAAAAAAAAAAAAAAAGATTATCTCATAGTTCTATGTGATTGAAATCTGGTGTGCACAAGGTATGACTTCATCACAGTTGCCACAGCCTGACAGTGAGCACATTTCTTCAATAAAATCTCAAACCGCTGTGGTGAGTGGCGTCCATCTTGCCAGCACCCCCCCCCCCCCCCCCCCCCCCTCGTCTTCACCTTATATGAGCATGCTTTGGAGACGACACTATCGGTGTGTGGTTTTTGCCTCGCAGCCTCTCAGTGACTTTAATGCTCCATTTAACGCTTACATCATTAAGCCGGAGCCAGACAAGTTTAAAAGTTGAAGCGGACGTTGAGCAATCTCGACATGCGCTGTATTTCATTAATTTGACAGGCTGATAAAAAGCCAGCGGGCATGCATTTGGCTGCCGTTGCATTCCAGCTGCATTGATTAGCAACGCCCACAAAAAAAGAGCGGGTTCTGGTCATGGTGGGGGGGGGGGGGGGGGGGATCCGCAGTGCACACGTCCGTCGTGGCAGTATGGCATGTGAAGCTCCATCAACACCTCAGAGAAAAACCTCCAGCTACGAAATAAATAACACAGCAGTCTTTCCTGGTGGCAGGGCTAAACATGCTGATTTTGGACAGGCTTCAATGACGCTTTGATTCTGAAGGGAAGTGAAATAAAATCACCATTTACAACGTCTGACAGCCGGCAGCTCTTTCTTTTTTTTCTCTCCTTCTTCTTCACCTCCCCTCCTTCATGTTTGGCTCCCCATGCCAATAAAAGGCTCTCGTCAGGGGGAAACTGTCATGTTGATCCTCAAAGCGCTGCGAGTGTCAAAGCCCTTCAAAACGTGCTCCCACTGTTGACGTTCGTTAGCCTGCAGCGATGTGACAACTTTAGCCGAGCGGGGAGGGGGCCGAGTTTATGCCCGAAGACAGATAACGGCAGACATACCTGCGTGTCCTCCAACACGCACACAGATGAACTGACAGCGCACACGAACGACAAACACACTCTAGCAGTCAAGTGAAAGCATGCTTAAAATCACTGGACATTAACAAAACACCTTACTGAGAACCTCCACCTATTTGCGGTCCATTATTAATGAATACAACTTTTTGCGCTGTCATCAGTCATTCCCTGAAATACTGATCTACAGTATTTGCGCTCTTTCTGTAAAGGCCTGGCTAATAGAAAAGTGGAAGTTGGTGTCAAGGAAGTTCCAAGACCATTTTATGTTGGGGAGGAGCTAAGTTTAGCCTGGGTTGTTCTCAGCAGGAGTTATAGTGCGTTTTTGTGGCATGTGTATGTTTTTGCTCTGCTAAGTGGCTATTAAAAGGCTCAAGCGAACAAACACTAGAGGTCTCGTTATTGCTTGACAATTGCTATTTTTATGGGTTGCGCACTTTCGGTGCATTTTTTTTTTTTTAAAGGTAATGCTCTCCAAACAACTAACCAACCCACTAATTTACCACCCGACCGAACAACCAACCAAGCCACAAAGTCACAAATCAGCCAACCCACTTTCACCAGCCAACTGTCGTCATGCAGATTTTGCTTTTTTTTTTTTTTTTTTTTTTTTGCTAAATTCAGAACTGAACAAATCGGTCAACTGGCATCCTGGAATCATTTATTTTCCTGAAACCCACTCCTTAACCAACCAGTCTACTAATCCAGTTGACCCACTAATTTAACCGCCAAACAAACAACCAAACCAGCAATTCACCTCACTTTTTCACAATGGAACCGACCGACCATCAAGCCCGCTAAATTCACCCACATACCTTCCAACTAACTATGCAACCAACCAACCAACCAACCAACCAACAACCCACCCACCGCTATTAACAATTACTTCCATTTTGGATGTACAGTGTACCTTGAATGCAAGAAAAGTATTGATGGAATTATTGCTTTTAGTTACTGAATCATTGTGGGCTGAAGAGAATGTCACAACACGTCGCTGGAATAGCTAGATAAATAAAAGATACATTTATAGTAAATAATATTTGCTGGGCCAATTAGATGATCTCTCATTGCACGGTGGTTGGAAATTACTACCTTATTGCTTCCTGCTGAGCGTAATATCTGTCATGTTGACACAATTTCCTTCCGTGTCCCATGTTAGGAGCTTGTCATTTGTCCTCTGGGGTGGCTACACAATGAAAAAAGCGCCGCCCGCCGCGCACACCGCGAGCGCACCGGGTAGGTTTATTGGCAAAGGTGCTCTATTGAAATAAGCAGCAAGCTTTTGTTCCTAAACCAATATTGCGAGACTATAAAGGGGTCAGGGGACGGCAGGCGCGCACAAAAGGCATCCGCGGAGGTAAGAAGAAGAAGGGCCCGCGGGCGGCTTTCGCTGAAAGCGCAGCATTGGGTTTGAAAGAATACTCCCTGATGTGGAAATAACAGAACATTCTGGAAGAGCTCGGCCGTCCCACCCAAGCTCACAGCTGCGCTCACACCCACTGCGAGCCGCGTCGTGCTTTCTCTCAGCCTTGAAATGTTTATTTTACATCAGGCCGCTTCCACTTCCCGCCCTGATATCTACTGTACCTGCTGAGCGCTTGATTGACACACGGCAATGGAGGCCCTGATAAACGCTGTCAGAGCTCAAAGCAAAGGGGGGGGGGGGAGGAAATGAAGCCGGTGTGTTTTTAGCCCCGAGGTTAAGTCAGAAAAACAACAGATCTTTTCAATAGACTGCACGGTGAAATATTCGGTAGCATGTTTGCCTTGCATTTCTGTGGTTCTGGATTCAAATCTCAGCCTTTTGTAGAGTTTGCATGCTCTCCCTGTGCTTTCGTTGGTCTTCTCCGGGATCCAGTGAATTTACTGTATGTCAATGTTATTTGTGGTTGACTAATCTTGAATTCACTTTTTTTTTCTTTTAAATCTAGTTCACCTATTCTTGGCAAGCTTTGCAGTCTTTCCGCAATGCCACATCATGACAGAAGTAATGGGTATGTTGAAGATATACATCTTGACTTTCGGGTCACTTGTCATCTGAAGGCCATTTATTTTTTTTAAAGCTAATGTCGTAAGGTGAGTTTGAAATGATATTGAAGTATTTTGGGATCAACAGCAGCTGTATATTTAGTGTTTCAACTTTTAATAAAACGGGGGGGTGTCAATTACCATGACCTTATTGCTCATAAATAGGGGGGGTTTACTGAATGAACACTGGCCTGTTCCCGCCACACTCCCAAAAAATCCCTGTCTGGTTCATCCAAGACTAAATTGTCCATAGGTACGAATGTGAGTGTGAATGGCTACTCGTTTTATGTGCCCTACGATTGGCTGGCGATTACTCCAGGGTGTACTTCGCCTTGTGACCAAAGTCAGCTGGGTTAGACTCATAATGTAAATAAACGTTTACAACAAAGTAATTCATAAATAAATACATTAGAGTATTTCTCATTTGCTAAAACAGCAGGGGTGCCTTACTGGGGAGACCCCTCATAATCCTAACACAAATTCAACATAACTGGGTACCCCTAAATGCCATAGAAATTAAAAAGTTCAGGAAAAAAAAGTAGTAAAGTGGCAATAACAAATTCACATATATTAGAGAAAAAGTATTTTGTCGATTGTCATATTCTTATGAGAATAAGGTTTTTACAAGAGAAAATGGGGAAATAAATTAAGTTTAAAGAGGGAATAAAGTCATGTTTTAACAAATGAATTTCAAAAATGCAACTTTATTCTCGGGATATTCCACAGAACAGAGAGGACCGCATGTGGCCTGCGGGCCGCACTTTGCTCACCTCTGGTATCGGCCAATCATTTTGTCATTTGCCATTCCTTCTGGACTCGGAAGATCACAAGGCGATATTATTAGCCGGCGTTAAATCCTACAAGGATGTTCTTTTCTTAACGCTTGTGCTTTGATCTCTCCTCATCCTTTAATTACGGGAAGGGATTACTTCATCGCGTCAGTCAGGGCTTCTTCTTTGCCACTAGAAGCCCCTCGCCGTCTTTTCCTGTTTGCGGCGGCTCGGACGTGAACCCGCTAACACTCGACAGCTAACGACACGCCGCCTGCGGGCCCCGACACGCATACGTACAGTATACTGTGTGTCGTGAACTTTTTGATGCGCAACATACAAGAGTGACTTAAGAGATCCAAAACAAAGTGCAGTGGCAGTTTAATAGACAATTCAACACTTAACACTGGTTTTCAATGTTTACACGATCAAGATTTTTGGGGCCGATCACCGATCATCAAGTTTAAAAAAAAACGATCACCGATCCGATCACAAGATGGAGCAATGTGTCTATTTACATGACTTGTTCATATATTGTATATACTTGTGTACTGTGTACCGAGTATCTTCAAGTATTCTCTAGCATTTTAGACAAAAATTAAAACATCAATGACCTCTAGGGGGCATTCAAGGATTGGCCACTGGCGTAAGTTTAGGTCAAATCAACATTACAACATGACAGAAATAATTGGTGCTAACTTACTGTCATTAAATTACTTCATTGCAATTAAATTAACAATTAATTAACGATCAAATTGTTGTGTTGAAGCATTTAGATGACGTTCCCCACGACGTACTTCAGTTGTGCACAGACCGCAAATAACTTACGTGTTGTTTGTCTGAGACACCGCAAAATAGTCCCACACCGACAAGATTGAAAAAACTTTATTGGCTGTCAGATTATTACACTACTACGCCACAAGACACGTAACAAGGCTAAAAAATAAACTGGCTTTTGGATTCATACGCAATGGCGACGGGGAGTAAATGTCTTTTGCGAAAACCGATCGATGACGTCATGGATCGGATCCACGAATTATGACATGAAAGCCGATCGGCCGATCAGCAGAAAATGATAATTATCGGCCGAGACCGATCGAGCCGATCAGATCGGGGTAAAGTCTATATGTAATATATTACAATCATAGCAGACCTTTTAATTGGCCTATCCATCTATTTTCTACCATTTTCTTAGTTTAACAAGAGAGTCATATTAAGAAATGAAAATTCAACTTTATTCTCATCATATTACGCCTTTTATTCTGGAAAAGGCGCCTTTATTTTCTATAATAAAATAAGACTACATTCTGAAAAAAAGATATACTGGTCGTTCTTTCAAAATTGGCAATATTCATGCGGGGCTGTCAGATTTAGGATACGTCCAAACTACATCAGAGATTTTAATTGGCCTGAAGCTAAAGTAGGGAGGAGTATTCGGTTTGTCATGTTTGTCCCCCATATGTAGGTATGCATTTTTTAAAACAATATGACATAATTCATTGCAAAATATTACGCGGACCCCCAAGCTATGGCTCGTGGATCCCCGAGGGTCCAGGGACCCCCAGTTTGAGAACCCCAGTTTTCAAGGCTATATCGCAGGACCGGTCATTTGCGTGCTTGCGCCACATTATTGCTCCGGGCCGTTATCACGGTCCATAGAAGCCTCTCGGTCTAGCGTGTCAAACTCTGCTGCCGCGTACACTGAACAAAACCACGTAATTAATGATTTTATCTTCAGCCCAGATCCCACATCACACAGCTGGAGATAAGTTTAGGTACCGAAGGCTTCGGGGGCACAGCATGCGGGTTTCCCCCCTTGTTTGGTGCACTCGGGCGTGGGGAGAGGGTGGAAGCATGAAGGCATCAGCCTGTTATCTGGAGCTGCCGCAGATAAAGGAGGAAGTGGTTGAAGTGGTCCAAGGCGGCTGCGTTGTTGCTCGAAAATCCGCCGCCTCACGCACGCGCGTACGATGGAATGTGTGTTTACGCGCGCATGCGCTCGATCGGCCTGCTTGGACGAAGGGCCGGCGCGGTGATAGTCAATCTTCTATTCTGTATGTGCTGTTACAGCTGCACGAGCACCAGAAACCTCAGAGTATGTTTACGCCGCGACAATGTAGCAACAACTGGAATGTTTTATGTTGTTGTTGTTGTTGTTGTTGTTGTTTTTTAAAGTAGTTAGCACGTCTACTTCACAGTCAAGCTATCCGAATTCCAATCTCCTTTGGAACATATCTCTGTGCAGTTGTGATCTAGCAGGCTGCAGTGCACAAGCATACTTTAATAAAGTTTTTTTTTCTGTGGAGATTATCCCCAGCTATTTGCTAATAAACTCACAGATTTAGATGCTCTTTCTGAAATGTCCTTAGATAACACAAGATGGCGCCAAAGCCCTGCCTAAATAGGACATTCTTGCAGTATTTGGTCCAAGGAAGTATGTTCAAGTGAAACTTCTTGACTGCACTCTTAGCGAAAGTTACAGGGAGTCTTTGCCAAATGTGCATGAGCACTTCTGTTGCATTCCCCCCCCCCCAAATCAGCTCATCTGTAAGCCTTTTTTTGGGTAATGCAGAGATGGCAAGTGCTCCGATTTCTCCATATTTTCATTCACACAGTTGCGTTATATTCCGCTGATATGGATGAGAAGTCGAAAATGTTCGTCGTGGTTATCTTTATAGGTTTGTTTTTTTTTGTATCGTGTTAGCTCTGTTGTTAAACTAATGTAGCGTCCGAGATGGTAACACAAAAAGAGTCAAACGGCGTTTTGCTGAGCACGCTTTTCTTATTCAACGTATTCTTATTCTGCTGCGCAAACTAGTTCAGTGAGTGGCGTTTGTCACCTCCAAACCTGTCGGTACCGCCCTAAACTGAGGACTTCCTTTATTCACGTCTTCAGGTTCTCCAAAGCGGTCGATGACAGCCTCAGATAGTAATGCAACTCAGCATTATATTAAGCTGACTAGCTGTGAAGAAGCATCCGTCGAGGACGGGGGAATCATATAAGGGGATTTGTCCACAGACACTAATCATTCCCAACTTAGTGCAGTGGCACCACAAGGGAAGAATGTGTAACACAAAAGCTTGGGTCTGATCAAAAGGAGCATTAAGGGTGACTTCTTCCACTGAGCCATTGTCTGTGTGTTTCATGAAGTATCCCTCCTGGAGGAGCATCAAGCAGGGAGGCAGGGACCAAGTTTTTTTTGTTTTTTTTTTTAAATTAAAGAGCTTCTACTCTTTTCTCTCTCACCTTTTAATCCACCACCGTCGCTCTTGCCTCCTTCCAGGAATAGATTCCTGCGTGCTCAAAGTTGGCAGGAGATGCGAGTTTGTTTGGATTATTTTTTTTTTTCCTTTCCAGATTCAACTTCACAACTTCAAACAGCTGCGAGCCAGAGGAGCTCTGGGTGGGCTTCTGAAAGGTTGCGAGAAGGAGGTGCCGCTCGGAGCCACCAGGATAATGACCGTGACGGCCCCCCCGCTGTCCTTTTCAAGTCCTTGTTGAAAGTTTTGGCTTCGGCACCCGCTTTGAACAACATCACCGATTCCCAATTCCTGTTCGCGTCCTTATTTAAGGAGATTATTCCCTCTCGTCTTTAGTCTCTTTGGCGCAGAAAGCCAGTAAAAGAGTCGCATTGACGCTGTAACAACAAATCTCGCAATGAGCCACCTTTGCCTTTTTCACAAAACCCAGCAAATACAGGATAATAGCTTATTTCACATTGAGATCCTGCATAAAATTGCTGCATAAGATCCATACCATGAGATCCTGTAATAAGCCACCTTTTCCTTTTAACACAGAAATAAGCAAATGCAGGATAAGTTTCTTTTACATGGCGATCGTGCAAAACGATCAGAGCCATACCACCAAAAACACGCAATAAGTCACCTTTGCCTGTTTTACGGAATTGAGTCAACAGCGGCTAATAGCCTCACAGAGATCCTGTGAAAAATCTTTGTTTATAAATATGTAAATAGCAAATAGGCGGGGGTTCACAGTATACACAACAGCAATCCGGAGAAAAGGCAGTAAAATCACGGTCTTGATCAGGCGATGTGAAAAGGGCTCCCCTCAGGTGTATTATGATCCCGCACTTCGGAGAGTAAAAAAAAGTCATTTCATAGTCCAAGCAAAATGTCTTTTTATAGGTAGGCAGACTTGCAGGCCTGTTGTGACAAAAACAGGATCGGTTTGCTTGTTTGTGCGTTTTGAAGTTAGTCTGGTTGCATGGACACGCGGGATGAGGCCAACTTCCTGCACTCTGTTGTTCCGTGACAACAATGTGTTGTCCTAGTCAAGATGTCACTTAATAGCAGAGGGAGGATTTATAAAAAAAATAAAATAAAAAAAAAAAAAACATGCTCGTGTTACAGTGTAGGCTGTCACTCAGCAGACCAAGCCCTTAAGCCCTTTAAAGCTACACACGCTCAAAGTCACAGATATTAACAGTGTGGAACGTGAAGATGACAAGCCCAAGTGGACATCAATAGCTGCACATTTTCTTGTTTAATAATGCAAAATTCATTTTCATCCAGTTACAGTATAATCTGTAGACTAAACCGTTCTAGCCCTATAGCACACTCTATAAGACCAGTAAGGACCCACATGGTGATATTTTTTCAGTCATTTCTGGGGTCTCTCAGATTTTAGATATCAGTTAAGAAATGCGCGCGTGTGTGTGTGTGTGCGTACCCCGCTTTAGTATCACACACACCTTCTAAAAATCACTTAATAGCAGTTGTATTACCTAGCGTCAGTGCTCCTGTTTTTATTTGATAGCGCTCATTTACCGTTTATGACAGTTGTTCCCATCCTCCTCTTACTAGTGTCTGACCTCCGAGCCCTCTTGCACGACTATTACATGTTAATAGACGGCATTTCCTCCCATCCAGTGGCTTCCTATTCCTCAGGAGGGCTGCAGATAAGCGGCGGCTATCGCAAAAACACCATTTCGTAGACACAAACTGAACAAATCTCCCCTCCGAGCGTTCTGCGTTGAAAAGCAAACGCCAGCGCCGACAGAAGATAGCGGCTTCGAAAAAACAAACAAAGCGAGTCAGGCAAGGGGGAGGACGTTCCGGAGCTTGTGTTCCGAGGAGCATTGTGACCAAACAGTTAAGGGAAGCGCAGATAAACAAACGGTGCGCTTTATCGCCGTGCGTCAAACAATTTGCCGCGCTGCCGTGACCTTGACGGAATCCGGAGAGATGTCCTGAAAAAACACCGCTTCCTCCCCTCGGAACGCTGTGCGTCGTCCTTTGACTGACGAATTTCGGATCACAATGCTGAAATGACTAAAGTGTGGTGTTCCAACTACGGCCCGGGGGCCATTTGCGGCCCACTGTTCTTTTTTTTTTTTTTTTTTGAACTAACATTTGTCACAATAGAAATTGATTTTACAGCTGAAATACAAACAGTTTCTATTTATAGTGCCTCAATAATAAAGATAATTAGTTTTCACAAGCAAAAACATTTTCCTCTACTTTCTGCTTCTGTGTCAAGATCTAAATTGATTAGCATACCATATTAATGATGAATTATGATCATCAAGTAAACACTGCTTTAAAGATTTTCAGCTTACTATAGATTGCCCTAGTTTTCGTTCTAAATATGGAGATCTGCTCAGGGGAGGAGCAGAGCTATTCTATTGGGATACAGGGCTGCGAGCCCCCCCCCCAAAATGTGAAACATCAAAAACAATTTGCCCTATCACCTTTAACAGAAAGCCGTGATGTAGCAGTTTCTCAAAATAACTAATATCTATGTAACTAATATATATTAAGTCAGAGAATGTAAAAAGTGGCCCTTGTATCTTTGGATTTTTTCGTATGCGGACCGTGAAGGCAAACGTTTGGACACGCAAAGACACTGTGGAGGCTATCAATAAGGCTAAAAATAATCAAAAATGGGTCAAATCAGTTGATGCTACATCTGGAAGGAATTCATGTACAGTGGTACGACAACAAACAACAAATAGCATATATTGGGGACAAGAGGTCAAGAGGACAAGAGGTTTATTGCCATTCCCAGTTGACGTTTATACTGTAAAACTAAACATAAAACGTTGAGAAATTTGACATAGGTGGTATCGTTGAACAGCAACAATGTACTACTAGTTAAAAAAAAAAAAAAAAGTCTGACAGCATTTTGTTGACCTAATAGCATAATTGCTAAAATATAAATAAGTCAACAAACTACAAGACTAAACATTTTTAAAAAAACACTACTACAATAAGTTCAACAAACTACAAGAGTCCGGTTGCCTCGATTCAGCCTTTGCGGACTAGCATGAACTGGATAACTGAGAATCTACATAGACATCAAGAAAAAAATAATCTTTACCAAGCATATTGGTATTTTTTTATTGATATTGTGTCAGGAAGTTAGTAACATTACATCAGGGGTGCCCAAACTTTTAGCGCTACCAGTGAGCTAAAATTCTGGGCCGCCGACACAGCTCAGCACCAATGTATGCTGATGTAGCTTGCACAACACAACATAATTAATAATGTAATTTTTTTTTATTTTTTTTTCATTACCTGAGTCTACTCCGATGACTTGCACTGAAGTGAACCGGCCAGGGATACGTAGTCAGTGTCGTATTTTCCATGCACAGTCCAACAATGCCGCTCCACATTTCCGTTCTTCGGTAACGCGATGGCAGACTGGCAGATGAGGCGTACGCACTTCGAAAAACGTCATCGTGAAAAAATACTCCTCGTCCCGTTCCGTATGAAAGTGGTAAGTTTTTGTCTTCTTCTTTGGTCCAGCTCCCCCGCTCATTTTTATACCATTTCTTAAGTTTAAGAGAAAACACCGAGAGATAAAAATTGGAGCTTTTTAGTTTTGACACACTCTGCGCCGTTGTTTGCGCATCTGCAATTACCTTTTAGCAGCGTTGTTTGCGCATGTGCGTGACCCAAGTGTCAGAAAAATTCAGATGATATCGATTATATATGTATATCAATCAAGCAACGGGATGGATGATAGGCTGATGTCTTTTTTAATTTTTTTTTTTTTACGTCAGGCGATGTCATGCGATGTACCGATACGACGCATTGAGCACCCCCGCGTTACATCTTGGAACTTGGACATTTACTGTGTCGTACTTGTAACTCTTCAAAACACCATTGGGAGGCACTCATTCACCGGCTCCTGCTCTGTGATCTGGCTTTTTCATTAAATCGTCTTTGTTTGAAGAGTGGAAATAACCAAAGGAGCAAACTCACACACAGGAAGCAGCTTGTTGGACTTTTTGCGATTGTTTTCGGGAAGAAAATGTACTGCCTGTCAAAGCACGTGGACACAGTTGAGTCTGTGTGTGTGTGTGTGTGTGTGTGTGTGTGTGTGTGTTGGCCGGGCAGTAGGCCCTATCTATTTACAGAACGTTTGGCCCGATACCGCCCGACTTCCTCGCTCTTGGCAAACAGAGAAGAGAGCAGCGGCCTGTGAATTGCTTTCCGACCGCAGGGTTTGTTGGTACTTGAAAGCGGTTTTCGGGCCACGCCGCCCGGATGATTTATGCGCCGCGTCTGTTTAATATCGATCTTAAGCGATAACACAGGCCGGGGAAAGGAAAAGGCATCTCCTGTGGAAGCGCGGGCCGCACTTTGATGTGGAGCCGGACCGGGGGAAGAGGTACGAGGCCTTTTCTGCATTACACCTCTCATCTTGGAGGCAGAGATGGAAAAGTGCGCTAAAGTGCTTAATACTTACCTCCAATATATTCCCCCCCCCCCCCCCCCCAAGTTAAATCTCAGCAAAATAGCACAGGGTATCAATTTTTTACATGCAAATACATTCCAAAATGTTCATCATATCAATGCGAAAATTGCTAATTGAGCAGCCGCTCACTCATTGTCGTCAGAAGCAAATTGCACAGTCACTAATTTTGCACGCATTCCCCCCTTCGCCAAACTTTGTGACCCCTAAGTTCATGCACATCAACACATTTACTGTCACTCCACTGGCCTCTGGTGGCCGTTTTGAGATTGCATGTGCAGTCGCACAACTTTAAATTGCAGCTTCACTGTCAAAAGTGTTAGCCCTCCCCCGTAGGGTTCCTGTCATTTAGATTCTTACTTTTGCAATAAAAATGGGTAGTTGGACAACAACTATAATGAGATTTACAAATTTTAAAAAATACAACATGCAGCGGTACAAATAGTAAAGCTTGTTATTTGGATAGTGTCAGTAGATGGACATAGGGTTGAGGCATCAACATCTAGTCAAAACATCTTACTTCAGCGTATGTAGCAAGTCATTGATGGGAAAAGGTGCTCGTTCATCTGCTTATTGATTGATTGATAGGCTATATTTTATTTATATAGATTGTTTTTATGTGAACGTTTCATTTTTATAGTTTTTAATGTTTATTTAATGTTTTTATTTTTAGTCATTTACGTTTGTTTTACATTTGAAATTTGTTAAAATTCAACTTGAAATTTCCATTTTTAATTTCCTGTTTGTTGAATTTGTATTTTATTTTTATTGTATTCTTTTTTTTAAATACATTTTCTGATCATTTTTGTTTTTTATTTGTTTTTCTTAAATTTGTTTGGTATTTAACTTTTTTTTTTATTTTTTAAATGGGATTTAAGATTGAAATTAGGGGTCATTTTCATATAATTTGTTCAATCACGGTAAAGAGTTGTTTAAAAAAAAAAACACTAATTTAGCAGTGTTTTTTTTTTTAACGCTGCCTTGGTATTATATGGATACATGTCTCCGATGCTGCAATGACGGATAACGCTCGGAGGCTAGGAAATGTTCAAGGAGTCAATGATAAAATACCGAGTGTTAATGAAATCATAAGCGCTGGTGATCATATACGGATTTGCATTGGATATTATCTTTCTGTTATTTACGTCGAAGGTGAAAACCTTTGGTTAAAATATGCCTCACTGTCGCTAGCTAATCAATCCATGGACAGTACACTCATTCCATGGCAGTCCAATGCAAATGTGATCGAAACACGATTTCTTATGGGAAAAATAATAATAACTTTTATTTATAAGGAACAACTTTATTCAATAAAACAAAATCAGCACTTACAGGCTAAAGTTGACCGATTGGTGTTAAACCATATAGCATGATGCTTTGAACAACTGACAAAGTGTAATTTTGCTTTACAAACTAGAAATACATTGAAAAAGAACACCCATCTTTTAGAATGTATGAACTTGTGCATCAATCTTATGCTGATTCAAAAATTCTGCCGCAGATTTGTTGATAGAACCCGTTGACAGACCAAATGGTGGTGGTGACACGCGGTGAGTGTGACCAAGAATTCAAAATGCAGCACTTTGGGAAAGTTGGAAAGGATTTTAACAATCAATTTGTGATCAACTGTGACAGGTCAAATCAAGGCTAGCATGCTGTCCAGTTAAGGGCAGTCGACTTCACACTTCACAGTCGAAGGTTTCAGGCTTTGAAGATGGGCCAAAGTGATGCAAGACTTTGTAATCCGTAGATGGTCCAGCAGGTCAGGAAATGCTCATATTTCACGGTTGTCTTCATCCACGATTCACACAGAGCAGATTTTAGGAACTCGCAGTCCGAGCAGAATCCCCAACAGCCACAGGGACAGGAACAGGCAAACGTCAAAAGGCAGAACGCTCACTGGGTCATGTTGTAGTGTTTGTTCTGCTTGTATATTCGTGGAACACTGTAACCCTGTTTGCATCATCAACAGGGCCTCACGTAAATAGGGAGATGTCACTGACTCTGGCTCGTAGCACGTGATTATCAAAAGGAAATTCAGTGGCGGCGGCACGGTGGACGACTGGTTAGAGCGTCAGCCTCACAGTTCTGAGGTGCGGGGTTCAATCCCCGTCCCCGCCTGTGTGGAGTTTGCATGTTCTCCCCGTGCCTGCGTGGGTTTTCTCCGGGCACTCCGGTTTCTTCCCACATCCCAAAAACATGCATTAATTGGAGACTCTAAATTGCCCGTAGGCATGACTGTGAGTGCGAATGGTTGTTTGTTTCGATGTTCCCTGCGATTGGCTGGCAACCAGTTCAGGGTGTACCCCGCCTCCTGCCCGATGACAGCTGGGATAGGCTCCAGCACGCCCGCGACCCTAGTGAGGAGAAGCGGCTCAGAAAATGGATGGATGGAAATTCAGTGGCCAGCCATGTTTTTACAATTGTGGATCAAATTATAGGAAAATGACCCACCTTTTAGTTTTTAGTTTTCTACGTTTTTCATTTGAATGTTTTATGTGTATTTTGTACTTTTATTTTGATTTCAATGTTTTATAGTTTTATTTTCATTTTACTTTTTGTTATTTAAAAAATGCATTTTTAAAATTAAAACATTTTACTTGGAAGTTTTAAATTTTCATTTTAAATTTCCATGTTTTATTTAAATTTATTTATAGATTCTATATATTTTTACATTTAAATGATCAGTTTTTTCCCCCTTTTTTTAAAAGTCAGTTGTATTTTAAAAATTAAAGATTGCCTTTTCAAAAAATTTTAATCAACATTTTCTTATACTTTGTTTCCATTTCAGTAGTAGTGGATTTTTTTTAAATGATTCATTTATATTTTGTATTTGTTTATATTTGTCATTATTTACTGTATTTATATTTTTAGATCTTAGTCCTAAATACAATTTACGTAGTGGTTCATGGTTCCTGTTGCGCCATAGGCCAACACAGTGTTGTTAAAATGTCATCCTTTGAGTATTATAAAGAAAGGAAAGCTGGAGCTCAAAGTGCAGCAGGTGGCAAATAAATTGCGGAGTTTACCCTAAGGCCTCCTTCAAGGAAAGTCTGATTTGACTGTGCAGAGGCGCGTTAAAAGTCACAATGCAAGAAGTCACGTTGGCGCGGTGGTGTCCTAATGTCGGGCCGAGTGATGTTGAATCAAATCACGATGAAACGTTCAAAGATTGGCTGTCATTTCTCATGGCTGTTTAGCAGTGTTTGATGCCTAGGACAGGAAATGAAATGTTTTCCATGCTGCAGTGGAACGTTTACTGGCTCGAGTTTGTACATAGACATTTAAAAAGTAAAAGCTCAGGAGGCGATTCGGGTAACTCGAACACGCCGGCTACTGAGCAGGATGATTAAAAACGAGACTTAAATGACGTTTTTATGTCACGAGTGGAACAACGTGGGTCAAAACACTTTCAGTCTCAAGTGGTTTCATAATTCTAGAGCGGTCTGCTCGCTTACGCTAGATAAATGCCAACTAAGAATCCCTGGAATTTCTCCAAGGGGCTAAGTGTGCACGTGCGTATGTTTTCATCTTCGGTATATGTAGTTGATTCCGCTTGCTTTGGAGCACATTGCAAGTCATTCATAAAAACAGGGCTTTTTATATTTTTTGGTTGTTGTTGTTGTTGTTCGTTAAAAATATTCGAGGTTAAGATTCAAATTTGTGGTTTTTTTTAAATGTTTAGTTTTTTCTACCTTTGAATTAGTTCATAGTTTTATGTAATACATTTTTGTGTTTGAAGAGTTAACGACATCTTGCCCAGTCAAATAGGCACATCATTTTGGTAATATAGTCTATATTTAAACACAGTTTTGCAATTTAGAGATTTTGTCCGGTGGCTACCAAATTTGGACCATGTACTGTATACTACAGAGAAAAAGTCGTTCGTAGTTCGTACAAGTGTTTCTCATAGAGATTTCGAGGGTGTACCTAATGATTTGGCCAGTGATGAAGGGAATTATCATGTAATGGCAGCATGTAGTTTGCGTCAGGCAGTGTATAGCATCACAATAATTCATTATCCCTTTAGTGGCTGTAGCAAAACAAAAGCAACACAGCGTGTCCTTCTTATTCCGACGTGGCGCCTGACACATTTTTCAAAAAGGCCCCCCGTCCCCCCCCCCCCCCCCCCCCCCCCCCCGTCCCCCCGAGAAGAATGTGAAGTCAAGGAGAGGTCCTGATGATGTTTTTGGCTGCAGAGTCTCCGTCTCAGCGCACATCCATCCTGCCGGTGGCTCGGCACACTTAAAGAGTGGACAGCAGACCCCGGACTCACCCCGGCGGGAAGGCCCCCCAGACTCGCCCCATGCTGCTCCCACCGAGAGGCGCATGCACGTCGCTTGCGGCACGTATTGTACACGCACTGTGAGCTACAGTGCATGCCGCACGAGCATAAAAAAAAAAAAAGACATGCTGTTGCAGTTTACCACAATTGCTGTTGCTACGACAACTTTGAATTTTACGACTACTACTCCTGCTGAAGCAGCCACTACAACTACTACCAATACTAGTACAACAAATACTATAACCGCTACTATTAATATTATTATCGTTTGATCTGACCTTCATGCAATTGTAAAAAGTTACGAGAGGATGTGTTATTAAAAGTGTTAAAGCAAACATAATCCACAAATGCTGGTAATATATCATAATAACACTTTGTTGGATGCTTGTTCGGTTGTGTTTTTTGATAAATTTCCTACAGCCCCTCGGCGGACTTTATAAACTCCGTGTAGGAAAAAATTTGAAGCTGAGGAGCTGCCAGGCCCGTCATAAATACGCCAGCTAAATTCATCAAGCCGTCCCCCAGGGGGGGGGGGGCTACTGGAGCCAGACCCCCCGCTTGTACCCCCGAGAATGACAGGAGGAAATAAGTGTCCCTCTACGGCACACGGCCTCTTCCACTCCCACCCGGTGAACCTTGTGCGCTTAGATTTAGGAGGCAGGGGGGAGGACAGGAGTGCGATTGGCCCCACAGATTTTGGAGCCGCTTTGGAATCCTTCTCGGTTTATTTACAGTCACTGATGGCAGCTTGCCATAATCAAAGTAATCTGCCCAGGGCCTTCAGAATCGCTCCAGTTGGCCCATGTAACGTCAACTACTATATATGAGCATTGGGACTGTTTCTTTGACCGATCAGATTTCAACTGAGCTGGCCCTCCTCGATGACCATCCTCTGATTGGTTTGAAAAGTCAAAACCTGTTACAGCCAGGGACGACGAACCAAACACAACTAATAGCACTCGACACGCATTAAAGGTCAGAGGACAAAGATGTTAAAAATGTTCTTGATAACTCTAGAACCCCTTTACAAACCAAAGTGATTATATAGCAGATATGCAGCAGTTAAATTGATAAATATGATTCAGAATGCGCCTTCCGGTCTGTCGGGCTCTGTGACGTAACACGAGCTGTGCCGTGTCACTGAAACATATATGAATATATAATATATAGTCATGCTCAAAAATATTGGCACCCCTGGGGTTCCATTATTTCAAGCCATGACAAGATGCCTTTCCCCCCCGCCCCCCTCAACTGTCTGATAGTGCCGTCACATGGAGCCAGTAGCCCCTCTCGTTTTCCGTTGTGCACTTGCTACTTGGCTGCTCGTCGTCGGCACTGTCAGGTTCCGACCTCCTGATCGGCTCAAACGTGGACGCGTTGACGATGCCAAGTTCACTCGGGTGCTCCTGTACGTCGAAATCCTCCCCCTCCTCATATTCCAACACGTTGCTCGCCTTTGCATATAGCGTGTAGCGCGCTGTTTGGCAATTGCAACGTCTCTTCTGGGAGCCCTTGCGGTGGATAGAGTAACGACACTCCGGCGTCTCGATTTTCGGGTCTGTTCGGGGAGTGCTCAATACGCGTAATAAAAACCTCATTTTTAGCTCTAATATAGTTGACAACTTTCTGGAAGAATTACATAACATATAAACAATGCAAATATGAATTATTAACTGACCCCATGTCCTCTGACCTTTAATTCATTTAATAATCTGCATCTCTGGTGAGTATGATGTATTTGATTTTTTTTATTTTTGTTCATTTTTATTTCTTTATTTATTTTGCCAGCATATTAGATAGATATGGATTCTTAACTCCTCCAGTCCATATGATGTATGTGGCACACTCGTGTGCTGTTATATTGCGTTTTCCTATAGTATTAAATGCTGACTAAATGCTCAAATGGCTTGCCATATACTACTACTACTATTACTAGTGCTACAACCACTCCCATTATTAATACTACTACAAACAAGTGTAGCACTCTGTACAGTTGTCTAGTTAAGTTAGTGGAGCCTTGCATTACCAGTCCATCCTATTTTCAAAGTTTAAAAAAAAAAAAGTCCCCAAATATAAACATTCTGCCAGTTTGAGTTGAACTTGCATTGTCATACCACTAGAGGGCAGCGTTGGTCACCTGCAAATTTGTGTGGTGTTCTTTCTGCGTCAGCACCACTCTGTAGCATTAGCAGTTATTTACAGACGTGGCAAATGTACTCACAGTGCACTTCAGTAGTATAGATACTTGTGTAAAAAAAAAAAAAAAAGAAAAAAGACGAGTGAAAGTATAATTACCGATTCAACTCCTTGACTCAAGTAAAGCAAGATAGACGCTCTCCACCCACGTGGCGTGCTTCCACCTATCGTCCAGCAGGTGGCAGTACTACATCACCTTCCCGATTGACTTCCTGCTCCAGCAGGATGTGGGCGCTGGGATGCCTGACTGCCAACTCAGGCATTATCTCACCCCCCGCTTTGACTCCATTAAACCAGGCAGAAAAAAAAGCTGACTCACTGTCCTGCTGCAACTGCTGGCTGCATTCAGAAAAATATCTTTATTTTTTTAAAGTATATATAAATAGTGGGCGGCACGGTGGACGACGGGTTAGCGCGTCTGCCTCACAGTTCTGAGGACTGGGGTTCAAATCCCAGCTGTGTGGAGTTTGCATGTTCGCCCTGTACCTGCGTGGGTTTTCTCCTGGTACTCCGGTTTCCTCCCACATCCCAAAAACTTGCAGCGTAGGTTGACTGATGATTCTAAATTGCCCGTCGGTGTGAATGTGAGTCCGAATGGTTGTTTGTTTATATGTGCCCTGCGATTGGCTGGAGACCGTAACATCGCAGTAACATTGTACTGTTAACCTTTTGACACACCGCCATCAACACACCTTCTCCCCATAAAAGTCATGGCATGGCCCAAATAAAGGTGTAAACGCCAAGTCAAGGTCAATTCAAGGCAAAACAATATTCAATGAAGGCATTTTTTTTTTTAAGGCAGACAAAGCCCTTAAAAAGAACAGAAACAAATCGAGTCATTTATATGCTTGGGGCCTTTAGTTCAGTGGTTCACATTGTTGATTTAGACACAACTGGCGTGGGATTGCAAATTTTTCTAGTATTTAAAACAATGTACAGGTATGTCAATGTGTACGTTTTACTTTGGGCCTTTGGTGATTGAAGTTGTTGTGGTAAGCAAAACTATTTATGATGAAAATGGCACTTTCAACAGTCAAACAAACATTTTGGACTTTTGTCGGGGTTGGAGAGATATTCGACTCCGTTGAACTACTGTTGAGCTCAGCAACCCAGTTGGTCCCGATGACTGCGTATGTGTGAATGAGCTCGCAACTTGTGTTCCGTGGCAGCATATGCCGCGCCGTCTTTGTGTGAATGAGGCAACATAAAGGCTTGAATTAGTAGCCAAAAAAAAACAGCGTAGCCCACTGCTAGCGCTGTTAGAGGAATGCTGTAATGACACCAGCACAGTCTCTTTGTAGTGATTCATCTCAGCCATCTGGCACTACAAATTAAAAAAAAACAAAAAAAAAACTAATAAATTCCTCGACAGGCATCCCTAAAAGAGAGTTTTTACACAATCCTGGACAAAATCAATTGGTTAGATAATTTTTTTTTTTTTTTTTTACATAATCCTGCACTCTGTCTGTGGGTTAGGTCTGTATTTTTTCTGTTATACAATTTATGGGTTATTTGTGTAATCCAGCTAACTTCTATCCATGGCTTTGGTAGTTTTGTACGACAATCTGCACATAATCTATGATTTACCGGTAAATAATTTGTACAAAATATGGCACACTATCTATGGGTTAGGGAGTTTTAACGTTATCCTGCACATTATCTGTAGATTAGGTTGTTTTTACGTTGTTGACTATAAACTGGGCATGTTTCCTGTAATCCTGAACACTATCTACAGATTTGGTGGAAATTGCTAATCAGATGCCAAAAACTCGTGATTAGCGATTAGTCGACTTCAATCTTTAATCGTCGATGCGGAGTTGTAAAGTCGACTCATCGACTAGTCGACTAATCAGTCCAACCCATAAGTCAATACAAGTTCCGTACAGTTGAAGTTCACCGAGGTGAGGCTGATGATGTGAACGAACTTGTCTGAAACTTGAAAATAACCATCAGCTGAGGTTAGTAACCGGTGCAGGCAAGATGAGTTTGTGAGACATTCAAAGATACTCTGGTGTTCCACTTGGTTGGACTACCGAGAGTCATCATCGGTGAGTCACTCTGATCACCAGCGCTAACACAGTCGAAGCTACACTTGTTCAGAATAACTGCAGCGTTGTGGTTCAGCTGTCATCTTTTTGCCTTGAAGCTTTCCCCGAGTGAAATGTCGCGCCGTGACACATCCGTCATCCGTCCATCCGAGCCGCTATTGTGTGATTATTACCCAAGTGAGGTTAGAAAATAATCTCGGGATCAAATCGACAAAAGTGTGGGGGGGAATACGTTCCCAGAGGACGGGTAGAATCATGTATCGTGCTTCTGAAAGACAGTTTCAGCAGAGTTAGTCGGAGTAGTACCATAACTGACATATGAGAGGGATAAAAACAACGGCTTGACTACGAAGTGCTGCCTCCACGATTGAAAATAAAAACAATTTCATGGACACTTCCTTTATTCGTTAGACTCTGAGTTGCTGCTATCGCAAGTGGAGCCAATCACCTTTTTGCCGCTCCCGGTAATCATGGTAACAAAAGCCGTACTCAGCTGCGTGTGAGCCTACTATATTAATTTCCCCCCCCCCCCCGTTATTTTAAAAGCAACATAAACAATACCATGAACATGTGTTAGCATTAAACTGGCAGACTTTCCTAAGGCAAAGTCATGCGTTTTGGTTAAATACACGGGTCATTCTCATGGTTTTATGTTTAGTTTGGTTGGGTCACTCCTGATCATACGCTAATGCGATAAGATCACTATTCAAAACATTCGGTACGTATGACTCAATGACACACAGAATCGAATTAAGATTGAAGTCAGGATTTTTTTGTTTTTGTTTTGTTAATCCCCCTAATGCACATCCGAGTGTGCATTTACCGTGCGGTCTCTCCCAGGCGCAGGAATCTCGCCGTAAATCAGGACTTGCCTGGCGTTAATGGGCGGACCGGAGCTGGGAAGTATATCAGCCGTGGAGGGTGTAACATCCAGCGTCCAATAACACTCACTTCTGTGTGTGCAATTTATAGGCCTGGAAGAGAATGAGAAACCCGAGCATCTTTTTTTCTTTTTTTTTTTAACTTCTCCCCCAAAGCTTCAGTCGCTGTGACGTGGGTCAATGTATCGCAAGTATCGCATGTCGCTGCAGCGAGTCGGAGGCCCTCTGACTGCTTCAGCGTCATTGTCGGCAGCAGTTAGCATGGGCTACCGATACTCTTTAAGCCCCCGTCCGTGCCTTCCGAACCTTCCAGAGGTCTGTTCAACTGATTTGGATGTCAGGTATTCTGATTGTAGTTGGTTGTATATTTACTGTTTCAACTATTAATATAGGCAAGTATAACCCTTTTTGGGGGGGATTACTCAAACATTGGCATTCTTTTTTTAAAAGCATGGGTTTTATCTTTCAAAATCACCTCTTCATTTTTGAAACTAGAAAGTAGTGTGTGAAAAAACCCTTAGCTCCTTCAAACATCTTGGGTCGAGTCTTCTTTCAATGAGGACAAGCCATATAGAAAACGGATGGACGAACATTTGAAGGAGCACTGGAAAGAAAACTTTGACCTTGGACTTTGAATTTAGCTAACTGGAGGGCTTTACAATAAGGATCTTCTCTGAGATGACAAGACTCATTGACTGCATATCATTCCAGAATTATTGAGTTGAATCCGTGCCATTTTGAAGAAAACCCTTTGAGTGTAGTAACTACTCAGACATACCATTCCAGACTATTAATAAGAGTTTTTCATTTTTAAAAATAGTACAAAATTGAATGACTGCCTTTGAAGCAGACGACTCGAGAGTTGCAACTTTTTTCTTTGTCCCCCCCCCCCCCCCCTGTTGTGATTATGCCCCAATTTTACCCACAAATGTTTGAAGTTGGTGCCATTGAAATGAAACAATGCAACGTGATACACCCTTACCCGTTTTTGGTTTCACATACTTAACTGCGGCCCATGCCTCCGCAATGTAAAGTGAGGATCCGCCTTTGTGTGTTTGGACCGGTGCCACACGGTAATGGAGAAGGACAGTGAAAAACCGACGCGCTCTTTTTTCCCCCTTTCTGCTATTGTCAGCAAACGCCTCCTGATGAGGTGGCGGTGGGCCTCATGCGCCAATCACTTCTGTCAACAGCCTGACATTGTGGCAGCTCTTTAAATGATGAGACCTTTTTATGTTTTTACTTTTTTTTTTTTTTTTTAAAAGCAGCTAATGGATTTTTTTTCAGGCAGTGGAACTTATATCATGTTTAAAATGCAGCTCATGCACTTGGTATTTTATGAACAAATATTTTTAAAATATTGAAATATCTTAGTGAGTTTTGTCCAATTAGGGCAGTTTCACTGAACTAAAGTTAATACTTTGTGCATTCTTAAATGTAGGGATGGGTGTTTGAATAAATTGAAAATTATTCATCCATTAATGGATGTGTGTGAAATGTTTTTAAATTATTCGATTTTTCTTATATGTAAGTGAAAAACATGATTTTTTTAAAACTACATTTAATTCAGTCAATAATCATTTTTCAAATGTTATATATTAAATATAGAAATATTTCATATATAAAATTTTTGGACAACATTTCCTGAATTGCCTATGAGGGTAAAATTAAGATAATCAATGCAATGTTGTTCAACAATTTTTGGTATTTGGTATTTTACATTTTCTGCAAGTAAATGCTCTAAATTACACTTTTTGTATTTGGAATTTGGGAGTGTTGTCAGTTGATAATACAATAAAACAAAAATGTTCACTTTGCTCAAATGTAGTGTATACTGTATAACTAAAATTAGCAAAAATCAGAGACAATTTTGCATTTTCCCCCGAATAAAATCCCTGTATACTCTTGTTTTTTTCTGTACAAAAATTTTCTGTCTCCTATGGTGTAAATTGAATATGAATTGATTGTAAATGTTTGTTAGTATTGATATGATATATTGTAACAATATATTGAGTAATAATAGTATTAAAGTTTTACTTCCATTTTACAATACAATCCGATTCAGAAAACTGTATGAATCTCCACAGAACATAACAACAACAACATCAATAATAATAATACAGTAATTACCTTTTTTGCCAAGTTTTGTTGGTGAAATCAATGAATCAATAAAATGATAGTTTTGGTGAAGCTATGCGTGCGTTGTAGCTCAACGTCCGGTTGCCGACATCACTTCGCACTTCAATGACCGGCGGACTTCATTTTGCCTGCAGCTTCTTCAAGATGCGAATGAATCAACAATTTCACACAATGGACGGAATTGTTCGCGATCAATGACTGGATTACTGTGCCCCATCCCTACTTCAATGTACAAGACCACCTTATAAATGCTAGTTCATGCAGCTTGGAAGAAACGACCTTGAATGATAATGATGCAACGTATCCTCGTCTGCTTTTTCTTTTCTCCTCTGCGCAAAATGACAAAGGTCGTAAATGTGTCAATCACGAGTGACACACTGGCTACCCCCACGCTGCTGAATTATTCATTTATTCTGACTGTCTTTGACAATTACGTTGCTGAAAAGTGCACACATACTGACAATCGGGGGCGAGTTTGAGAATTTTCTCTCCCTTGCGATCAAAGTTAGGCAACGGTCCGATTATCGGTTTGCGCTAAAAGATTATCGCGAGCGATTATCCGATGGTGCAGTGTGTGTTAGGAGTCATTTTTACTCCCCAAGCTTCTTGGAAAACAGTCAAGGCTGACAATCGTAAATGTTAGAAGGGTTCCATGTTTAGGATAGCGAATCCTCAGTGATCATGAAGTGAAACGTGATAAGACTGCCGATTGTCGGTGACAATATCGTTGCGCACACACCAACAATCGGGCCAAAATTGAGCATTTTCCCTCCCTTCCGATCAAAGTCAGTCATCACCAGATCATCAGATGTCACAGAAAGATTATCCTGAGCAATTATCTTTTGGTGTGCGTTTCTTTGAAGTGATTTTTTTCCTCCCCGATATGTACGAAAATGGTCGGACAATCGTAGATGTTAAAGCTGTTCAATAATAACGATCACGAATCCTCCCGAATTGTGATATGAAAGACGATACACACCATGAGCGCAGGAAGGACACGCGTGCCGATTTTTCCTCATCATGTTAAAAATCCGTGTGTGCCCCGCTTCAAGTAGTTGCATTCCAAGCAGCCCCTTTTTCAAAGTCACAGCAGCCTTGAAAAGAGCAACTTTTAAAATCGCGCACACCACACCCTTTCCCCTCAACCCGCATCCTCCTCCATGTTGGCTCCCCTTCTGATCGTGAGCTCCACACGCTGATAGTGATGGAATGCCTTTCATGGAGGTGGGAGCTTGCCAAAAGTTCCCCTCGCACTCGGACGTGTCAGGGCGGCGGGTGTCTTTTGCGCCGGCTAATTGGAAGCAGCTTCGGCAAAAATAACCTCCCGCCTGACTCCCTTCACCGTAAAAAAATGAAAAAGAAAAAAACAAGTCTGGCAAGGTTGCTGTTATCCCCCGAGCCAGTTTAGTCATGATTTTCGTGCATATTCATTGTGGAAGTTGCTTCTGTTGCTGAGTCATTTTGTTGTTTGTGCTGCATAAATTGTGACGCTTTAAATCAAGCAATCTTTCACACATTTGCGCTCATTTTCCAGCGTATCAGTTAAAGCTCTTAACACTACTCACAAATACTTAAGCTTGCACTATAACCTTTAGAGGTGAACTTAATTTGACCTTCTGTAGACCTTTAAATCCAAATGCTCTTGCTGTTCTCTAACAAGGAACTAAAAATGGTAAAAATTGTTTGATCAATGAATTAGAAACATCAAACATGTCATACTCATTTTATGTTCCAATTCATTTAATTTGAATTAATTAACCAATTAATAAAAATGTTCAAAGTACATTTATTCTAGAAATATGTTTTCCAATAGTATTTGTTTGATTTTATAGAGTTAATTTCAATAAAGTATGGGCCCCTCAACAGTATTGCAGTTTTTTTTTTTTTATTTATATTAACCTAATTAGCCAATTAGTTAATATAATACAACATTTCAAATTGTTTAATTTACTAATATTTTTTGTAGTTTATGTAAAATCGTGAAATTCGAGTATAAAATAATATTTCATACTCAACTTTGTTTAGAATTATTTAATTTGAATTTATTACCCCAAATAATTTTAAATCATGAAACATGTAATATGTTTTCAATTAACTAATTTTTGTTCGTGTAATAGATCATTTTAACAATAATTTGATAATTCATGCTCATTTTAGTTTGACTAATTTGATTATAATTATTTAACCAAACTTATTTAAAAATGTTCAGTGCTATCTACAATAGTTTATTTTTGTAACAGTTTTACTATTTACATGCTCATTAAAATGATTTGAATTGATTTAATTTTAATTGATTAACCAATGAATTTAATATATTGCAATTGTTTTGGTTTTACGACTCTCTTTGTATTTTATTTAATATAGTTAATTTTAATAATAAAACTACAATGAATGATCATTTAAAAAAGGGAGGACCTTCTGTATTACGTAGAGTACATAGCTATAGCAGTATTGACAGTAAAATATCAATTTGCGCCAGAGAGCAATTTTTTGGGGGGAATTGGCCCGTGCCGTCCTTGAAAATAATTGATCATTTATCAAAGTCAACAGTAAACAGAAAAAACTATAGCTGCATTCCTTATTGAAAAGGCAATTTGCAAGGAACATTTTGTACTTCTACATTTTCAGCACATCATGGGAAGACAATGTTATGTTTTTGTTTTGTTTTGTTTTTTCAAGCAAAAGATCAAAATGATAAGGTTATAATGTGACAGATGAGTCGTAGATGTTTTTCCACAGATATTTCTGCCCGGCTCGGATTTTTAGCATGCTTGTCATTGAAACATTTTGTACAAAAATATAAATGCACTATCTTTTCTTGAAATTGTCTATTATAACAGGACAGAAGAAAAAGTCTTAATAAGCCATTCCTAATATTGATCAGGAAGTTGGACATTTTGGTCTCCTACTATGGATTAGGCCCAGATGAGCCCCAATGGGACACGGGTATACTACACGGGTGAAATTTGTGAAATAACTGATTGGCGTCCAATATAAACTCCCCTAATTTTCACATGTAACTGCATATTTTATAATGTACACCTTTTGCGTTAAACTGAGATTGTGCGATCATTCTGCGAATGCTCGTTTATCTTATCAGGTCACAAAGTCCTGGTTAAAGTGGACACAGTTGATGAAGTGCTTATATTGTAGCAGAGATGTAAAACAATTGTAATCGGTCAACATGTGCTACATGGGAAAAACTTCACCCTTTCGACTTGCCTGAGATATCCTGCAGGGGATATCGTGTTTGTTTGCGGGGCACTCAGAAAACATCTGGATTGGCTCATCCAAAACAAGATTGCTCTACAAGCTTTTTAGTTCTGGGGAAGGAAAAAAAAACAAAACAAAAAAAAACAAAAATCACTAAACTTTGTGCGACTCATTCCCTGAACGCTTCTTTTTTTTTTTTTTTTTTTCCCCCCACAAGGACAAGTGGAAGCCTTGAAAATATGAGCTTCAGAGGGAACCGCAACAGCACGTGGCCGTGTTCTCATCAACGTTTATGCGTGGCCAAATATTGCATTTTTCACGGCCCTCGCAAGCTTGACCTTGACTCATTTTGCAGCTGGACTCGGCAATTAAAAAGTGATATTTGATCACGCGACGGCTGACAAAAGTTCACCCCAATACAGCTAACGTGTGAATACGTAATTTACAGTGCCGTAATAATGCTGATTGATTTAGAAGTTGTAATAATCTCATTTCAAAACATCTTTCTTTCTTCTCAGGAAATCATTTCATCCCTAACTGTCATACAAGCATAAAGATAAATGAATCACTGATTAATAAAACAGTAGAAATACTAAATAATAATGTTAAGTGAATTTTAACATCACTGTCATTAACCGATAAATAATGCGACAATAATACAACTAAGATAGCTACACCAAAACATGCTAAGATTTCTTTCTTTTATCCCAAATAAAGCTAAAACAAAAATAAAATAACTAAGAATAAAATAATAAATACAATTCAACTTTATTTCTAGAGCACTTCAACGACATCTGCAGATGTAACAAAGTACTGTGCATAAAATCCAATATAAATCATAAACCACAAACCACAATAAATATAGGAGTAGTAGTAATAGTAGTTATAAAATACAATAAAAGTGGAGATACATGATGGCGGCTAGTATGGCAATGGAAAGTGAAGCGTTTGTATGTAGTTTCTGTATAATTTAAGACGTTTTTTTGTTGTTTTCGTCAGAAATAAAGCACACAAAAAAAAAACGTAAAATTTTCTGAAACAAAATAAAAACAAATCAATCAAATATGGCGATACTTATAATGAGTAACATGAATAAATAAGATAAATATTAAAATAAATGTATCTGCCTCGTCGGTGCTGCTGTTTTGGTTAGCAATAACTCCAAACGGGCTCATAGTCTTAAATGTCTGTGTTTGAAAATGACTCTCTCATTTCACCCACAAGCAGTTTGTGTTCAACCTCAACAAGTGGTTGCTGGTAATGTTGACGTGCCTCCGTAGGTGCTGCTGTGTTGGTTAGCAACAGGGCATTTATGAATCATATGGTAATTACAATTATTATTATTTTTTGTTTGTTCCCTAAGGGGAAAAGGAAGCTATCTATTGGGGGAAAGGCATTTATTAGAGTTCTTGTTGTGCTTTTTTTATTTTAATCTGGGCCCCTGCTGAGTATTGGGGCACTGTCCGGGAATGGAACCCGCGCCATCTGTGGAGGCTATTACTTGTGTTATTGTGGTTGTAGTTTGCGGGCGGTGTAAAAGCGCAATGCATCAAAACCTAGAGCTGCTTCAAATCCTTTTGCTTATGAGCAAAGCCGTGATGCATGTGTTGCTCATTCGATGCTGCAGATGTACCTAATGAGGCGTCCAGCGGGGCGCAGTGTGGCACGGCGAGACGCCACGTCAATAAGCGAGAGGAGCAAGTCCGCGGGGGTAAAGGTGGCGGAGTCACCGCGCCGAAAGCTCCTGACATCAGCTGAGGGTCGCGGAGTTCATTATCAGCCACGCCGCTCGCGTTTTGGCACCCGTGTGGCGGAAGGTGCTTTTAAGCCTTAGTCACGCCACCTGGCACTAGACTGTCATGCCAACTACTTTCAAGACACACCAGTTAGCCTATGTTGAAGTGAGTTGAGGAGCTTCACTTAGCGCTCCGGCGTTAGCTTGTGGCATCGACAGGCAATTATGAACCTTTTTCGGTGGGCGTCATGACTTGTAGATTTTCACTATTCGTGACACGTCTCACTCACACACACACACACACGCACACGCACACGCATACCTACACACAAACACACTGCCGCACACTTACGCTTTACAGTTGTGTGTTTGTGTGTAGGTGTGTGAAGTCCGTGGTGAATGCTGAGCCATACAGCTGCTGACACTTTTTTTCTAGATGGGGGATAAACACAAGATTTTTTCCCACCAATCCCTTTTCTAGGCCTACACACACACACGCACGCACGCACACACACACACGCACACATGCGCTATGTCAACAGCTGTACATTTGTCTGCACATGTCCCCACTTAGCTTTTATTGTTGCGCTGATGAGAGGCACTGAGCGCTCGCATTTGCCGTTTGGTGCACTTGAAGTGTTATTTGTTGCCGCTGTCAACGCTGATTCGTATTAAAAGCGTCATCGGCCGTTGAGCGCACAATGCGACGGTTTATGAAGAAACGTCTTTCTTGTCGTCATTGTGCTGTGACAACGAAGCGATCGACGCTCGTTTGAAAACAGTGCGCCGGTTTGAAATTGCTCATCTCTGTTCCAAATAGTTAAACATCCAAACTTTGCGGAAATGGAAAGGGTCCGTATTAAAGTACTTAATGACGGCAAATGTTCTCAGGTCGTTTTTTTTTTTTTTTTTTTAAATGGCAAGTGGTCATATGGTTAAAGGTGGATTCAGTTTGAAATTCCTCATTCCTGTTCAGAACGGTGACATTTCAAGAGTTCTCATCTCTCTTTTTTTTAATGGCGGGTGGTGATAAGTCACAGGGTTGAAGGTGGATTGAAATTGAAATGACTCGTTGCTGTTCGAAATGGTCAAATGTCGAGACCTCGCTGAAGATGAAAGAGTCCGCGTGAAAGCACCTGATGATGTCGAATGCTCTCTTTTTGACTGATAGTCGAATCATGTGTTTGGCCCGAGTATACATGGATATTTATATCATCGCCCAGTGCATATGGCGCACATTCAGACAAAAACAATGAACCCCGCCTTCATGTGTCCGGCATATTAGCAAGTCAAGCCTCCCTTTCATCCCTGCCTCCGAGGTAAAAAAAAAAAAAAAGGGGGGGGGGGGGGGGGCGAGATCCACGCCGCTGGGGGCGGGGCTGGTTAGGTTGCCTCGGGTGCGGTTTGAGCATGTGGGGGGTTGGCGACAGCATAAAAAGGTGAGAGTCCGCCGGTCGTCATGAAATATGTATAGACGCCCCGCCCCAGCTGTGCGGCAAATGATCAGAGAACGCCATTCGCCGAGGACACCGCCCCCGATGACTGCACCTGGAAGCAGCCGCCCATCCCCCACTGCGTCTTCACCCCCTAGCATTGTTTTTAATGAGGGAGATCAATGAACGAGGCACGCCCAGAAGCTCAGTCACTGACAAAATAGTCCCTCAACGTTATCGTCTGCTGTTGTTGCACTTCCAATAATATTTACAAGTGGGTTAAATATTAAGTGACAACGTGAAGTATAAAACCGAGCCTCTTTTTTTTACTCAAATGCAGCTTCGGCATCATTTTAGACATTTGAGCTCAAATTTTCATAGACAAGGTTTTGTTGCAGTCTCTTTGTGTCTGGGTGAAACGACGAGGAAAACTAGAAATCAATGAGGCGCGACCGTGCACATGTCAGTTGGTTTGCATCCTCTTCAATCAAGTATTTTACGTACAATTTAAGACGCTGGACCAAAGGAAATGTTAGTTTTCATTGGACAGCGATGATATGAGACTTGATTTGGTTTAATAGCCTACTGCAAATTGACCGAGCCCCAACACGAATGTTTTATATTGCCTCTATTAATAGGATAATCCATAAATATACCACAAACTATGATCCCAAAACATTTAAATGTCATTTCAAACTCATCTTACACCCCCCTTAAAATCTAATGGATTGCTGATTGTTTAAATTTTGGGAAATTTTGTATATGTCCATATGCATATGCGGCAGAGACTCTCTTAATTTGCACTCACAACCCAGGCAAAACTTTGCTCCTCCCCGACATATAAAGCTTTTCTCTTTATCATTTCAACATACATACCAATTTATATTTAGGCGGTGCTTTGGAACTATCGAAACTTATTTATTTTTTTCCCAGTTAATAACTGAGGATTAGTTACAAGAAATGTACACAAATAGGCGAATTCTCATCGTCGTGCCATTTCTGTATCCTCGAAACCACACAAGCGAAAGTAAAAATCTTAACGGGGTCAAACGAAGCACTAGCGATGAAAGCAAATCTTCTTTGGGGTTGACCTCATATTGACCTTTAACACAGAAACCATCGCAGCGCAAAGAAAAATGTTAACGGCATAGACCAGTACTTTGACTGAGACTATTTTCCTGACTCATCTTTTCTTGCCCTACGCTGACATCATCCCCTTAAGTGTCGGACCTTTCCGAGAAATTGGCCCGTGAGCAGGTCCGAAACCTTTTTTTGTAAACAATCCCAAGTGGGAGCTTGATAAGTCCTCAGTTTGGTCTGCAGAGGACACATCCTCCGTTTGCCCAATCTAGTGATTGTTTGTCTGTGTAGTGGAGTACGGGTGGTGTCTGTGGAAACACATTTGGACAGCTACCAAGAGGTTATTGATCGGTTCACGATTCATGATTAAACTGGGAGCTCGTGCTTTTTGCTGCAAGTCATTTGGAAAATAATTTCCCAGCCTTATTCCCAGCGTGGTCATTGCAGCTATATCGTACAACCCCAATTCCAATGAAGTCGGGACGTTGTGTTAAACATCAATAAAAACAGAATACAATGATTTGAAAATCATCCTTCCATTTTCATGATTATTTGCTAAAAACAATGAAGTTTATCAGTTGGAACATTACATAGCTTGTCTTTGTAGTGGATTCAATTAAATATATAGGTTGAACATGATTTGTAAATCATTGTATTCTGTTTTTATTGATGTTTAACACAACGTCCCGACTTCATTGCAATTGGGGTTGTACATCCTCACAGCATGTGACTAAATCGGGCCAATCACGAGAGATTGTGTCCGCGGCATTCTACGCGCAGCAACCATTTTTGACGTGTGCGCGTCAAGCGACAGAGAGGGGCCGCGCGGGTCAATTTGTCGGTCACGTGATGCAATGCAGGCGTTGTTGGCCGTGCGACGGCGGGAGTACAAAGAGGCCTTTAGTCTCATAGGGCTTCACAGACCCCACAACATCCCATCCAGGGTGTAGGGGAAGTGGCAGTAAAACAGGCCAAAATCCAGATGTCAGTGGGCAAGGCAAGGTAAGAGACTCATTGGAGGAAACCGGGAATTTACAAAATTGAACAATGGCTCTTAATAGGGAACTTCAATACTAAATACTAGTATTATAAATACTAATAATAAAAAATGTATTTTAACACAGTCCTGACTGAAACAATCAGATTTCATGCAAGTATATTGACTTACAAGTTTCCCCGTTTACGAGTTATGAACCATAAGTTAGGTAGATTTTATTTTTCTTGGTGCTGTGAGCCAGAATTTGAGCTCTGAGCGAGTTAAATTCCAAAAATGGAGCAATCGAGGTTCTGTAATGCTGTCGCAGGTGGGCAAGGAGAGCTATCTGTTTTGAATGGATTTCTGCACACAACAAAGCCAAATTTAAAAAACACACATATCCAAATTGTGTCACCTCTACCATGCATTGTTAATCCAGCCCAGCAGCACATGCAGGAGTAGTTCTAAAGTAGACTTGAGACGCTTTTCAACAGATTATATCATGAATTTGCAGCAAAGACTGCAAAGGGAGGAAGCGCTTCTGGCTGCTGTTTCATCCTCGTTTTAATGACACATAACCAGGAGGAAACTCAAAGACACACCTAACCTAAAGTTGAACACAAATAATTGACCCATCTTTAAACCCAACCCAGTCTTTCATGTGTCTAAACCGAACCGTTACAGCACTATTTCCATTCCAGATGGAACTGGAAAGACTCCAAAGTCACGCTCGGGAAGGACCAGCAGTCATTTCTGGTCCTGACGCAGAACCCAGACACAAAGCATCCCGCAGTAAGATAATTCGATGACATCATCAGCGTCTGGTGTGACGTACACTTGATGGACGGTGTATAATTGCTTTCGACACAACAGAGCAAGAGAATATCAGGTGTTTAACTGGCGTTGCGAAATAGTCTTTCACACCGTTGTCAGACCACCTTGGTTACAAGGCTACCTCCAAAGATGGAATATAATTGCCATGACAATAGATCAACTTTAGCTACCTTGTCATGTCCCCAAAAGTGGGCACTTTATTGTCGTACTAAAGCGGCTCCCACGACCGGAGACAAATTCCTTGTGTGTTTTGGACATACTCGGCAAATAAAGATGGTTCTGATTCTGACGAGCTGCTACGGCAGCAACTGACGGGAAGTCAGTCAACACGCAGGCTGGCTGACGGTTAGCCAGTTGACAGCTAGCCGCTAACCTGAGCCAACTCTACGCTCTCATTCGCTGAGTCCCACGTCGCTCACCAAGCCAAGCCCCGCCTGCACCTCGCGTGCACATTTAGTTGTTTAATAATGCAAAATCAATTTGTATCCAATTAATTGATGGGATAGTCTCAATCGTTGTACAAAAATGACTGAAACATTAAACCGTTGGACATGTGCATTCAAAGGTATAAAAAGGTCCAATTAAAATCACCTGTAAAGGTTATACAGTAATCCCACGCTATATCGTGGTTCGTGCTTTGCGGCCCCGTTATAGCGCATAATATTTTTGGGGAAGTGCTATTACTCTATTTTTTATACTATTTGTACAATATTTTTGTGTTATCCATAGTTCCTGCTCTCTCTCAATATATTATTTTTATAAGTGTTTGTTTTGTTTTAAAAGTGTGTTTAAAGACCATAAAAAAAAAAAACAATTTTAAGTGCCGTAAATGTTATGAAGACATGCCTAGGTATGTATTTTAATCGGGTATTTCCGTATCGCTGATTTCACTTATTGCGGCGGCGGTCTGGAACGTAACACCAGCGATGGAGGGGGATTATTGTTGTGCATTATAGCTTGATTCTGAAATTTCACCCAAAAGCTCAACATCACCAAGGTTTTGGGAGCGGTGAAGGTTAATCCAAACACAAGCCTCTCGACTTCACACACACACACACACACACACACACGAGTGCGATGGTAAGAATAGAAGCTCTCGCTGAGCGCAACATGCAATTATACACTGATTCTGCCGGACTTGTTTACTGCACGCTATGGCGACAACAAAAACGGGACATTGCATTTAGCTGCATTTTGTAACGGAACTTTAGTCACATTAATGTACCTACTACGTGGGCAGCTATCGTCTGGAACTCGATGTGACCAAGCGTGCCGTGGAAAATCTTTTGACAACTGACCCAGCATTACATGGCCTTTTTTTTTTTTTTTTACATTGTGGATTATTTCTAGTTTTTATTTGTATTTCTGTCATGCAGTTACCATCAATTAGCAGCTAGGGGAGTGGCCACATTCACTATTATGGCGCATACACTGCAAGACCTTTTTTTTTTTTTTTTACTCTATAAGTTATTTCGATCATGAAGCGATCATGACACATACAAATGTGCACGGAAAATAGCGTTCTGTGGATCTTTTCAATTTTTTTTAACTTGGTGCATTATTTCAAGTTGTTCTCTTTATTTCTATCGTGCAAGGTGGGGGTCATCATGACTAACTTGGCGAGGAATGCATTGAATTCATTGTATCCCGTTTTCACGGTATGCCCGCATGGTCTACATGATGACTGAAAACAGATGTCGTGTTGAAATTAAGCATCATCGGCTGCAAAAGTCATCAGGTCGAATCTCCAAAGCACTCTGGACTAAACCCAAATGGATCATAATAGAAAAGTCAAGTATCAACCAGAAAAAATCTGCACTAATGTCATGCGATGTTTCATGTCCATAATCCTCCTCCTGCATCAGAGATCATCTTTGTTTCTTCTTCACTGTTCTCCATCTGTCCCCGGGCACCGTCACGCCTACTACTTTGATTCAATGAACACACGGCGTGTGTGCGTGTGTGTGTAAGAGTAGGGTTTTATCCCGAGATGAACTCTGCAGCAGTGGAGTTGAGGTCTGCCTAAGAGAGAGGAAGGAAGAGAAAGATTCCACATAAACAAAACAAAAAAACATCAGGAAAGCAGCAGGAATTGGGGGGGAAAAAAAATGTTGAGAGTGAGCGGTCCAAAGAGGAGAAAGTGACAGAAATGATGAACAAAGGAATGCAGAGGAGGAGGGAAAGGATGGAGCAGGGGCACAAATGGGATAATTCACGTTCAATTCAAAAAATAATAATAATAAAGAGTGAGAGAAAAAGCTGCATTGGTCTAAAACTTTTTTTTAAAAATTGAAAGTCAAGTAGCTCAAGTCCAATAAATAGCTTGAAAGTGTACAAACTAAGATAAGTAGTCGTAGATAATGACTAAAAAACAACAGCAGCCAAAAATTGGTGTGTTCTAAAACTTTTGACCAGTAGTGGTCAAAAGTTATTATTATTGTTGTTGTTGTTTTTTTGTGCGCACATTTCTTCTTTTGCTTTATTTTCTTTTTATTTTGTTGTAGCAGTGCTTTGCAATTGTTAATCTGTGTCATTATTGTTGCTCAGATACACCGCTCCATAAGAATCTGGTTTCTTCTGATACGAGTCCTCGTCGGCCAAATTTTGATTCGTCAACTGTTAATATCGTCATCTTACTTATACGGCTTAGTGGGTTACATGCACTAGTTGTATCCTGCAATATGGGTTCATGCAGTTATGCAGGGTACACCAACATATAGTGTGCATAAAAAATAATGCTCAATGTCTTTATAAAGAAATACTGTATATGTTTTGTCATTTTAATCGTAGGTAGCTCGCATGTTGAAAAAGTGTGGGCATCCCTGCCCTTGATAGTTAGAAAAAGAAATCAGACCCCTATACTAGCTTAACTTCTCAACATAAAATTGAGAGGACATGTCTGTCATAACAGTATGTATGAAAAAGTCTCAAGGACCCATGCCCCGGAATTAAATAGGAAGTTGGCGATTTTGGGTTGAAGCAGCCATTTCGGACAAATTCTTGGGCTCGTACGTTGAGGAACTCCTACTCGAGATTTCACACAAATGAGCCCTAATCGGTATACTCGACTGGTGTCTTAACAGCCCGTCCTGCTATGACTGCTCCTTTTTTTTAAATTTTTTTTTATACATGTCACGTGGAAAAAAGCCAAAGAAAAAGCAAAACACTCTTGCCAAACTCAGTTCCCGTGTGCAAGTTTTGTGCTACATTAGTAGGCCATGGTCTGCAAAGCGCTGTTAACATAGTCGGTATCCACAACAACAACAAGAGCACTCAGGGCATGCTGGATGGAAAAGAAGCAGATGTGGCCGCTGGCACCGTTTATCTGAGCAAAACATGACATCACTTCCAGATGGTTTACTCATTAATAGCCCACCATATGAAAAAAAAACGCAGTGCTGAAAATTTACACCAAATGGCTTTCACAGTGACAGGGCCGGCAACGCCACAATACTTCATGAGTAGTTCTTCATGTCCTTGTTATGTTTTAGTTTGGATTTACTGGGGGTGGGGGGGGGGTAATGTCAAAATAAAATAAAAATAGCCATAAAAAATGTCATGGTTCAGGGGTTTCCACCAATAAAATTGCATCGAACAAATCAAAATGCAGAGAGAAAACCATCTTAGGATGAGTGTTGGGAGTAGAGCTGGGGGGAAAAAAATCATATAACTTAAAAAACAGATCGACACAAAATTTCTGCCTCGAAGCTCCGCCAGTTTTGCCAGAACCCTTGTTTCACATGGACATTTTTTGCAGACGGACGCAGTGTTGGGTCGCATAAACTTTCCCAAAAACGACAAAGGAGCGTCTGTGATTTTTAAGACACTTTAAGACGTGTAATGTACATGTAACAAGATAAATATGAGTGAGCTGTATGGTAGGTAGAATTTCTTTTTTTACCTAAAATGTTAATCGCTAGCACGCTAATGCGAATCGTGATTGCTAACCATTTAGCATTTTGCTCTCAAATTCTGTACATCGAATTTGTATCATACACTCAGTACCAACAAACAAATGCAGTTTAAGGATTGAAGTCCATTAAATTAATATTACATGAGAATAAAATGCATATAATTTTTGTAATAGTGGGGGTCCATTATTATTCGATGACTTGACTGACGTTTTAGTTTATTTCGAGCCAGATCATGAATGGACATTAAGATTAGTTTTCAAATTAATTTTGTATTTATTCTTTGAAGCTATAAATGGTTTCATGTTTGATTTTAAGTAAAAGCAACAAGAAAACAAAACAAATTAACATTCATTAATTACAGTAATATTATTGACTAAAATGACATTACTTCAAAATTAATTGACTAAAATTACAATATATTTAAATTCCTCTACTAAAACTATACTAAATTTAATTGATTAAACATACAACAATTATATTAAAGTTATGAAATACAATTCCATTAATTATCTTAAAATAACTGACTAATGCTGTATTAAAACTAATGGACTTAAATTACATAAATTATATTGAAATTTCATGACTAAAATCACATTATTAAACTTAACTGACTGAAATTACATTCATTATATTGAATTGTGGGAACTTACCTTAAATATATCAAACTAATTGAGTAAACATAATAAATTATGTTAAGTTTCATTTTGGCATCGTTGTCTTGTTGAATGGCATCAATGTATTAGTTTGTGAAACAATGTAGAAGCACAGCAGATGTCTCAAGTTATCAAAACGGGTGTTGTATTATTTCACTGACAGATAAAATTCATTTTTTTACACTTTACTTTTTTATTGTAAGTACATTCCACATGCTGTACTTTTTTCCATGAGTTGAATCAGTTCTTTTTATTTAAGTCTTTTTATTTTATTTTTTTCTTACAATGTGTTCATAAGTGTCTGCACTTCTACTTATGTAAAGTGTAATTTAAAAATTTTATTTTTTTTTGCCACCTCTCTTGGTAAGTACCTTGCAGCAAACAGTTCTGCAGCATTGGAGCTTAATCCAGTCTTAGCGGGTGGCCGACGTGGAACAAAAAGTGCCGCATGACACATTAGTGTGTGTGTGTGTGTGTGCGTGCGCGCCTACACACAACTGTGAGACAGCATGGCGGGGGGCTGATTCACCTTACCCTCTAATCAGCAAGTGGAACATTAGGGAGAAAATTGTGCAACCTGAAGAACACATTAGCTCCTCAGAGGAACACCTCCATGCCTTTGGACCACGCGCATTAGAAATAAATGCATCAAAATGTGTTATTAATAGGATTTCAACCATTTATTGAGATAAAAAACTTAAAACTCATTCAGTGCCAGCCTTCCCAGTTAACATGGATATTTAACTTCTAAAGCCGTCAATGGCAGTGAATGTGTTTTAATGATGGGTGTAACGATTCATTCATTATATCAGTGTACCGATTTATATTCCTAACATCCGACTGGATCGATCTGTGCTTGACAAGTTAGCCTTCTGGATGAAAATATTATCGATTTAAATTGTTTTCAAAGCTAATGAATCAATTGTATCGATATGAGAAAAGAATGCACTGGATTTATTCAAGTCAGACTTTATGTGGAGGTCTGTATGTGTTGTATTTCAAAGAAACACGCTTGTAATTCCTTTTTTATTTTTCAGTTAGCACAACGTTACCTCCTCCTTCTCTTCCTCGTATCCTATTCTACATCCCATTTCTAGTCACTCTTTTTCGTAGTGCTCTTAGTGGTTGGACCGAGACACCACAGTATTAGTGTGTGTTATTTCCGAAGCACTTTTAGTGCAGTTTAAGACGTCAGCCTGTCTCGTGGATGGCAAATGAGAAGGTGGCGAGTTACAAATTATCACTATGGATGCCCGTGTGTGTGTCGTTGAACCCTTTGAAGCTTGCTCGCTGTCTTAGCTTAGCTCGCTAGCCGCTAACATAGAGGTGTCTTTTTGATCAACACATCGCTCAGCTGAAATAAAGTGTAATGTGTTGTGAATGTGATTACTGTGTCAAAACACTGTGTGTGTAGCAGAATTTCTGGCAACTTTGCTGCATGTGGAACCAAGTGTGGCCAGTTGAATTTTTTAGTTTATTTCTTACGAAAATGTTCAAACATGGCTAGGGCAATTATGCTATTAGTCTAACGAGTTTAAGATATAAATTTAGCACAAACTATGATTCCAAAACAATTTAATATCATTTCATTTTTTTTTTTTTTCTCCTGGTACTTTGGCTTCCTCCCACATTCTAAAAACATGCATGTTAAGAACATTGAAGACTAAATTGTCCATAGCTGGGAATCCTTGCTTGCTCTCCTCCTTTTAGCTCCTCTCACAAGCACAATGAATACATGTTTAAGTCCTGTCGACTGCATCGTGTGACAAAATACCCAAACCAGCAAACTGCAGTGCTGCCACACATTTATTTTTTATTTTTTTCCCCCATTTCAGGTAGACAAAGAACAAGTGTTTTTTTTCCAGCAGTAAAGCAAATATGTTTATTAAGCATTTTTTAACGTACATGGGGACAAAATTACACTTCATATGATACTGGAAGTAAATGAATGTTGAATGTACACTGCGATATTTACAGTCCCAATCATGCCAAGATGGCAGACAAAATTCCAATGAGGTGTTGAACTGATGAGACTGAACATTTTTTGCATTTTTTTTCCTAGCGGACTGACAGATTTCAGGCCTTTACAAAGTGTTTGTACATGCGATAGGTCACCATGATTGTAGTCCTTGGCGAAAAATAGCATAACATGATGCAAAAATATGACACAGCCTGTAACTGCAGCGTTCATGAGAAACAGATGTTTATTTTTTTAGGTCCTGTTTTGGCTGTTTTTTGTTTTTTTTTCAACTTTGGCTTGTTAGAGTCTTAAACCTCCTTTTAAGCCGTTTTCATGTCTTTTGCATTTGACCCCTTGACAGCGTTACACTCTCACAACAGTACTGCGTTTAGTTTAGCACCAAACCAATGCGGACGATACACCGTGGATATATTTCAATATTCTTATGCGCTCGCAAAAAAATATATATAAACACACAACTAAAGAGAAGAGGAAAAAAGAAAAATCCCATGGGGACAAAAATTTACCTTTGTTATCCTTTTTGTCATTGAACACTTAGAACAGGAGTCCAAAAATAGCTGCAGGCAACTTGTCCAAACACAACAGCACCATGGTAGAGCAGAACACACAAAAAAAGGTGGCTTTTCTCCCCAAAATAAATATGGTCTCATATCAAATGCTAACAAATCGCCAGGACTACTTTTAACACGGAACATAATGGAATACTTGGAGAAAGGCGGCCTATAGATACAACATTCAGGTGTTCATACGCTACACAGCCGACAAACAATAAAAAAAGAATAGTCGCAGACTGCGGATAAAATAAGGATGGGCTTACAGAGTAAATAAAACAAAAGCACGTCTGTCATTTGACTCTTTCCAAAGTGCATACACTTCTTTTTTTTCATTAAATAGCATATTAAATTATAATGATAGTTTTGCACGGAGAAGGCTGTAACAGAATTTAGGCACATTGAGTATCAGTTCACAGAAAGCCTCAAGGCAGCTACCGATCAACACTCTCCCCCAGCCCCGAGTAAGGTTTCCACTTTTTGAGATCTTCCAAATGCAGTTGCTTTGGCACGTTTGTGACTGTTGGCATTCAGGAAGGATTTGAGTGTTTCTCAGGGAGGAAACAGTCCAGATGGAGAACATTCTTCATGCAAGTCTGATTAGATCCGATCCAGCAGCAACCTAAAAGTTGGTCATTGCAAATGTGCCGTCTTTCTGTCTGTCATTGACACAAACAACTATAAGGGGGTCTCCTTTTTATAGTTGAAGCCGGGGTCCGATCCTTCAATCTGCAGTCTGAGGGCTTGTTTAAGGCTTAGCTCCGTGTCTCCGATGGGGTAGTTTTCTAGGACGTCCTGGTGGTGGCCTCGGTTTTGGGCCGCGCGAGAAACCGACACCCGACCCAAGAACACCTGGTGACCCTGTAGGTGGTAATTGGGGTTGGTCATGATGCCGTTGCGTTTCTTCTCGGCGCAGCTCTGTTTGTGGATGAAGAGCTGGTCCTGCTGTGCTGAGCTTCCGAATACGACCTTGCAATGGGGGTCCTTGGCGACCGATTTATTGAGGGAGAGGCGCTTGTCTAATTGGGTCATCTCATACTCAAGGACCTGGCCTTGCGTCGAGCCGCCGTTCTTGGATTTTTTCTTGTCCGGCCCTCCTTTGCTGTTTGCCATGCCATTTACGAGCTTGGTTCCCTTTGTCGACTTGAGGCCGGGTTTTGGCAACGACCAGTCAAAGTCACTGGACGGCGACGGCGGTGGCTGCTGGCCAATGGATTTTGTGGTGGAGGAAGGCGAGACGATGGATTGTCTGCTGCGGCTACGGGGCAGCGAGTGCTGCTGGATTTGTTCGGTGAAGGTCATGCCGGGGAAGCTGTCTATGGGTACAGTCTGCGCCGTGGCCGTGGACGACGTGGTCCTCAGGGACGAGTTCTTGGAGCTCTTAAGTGAATTGTTGGACAGTGATGATTTCTGTCTATCTACCGTGGAGTCGGGGGAATCTGACGGCGAACTGAATGCGTGCACGGGCCCGTTGGTGAGACCGCCGCGTCCTGTTGACTGCAGATCTCCCGCGCCGGTGCTGCCAGAACTGCTGGACTTGATGGTGAGTGACTGCATTTTACCTGTCATTTTGTCATCCATTGTGTGCACCGGGGACGGATTGCTGCCGTTTAGAGTTGTGGCTCCGTACTTTTCTAAGAGTTTAATGATGGTGGAGTGGCCGCCTTTGGCCGCCACTCTCATTGCTGTGCGTCCAAACTGGTCAGCGTGGTTTGGGTCGGCACCGTTTTCAAGAAGTATCTGGACCACGTCGATGTGACCCTCCTGGGCGGCGATGCCTAAGGCCGTCGCACCCTGGTTACACGTGTGGTCGACGCGTGTGCCGTTTTCTATCAGAAACTTTACAACTCTGGTGTGGCCTTGCCAGGAGGCTGATTGCAGGGCGGAGCGCTTCTCGTTGTCGCAAGCGTTGACGTCGGCATGGTAATTGATGAGCAGCCGTACCGTCTCCAAGTGACCCTGCCAGCAGGACACGTGGAGGGCCGTTCTTCCCTCTGTGTCGCACGCTTCCACGTTGGCGCCATTCTCTAGGAAGTACTCCGACATTGCCAGCTGGTTTTCCAGTGCCAGTATATAGAGCGTCGGGCGTCCGTCTGCGTCCTTGTAATCGATGTCGGCACCGTGGCTTAGCAGAAGCTCGACAATGTCCCGGTGACCTTCCAGCGCCGCCACCCTGAGAGCGTTCCTCCCGTCATAGCCTCTCTGGTCTATACATGACTTGTTGTCTAGAAGAATCTGGACGCAGTCGTAGTGCCCCTCTTGCGCAGCCAGTATCAGCTGTATCCTGCCGTCGTTGTCAACCTCTGTGCATCGGGCACCTTGCTCGATGAGGGCTTCACACACTTGCCGGTGGCCTTCGAAGGACGCCATGTGCAGCGGGGTCCAACCAGCGTCGTCCCGGTGGTTCTCATCCAGACCTCTGTCCAGCAGAGTCCGGACAACCTCTACATTGCCCTGAGCGGACGCGATGCTCAGCACGGTCCTCCCCTCGCTGTCAATGCTGTCCACGGCCGCGCCCCAAAATAGCAATGTGTTGACAACTGATGCATGACCCATGGATGCAGCTGCGAGGAGAGGGGTGCGCCCGTTGTTGTCTGTGTGGTCCACGTCGGCGCCGCCTTCCAAAAGTAGATCAACGACGTCCACATGTCCTTCGTAGCCGGCCACCAGGAGAGGAGTCATACAGTCTTTGTCGCAGTGGTCTACCTCTGCCCCCCTGTCGATGAGAAGACTCACCACAGAGGCATGGCCTTTACTGGCAGGGACGCAGAGAGCCGCCACCGAGAGGGCGGTCCGACCATCCACGTCCTCGTGGTTGACTTCCGCCCCGTGGTCCAGGAGGTGCTCCACTATCTCCCGGTGTCCCATGTATGCAGCGGCGATGAGGGCTGTTCTTCCTTCATTGTCGGCCTTGTTGACTTCGGCCCCATGCTGGAGGAGGTTAAGCACAATGTCCTCATGGCCCCCCCAAGCGGCTGCCCTCAAGGCGGTCCTGCCGTCGGCATCGGCGCAGTCCACTTTGGCGCCAGCGTACAGCAGAGCGGACACCACCTCTGAGTGTCCACCCCACCCGGCTGAGCGCAGCGCTGTCCAGCCATCGTGATCCGTGTGGTTGATGTTGGCCTCGCAGCCGATGAGGCAGTTGACCACTTTGGTGTGGCCCTGCCTTGCAGCTAGGGTGAGCGCCGTTTGTCCGTGGTTGTCTTCCAGCTCCATGTTCGCCCCTCTAGAGATGAGCAAAGTGACGACATCAAGGTTGCCGCTGTACGCTGCGTTGGAGAGCAGAGTTCTAGCGCTGGAGTCGCACTGGTTCACAGAGGCTCCATTGTCTAGTAAAGTCCGTATGGAGTCCTCTCTCTCCAGGGCCTGTTGTACGATACACGAGGCGTGGTCGTCTTCGTTGTTCACGTGAGCGCCCGCTTTGACCAGAAGTTGCAAAACCTCCTGTTCCCTCGGTATGGAGGTGGTAAGAGAATCTTTGGTGGGGGTACCGTTCCAGACCATCCAAAGAGCCAAATTGACCGGTTCAATCTGCAGATTGGAATTCACGAGGTGAAGCGCGAATTCCTGCACTTCGAGGGGTTTGAGCTGCTTCGCCCGGCACGTGTAACTCATAGCCAACATCCGGTGTCCCTCCGCAGCATTGCAGAGGTACTTTTGTGTGCAATGCTTCACATCCAGCAGCCACTCTGCAAAACTGTAATGGAAAAGGATTTTGGTGCTCTCGAAACCGTCCATCAACAACTTGGAGAGGATGTCCATCTTTTTCTGAAACTCTTCCATTGTTAGCGTCGTGTTTTTGGTCCAGACTGCGTGGTACAGTTCCTTCACCGTGAGCGGCCTGCACGTGGCCAGGATGACGTTGAGGATGGGCTGGACTTTGGCAAACTGTTTCCTGACAAACAGTCTCTGGCAGAGCCACAGGTAGAGGCCGTTGAGTGTGCCAGGGATGTCACGGATCTCGCGCAGCATGATGAAGTTCTCCACCACGCCGTCCAGTACTCGCTCCAGGTAGAGGAAGCATCCACTGCTCTTGATGTGGAGCTGGTTGAGCATCTCCGCCGTCTCCTTGGTGAGATGCTGCCTCAGGGCTTCCTCCTGGTCCAGACGGTGGAGGATGTACTGTTGTACGTCCTTAACGATGTAGGCCTTGCGCAGATCGTCCAGGCTGATTTTCCGGAATCCTGTTTGGAAGACAAAAAGTACACTTAGATTAATGACAAATATATGTAGTCATTAAACATTTACAGTATTTTATCATAAAATTCTAACAAAAAGCTAAAACTTTAACCCCTGCGGTTTAAACAAATGTGTGACTTATTTGAAGATTTTCTGCATCCCAGGAGCACCACATTCTCTGCAATTCTTAGCATGTCTTTAATTCACTAAAATTGTTTCCTGTTCAGCATTTTTTGTAGTAAGCTCTATGTTAAAGAGTTAACTGTACATATAGCCTAATCACAGCTATCTTCGGGCGAGAGGCGGGGTACACCCTGAACTGGTCGCTAGCCAATCGCAGGGCACATACAAACAAACAACCATTCACACTCACATTCACACCTACAGGCAATTTATGTCACGTACGTGGTTAGGGCGAAGGCGAGTAACGCAAGGCAAGAACATGGTGGACCCAATTGCAGGGAAGCAGGGAGGCAAGGCAGGAATGTGGGAGTCTCAAAATAATATTTAATCTTCAAAAAGGGAAAACAAGGATATTGGATAAAGCAAAACTGAACGAAGTCCCACAACAGATAATCAAACCAAAGTAACAAAGAAACACTTGAATATCTAAAACTGGAAACAAACTATGACCTGTGAGTAAGACGTGGAATAGATAGGGAAAATGACAACTGACAATGACATACCACAATGATAAAGACAACTGACGACTATGACATGGCAAAGACGTGACAACGACAATGAACCGACAAGAAGTGAAAGAAACCAGGGAACTAAATACAAACAAATTGACGACACAACGAGGAACACCTGGACAAGACACGAGTGGCTGGAGAGAGCTGATTGGTCGACACAAAGTAGACGAGAACAGGTGGACACAACCTAATGAGCACACGACAAACATGGAACACAGGAAAACATGGAACAAAACTAAACACAACCCAAACCAAAACAATTTAGAGTCTTCAATCAAGCTGCCACGCATGTTTTTGTGATGTGGGAGGAAACCGGAGTACCCGGAGCAAACCCGCGCAGGCACGGGGAGAACATGCAAACTCCACACAGGCGAGGCCGGGATTTGAACCCCGGTCCTCAGAACTGTGAGGCAGATGTGCTAACCAGTCGGTCACCGTGCCGCCCAGACTCATCATCATACTAAGAATGTGACGCAATGCAGCCTTCACACTGAAGGTGATCGACCTGGCCACTGAAAAAGGCAGTTTTCGTTTTCTCTTGTGTTTGTATGTGTAATGCGTGGCCGGTGAGCTAGTGGTTACCAAGTCTGCCTCACAGTTCTGAGGTTCAGGGTTTGACTCTCAGCTTTGTCCTTCCTGAGTGGAGTTTGTTTGTTTTTCCTGTGCTTGCGTAGTACTCAGATTTCCTTCCACATCCCAAAAACATGCAGGTTAAATGGAAACTAAATTCTCCATTGGTGTAAACTGAGTGTGAATTGTTATTCGTCTAAATGTGCCTGGCAATTGACTGAAGACCAGTCCAGGGTCTACCCCGCCTTTTGCCTAAAGTCAGCTGGGATAGGCTGCAGATCACCCTGAGGACAAGCGCTACAAAAAAATAATGGATGGATGGATATGTGCGGCTTATAAATCAGTGAGCTCAATAGACTGATGTTAGGATATTTTAAGGCTAACTTTAAAATCATACCCTGTATTTAGACATTGATTCAGTACTTTTCAGATAATTAGGTTGAGATAATCTTCAATTTCCTCAGGAACGGGATAACCGACTAAAACACATCCTTTTGGAGGAAATGAGCGTGTCATCCCTCTGGCTGCTGGCAGAAGAGACCATCAAGCAGCAGTTAGCTTTGAACTTGGGCAATAAGTCGTGAAGGGAAAACAAATCTGGGCCGGGTAAACTTACGGAATGCTCTCACTGTGTAGGGTTATTTTAACAGCGAAGCGTGCATACGTTACAGTTGAAATGTCAACTTTTGTGGAGGAGTGACCCCCATAAAATGTGAGAAATGTGTCTGGCCACAACAAAAAGCACTCCAACAGATACACAGTGGTATGAAGTAAGAACAGATGGGTGAAGAAATAAGTATCCCCTGCTGAAAGAAAACATGTTTGACTACATAGCCTCATATTTGGCAGCACGATCGGCACAAATGTTAAGAGCACAACATAAGCTGTGGTTATGGGGAGTTGACGTACGAGTGAGGGGGCGAGGGAAAAATCCTATCGCCCGCTGATTGTGCATGGCGTCCTTCTATCGTAGGTCTTTTTCTGCTGAGAGGGTTGAGGCTTCATGAACATCTTTAGGAATAATTACTTTCTACCATGGTTTTCTTGAAGATGCACTTTCTTGTATGTTAAAGCCATCTGTGACCGGTGTGATCAGTGCACTCTGGAGTGCCTTTGTTTACAATTCCCACAGTTTTCAGGGCCGCTGGGACCAGAAGAACTGACAATTCGGGTTTTTACATCAAGTATCCCTGTGGAAAAGGTCTTCCCACCCGTGTACAAATATCCAGATTTTTAATAGATTCATTGATCTAATACATTGAACTATAACCTATTCACAAATTCACACAGTCATGTTTTTTTTGTGCTCTTTATCTGTTTCTAAGAAAATTGTTGTCTTGGAAGTATGTTGAAGTGATGCATTTTGACTGTTCTTAGAACTTTGTATGTCTGGTAGAGGCTAAGTTTAGGCCTGGGTTGTCTAGCAGAAGTTACGGAGAGTCTTTGTCGCATGACGGCAACATACATGCGCACTTCCAGTGCATTTCTGTAAAATCAAATCATCTGTAAGTCATTTTTTAAGAGGAATGTAAGATAAGTTTAAAATGATTATAGTGTTTCAGGATCATAGTTTGTGGGACAGAATACATATATATGTATGTGTATGTATTTATGTATGTATGTATATATATATATATATATATATATATATATATATATATACACTGACTGAATGTTTAGATAGCTCATCATTTGTATTTATGATTGCTTTTCACTTGTAATACACCCCTCACGGGAGATCTATCGTTACTCAAACTGTTGCCAAAGCTGAGGCTACTGTTTGGATACGAACGGGCTTGTGGAATTTTACTCCCACGAGGCCAGCCAACCCACACCTGGAGGCTGGATAGCAAACAAGACGGGCAAGGCGGCAGTTCCCAAGCATGTAGTGAAATTTAGGACAAGGATCCAAGACAAGGGATGTGCACTCCCCGCTAATATTTGAGTTGTTTCGTCCTTGAGACCTCCATAGAATAAAAAAAAAAAATACTTGAGTTCTTGTGTTATGCGTGTATGGAAGAACGTAACTGACACATTCCATTGTTACAGCTATAAAGTTAGCTTAAATTTATAAGCTATACACTGATAGTAAGTGTTCATGACAACAAAAACCCAATGACCCTAACCCACTTTCAGTTAATTGTTGCAATGAACCATGTGCCGTTTCCTCCGACCGCCCCCTCCCTTTCTTTTCTTTGGCCGCATGACTTTTTGCTCCGGTTCCAACTTCAAAAATCAAAAGAATCACATTAGCAGAATTTTGGAAATATGCGTGACTACCGAAAAACAGTTGCAGATTGTGTTGCTGTGACTGCACACTTGGGAGATTTGTTTACTCGACATTAGTCCTTACAACTTTTATCAGAAACACTTAAGAATATCAAATATATTCCCTTGTTTTATCATCTCAGAATTTTAAGGTTCTTTTGGGCCAGACTCGATGGGGTATTTAGTCTGACTGTGAGATTCTGATGTCACCGACTCTCTGGACCATAGCCTTCTACGGACACTCTGGGTTTGCAGCAGCTGGGTAAGCCATGAGCTAAGCAGAGGGGAAGAGGCCATTAAATGGCTCGGATGAAAAAGTAATGTTTTGCCTTGAAGTGGAATTTAATTGGTTTTATTCACCGAGGGATCCGTGTGAGCACACGGTCTACTATGGAGGAATGCTTCAAGCTGTGATATCTCCTCAGCGAAACAAAATAAAATTGCCTCTCTGCCGCAGACAAAACATTCCGTGGTTACTGACACAACAATTGTAAGGATAGTCACTTGAAACCACCAGGGGTGGAGAATGCGGGAGTGAAGCCGTGAAGTCAAGCCACTGCCCTATACTGTGTCTTTCAAACAGAACAGAGAAAAATTGCATTTACCTCGAGCAATTTTACACCGTATAACAGGGAAAGATGTCTGTCACTACAGTATACATGGTTTTCTTCAGTGAAGATTTTATTCCTATTGTAATCTACAATATCAGGTTTCGCAAACTTTGTCAGCTCAATACCTAAATTAGAAATGTGTTTTACCCTTGATATCACGAAAAAGTATTGAAAGGTAGTTATGGCCATTGAAAAAAATGAAGGCCAACAAAATGTATTAAGTGGTATTTTTTTTACGAGACATCATGCATGACACAGTTTCAATCTGCAAAACAAACAAACAAAAATCCAAGACCTCTAAATTTGGTTATAGTCGCCAAGAATGTCATTTTATACAGTAACTCTCAAAATCAGTGCACAAAGTTGTCAGTTAAGTTGCAAAACAATGTTGTTGGTTTTAGAAAATATTGAGAAGGTATTAAAAAATGCTTAACTTAAGGATTTTCGTGGATCCTGTTTACCACGGTTTACGATGTAGTTCCATTCTTACAGCAGCCACATAACTCAAATTTCCAACCGTGCTATAGTTTATCACGAATGTATGCAAAAGCAGTGGTTAAGTCATAGTTACAATACAGTATGCAGTATACTGTATTTGTAAGAAAAACAGGCGTAGACCATAGATAAACAATTAAATGCAGAACAGTAAGTACGGTGGTAAACTAGTTCATTGCACACCGATAGAAACCTTGTATGTCAGGACCTGGGAAAACAGAGAACCCCCTGTATACCCTGAATATGCATAAAATCATTTTTAAGAACATGCCGAAAAAATGTGGATTGATGGTCAGTAAATTAGCTAACACCTTACTTAAACAAACAGTGACCCATAACCAATTTAGGGCCCCAACCTCAAATTCGGGTAACCCTGCATTAGATTATGCCAGTCCAGACTAGGGATGGGTATCGTAAGGTACGGTACTTTAACTGTTTATATACATTTTAAATGTAGATTTATTTTTTTTAATATCTGAATTATCACAGGCTTTTTTTTTTTTTTTTAACTTGTGTTGCAACTGCAACGACATTAATGTAAAATAAATTAATAAAAAATGATTTACAGAAAAATAACTTTCTTGAAAACAATCACTATTATAATGTTCAACATTATATAAACAGTTCATAAGAAAACAGTGGCGTACAACTCCTGGAACTGTTCATCTTGCGCATGAGCCGAAGCTAGCCGTGCCTCTTGTGCATGGCTCTGGTGTGGGGCGAGATGGAGAATATCTTAATTTTATTGCAAGTTAGAAATTAGATTGGGGATATCAAAGGTGCAAAATAACGTTCATATAGTCTAAATAAATAAAAAATAAATGTCATTTCTCCAAGACCGTTAACAGAACCGTTAAGGGTGGAGCTTGTCAACTCTCTCTTTAATTATTTCGCCCAGGGCAGATTTAATACCAGGGCTCAGTACTAGCTATCCCTAGTCCAGACAGCATTTTTGACAGAATCACAGTTAAACAGGACACAGGAATGCAACACGTAGCTTGGCTATAGGAGCCTTCCAAAAACTTAATCTTGTTCAGTCAACAAAGCCTCGACTGTAGTATCTGTGTGGTCGCTTTTAGGTCCGAACAATAGTGGCGGCGAAACAAACAACAAGTGCCACATTCATCAGTGTGAGAGATGCAGCGCCAGAGTAAAAAAAAAAAATTTAAAAAAAAAGGCCTCTCAGCCAGCTGCTACTTGTTACAGAACTGGATACCAGCCACAGGAGACACAGCTCCAAGTACAAAAGAGCGACTGTTTGCCTTGGAGATTATTTTTTTATATTTACAAACCAGGCAGAGGGCATGTGTGCGTCGGGGAAACTGATGGCGTGAGCTCATGGGTCAGTGTTTAAAGTAGAGATGCAGTGTCTCGAATCGTCCACGTTCCTTTTTGCGGGACAGCGTCTTAGGTCAGCGGATCAGCAAAGAAAACAGAAACCTAAGCCCGGCTGCCCTCAGACGCTCCGGCAAAGCCGTTCGCGACAGGGTCTGCTCGACAGCTGCGCTGATCGCCGCTCCAGCGAGCACTTGCACGCCAATCTCCTCGACACAAGTATGAGGACCAGAGTCCAGAAGGGACTACAGACAAGTGTGGTTATTTCATCTGAGAGAGATATTGTTTTGTTTGCCAAGCTCTCTGTTGATCTCTCTTTGGAGAGATGATCGTAGAAACTAGTTCTTTTTACGGCACTGCATCACAATCGTTTCACCTACTGGTAATTAATTATGTTGCACTGGGGACGACGATCATGCTCAAACATGCGTTCCGCTAAATTGCAAGTCGCTTTCCAGTCAAACCTGTTGTGGTTTAACTGAACAGGTCTGAGGGGGCGGAGGAGGGCAGTGGGGGTACACAAAGTACCTGCGACTTTTGAGTGACAGAAGCTCATTACGATGCAACAGGACACTATAAGGCGGTTGCACCTGGTCACGCCAACGTATTGCAAAGTTATCACCATATCTCACGCTGCTTCTTTCAACACCACAGCTGAGCAAGTTGACAAGTACTCAAATAACCAGCGAGGCCACGCAGCCTTGCTCCACATGAAAGATGTTTTTTTTTTAACTGTCTGTTCAGCTTAAACAATTAATGAGACTGCTGCAACATGATGGATGTATTGCAATTTTTTTACATTTCCATTTAAACACCGTAACCGTACACTGGAATCGTGCCAAAACAAATCTCTCATTGTTAGGATAGATGTTGCGTGATTATGGCTTGTAATCTGTAGCGATGGGCATAATCGATCATTAAGAGTTGATTGATGGCTGATGAAATGGAGTGCCCTACTCATTTTGTTTTGCGCTGTTGATTCAGTCTCATCTAGTTTGAGATAACAAAAAAACAACCACATGGGATCAGCTATGGATAGTTGAGCAACATGCTACGTGGAAACATCAACTTTGGCACATTTTCACTCAGAAACATCTTATTTTTTGAAAGAAAAGTACACATTAAGAATCTATTACTAGATTGACTGTATTTCTGATTTAATGTTCTATTCATTGAAAAAAAATTGCTTTTCTTTAAAAAAAAACAAGGGCCTTTCGAAGTGACCCCAAAACCTTTGAAGGGTAGTGCATGTGAATAATGCATCCATCCATTTTTTTATACCGCTTGTTCTCTCGGGTTGATAAATGTAGCTGACTTTGAGCAAGAGGCAATGAACATCCTCGACTGGTCGTAGCCCAAAGTAAACAAACATTTTACTTGAACAAACAGTCCCCCCCCCCCCCCCCCCCCCCCAGAATACCAGCAACCAATTTACATATCAATAATACATAATAATTAGAATACAAGGTAATAACCAGTATCAATCAAGAAAATGTAGTCAAATGCCTATCCCTCATATTGGACCTCACAAACTAAAGGCTTGTTTACCCTGGACCGTTACTGAATAAAAATTTAAAACGGTGTTGGGCACTCATTAGTCAATACAACAACAGTACTTGTTTCAGAAATAGGTCTCGAAGTCGACTTTTTTTTCAGCTGTGTTTAAGGCTTGCTGTGAACATGGATCCGCCTTGTCATCTGTACGTGAAACCTTTCGACCAAAACTCTGGTTTTTACTTGATTGTTCTTCCATAATCTATGCATGCTCCAAAGTCCCTTCCCCCAATCTAGTAGATAAGGAACCAAAACATTATTCATCACACTGCCAGCTATCTCATTTACATATTCCATGATGTAATCGTGAACTAGGAAAACAAATACTAAGCGGCTAAAAGGGGGTATAGCACGACAACTTAAATACGTACTGTACGAAAGTCAGAACACGCAGTAGTCTATTCCTATTTTATGCTAACACAGTAAGTCATAATTACAGTAAATATTTGTAAAAAAAAAAAAAAAAACACACAAAATTTTGGTGACCATTGATTTGCAGTTTTGTGACATTAAACAATGTAACGCTTTTTCTCGAGTGAGCGTATGGAGAGGAAAATACTTTGTCCATAAAATCGCAAATATTTGGGCGATCGTTCTGATGTTTTCAGTGGTTGAAGTGGGCATACAGTATGCAGAGCTGTCCACATAAATTTCGGTGACGTTTGAGCGCAGATTTGTGACATTAAGCTACGTTAAGCTTTTTCTCTGTAATCAGTATATAAAGGACTCCCCAGTTGAACATGTTCTATTTCACCGCAACTCCCTGGTGACCTTGCTAGTCTTCAGGAGACATCACGGAGAGGTCTCTGCAACCAGCAGACTCGAGTCGCCATCAAGTCACCAACTAGTCTCCAAGTCATAGAGACAAAACCCAGCTATAAATACATGCAGGTCATTGCTAACCGACCAATAGGAATGTGACCTAAAATGTCGATGTAGCATTATCAGTATTTGCAACACACAACTCTCCTACTCGAGGTGTGAAAAAGCTGTGAGCGCTGCGAGTTTCAAGCCCCCACAGGATCGGATTTCCTATCGCTCGCCCCTTGTTTTATGTTCATCAATACACTTCCCGCCGACCCGGTGTAAAGCATTCCACGTTTCCAATCACCGGCACAACAAATACACAATTCACATTTTAATCATTCTATGCAGACAAACCAACGCCAGAGAGATCTGGAAACCTTTTGTTGCTTCACTGGCAATTTATCCAGACCAAGAAAATATCAGCAGCAAGGCAAAATCAGTGCAGAGTTATAACTGTCAAGCAGGTCATGAGGCGAAAAAGATCTTTACTTAAAAGCAAGGGGAGCAAGAACAGGCAGAATGTGCCAGGAATTCCTTCTATTTTTATCCATACTAAAGTCTAATTAAGACCTAATTATAACACCCTTTAATTAAAGCATAATCCGATAAGTCTACCTCTGTCTAACTGCTTCAGAGCCTCGGAAACATAAAAACGCTCTGTATAGAAGTACTTGGAAGAGGTATGTCACATACCAAAGGGCATCACACAGATTCGTCTGCCATGTCACTGCAGTGGCATTGGTGGAGATAGACCTGTAATTTAGCCAGCAGTCAGACTGCATGCTGGTGAAATTACAGTATTCAGCCAGGATTACGGTCTTCAAATCATCTCAAGTGGTACTCGACTTGCAGCCCAACAGATGACATCTCATGCATGAATGTTGAGCATAAATGTGCTTGTCGGATACCGCTGATCGCTATGATGACATTTTGGGGACTGAATTATTATGTGTGCGAAATGTTCCTGCACTCATTATATCGTCATCAAAAAAACCTTGTAATATCATAACTTGGGTCGAATTCGGAATCGTACATTTTCACCGTAAACTGTAAAGCAAGGTACACACATACCCACAATTGGGCCATATTTAAGCATTTTCCCTCAGCAAAGTACCGATGATCAGATGTCCCTAAAATATGATCCTGAGCGATTATCCTGTGGTGTGGGGTGTGTTAAGAGAAATGTTTCCATGCCGACCGGCTTGGAAAACAGCCAAGGCCAACAATCATAAATGTTAAACCAGTTCAATATCCACGTTAGCAAATCCTTGTGTGTGTACTCAATGCCAAATTGAGCCGAGCCGCAGAAGACTCTGTGATTGTGATGTGAAATGGAGCGATAGCTAATTAGGAAAGTTTGCGCTGTTGACGAACACAAATACAGAAGAGCAACTAGTTGTGTTGAGTGTTTTTTAGAACATGTCTCCCAAGTCGTTCACCACAATTAAAATGACAAGGAGAAGAGTTGCCAATGTAGATAACAGTTATCCTAGCCTCTTCTATTTCTTCTTCTACTACTACTCTTTCTTCATCCCTTGTATTTTCTGGCAATCTAGATGCCCTGTGGCACAATGCTGCCTCTCACAGGTCAATCTACGATACTACGACAGACATCTGATTTGAGTTAGGAGAATCACGATTGTAGGTGGAGATATGGCTATGTCTGCGGTGTGCTGTGTTGGTCATCTCAAGTACACAACACACTCAAAGAGCAGAAAGAACATACTTGGCAATTCTTTTCCTCGTGATGTGTAGGGTCTCTCACTTTAAAAAAAAATCGGTTCAAATGGTAAAACCCGTTATGTGTGCACCCCGCTTGAAAGAATAAGAAAGGGTAGGCGATAGGAAAGTCATTGCCTTCCAAGGCAATTTTCCAAGATCATTTTCTTTTGGTTTCAAATTCATATCGTGGATTATTTTCTAATTCGCCAAATCCTTGTAATCCTTGATGAAGTTCTTGATTTATTTAGTTACACTATGTCTTTCGCACTGGTACGTCTCCATCATCTAAACACATAATTTTCGGCCTATTCATAGGTATCTCTGTCTCTCTTGGGGGAGCATTCCTGCAGTCCAGAAGAAGTAAAACAACTTGCTGCTTTACAACTATTTGTGTTGTCAGCGTGCCAGAAGCACTTGCAATGACCTCTAAATGAGGCGGCTGACAAAAAAAATAAAAAATCTCAAACAAAAAATGTATATGCACGGAGATGTTAAAAACTACATTGACCTTTTTACAGTGCACTGTGTTAAGATTCTGCTGTGGGCCACGATGACAAAAGGACATCTTGAAAGATGGAGGGGTGCTTTAAACATACTCTTCTCCTTTGTGAATGTCTGCAGTAAATCAATTGGGTCTCTTGGCAGCTTGGGCAAAAAGAACGCGCCATTCACAGCAGCGGGCACGGCGAGGTGAAGACCGTGATTCACGTTCCCAGGGTGGGCTAAGTAAGCTCCCTCTGAGAGGAGACCCAGCCCGTAGCCACATTTAGCTTTTATTGTACAATAGATAGGAATTTATAACGCCCCCCCCCCCCCCCCCCCCCCCAGGGATGATTCAATAGCTGTAAAACTTGCCATGTGTTGAAGATCACCTGATTAGTTTTGGGTCAAACAGCCCGAAACTGTGTGATCTTAGGATCCCCCCCCCCCATCCCCAACATGCCTCACAAAATGAGTAGTCTTCTAAAAGGGGCCACATGCTTTGTGTAGCATTTCCCAGCCAATAACGCAGTTAATTAAATCTATGATTCATTACCGCAGGGGGCGGGGGGGGTGTGGTATTGCTGGGGGAATTCATGTGAGTGTGAATGTGCGGCTAGTTCAAAGTTTGTGGAAGGATCAAATTGGCGAAACAACGAAAATGATGCATGTCCTGATTGGGGAAGTAAACCTCACTGAAATAGCTGGAATGCCCTCATGTAAACGGGCTTGGGGTGGGTTCTCTTGTGCAGCCCCAGTAGCACTCCATCTCTGTATGATGATTATAACTGCAGTGATCAAATATTTGCATTTCACTAATCTGAACAGTCTATGGGTTTTGTTACATTATGTGGATGACCTACAGTAGCAGGCGGAAGGGCACCGGCAAATAGCAGGGTGCATGCACATAGTCAGAGGTTTCTCCTGTTCATCAGCTACCTGCAATTATGTCACCATTATACATAGTCATCCATTTTCCAGTCTGACTGAGTCACTTTCCCACCAAAACCATACATGGTCACAGTTTGTGATGTACTCTGTAGAGAAGGGTTCAAGTTCGAGTACCATGGTTACTGTGACCTAACCAAATGATCCACGGAAACAGACCAGAGCTCCATTAGGGGTGCTTTTAAATGACAAAGATGAGTAAAAATTAATCTGTCCTTCATTTCATAAAAGATGGGCTTTCATTGTGAAACCATGACGCGCCATCTTTAAAGCTACACCGTTATTATCCATCCTATCCATCCATCCTCTAAACAGCCCTGATAATGTGCTGAAGGGTGCTACGTTGCAAGGAAGTGAATTTTCAAAGGAACAAATTGGTCACAAATGGGGGAGGGGAGGGATTGAATGAATAGCTCTAGTACATTCTGCTCACTCACTGTGGCTGCCTTTTTTAAATTTTATTTTATTTTTTAATCTAACCATCTCTCCAGTTACTAAAAGCCACCTATGAAAAGATGAAAAGATTTTAATCTAGGGTTACATGTCCTTCTCTTTTTAATAGCTGCTGCAAATCTGATACATTTTTTCAAAAATTATACCCGTGTGCTCTTTGTATGTAGTCAAACGTAGAAAATTGACACGGATAAAGATTGGAGAATGGTATTTTCCTGAAGTTCTTGACTTGAGTTCTTTGAATGTTCAAAGTCCTTGAGACTGAAAGAAAATACCAACAGCTGGGTGGAGGCCGAGTAATTGGACTGTGTTTACTGCCACTTTTTAAAATCTTACACCTTATTTCATTTGCAAGCTTGAGTTGCATGTCCCCACTTCCATCCCGCCCTCTTCTTTGCTCGGCCTTCTCTCCCCGGGACCTTGTAAAATTGCTGTGCACTTTAACCAACTCCTGACCAAAATTGTCGCCTGAAGTGTTTCCACTCCACTGCCCCTATCGAGGCTGTACAGTAGCACTGCACTGAGTTGGGGGGGGGGCCCTGGAAAAGCAGCATGTTCTCTGTAGATTTGTTACATACTGTTTTTTCAGTCTGTAAATTCCAAGTTCAACACGGGGGAAGACTGGGATTTTATCATAAATGAGTGATCATAACACGCGAGTGCCAGGAGATCCAAATTCGCACTCCTGTCGCAAACAGAAGCGTCTTTGTTTGCGAGCTGAGCGGATGCGAGCGAGGCATTCTGCTGCAGGCCTCAGAAAAGCCTCCTTCATCCTGCTCCGGTCTCCGAGGTGTTGAAAAGTTCACAGAGCGCATTCCAAAGGGTGAGACGGACACAAGGAATAATACTTGAGCAAAGGGAGAAGAATCTAGAGTTGTGCTCTCCTGAGGGTAGTGGAGGAAAAAAAAAACTAATGCTTGATAATGTGCGTAAGACTCCCAAAGACAAGTGCACTTCTTCTCCTCACAAGGATTCTTATGGTCATGGTCTCATGGTTAAGAGTCTTTTATGCAAACCTTATCCACAAAACCCCAAACTATCACCAATCCAGAATAAGTCTGCTGCCTTCTCAACCAATATTTTCTGGTAAATTTACTGCCACAGACGTATATACAGTATACTGTACGTCAAGTACATTTTTCAGCGGTTAGGCCTGACAGTCGCCCAGCTTGTCTGTGAAATTCAGCTTTGTAAACCACTGCAATGACTAACATATCCCAGTAGATGGCGGCGTTGTATCGCTTTGGATTTGAGATCAGCACAGCTTTTGAGTAGAAGATAAAAATTAGGAGGTGAATCTCAGCTTGTCACACCAATTATTAGGAATTATGAGTTTTTCGCAATTTACGGCATGTAAAGAAGCCACACGAGCCATGCCATGAGTCACCGTCTCTTGGGTTTCGTTCGTGTCATTGAACAGAACTCTGTTGCAAATTGTACTCAAGTGTCCTATTTTAGACACAGTGATGAATGACTAACGTGCACTCCTAATTCAATTGAATAGAGGCAGGCCACGGAAAATGGGTTACGCTATTTTGTTTATGTGCATGTCTGCAAGAAGCAAAGTTATTATTATTGTCTTCAGCTCAAAGCGGAAGACTGAATCCAGACATAACAAAACGCGCTGCAAAAAGCATCCGTAAAAGAGGAAAGCCAAGGCTATTGTAGGCTTTGCGGAAACGTGCCAGTGCACAAACTCAATAAGAAATAAATGAGGCGCTACAACACATCCAGGAGCACACATTCACATTCCAAAATGTAAAAGAAAGAAGGGGAAATTAATATCTATGACCTTCGCTCCTTTCAAAATGGTGGAATCACGTGATGAGCAAGTTCTTGTTTAAAAGCAGCCCATTGAGGAGAATGTTGACAACCATTTGCCCTGCAGTTTCAAGCAGAGATTGACGAAGGCCCCGTCGCCATCAAAGAGCCATTAAAAAGGAAAAGTGAAAGTAGGCAGTCGAGAATGGAGGAGGAGGACCACAACAGCTGTTTATCACATTTTTAACTGATGAAAACCCAGGCAAAACTGCAACAGACAGCCAGCGATCCGAGTCCTACTCTGTAGTCTGGGGCGAGTTCTGCGGTAGCTGCCATGTCTAATGGATCTTCCTGAAAATTTTGAACACACTGAAAAGCGCGGCTCAAAACGGCAAGTTAAAGAAACAAAATCTAATCCAAAACGTCAAAACCATTTGTGCTGTCGGTGTCGGAAAATGGGAGTGAGGATGCTTTGCTCTGTGATGGCCGTCAATAATCTAATCTAGCATGGACACCGACAGTACGTGGAAGTTTTGGATGTCAGCTGAATCGCGCACCTTGGCACATCTTGGTGAATATTATGCGACCAGCTTGCTTCGCAGTCCGCTTGTTGAATTTGTGGACACCTGCCAAGTCTTCCAAGCAGACCCCAACACCCACCTCTGCCAGTCAGTCAAGACTGATCCAATCTACAACAAGGACACACTTATGGGCCTAGCTCACTGGCGGGCTTGTTGCCGAGACTACCGAGGCTGATCAGTTGCGGCGACTCCTGTACCTGGGAGACCAAAATATTGCTTGCGCTCTCACCGGGAAGATGTCTGGGCAACCGCTGCAACCAATTGTTTACTGTCCACTGCTGTAGAAACAGAAATTTGTCATAAACTAAGACAGGAAGGGGGGGAACGATGATTTGAGATACTAGTTTTTTAAAATTAAGACCTTGGTCCCGAAACTAATTGAACTGGTATCTCAAGGAACCACTGTAATTCCCCTGGTATCAATCAATCAATCAAATTATCAATTTATATTATCTACTGCTTATATTACCATGAATACAGACCGATAATGTAGGTTATTTGGGGTCTGCATGGCAATGACAAAACCTGTACAGGGGGCCTCGATTTACAACGATACTGCCATATGAGGTCACAAACGGTGGATAATTTTCGCAGCGGCATAAGAATACGTCATCACACGGCACAAGAAGGCACTATCAGTTACTGCCATAATTACTTTTTACCATTTGTTTTATAATTTGTGGCTAAACAGTGTTTTTCATGCAAATATTTAGTGTAAGCGGCACGGTGAACGACTGGTTTAGAGCGTCTGCCTCACAGTTCTGAGAACCAGGGTTCAATCCCCGGCCCCGCCTGTTTGGAGTTTGCATGTTTTCCCCGTGTCTGCGTGGGTTGTCTCCGGGCACTCCGGTTTCCTCCCACATCCCAAAAACATGCATGCTAGGTTAATTGAGAACTCTAAATTGCCCGTAGGTGTGAATGTGAGTACGAATGGTTGTTTGTTTATATGTGCCCTGCGATTGGCTGGCAACTCCTGTTAATACCGTTTCATTGGACAAAACGACCTGCGCGCTGCAAAGATTTTAGGAAGACAAGTTGCATGTTGAATAATAGGATGGCGGCTGCTGGCCTGACAAGATAACATCTGGTCTCACAGGACATCAGGCAAGTGCCGCACCGGCGACCCCGATGGCTTTTGGGCACGTCAAGAAGCTTGAGATACTATTTGAACAATCTTGGCAGCATATGAGGTTGCCGGCGGAAAATATCAAGACTATCGTGTTATGTGTTTTTTGTTGTTGTTATTTTTTTACCTGTGAAGAGTTTAGTAATGGCCTTGTTCTGTCTCCGTGCAGAGCAGATGAGCAGAAGCCATGGCGGCAGGAACTCGTGATGGCTGGCGAGGAGCTCGGCGATGGTCCTGGGGGAGCCCGGCGGCGACCTCTGCTCCGCCTCGCCCAGCTGGCCGCCCTCATCCACGGAGTCCACCAGCAGGAAGAGAGCTTGTGGCGGAGGCTTGGCGCTCAGGAGAGGCAAGAGCACGCATCTGAGACAGGAAGGGGGGGAATGATGATTTGAGATACTAGTTTTTTTAAATTAAGAGCATTGTCACGAAACGAATTTAACTGGTATCTCAAGGAACCACTCTAATTCCCCTGGTATTTAGGGGTGCACATCGCAGTTACAGTTATGTTTCGTGAGGATTGTGATGATGATTATTTCCTTGATAACATTTCCCTATAAGAAGTTCCTGGACCAGAAAAGTTAGAAAATCCCAACCTTTTTTTATGATTACTGTTACTCGAGCAGCAACTTAGATGTTTGTGTGAGCAGGACACAGCACTGACGTGAAGGACAGAACTTCGCGAGTAGGTGTTAAGTACACATCCATTAAGTCCACTGCACATTATTTCCACTCACAGCAGATGCACTTATAATTCAGTGGGCCTTTTTGTACGGGCCTGTGAGCTAATGTCTTGAGATGCTATTATTGATACAGGTATGTAATATTGTATTTTGCTGCACCAGTGGCAGTAAATGTGGAGCGTGAATTAAAACTACCACCCGCTACATCTCGCATTGAAGCAAACATGACGTACAACATTCCGAATTAGACGTCACATTACAAGTTGGCTGTTTGAACACTACATTAACCGATCCAGCAACGGCAAGCTGCTAGCCAGACATGGAATCTGCAAGTTCCACTGCTAATGTAGCACATGAACGCTAAATGAACCGCAGTAGTCAACAATCACATTCGAGCCCTGCAGAGTCTTGTTTGAGCTCCTCTGTTCCGGTGTGAGCGCCACAGGCGTAAGACGGGCAAAATGTCATTTCCCAAGATTCATTAAATTACTTCTGGCTCAACAGCCAGTGATAACGGATCTGATGAGTTCAGGTTAGTGACATTTTCATCAGAGTCCACGTTCATTCTGCATTTAAAAATGGGGTTTAACAAATCAATTAATAGATAGGAAAACTTGAGCGCAGGCAAAGCTTCTTGAGGTATCTCGTCCCCCCACCCCCCCCTCCCCCCCCAAGTAGACATTGCACAGATAAAATCGTTCACCTTCCAAGGTGACATACCCTGTCTTTGGGATAGAAAATTGCTTGTGAACCCTCATCGTGAAACAAGAGAACAGAACTTGCTCCAAAGCCATTATCCATCTTTTATTTTAAAAAACAATGATCAACAATGTTGCCTATTTTCTGACGTTATGGTCCAAACCAGTAACTGAATCATAATTAGTTTATGTTTGTGCATTTTCTGCACAAATCTGAAATAATGTCCTGTTTTTTAATCAAGGGATGCAAAGCTACAAAAAAAATAATGTTTTCGCTGATTCATCAAGACAAAATAATTGACAGATTAATCTACTATTAAAATAATCGTCAGTACAGCCCTAAACTTTATCAAAATATTTAGCAAAAGAACTTGAAGCCATTTTCCCAACAGTTGAAGTGCAAAAGAGGATGGTTGTTGCAAAAGGACAATGGTCTAAAATGCCTCCAGAAGAAGAAAATACATGTTCTCGAGTGACCCAGTCAAAGTCTTGACCTCAACCCGAATTGTGAATGCTGTGGCATCACCTCAAGAGAGCTCTTCACACGCAACATTTTTGTGGAAGAGGAATGGTCCAAAATGAATAATGATCGTTGGACATGTCTGATCTGAAACTAAAGGAAATGTTTGGTTGAGATTATTGTTGCCAAAGGAGGGTCAACCAGTTATTAAATCCAAGGGTTCACTTCCTTTTTCCTCCCTGTCCTGTGAATGTTTACATTATTTTCAGTAAAAATATGAAAACATATAATTGTTTGTCCAGTATTGGATTAAGAAGACAGTTTGTTTACTCTTGTGATTTAGATGATCAGACGACATTTGAGGACTAATTTATGAAGAAATTTAAGAAATTACAAAGTATTCACCTACTTTTTCCTTCAACTGTATTCTTTATCCTCGAACGACAAATATTACTGTGGCTTACTGATGAGCCGGGATGGCTCTATTTACATATCCGTATGTCTGTAATATAATGTCCACGGGTGGACAAGTCGCTCACACCTGAAGTACTGTGTAAACTGAATTAAAGCGAAAAATGTGACAAACTAGAGTTCAGTTGTTTTACATTCTATTTAAATATGGCATTACTGTATGTTTTAATAAAGTACAATATTATAAAGTGCTATTTTTCTTATAAAGAACACATGACAAATTTGACACATTTTCCTTGTTTTTTGTTCAGAGACTGGAATAGAATAATGGCATTTCCATTCATTTTAAATGGGGAAAGATGATTTCAGATTTGAGTGTTTTGAGTTACAGGCGTGGTCACGGAACAAATTCCATTCTTATCTCAGGCTCCACTGTATATACCTTTACCTTTAATTTGGTGGTGTGTCGTGACATTTATCTGACATAAAAATATGAATTTCAGCTCAATAAAGGTTGGGAAACCCTGATCTAGAAACAGTCCGAGGAAGGCTAAATGACACATCTACCCCTTGGGTGCACGTTGTTTGCAAATCTCCTAACACCCTTAAGACGATTTTCCTTGCTTCATTGTCATCTTACTCGGCCTTCCGCGGCTAATCTCTCCTGATGGCTGCAGCCTGCGGAGAACCTGCAGTGCCATCTGGGAGCGTTGCCAAAAGGAATGTCCACGCACGGGGATGACTGGCCGTGAATGGCCGTGTCTGTGTTGCCTACCGAGACAATCAAATTCACAGTGACAGCAAGTGGGTCGGACAAAGAGCCATTGTTCTCGCGCAATTCAGCTACTTTTGGGCTGTCAAAGAGTCAAAAGACAAGAGCAGCAGACAAAAAGACAACTCTGTGGGATATTAGGGCAAACTAAGCGCAACAAAAGCCACTTTACCAAGCGCGTCCGAGTGTGCGTCTCTCGCTTCAGTCCTCGACATATGCCCGAGTTTACGCCAAGTGCTATACAGAAGACATGGTGTGAAAGAAATTTGATGCACTCGCCATCATGCTCTTGCACAATGTTGTGGGACGACTGATATAGTTACAAGATTAAGACAGCATCAAGCAATACGCCGACTCATTGGCTAAAATGATTTTACAAGGATGACCCTGACCAGGAGCTACAAAACAGATGGGGTAAATATAATGTACATTGAGCCTATACTATCAAGGTAGTCATCAGGGTAGTGTTGTAGTACACGTGATCGTTGGTTTATGACCGGTTTCTGTTACTACGACGGCGTAACGTGAATTTGTCTTATTGCATCGTAGTTTATCACCAACCTAACATAGCTCGTAACCTTGAAATGTCGCATGCCGGCACAGATACAAACCGAGGACTCCCTTGTACTCGAGATGGTTCTTTGTCTTAAGACTACTTTTAGGGACTTTATTCTCAAAACAAGTCGAGACTTTAAAAAAAAAAAAAAAAAAAAACTGCGAGAACAGCAGTGCATAACTAAAGTTATCAAATCGATCTCATACAACATATTTTTCAATTTACTCCATTTATCACACTACTTTCCTCACCCTTTTCCAGATTTCTTCAAATGACATCTACAAGCCTTGACCTGGTTTTGCTCTTGACTCAACACATCAGTCTTTTTTTGTTCATGTGATCTTGACTACAAGGCCAGTTTATGGTACCGTGTCTGTTGAGTCTTTGATAAATTGTGTCTCGACGACGTCAAAATCATTTAAATTTGACACAAAAACAATTGAAACACTAATACGCATGCCAGACCAGTAGTTGTCAATCTTCTTTTGTAAAGAAGCTGCTTTTTTAGTTTTCAAAGCTTGTAACTATTCCATCTTAGTGTTTTATTTACATACTCTAGGTATATATTTCCATTGTTCCACTTTGTTCAAAAACTTGACGTGATAGAGAAAAACTGAGAACAGTTTTGGATTCCACACCCAAAAATTTGTAAAAACAGCTGCCAGACCCAACTCAACAGAAATTGTGTTCCGCAGTGAATTGATTCAACCAGTGGCGGGCGGTGCATTTGGGACATTGGCCTTGAGTAGGGACTTAAATGAGCCAATGCACCCCTTAATACCACCGCTAACAGGTCACAATTTTACAAAATACACAAAAACGCAATATAACAATGCGTGGCATTACAGAGAGAGAGAGAGAGAGAGAGACATTTTATTTTATGATTTATTAGGCTGCTAACTTAGCGACTGCTACACGTCTTTTTGCTATTTAACAATGTATAAAACACTAATAACACACAGGTAGGTGCTATTCTTAACAGGGCACTTATACATGTGTACCTGTGTGTTGCTACTCACTTGCCATTAAAGCACACAGCCGAACAAACTTAGAATCCTGTACACACACGATCTTCCACCAACTGCATTGCAAACTTCGCTCTTCCACCCTGTGACATTACCACCCAGGCACAAATCACGTGGACCGGACCACTCGAATATCAATAATAGACAAATGAACGCACATTTTTAAAAAATGCTTAAGCCACCCAAATTGAATTCATTGTTTTCGTTTTGTCTTCCAAAATTATATAAAACAAATAACCTGTTTTGTGAGCCACTGCTTGGTGCAGACAAACTTTCACAATCGCAATAAAACATTTTCCAGATATAATTCGAGTCACAGTCTATCTTTATTGCATATGAAGCTACGATATGCCAATTACGTAAGACTACATCATGCATGGTCATGCTGTACCCCTCCAAAACAGGGTGCCACCAAATCATGTGCTGCTGCGACCCCCACCAGTCAGGTCCAAGTCGTTTTGGTCAAGAAGGAAAAGCACGGAGGTTTGGTTTCACATGACCGTACTAAAAAAAAACACCAAATTGAACATCTATTATCAATGTCTGGTGATCTTCTGAGAAGAAGTCTTACGATGTCTTTAATTGGTCAGTCATGAGACCTGTTAAATACAAGGGACTGCATTGTTTTTGTTTTTATTTCTGTGGAGACGACATCGAGGGCTGTGTCCGGGATGGTGGCCATTCTAAATTAGCTCCTCACTGACACGTCCAAAAAAAAAAAAAAAAGAAAAAAAAGAAAGGGGGGGAAAAAAGCTCAAGTAGGTCAAACTGCAGTTGTATGCAAAACGCTGTCAAAGTGCTCCCATGTCTGTTTATTTATCTGACATATGTCAGTATGTATTAATGATTTCCAACCGTGTACAGATGCTACTTCTTTAGCAAGCACTCACGCCTCAGATAACTACTGCAAATAATTCAAGCTCTTCCCAGTCCAAGCTATGTGCACATTCCTGATGAGATATCCAACGCCGCCAATGGAATCTGAAATCTGAACACCCCCTACCTCCACCCGTTTCTCTGTCGACACTGTGGCGCGCGGGAATCTCCGCACACCCAACACACTCTTTGGAATGGCCGGTAAAGTTTCCTGCCAAGTAAGGATTATCCTTCAAGCTTTAGTCCAGGTCAACTACTTTATGAGGACCAAAGTAATCAGAGGGAATTGTTATAAGTCTTAGTTTGCATACATGAAACAATATTTGAGCTAAGCGAATTCGGCTTCACACTACATATATGAGCATTATTTTTTTTATACACTCACACAATATACGGCAGTAATGTTGAGACAGAGGCTCACCACAGAGTGCTGAGTCATCATTGCACCGTTGCTGCCGCCGTTTCTCTTCTTCTGCTCCACTGGAGTTGATGCGTCACAAGTGAGGGGGGTGGATGGAAGTGGGACCCTTTTTTTGTAGCTTGCAAAAATGTGGCCCTAATTTTCAGGAAATCTTCCGCTGCCGTGCACCACATGAAAGGCGCGGGCAGCTTTTATTTGAGTATCTCTTAAACCTCAAAAAGTAGTCCCGCCCAATCAAGGAGTAAACACATGACACAAATGGAAAAGAAATGCACAAAGCGCCCACGCCTGGCCATTAAAAGCTGCCCTGGTTTGGTTCAGCTGAAAACGAAACGTGCTCAGCTTTGAATTCTGTTTATAATCTGCAATAAAACGTGACATGGCCAATTTCCTCAAAATTGCCCTAGAGGAAACATGTTGGACGTTTTTTTCCCTCATTTCTGGCTTTTTGCCACTCAAGAGTCTCAAACCCAAGATCTGAAAACTTCCCTGTTCTGTTCAATCTTATTTACTGGAGACGACTGAGCAAGTGTCAATTGACACAGTATCAACAGCTCATTTGGAACAAGGATGCCTGTTAGTGTCTGATGTAGTTGCCAGAAATACAAAATAAATCTATACATTTATAAATACATTTTCTTGAAGTATATAATCCTAACTGCTGCATTTATTTCTTGCACAGTTAAAGTTATAAAAGGTTCAATTCATCATGGAGACTGCAGCAGGAGCTGAACTGTCCCAAACCCCGGAGCCAGATAAAGTCACACCTGCTAAGCTTAACAATTTTGTGGCATCAGCAAAAAAACAAAAGTGCTGGAATTCGTTGGGCCCACATGACTGCGTTAAATTTCCCCTACCCCTCGTTTGAAGCCGGTTCTTTTGTCCTGAAGGAAAAGGCATGTTGGGAGGCCTGTAGGTTGAGTGGACGTTAGAAACATGAGTGGGAATCCAGTCAAAACAGTGAAGCGACTAGTATGAGAGTTGGATTCAATTTCAAGCTCGATCATCGTAATCATTGCAACCAACAGATCTTTATTTGTAATTGGTTAGTTTCGAATATACAAAATACACATTTGAAGTCTGTGTAAAAATCTGTCAGATTTTCACGTGGATGCCATTCACGGAACTGGCACAGTAGGAAATTCCGGTAAAAAATATGATTCGTAATGACCGAATTTGCTGAATTACTCACAAACATTAGGGTCGCAGGTGAGCTGGAGCCTATCCCAGCTGACTTTGGGCGAGATGCGGGATACACCCTTGACTGGTCGCCAGCCAATCGGAGGGCACACAATCTAAACATAAAATGAAATCACTTTATCTTATGACAAGTGATAATTGTCTTGTTAAGACCATCCCAGGTCACATAGAGCTGCAAAAATGACTGCAAACGATGTAATGTGCATGCCAGGTCACTCGTCAGAAATACAGTAGTCTATAGAACACAGTGAACCGCCGACAATTGGGGGTGCTCTTTCTGTAATGCCTTAAGATGTCACAAGATGGTTCCAAAGCCCTAGCTAATGGGAAGGTAGCATTTCATGTCAAAGGCTGGATTGTTGAAATTCTACAGCTTGACTGGGAGACTAAGATCTTTGTATGTCGAGGAGGAACCAAGTTGAGCCGGGGTTGTCAGCGGACGTTACGGAGAGTCTTAAGCACATTTGTACGTATAGTACACGCACACAATTCTGGTGCATTATTTGACATGAAAATCATCTGTAAGCAATTTCTTTTGGGGCGGAATTTTATCAGATGGTAAGGCTCAGTTCCTGTCTACCACAAATAGCGTGGATTTATTGTGCTCTTTGTTGACGCAGCACAGCGCCTCGGGTCACAGTAGCGTTGTGTAGCTGTGATCTGCCTTTGTTGTTTACTATCATGGTTGTGTCTCACTCATAAAAAGCCTACACTTAAAACTTTTAGCAGTCATTTTCAGGCTCCGAAACGCTGTTGTCGTGCAAACAATCAACCTAAACAATGCTGCTTATCAACTTTTTCAGTTAAAATCCATCTCATCTCTTTTTGTGGGGGGGGGACTTTAGCTTAAGGCCCTTTTTGTCTTTCTTAAGAAACCTCTCATCACTCTTACATGTGATCAGTCCGTACACTACTTCAAAAGGAAGAGTGTCAACTGAAAGCTTTTGCGGCGACGCAATGCTACAACAGCTGAACAAACGTCTGCACAACAACGTTGTTGTTTTTTTAAATACTCTACAAGAGGGGTGTCTGCGGGTTTAAAGAAGCCACATTCAAGACATTTTAAAATTTTGATCAAATACATCATTCACTAAATATTACCATTAGCAGTGATTGAAATGGGCTCAATATTATATATTCAATTGTTAAGAATTTTCGCTATGACTTCATTACACAAAAGTGCAAAATATTCAAATTTGTCAAAAACTTCACAAAGACTTCCAAATGTGTCTGTGGCATTTTTAAGACGGACAGCAGACTTAGCATTATATGTACTTTTTAAGGATAATTAAGGCCTTTCAGAAAGTAAAATTAAAGACTTTTTAAGGATCCTTGTACAACAGTATTTTTACCTCAATGTGAGATTTATTATATTTTAGTTTTGTACCGTAACATTTTTACACAATGTGACTTTGATTTTCTTTTCTGTTTTTTGTACCAACTGATCATTTGGACACAAAGTGATGAGTAAATAGACCATCAAATGGCAATTATCCTGCCACAGCGACCACATTTTCTCCATTCTCATCATTCATCGGGTTTTTATCCTTTGAAATAACGTGATTATGACACCTTTTTTATCTATCTTTCTGTAATTAATGGCTTGTGAGTCAGCAGTGAGTAATAACCACTGCAACTGCATAAACCTGCTACGCAAAGCATCAAACTGACCGCCTAGATAAAAACAGAAAACATAGCTACAGTACGACATTTACAAGAGAAATGTGCAGGTACATTGCAAATGTCTACAGACTGGACAAACAAACTGTTCAAATCTGCGCTCAAAATGCCTCAAGTCTGGTCTTCCCACAGGCATACACAGAGAGAAAAGCAGCAATCGGCTTGTACGCCGCGGACGTCAACCCATGTCTAAACCAGTTTTGCTGCATTAACACACGACTGGCGATTACTATCAACAAACAGACTTGTTTGCCTTCGACTAGGCCAAAGAATTTGGCAGGGGCCTCTTGCATGCACTCACTGGCTGAAAATCGGAACGGGACAGGGGTTGATGGGAGCTAAAAGCTCCTAAAAAGGAAAAAAATAAAATAAAAATAAATCTGCATTTAACAACACAGTTAACTAGATGTAACCTGTATACGTTTTTACTGAGTAGTCTAGGAAGTGCGCAGTCAAAACAAACACACCTCGTTGTAAACCTTTATCCCAAGGCCTGTCACACTGGAGTGGCAAAGTTTTACTCCCATCTATTTATTTTTTATTCTTTCGTCAAATAGAACCAACAATCCTGGCACCCTGAAACCAGAAACCACTATGACACCAGGGAAACGCAGGGGAAACTTGCCAGATAGTGTATGATGATCCCCAATTTGTGTTCACATCTGATAATAGAGCTAATATGGAAGATATGGACCAAATTTGATATCGCTATCCAGGTAATTTTATACCCTGAAAATAATAAATATCCAAATAGAGTATTTTTCCTTAAAATCACATGAAATAACTGGCAATCTTCTAGTATGTTTAACCAGAGATTTAGGAGCACAAGTTTGTCATCGTTTGTCAAGGCCCTGGGTTAACCGACTGTGGTGTCTCAGTCTGTACACTAGGGGGCACCACTTAAAAGGAGGATGTAGATAAGAGACGAGGTAGAAATAACAGACGAAGAAAGAGATACTCTTTACAAGTAAATAGAGGAATGCTATGTTACAGTATCTCTGTGTTGAGCTGTGAATAAAAACATGAAATACACAATTGCTTTCGTTTTCTGGCGTTACAGACTCAGAAAAAAACAAACCGTTAGGAACAGGTGGCCTAAACAAATTGTGACAACTCTTAGCAGTGGATCAATCAGCTAGCGCGTTGATTAAGAACGATGCTAATGCCGTGAAAGCTAATGTGACTCGGGCTTATGTGAATATACTACGTGCACAAACCCCATGAAACACTTCAGATCTCGCCAGTGATTGTCAAAGTAGTATCCGGTTATATGGAGCGGGAGAATAGCTTAACGAAGACAAAAGTGCTTCAAGCGCCCAGAAAATAGTATAATATTGTAAGGGATGCTTGTAGGTGCCAGAAAACGGTGGGGGGCTCAAATGAGCAACGCTGTGCCATAACTGCGAAAGCAACTCTTTTCACGTAACACTGTGAGGTCCTGATTAATATAAGTCGTGTACAACCCCAAGTCCAATAAAGTTGGGGCGTTGTGTTAAACATAAATAAAAACAGAATACAATGATTTGCAAATCATGTTAAACCTATATTTAATTGAATACACTACAAAGACAAGATATTTAATGTTCAAATTGATAAACTTTATTGTTTTGAGCAAATAATCATTAACTTTGAATTTTATGGCTGCAACATGTTCCAAAAAAGCTTGGACAGGTGGCAAAAAAGACTGAGAAAGTTGAGGAACGCTCATCAAACACCTGTTTGGAACATCCCACAGGTGAACAGGCTCATTGGGAACAGGTGGGTGCCATGATTGGGTATAAAAGGAGCTTCCCTGAATTGCACAGTCATTTACAAGTAAAGATGGGGCGAGGTTCACCTCAAGTGCGTGAGAAAATAGTCAAACAATTTAAGGACAATGCTCCTCAACGTACAATTGCAAGGAATTTAGGGATTTCATCATCTACGGTCCATAATATCATCAAAAGGTTCAGAGAATCTGGAGAAATCACTGCATGTAAGCGGCAAGGCCGAGAACCAACATTGAATGCCCGTGACCTTCAATCCCTCAGGCGGCACTGCTTCAAAAACCGACATCAATATGTAAAGGATATCACCACGTGGGCTCAGGAACACTTCAGAAAACCAATGTCAGTCAAAACAGTTTGGTGCTACATCTGTAAGTGCAACTTTAAACTCTACTATGCAAAGCAAAAGCCATTTATCAACAACACCCAGAAACGCCGCCGGCTTCTCTGGGCCTGAGCTCATCTAAGATGGACTGATGAAAAGTGGAAAAGTGTTCTGTGGTCCGACGAGTCCACATTCAAATTGTTTTTGGAAATTGTGGACGTCGTGTTCTCCTGGCCAATGAGGAAAAGAAGCATCCGGACTGTTATGGACGCAAAGTTCAAAAGCCAGCACCTGTGATGGTATGGGGCTGTGTTAGTGCCAATGGCATGGGTAAGTTACACATCTGTGAAGGCACCATTAATGCTGAAAGGTACATACAGGTTTTGGAGAAACATATGCTGCCATCCAAGCAACGTCTTTTTCATGGACGCCGCTGCTTATTTCAGCAAGACAATGCCAAACAACATTCTGCACGTGTTACAACAGCGTGGCTTCGTAGTAAAAGAGTGTGGCTACTAGACTGGCCTGCCTGCAGTCCAGACCTGTCTCCCGTTAAAAATGTGTGGCGCATTATGAAGCGTAAAAATGACAACGGAGACCCCGGACTGTTGAACAGCTGAAACTGTACATCAAGCAAGAATGGGAAAGAATTCCACTGACAAAGCTTCAACAATTAGTGTCCTGTCGCAGCTTTTTTGGAACGTGTTGCAGCCATAAATTTCCAAGTTAATGATTATTTGCTAAAAACAATAAAGTTTATCAATTTGAACATTAAATATCTTGTCTTTGTAATATATTCAATTAAATATAGGTTGAACATGATTTGCAAATCATTGCATTCTGTTTTTATTTGTTTAACACAATGTCACAACTTCATTGGAATTGGGGTTGTATCTCTAGCCTCACAGAAAGCCTAGTAAAAAAGTAAGTAGTAAGAAAAAAATTAAGAAAAGTAGGCTCTAGCACGTGAGGATAAGCGGTACAGGCAATGGATGGATGGATAGAATAGTCCATCCATCCATCCATTGTCTGTACCGCTGTAGTAGTTTATTGAATCTGTGGTTTAACTGTCAGTTTTCATGAAACGCTGGCTGTGGGTTGTGTACAATACCACCCCCAGTCAGTCCCGTTGTACACTAACGTGTCCTTCCTGGTAATTGCTCAATAAAGTCTCCTTCTTCTGTAAGCCATAAGTCTCTGTTTTCCTTGTGCGCCTTATCAGCGCCACAGTATTATTAAGTGGAGGAAAAGGAACTACAGGATTACCTCACTAGTAGCAAAGGAAATTGAAAAGATAAAAAAAATTAAAAAACGATATACGTGACAGCAGGTTATATTGTATGATAGATGTTATATCACACTGTGATATACATATATTATTCAATCAATCAATAAAATGTTATTTATATAGCACTTTTCATACATAAAAAATTGCAACCCAAAGTGCTTCACAGAGATAAAAACAAGCCATTAAAATAAATTGGGTTTTTTTGGTTTGTTTTTTTAAAAACACCCCTCACATCCAGTATAAATGCACACACAACCCATGCGAACACATATGCCCGCACGCGCAGACAAAAACACAGCACCTATTGACGATTAGTATAGAGACATGGGAAGGCACTGAGGATACTGGGGTGGATACTAGTGGTGCCATAGTCCACAGCCACAGAGGATGCTAACACAGGGACCACCGCGACCGGAGTAGACCTTGGGGACTCTTCACATTGTACAGAGACCCCCAGCTGCCCCAGTCTGGGGAAACTGCAGGATGAGATTCCCTCGGGCAGACCGGACACACCTCCCAGTGTCGAGGCTCCCAGGAGGAGACACTGGAGTAAAACTTGGACGAAAAAGACAAAAGGACAGGATAAAAACTGAAGGACTATAAGAGATGTAATAAAATAGGGTACAAAAATAAATAGGTAAATAAATCAAATAAAAATAATTAGATCTATGAATAAGCAAATGATTCGATAAATAATTGTCTAAATGAATAATAAAGAAATCAGTTAAAAGCAAAATAAAGAAAGAAACTGGTTAAAAATTAAACCAAATAGGTGAGTCTTGAGCCTCCTTTAAAAAGCATCAATAGTCTCTGCGTTCCTGATGCCCTCTGGCAGCTTGTCCCAGAGGCGCGGGCCATAATGGTTGAATGCAGGATCTCTGTGGGTTTTTGTTCCAGATCTCGGAACAATTAAAAGGCCTGTGGCAGAGGACCTCGGGACCCGCAAGAGTTGATATGATGAGAGCATACCCGAGAGATATGATAGTCCAAGACCGTTAAACCTAGTAAAATAACCTTAAAAATCGATTCTGAAACACACGGGGAGCCAATGCAGTGATCTTAAAACCGTCGTAATACGCTCCCGCTCTCTCGTCGTCGTCAGCGCACGAGCAGCTGAGTTAGCAGCTGAAGTAGTTGTACAGTGGACATGTTCTTTTAGGGAAGACCAGAAAGGAGGGCATTGCAATAGTCTCAACGACGGGAGATAAAAGCATGCGTCAGCACATCCGTCCGTGTTAGCCTGAGAGAGAAACGCGCGGACTCTGGATATATTTTTAAGATGGTCAAAACCTATTTCGATTACATTCTTGATGTGCAGAATAAAATTAAGCTTGGTGTAAAACATGACACCCAGGTTCTTAACACATTGTGAGGGTTTAAAATCCTGTAGTGTTGGTAAAAGTTTCTATCGCTTTCCTTCAGGATCGATAACTAAAATCTCAGTTTTGTCCTGGTTGAGCTGTAGGAAATTCAATGCCAACCATAACTTAATATCTAAAATATAGTTAAAAAGGTATCAGTTGTCTATGTGTCTCACGGCAATGTACATCTGTGTGTCATCTGCGTAAATGTGGAAGCTGATGCTTTGTTTCCAGTGTGTTTTCGGGATTCAAACCGTCGACCCTTCGGCCACTGGACGACCCACTCGACCAACTGAGTCACATCCGTACAACAATTTTATTGTTATTATTATATAATAACAATATAATAATATAATATTATACAATAAAGTGCCTATTAGGCTCAAAAACAAAAACTTATTCTTGGCTTCTTTGTAATTGAAAAAAGTGATGATTTGGTCGTTTGCTTTTATGAAAATGGCGTTTGAGAGCCAGAAAAAAAATATTCATCCATCCATCCATTTTCCGTACGCGTTATTTATGAGTACACTACTGTGAATGAAAATGCGCGTTCAATGTGAGTCTGCACAGCTTCTGTATATCATAGCAGAACAACAACACAATGGACCTGAAGCACTGTTGTTTATCCTTCTAATTGGTATAATATTTTTCGTCATACACAGTCCCGGTACCCTAACATCCAGATAGCTACTGTGACACTGATTAGATGAATTACATATGAAGAGCCCAAATGTTTAGGTGAATTTTTGGCTGGGGCTATTTACACAACACAATTCTAACTAAAAGCAAAACAAACAGTGTTGTTTTGGCTATTTGTGTACATTTCAGGGCCTTAAAACGCAAACATTAAAACGGTTCTAAGTGTGAACATTTTATTCCGGGTCAATGCTGAAAATGGTAGACTGTTAAAACAAAACAATGTGTACAACCAAAACAATGTTGCTACTTAAGCAAAGTGTACACTTTCCACACCACTTTCCTATTGGAGGTTACATTACTTACACATGAAATTGTAACCCACATATACTGCATGGCACTATTCAAAAACGTTTTTCTTTTATATTTTTTAACAAAAGGACATCACCTACTACTGGCCTAGCATGCGTATTAAAGCATTTTCAGTCATGTATTGCAGGTCTGCCATGAAACTATTTGAAACGGTTGTTTTAGTGTAAACGTACCCTTTAGTCCTTAGTTAAAGTGTGAAAGAAAACAGGCTCCATAAAGGCAACAGGCTGCCTGCACCAAGGCAGTCGACATGCATCAAGTATTGCATCCTGCTTGGGTTCAGACTATTTTAGATCCTTCAGTAATCTATTTTTTGTCTTTTGGGGGGGTCAAACTGAAGTCAGAGTCGTGGGTAAACTGAGTCCTCGTGATTATGACCAGATGACAAGTGCTTCCCTGGGAACGAGGGTGTCAGGTGGGGGGCGGTAAAAAAAAGGTGTGTTGACTCTGGTGAGCGTTTAAAAAATGGTTTACCTTGCCGTGACCTACTTTGCATGTGTGTGTCTGTGTGTGTGTGTGTATGCGCGTGCGTGTGATTTTCTGATGTTGCAACAAGCGTCAGCAGATGGCCAGGCAAGAAATGCGGGTGTTCAGCGCGCGCACAAGCACACCACCTGACCAACAGTAAGACAAGCTGTACGCAAACTCATGCACTGATCCATTGCAAGATCCACTGCAATCACTGTGATCAAGTTGTCAGCCGGTGTTAGCAGAGGCCCACCCAAATGACTCAGAAATAGGTGAGTCCCAACCAGGATGCCAAACCAGGCGGGGGGGAGAACCCATGCAGGCATGACATGCAGTGAGGCTGCTGAGATGAGCTGTGCAAAGAGTGTGAGTGGCAGTAAAAAGAAAAAAAATGGGGGAGGGGTGCATCAGGGTCAGGAGGTGGCAGGGGGAAGGGAAAATCTAATTTCCAACGTCACCTGGAAGCACCAGAGAAGGGCTTTACAGAGGTCAAAGCAATGTTTTTGCCCCCTTTTCTACAACAATTTAACCAACTAATTGTACGCCTTCAGTGTAGTACCATGTTGTACCGTTGTGCATTTTTGGGGTTATGGGAGGGAATGGGTGGATTTCCATTCATTTCAATGGGGAAAGATGCGTTGAGTTATGAGTGGTTGGTCACAGAACAAATTAAACATTTATTTCAAGGCACCACTGTATTCTCCCTCTATATCAAGGATTTCCACCTATCCTTTCCGCTGCAATAAATAAAGGGTTCACTGTACATTGGCTTCCATCTTACGCACAAATTTGATTACATCACCATAAAAGGAATGGAACTCAGTCGTAAACCAAGGACGCCCTGTATTATGTCCGTTGTTACCTTTTGAACGCCTCGGTGGGATTCCTCTCGCACTCGCCGGGCAGCAGTGCGCCCTGCACAGCCGGCTCGCGCACCTTCTCCTCGTATCCCGTCACCAGCCCACTGCGGCAGATCTGCGCCACCAGTCCGCGGATGAAACCGGCGACGCACAGTGTGTCCGAGTCGTCAGCCCGGCAGAAGTGGAAGGCAAGGCCCTGCTGGTGTAGGCTTCGCTGGACTCCCTGCGTGGATGTGGGCCACAGCAGCTCCGTGCACAGTGCCGTTTTCCCACTGCCGGGACCGCCAACCAGCAACAACCCCCATGAGTTCCCGCTTTTCACCGAACCTGAAGTCAGGCTGCATGGGTTGGCTACGCCACCGCCGGGCCCCAGAGGAGGCTGCTTACTGGGTGTGCCGGTCACCCTGCTCAGGTTGCTGCTTTTCTCCTGTAGGCAATGCTGGATCTTGTGGAAGACCCATTCCCGGCAGTAAAAGCGCTTCCCCTGCAGCAAACTGGTGTGGGCCATTGTGATTTGCTGGTTCCAGCTAGTCCTCCTTCTCTTCATATGGCTCCCATCCTTCTGCCGTTCACATCCTCACTATGTCAGGCTGTGAATTCCATCCATTATTATTCACAGAAAAGTAGGTTGCATTTAGATGTGATTGGCCAAAATGTAAGTGCTTTACCAAAGTATCTAGGTCAAAATAATAAAAAAGTGTGGGATCAAAAAACAAGGTGAAAAACCGAGATTTTCCACCAACTTTTTCCAGCGTTTTCCCTCTGCGTGAACCGAGCGCTCCTGGTTGTTATTTTTACGCCGCTTTAGCATGGCGCTCTTGACCGTATCGGCTGACAGGCTCGACACGATTAGCCATCAGAGCCGCTTGTGTATTTCCACATTTGCATGGGAGTGGTCATCAAACGTAGTGTTTCCATTACTTTAACATTGACTGAGCAGCCAGCGTACAGTCATTTTATCCAATGTGTCTGGGAAAAAAAAAACAGAAACACGTTTTGTTAATACAGAAAAGTGTCATTACTTTATTGATTCCCGTTGTGTTTAAACATGATATACGGACTTTTGATCACAAGTGACGAAACTGACGGTGACGGGTTAACACGAGAAGCAAACATAGCAGTCTATATCATCATTCTTTTGTCACTGAACATCCAAATCTGAAGAGTAAGCGGCTAGCATGGGAAGCTAACATACTGTAGCAGTCTACCCAGTACTCCTCCCTGTCAAACAGCAGCGGTCACAGAAGATTGAAGTTGCTGCTGTTTGTTCACAAAAAGCTTGTCTATGCCAGTGGCTGACACAAGAAGCTAACATAAACAGGTCTACATTTACACAGTACTCCTTTTCGTCAAACAGTAAAAACAGGCTGATTCAAACGCACATCACCACTCACAAAAGATCCAAATAAAAGTCCTTAATACGCAAAACGTTAGTCAATACAAGCTCCAGCGGAAAGTTCTATTGAGCTGGCTAGTTATTCTAGTGGCTAACATGAGAAGCTACCAGTCAAATTCAATTGCATGACACCTGTCACAGAAGATCCAAATAAAATATTTTGTTCGCCAAAAAAAAAATCGGTATAACCTGAGAGCCCTGTTAAGCCAACAGGAATGGGAAATAGAAATCTACCAAAATATAATCCATAACACCACAAAATCCTATTCAATCAAACCAACACTTCTGCTCAGTCACCCGTCCGACTACTGGGACTGGTGGCTAACCACTTAGCTTGTTCCCAAAAGCTGGGTTTTACCAGCTTCAGCGGAGAGTCATATCAAGCTGTCTAGCTAGTGGATACCGCGGCAAACTCATAGAGGTCTACGCCAATACTCAGCGCTTCCTCTTGTAAAACGGTGCAAACAGATTCAAATGTGCGACACCTGTCATGGAAGATTCGAATCAGTCCTAAAAAGATGGTCAATACCAGTTCTGAGAATCCTATCAAGCCAACATAAGTAAAAGCGCTAAATTCGACCTAACAGAACCTATGCTCAATCATCCTCACGACTGTGCTCCTTGTCAAACAGCTCAAACAGACAGACTAAAATACACAACGCCTGTCACAGAAGAGCCAAAGTCTGATGTTCGCAAAAACCCGGTCGACACCAGGTTCAGCTGAGTGTCCTATCAAGCTGGCTAGCTAGCGAACGGTTGCACAAGAAGCTAACATACTGTACGTAGCAGTCTACGCTAAGAGAGATGAATTGGACTCAAGAGACCTGTATGTTCAATGCATTGATCCCAGCATGTTGTACGACCACAAGACGACAAAGCAGTTTAAACATGACTAAGTGCAATACTTGGTGTTAGTGTCTCTGCCCCCCCCCCCCCCCCAGTCCCCAACCCACAATACCCCCACCCACCCTCCTGTTCCACTGCAAACATCCATGCCTGGCTTGCAACTCGCTGAATTCTTGGCAAGCACCCCTCTCTTGTCCACGTCCACTGTGATCCCCCTTCTTCCTTCCTTCCTATGCGCCTTTAAATCCCAAACAGCTCACATCCGCACTCAGCTGCTAAGTCCAAAATGGGGGAAACCTGTTTGTATACTTAACCAACACACATGTATATGTTAAGGAATGAAAATGTCTTTCAAATTCATGGTTACTCTGCCAAATAAGAATACAAGTTTGAATTCCAGAGAACTGCAGCTTCACGGAAGTCCATTTTAGGCTCATTGTTATGTCACATTATTTATGAGAAAATGTACAATATTTTGGCCATACTACTTTAAAAAAAAAAAAATAATAATTCTCCCTTGAGAATGTTATGATAACATGCTAAATGCTAGTAACACATTTGTTAAATTTAATTGATAACTTTTTGTGTGTGTGTGAATTCCAACACTTTTGAATAGTAGATGTAAGAATCAAGTGTCACCTTTAAGGATTATAGAGGCTTCTATTTGGGGAATAATCAAATTTAAGGCATTAAAGGAATTGTGGACACCCTGCATGTCTGAAAAGGTCTAAAAAAAAAAATTACATACATTATACTTACTATACATACATTATACTTACTATAGCAGCAAACTACCTAAACTTGGCACAGTCAAATATGGTTCTGCTGATTCGGCTATGCTAACACAATAAATTGTAATTACAAATTCATCAAATTTTCACAGAATTTTTTTTTTTTTTGTGTGCATTTTAGTGACTTTAAACGATGGATGTAAGGATCAATTGTCACTTTCAAGGACAATTGAGTCTTCCAAGACAAACAGAACTGTCCCGTTGCGAGCGATTCAATGCGCTGAGAACAATTTAAGACCTTTTACGGACCCATGGACACTCTGAATTTACCTGGAAAATGACAGCAATTTTGTAATCTTACATGTATTTACTAGCAACAAACTGCAAACGTGATCCCTTGAAACAACTCGATATGGCACCGCTCTCCGAAATGCTACCATGCTAAATGCTAATGAAAAATGTGTCCAATTTTTCAGAATCGACGCTTTCGTTTGAATCCAAATCTAATTTAAAATGTTTAAGGACCCCTGGACACCTGACATTTGCCTTACATTAGATGTAAACTATAAACATTCCAACGTTAAGGATCGCGCTAAATTTATAGGATAAATATAACGCATCAGAGTAAACTTAATAAGCATTTGTGAACATATTTTGGTCTACAATTGCGGTGTGGATCAAAACGGCCACGGACCTGAGGTTGCTCACCCCTCTACACTGTAGAGTCAATGGTCAGAAATGTTTAGTGGGCGGAAGACTAAAGAAGGCTAAAGTCTTTTGTATGGCCACCAATACAAACGTCACCTCGTTATTTTTATTAATTATTTATTCATGTTTTTTTTGGGGGGGGGGGGCAAATATATATATATATATATAGAGAGAGAGAGGGTGCAGATGTTCGAAACCCGTCGTGCGAACTTCAACAAAGCCAGATGTGAGGCTTCCAACAACGTCCCTCTTTCCCTCCCTGCTGTTTTAACCCAGAAACGGTTGCTCACCTCCCGCCGACGTCTCTCTCTGCCGTGTTTTTGTCCCTAGTCGACACCCCGTCTGTCCATGTTTCAAGAGGCAAACTTCACGCGGAGCCATTCGACCGTCGCCGCTCCGGTTTCTTCATCCGCGCAGCGTTCAAGTCTTCCTTTCAATTGGGTCGCTTTTCTCTCTCCTTTTTTTTTTTTTTTTTTTTTAGCAGCTCTGCCTCTCTTTTCTTCTCGTCGTCTTCGTCTCGCTCTCTCTCTCTCTTTCCGGTCGGTGCGGGCTCCTCCTGCTGCCCGGCCAACGCACACACACGCGCACACGCGCACACGCGCACACGCAGACACACAGAAACAGCTCCCCCGGCGAGCCGACTGTGACTCTCCGCCTCCCAAACACTCTTGTACGGTTCCGCCGCATGCAAAACACACGCCGGCCGCAGGGCATACTGGGAGTTGTAGGCTTCTCAGCCTGTCTCGCGCTGACTCTGTCATAGCGTTGTTTTTACTGCATAAAATTGTGGTTAAACAATATTTAGTTGTCTCAAACGTATTTTTTTTTTATATTAGGTGAAAGTGAAAGAGTCAACCATGCACAGATATTGTCAAATATACTCCCAAATGTAGTTTTGGATGACTTTCGTCGTTTTCAAGCTAGCTAAGATTGCTAAATTAGCAAAACTGCTAGCTAGGCAGCTAGCAATAAAATGTACTTCAAAATGGCAGACATGAATGGAAAAGTTACAGGGGGAGGGGGGTGGTCATGGCTACATGATATGAACTTTCCATCCATCCATCCATCCATCCATTTTCTGTACCGCTGAACAGTCCAGCCCTGTCTCCTATTGAAAATGTGTGGTCCATTACAAAGCGCAAAATACAACAACGGAGACCCCAGACTGTTGAGCAACTAAAGTTTTACATCAAACAAGAATGGGAAATAATTCAACCGACAAAGCTTCAAGAATTAATGTCCTCAGTTCCCAAACGTCTATTGAGTCTTTTCATTTTTACAGAAGGTGAAGAATGGTGAGGTTACACACTGACGAGAAGGCCAGGCTGCCAGTCTCCGCTCTAATCCACATCCACATCAAACTTTCTCATCCATGTCTTTATGAACCTTGATTTGTGCACTGATGCACAGTCATGTTGGAACAGGAAAGGGCCATCTCCAAACTGGTCCCACAACATTATAAATGTCCAAAATATGAGCCTCTGAGATCCAATGAAAGGTACTCTGAATGCTTCAGCATACCAAGAGATTTTGGACAGTCACCGTTTGGGGATTGCCTCTTCCTGTTCCAACATATCTGTGTAGCAGTGCACGAAGGAAGTTCAATAAAGACGGACAAAACCCCGAACATAGGCCTATCGCTTAACAAACAGTTAATAAATGAGTCTGAATAAATAAAATATCTTTTTAAGCAACTACTCATGCTGCATGGAACAAGGACAGCAGAGACGCAGGGAAGCATTGAAAATACGTGTTATTATTTTTTTCAATCAATTGTGCTCTCCTGTGGTGCTCATATAAATACATTCCCTCATCCTCCAGCAGTCGGGGGTTGCATTTTAACTCGCGCTTTCTCGCCAATTCGTAGCGCGCTCAGCAAATCGCGGCTTTTCTGCGAGCTGCCCCGCCGCTCGTCTGTCAGCACGAGCCGAATTACGAGCTCATTCCTTCTCGTGGGAACACCACAGAGACGCATATTGCTGATTATTCTGACTTTTCACACTGTGCGCCGTATGTGTATACAATCTGGACGATTCACATAATCACGGCGAATTTGTCTTTGTCGTGGTGGCTGCAGTACTTGGTCCAGCACAAAAGTATAGTAGGCACTAAAGTGCATTGAGCACCTTCTGTGAACAAAGCACATTCATTCAAATCTTTCGTGAAAGTATTTTTTTGTGTTTTAGGATTGTATATTTACAATTTAAACGATTAATTCGAAACAATTTTCGGGTGGGCGTCATTAATCGCGTGTCTTCACTATTTGCGGCAGGAATCCTTCCTTATCCCCTATTTATTGTAATTTAATACAAATGTATATCCTGAATATACAGTATTGCAGTTGTTCACAAGGCTTTAGGTCATATTTCTATTGATAAACCCACTATATGATTGACTATTCTGGTGAGAAAGGTGTGTGTGCAAACATAGCGCATGATGAACTAGGAGGGGTTGCGTACCAGAGGAATCAAAGCGTCCCATAGTAGAAAGACTACTATATTTAGAAAATTCCGCCAGCCACAATGATAATGGAGTAATAATAAACAATAAGGACACCGGCTTATAAAGCGTGCTGGGCACACCAATGGAGGCTGAGGGTAAATGGTAATCACTAAACTCCACCGCAGGCGCTGGTTTTTTCGTAATCATGAGATGCCGCTGGTTGCGCCTCAAGAATCTGTGAGTGTGTCAACTTTTTCGCAAAAATAAAAAAACAATCTTTTTGAGTGGCGCTAAGGTGCTTGGAAACCTGGCAGCTACAGTGCCCGATAAGCTTCACGACTGAGGTCTACACTTTCCGATAAAACTTTAGTTATGGTGGCCCTTATGATGATGGGATGTATAACGACAAGAACTGAACGCTGCCCTATGTAGTGAAAATCTGCTCGTAATTGACACCCCAAGTTCTGACGTACAGTATATAAAAAACACATATGACATATAAAGACACATTTATATTGTGATTTTTCTTTTTATAAAGTTACAGCAGTACCTCGACTTACGACTGATCCGAATTGCGAGTTTTTCGTGATAATGCATGTTAGAGGAGATGCGCCATCTCTGTCAAGCCATGAAGGCCGCACGTGGCTTAAAAAGTATGGGAAAGACTGCTCTAGGACATTTACTGTATTTCTTCTTAAGTCACCGACGAGTCGTGACACGAGCTGAGGCTATTTGGTTTCCTCGCTTGCTTACCAAACTGCCTTGCCGAAAGCAGAAAATCCTGCAATTTTCTTCTGTTTTGTTCCTTGTGTCATATCTGACAAGCTCCTCGGTATCCTCCGGACAAATGGGAAGCTTTTACTAATTCAGATGAAAATGAGTACCTTCGCCGATTTTGAAAGCGGAACGTGACACCAGAAAAAAACATGAGATCCTTTCAATGAAGTTCGGACACTTTTACGACTCTTTGACAAATGGCACTGCCACAGAGATCGTCTTCCCTTTCGTCAAACTCATACGCCCTCTTAGTTTACTTGACAGATTTTTCTCACGCGCCTAATTGATGAATGCAACAACACGAATCAAAGGTGTTCACATCCTGAGTGTTTGTCATCAATTGTGTAACTTCTTTGTGTAATGTCGTGTTGTGTCGGACACGCGAAGGTTTAGTGACACTCGATGGGTTTACACAGCAGGGGCTCTATTTTCGTATTGCACATCTTGATTTTTGTGCAAGCGCAAGGCTCGCTGGTGTTTTCCAATTCCATCTGTCTAGCGCACGTGACAATTTGGTGACTGAAAGTCGGTCTGAACCTACGCCTACTCAGGCCACATTTAATGTTCTGTGCAACTCCAAGGCACCATATCTACTTTATATGTTATACATAACTCTAATATACCATATGTAAATCATATTTACATTTCTACACAACTCTATTGCACCATATCTACATCATATGTTCTATGCGACTCTAATATACCGTATTTACTTGACATCCAATTTTGGGTTCAATACAACGCTAATGTACCATATTTTCCATCACGTTTAATGTTCTTTATATTTCTAAGGCACCATAGCTACAGCATATGTTCTGTATAACTCTATTACAGTATACCGTATTTTCATCTCATTTAATATTACAACAATAATGCACTACATATACATCACACGTATGTTCTGTACAACTCTAATGTACCATGATGACATCATAATTAATGGTCTGTGTACTGCTCATGTACCAAATGTACATAAAGTACCATATGGACATATTTAATGTTCTTAGCATCAACTATGGCTCGATTACATAATACCTATTTACAGAACATTATACATCTAATGTGCAATATTTTCACCATATTTATTACTCTAATGCACCATATTAATATATTTAATTTCAGTAAAACTGTAATGCGCCCTATTTACTTTACACGAAATATTCTATATAAATAATGTAACATGTTTGCTGTATATATATATATATATATATATATATATATATATATATATATATATATATATATATATATATAAATATACTGGTAATATTCTATACAACTGTAACGTACCGTATCATCTCATTTTATGGTCAAAACGGTTCAAATATATAATTAATATTTTACACGATTTTCCATTGTTGTTGTCATGCCTTTTCCCTATGTGACTTTCTTCATGCTTTTGATTGGTTAAAACAACATACAACCTGTGAATGTGTTTTCATGTGGACTATGGATGTAGTTTTTATTTTCATTTTTATTTTTTATTTTGGGGGGGGGGATCTCAGGTTGGGAAGATAAATACTGGTGTAGGTGTGCACTTCCAGTTCATACTGCTCCAGGGAATATCACACTGATAATTTTGGAGGATGAACGACAAGGTTAGCATGCAAACATGTATCTGCAGATTTAACACAGAAGGCAGATCGGTTTCAAGTACTTAGCCTTAACAAGTTGTGAACTTGTGACAATGTAGTCAGGAAATGTTGTTTGTTGCTCAGCTGCAGGCTTGTCGAAAGCCAGCAGACTGGAACTAACAACAACGCTGAAATATTTATGTCCCATGAGGACGTGTTTTTGTGTGTGTACGTGTTTTATGTGTGTGTGTTTGTGTGCGCGGAGGTGACAAAATGATCACACTGTACTTAAGTAGGTGTAAAGCTAATGGCCTAAAAACTACTCTCGTAGAAGCAGTGAATCAACCCCTTCATAAAAAGGTATAGACTCAGAAATGTACCAGAGTAAAAATTACAAATGTATTTTTACTGTCAATTCTATACAATATCTGTTTTTGATAATGTCACAAAATGGGATTAAATGCAGATTAAGCCCAAAATTGTAATTGTGGAAATAGCCATCATTTTTATCAGAAAAAGTAAAGATTTTACAAGAAAAAACATATTCACATTACATTAAAATTTGTACAAAAATATAATAATCATTTTAAAATAATAAAATGGAAAAATATTGTCAGAACATTTGCATTTGAAAGTTCGTATTTTCCTTAAAATCAAATGAGGATTTTATGAGAATAAAAAAAAAAATCTGAAAATGTGATTATTATTAGTATTTTATATATATATATATATATATATATATATATATATATATATATATATATATATATATATATATATTTAAATTTCCAATCCTAAAGCTTTTACTTTGTTTTTCTTTCTTTTTTTACACAGGATTTGACGCAAATAAAATCATAAAGTTACACTGGAAAATAATTAGCAAAATGAAGTCTGAATTTTCAGCAAATACAATAATGATTTTACCAGCATGAAATTGGAAAATATTTTCTGAAAATATTACAAGTTAAAAGCCAAATATTCTGAATATTAGGAAGGGGAAAAGTGTTTTTATGTCCAAAAATGAAGTTTCCAAGAATAATTATGTATATGTTATATTTTTTTGGAGAAAAAAAAAAAAATTTCCCCCTGAAAAAAAAATTTCAACTTGACTGCCATCACTTGTTTTTCTCAAATATCCTAACTTTTATTGTAATAATCCAACTTTCTCTTGAGTGTGGCCGTAAATCTCATAAAGTTGTTGAAAGATTTCCAAACCAAAAAATGTCATTCACTGAATTTTCATTTTTCGCATTTGCAGGCCTGCAATCAACATTGCTCCCTGTTGTCTGTCGGCCGAGCTCCCTTCTGTGCTTTTATGGCCAAGAAGCTTGTTTAAGAACACAACAACTCAGCTGAGGACACACTTTGTGTTTGCAAAGGCCATAAAGTCAATGAGGGCCATGTTCATCCTCCCTGCAGCCCCCACTTGCTCTTGGTGGGGCCTCCCTTCTGCATTATTTATGCAGCCCTTCTTGGGGAACTCTTTTTAGTCAACATGGAATCCCCGGATAACTGAAAACATCAAGTGATCAAGAAATACAAAAAGGCATCCAAAATATAAATGCAGATGTCCTCAACATATTGTCACAACAACAACAAATACTATATACTGTACTGACATCCAAAGTTTAGAGTTGTAATGCATTAAAAATGGCCATTAAATGAATCAGAATCAGAATCATCTTTATTTAAAACACACAAGGAATTTGTCTCCGGTAGTTGCAGCCACTCTAGTACGACACCAGACAGCAATTTGACAGAAAATACTACTAATACTCTAAATGAATCCCCCCATCCATCCCTTTTCTACCGCTTATCGGAGGTCGGGTCGCAGGGGCAGTAGCTCTAGCAGGGACGCCCAGACTTCCCTCTCCGCAGCCACTCCATCCAGCTCCTCCGGGGGGATCCCTTGGCATTCCCAGGCCAGCCGAAGGATCGGTGACAAAGGGCAGCCATGGCGGAGTCCAACCCTCACCGGAAACGAGTCTGATTTACTGCAGGATATGCGGACCAAATTCTGACTCCAGTCGTACAGGGACCGAACAGCTCATGTCAGGGGGTTCGGTACCCTATACTCCTGAAGCACCCCCCACCAACCCCCCGAGGGACACGGTCGAACGCCTTCTCCAAGTCCACAAAACACATGTAGACTGGTTGGGCGAACTCCCATGCACCCTCGAGGACCCTGCCGAGGGTGTAGAGGTGGTCCACTGTTCCACGGCCAGGACGAAAACCACACTGCTCCTCCTGGATCTGAGATTCAACTTCCCGACAGATCCTCCTCTCCAGCACCCCTGATAGAATAGACCTTACCAGGGAGGCTGAGGAGTGTGATCCCCCTGTAGTTCGAACACACCCTCTAGTCCCACTTCTTAAAAATGGGGACCACCACCCCAGTCTGCCAATCCAGAGGCACTGTCCCCAATGTCCATGCAATGTTGCAGAGGCGTGACAACCAGGACCTCCAGCCCCACAACATCCAGAGCCTTTAGGAACTCTGGCCGAATCTCATCCACCCCCGGGGCCTTGCCACCGAGGAGCTTTTTAACCACCTCGGTGACCTCAACCCTAGAGATAGGAGAGCCCGCCTCAGAGAACCAAGACTCTGCTTCCTCATGGGAAGGCGTGTCAGTGGAATTGAGGAGGTCTTCGAAGTATTCTCTCCACCGGCTCACAACGTCCCAAGTTGAGGTCAGCACCGCCCCATCCCCACTATACACAGTGTTGATAGTGCACTGCTTCCCCCTCCTGAGACGCTGGATGGTGGACCAAAATTTCCTCAAAGCCGTCCGGAAGTCTTTTAGTCATGGCTTCACCGAATTATCTCCCATACCTGAGTTTTTGCTTCAGCGACCACCAGACCTACATTCCGCTTGGCCAGCCGGTACCCATCAGCTGCCTCAGGAGTCCCACAGGCCAAAAAGGCCTGATAGGACTCCTTCTTCAGCTTGACGGCATCCCTCACCGTTGGTTTCCACCAACGGGTTCAGGGATTGCCGCCACGACAGGCACCAACCACCTTACGGCCACAGCTACGGTCGGCCGCCTCAGCAATGGAGGTGCGGAACATGGTCCACTCGGACCCGATGTCCCCCGCCTCCCCATGAGCAAAGTTCTGTCAGAGGTGGGAGTTGAAACTCCTTCTGACAGGCGATTCTGCCAGACGTTCCCAGCAGACCCTCACAATACGTTTGGGCCTGCCACGTCGGACCGGCATCTTCCCCCACCATAGGAACCAACTCACCACCAGGTGGTGATCAGTTGACAGCTCCGACCCTCTCTTCACCTGAGTGTCTAAGACATGCCGCCGCAAGTCCGATGACACGACCACAAAGTCGATCATCGAACTGCGACCTAGGGTGTCCTGGTGCCAAGTGCACGTGTAGACACCTTCATGCTTGAACAGGGTGTTTGTTATGGACAATCCGTGATGAGCACAGAAGTCCAATAACAGAACACCGCTCAGGTTCTGATCGGGGGTGGTGGTGGGTGTTTGGGGGGGCGGGGGGGCGTTCCTCCCAATCACCCTCTTCCAGGCCTCACTGTCATTGCCCACGTGAGCATTAAAGTCCCCCCGCAGAACGATGGAGTCCCCAGCGGGAGAACTCTCCAGCAACTCCTCCAAGGACTCCAAAAAGGGTGGGTACTCTGAACTGCTGTTTGGTGCATAGGCACAAACAACAGTCAGGACCCGTCCCTCTACCCGAAGGCGGAGGGAGGCTACCCTCTCGTCCACCGGGGTGAACCCCAACGTACAGGAGCCGAGCCGGGGGGCAATAAGTATACCCACATACCTGCATCCGGACACACATTCACACCTACGGGCAATTTAGAGTCGCCAATTAAGTGAGTGCGAATGATTGTTTGTTTATATGTGCCCTGCGATTGGCTGGCGACCAGTTCAGGGTATACCACGCCTCTCGCCCGAAGATGAATGAATGAATGAAAAAAAAGGTTCAACAGATTTTTGTTTTTTTGTCTTCACTTATGATTTTGTCGAAATGTAGCTATAGAGCCTGTTTTTATTTCTTCTTCATTCTCATTCTCCTTTTAAACAAAGAAGAATATGAATGCAGTGTCCAAATCAAGCCTTTTTGCCAGCACACCCTGGTCAAGGTTTTTTTTTTTGGGGGGGTGCGGTGTCGTTGTTTCTGCTCTGCGTGACCTTGCAACAAATGGTCCAATTATGCGAGGTATAGCAGCGGGCTGCACGCATTCTTTGCTTAACCCCTCACGCTGTCACACAGACACACACACGCACACGCACACGCACACAATTAATCAAGCATGCACTGGCAGGGGGGTCAAAGTTCACCGCACACTGTGCTGGGGCTGTTAATTTTTTTTTTTCCTCCAATTTGGTGGCTTAACGACCGCCATGGGGGTGAAAAGACGGCTAAGCGCTCAGCGCACAGGTGCCGTAAAAATGCATCATAAAGCTTCTTTTTGCGCTACATTCAGTCAGACAAAAGCAACACGGTGTGAAAATTTCTTGCGTCAGCCCGGCCTCAGAAATGTTTGACTAAGCAGAGTTGTTTATGGTTATGCTGTCTTGCATTTACTCCCCTCAACAGTATTTGCCACCTTCCAGATTTACGATTATTTTTGCATATTTGTTCAATAAATTCTCTACCTTAGCTTTTTGGGACAATTAGAAGGTCTGATATGATTGTGACATGTCATCACATTTAGACCCCAAAGCAGACACAGAGCCATAGAAGGAACTACTCAAAAGTCTTTATTCCAAATTAAGTTCAAACAAAAGGGTGTGTATGTGTACTGACTAATAAGAAAGGAGAAGAACAACCAAATACAAGCATGTGACTAAATGAGGAAGGAGGAAAGCAAGGAGAATTGCCAGGAAAACGCCAGATTCGACTGGGGGAAACAGCTTAGACAAAGGAACAAAAAAAAGAACATTCTGGCATTTTTCTGGAATTTAAGATTGGGAGCTGATTACAATAGCTCCCAGCTGCGCGCCTCCTTGCCCGACCTCATCCAGTTTACAGCGCCACCTCAAGGAAACGAGGAAAAACACAGGAAAGAGCCAACTGACGGATAAAAACATAACAACACTTAGAAAGAACATGACAGTCCAATGTTTCTGGAGAACAATTTATTTTCATTTTTTTCAAAAAAAATAAGAATCGGGCCCGACTGTGAATATAAAAAATTCACAGGTGATTGACACTCTGTATAATTGCTATGAAAAGAAAACCCCCAATAAGTCAATAAGTTCCCTTAACACACCCCACACCAAAGGATAGTCGCTCAGGATAATCTTTGATAATCGGGCTTTCGCTGACTTTAATCGAAAGGTGGAACCGCGCTCAAAATTGTCCCCGATTATCGGTATGGGTGTACCCCACTTTATCCGCCTACAGCCAACTTCATAAATATTTTGTGAAGCTCGTACCTCTCTGATAGTGCCAATCAAAAAAGAACATTATTGTAATCATACTGTAACGGAAATGGACATGGAAATAATGACACATGCATGAGGATCTGCTGTGGTGGAAAAGGTTGGATGGTCGACATGGAAGTCATGGAAGAGCTGCCACGAACAAACACCATCTGGTGGTGTGTGTGTGTGTGCGTGCGTGTGCGTGCATGTGTGTGCGTGCGTGTGTGTGTGTGTGTAGGAGGAGGCAGAAGCAGGACATATGGCCTGTGAACCTTCTCGCAGAAGAAGATGGGGGCAGTGTTATGGGGACTGTCAGTGTCAAATGTTGCAGATTCCGAATCATCATCTTTTGCTTCCTTCTTTGACATCTTGTTCATGGGCTTGTTGTTGCCATGACGATGGCCTGGATTGCCCTCTTTGTTGCGTTTTAACAAGCTGCTTTTCCACCGCGCAGTACCTAGTCAGCTGTACTCTTGTTTTTTTTTTCTCATTAAACCTTTATTAAAAGGTACTGGGGCATGTTTTAACTAACATTATGAATTATTTACATTAAGTGCAAACAGAGGTTAACCGCTGTATAATAAGACAAAAATAAAGTAAAACTAGTCACCGAACAGACATGTCATAGTAGAGGGAGCAAGGAGCTGTTTGCAGAGCTTGTGGAGTGTTGTGTAATGTGTAATAAGTGTATTTATTAACGACATCACGTTATTGTTATTTTAAAGTAGTTAGAGGATGCGCTGGGGATACTCTTTCAATCATACATATATGAATTAGTACATAATCTAACTAGTCTAGGGAATATTTCTTTCTTTTATAATAAATAAAAATCACCAAATTTATGAAATATTTGGAAACAATTACAGTTTTTACAATTATTTTGTACAGTTTTGGGGATTTTTATAGCAGTTTCTGTTTCATTTATAGTTAATCTTTTAATTGATTTATTTTTATCACAAGGATGTAGTACATAACAGGTTTTATTTTTCCTTAAATTGTACATATATTTTATTTTTATTATCACAAGAGTGTGGTATATATTCATGCTACAAAGTATTGTGTTATTTTTGCTTAAATATTTTTTAATGACAAGTATGTCGTCTATATTAAAATCCATTATATTTTATTTAAGTTTTTTTTTCACAAGAATGCGGTACATATGGTATTAATACCATAAAAGATAATGTTTTCTTTATATTTAAATTAAATGTAATGTATATCTTTTTTAATTCCAAGGATGTGGTATGTCTTAATAGCGAAAAAGTCAAATGTTTATTTTTTTGTTCAAATCATATTTTAAAAATTCCACTCAATTGTGGTACGTGTTAATAACCCAAAATGATACACTTTGTGGATTCCTGTCTGATTCCAAAAGTGGGCAAAAGGCAATCATGAATATGAGTGGAAATTGTGGAGGCTAAGGAGTCAACAAGTTTGTCATAGAAAGTACAAATAAGGTCAATGCAACAGCCTTAAAGGGGCGGACCCTGGTCACCGAGAAGCCTTCCCCAGGCGCTCACCCTCCCGCAGCCGGGAACTCAAGTGTGTCATTGGCTTGCTGCTGCCAGGATGCAGCAAGCTGTCCGCTCTCCTGCGACAGGTGCAGATTTTCTCAGCGTGCCTGGCGGTGGAGCACTCAAAGCCCCTTTCAGTCCTCGGCTGCTGATGCACCAAACGTGTCCATTTCCAGCAGATGCAACTAATTATGTTTGGGGCCCAGCCTTCCGCGGCAAACAATCGATGAATGTGCCGTGTTGCCGGTGAGACAATAGAACTCGGTTACTGGTGTTTTATCAATATTCCCTTTATACCCTCACAAGTCAGCATCAAGTTGAGATCTGTTTCGTGGTTTGAACCATAATGACAGGCGTTTTCGCGCTCGGTTTGACACACTGCAAAGTCGGCTTGGCTGAAACAATTGGTCAGCTGCGGCCTTACAACCAAATCGCTGGCAATAAATTGGTGCTGAAAATACCATGCATTTCAATGTCAAAAAGAAAAAAATGGATGCTTGATTCGACGTTGAAACCAAAGCCAACACGAGAGCCAAAGGACTCGAAAATTCTTTCAACGTTGACAGATGTCTGGACAAGGCAGACTATTGCCTCTTAGAAACTATCTGTATCTGGAAAAAATTAACTATTGGAGAGAAAATGTTTTGATGGTCAGTGTGAAAGAAGTTATAGATTCAGAATGATAAAACCCCAAAGGCCTCATTTAAAAGTTGAGCAAACTGCAGTCCTGTGTGTACTTTTATGTTTTTGACGCTTTCTTAACTTTGCCAACTTAAAGTGGGGCATCTGGAAGAGACGGCGTTTCGCAAACATCCGTGCATGCCAGTCATAATGTGACTGGTTGGGTTGCTGCAAAAAAAATATTGACAGCTGATACATCTCGACCGTGTGATTGAATGTTTTCTAGGTCACGTTCGCAGTGCAAATTCGTCTTGGCGCTTCGTTTTCGTTTCCTCGCCGCGTTCTTCTAGCTGTCGAGCGGTGTAACAAAACATCATCTATCGCCGAGGAAACTGTTTTATGTTGCTGCCGGTGTGGCGTAGGAAGAGAAGGAAAATCCTAACAAGAAGGGAAAAAAAAATAAAAAATCTGAAAAAGGGCTGACGTGTGGAAATGAATGTTGACGAAATCATACTAACACTTGTTTAGCGCAATGCGATCATTCTAGGTTGTCTGGAGTGCAACTTGTGGTAGAAAGTTCCAAGATGCTGCCATTAACGTCACAAAACATTAAACAAATTTTAATGCAAGTTTTAATGGCACTAGGATACCTCCGGGCAGTAAGGATGATAGCTTGAATGGCGCCCCCAGATGGCGCCCCCCCCTCGAGGTATCTTGCGATGGGGGCACGTTGGGAGTTGGCGGGCTATGCTGACTGAACATTTTGCCGATCCAAACCACCCATTGTATGATCAAAAAACAATGTTCAATATCCTTCAGTTGTCAGGGAGCACTGCATCAAAAACCGACATCAATGTGTAAAGGATATCACCACATGGGCTCAGGAACACTTCAGAAAACCAATGTCAGTCAATACAGTTCGGCGCTACATCCGTAAGTGCAACTTGAAACTCTACTATGCAAAGCAAAAGTCATTTATCAACAACACCCAGAAACGCCGCCGGCCTCTCTGGGCCCGAGCTCATCTAAGATGGACTGATGCAAAGTGGAAAAGTGTTCTGTGGTCCGATGAGTCCACATTTCAAAAAATATTTGGGGAAATTGTGGGCGTCGTGTCCTCTGGGCCAAAGAGGAAAAGAACCATCCGGACTGTTATGGACGCAAAGTTCAAAAGCCAGCATCTGTGATGGTATGGGACTGTGTTAGTGCCAATGGCATGGGTAACTTACACATCTGTGAAGGCACCATTAATGCTGAAAGGTACATATAGGTTTTGGAGAAACATATGCTGCCATCCAAGCAACGTCTTTTTCATGGACGCCCCTGCTTATTTCAGCAAGACAATGCCAAACCACATTCTGCACGTGATACAAACAGCGTGGCTTCGTAGTAAAAGACTACGGGTACTAGACTGGCCTGCCTGCAGTCCAGACCTGTCTCCCATTGAAAATCTGTGGCGCATTATGAAGCATAAAATACGACAACGAAGACCTTGGACTGTTAAACAGCTGTAGCTGTACATCAAGCAAGAATGGGAAAGAATTCCACCGACAAAGCTTCAACAATTAGTGTCCTCAGTTCCCAAACGTTGATTGAATGTTGTTAAAAGAAAAGGTGATGTAACACAGTGGTAAACATGACCCTGTCCCAGCGTTTTTGGAACGTGTTGCAGCCATAAAATTCTAAGTTCATAATGATTTGCTAAAAACAATAAGGTTTATCAGTTTGAACATTAAATATCTTGTCTTTGTAGTGTATTCAATTAAATATAGGTCGAACATGATTTGCAAATCATTGTATTTTGTTTTTATTTATGTTTAACACAACGTCCCAACTTCATTGGAATTGGGGTGGTATATGAATCCAGTGGAGGATAAATTAAGTCTCTGTTGTACAGAAAAGGTCGCAAGACTGATTGGTGGCATAGTCGCCACGTCGAAAGGACATAACTAGAACGTTACATCGTATTTGTACTGACCACATTGCCCAAATTGAGTTATGAGCTTGGTCACAAAACAAATTCAACTGGTAAATCAAGGTACTGGTGCACTTTTATTCAATGGAATCATAGTTCCTCCTTTCCTTGCCACAGTTCCTCTTCAGGAGCAGTTCGGCATCCAGGCGCTAGCCTGCATGGCGGTGCAGGCTAAACGGAAAAATAATGAAGACGCCAGATTCCAGTAACTTGTCATGTGCGTCAGAGGAAAGAGAAACCAGCCTGGAAGACTGTCCCGTTCTCTTAATTTGTGGCGGTGATTGTCAAACCGATACCAGAGGATTCTTCCCGGCTCCCGAGACGGAGAAATTGATCTGAGCGCTGTATATTTTTCGACGCGCTACAATTTGTAGAGACCTGTTATTTCTTCAAACCTGACGTGCGTGGTTTAGGAACCACAAACAGCAGCAAGAAAAAGAGAGTGGAAAACGTGTACGGAGAGGAGATTGGAAGACGATGATATGGGCGACATATTGCAATTATGTCAGCGCGTACGGGCGTTAACGGAATTATCGGGAAACCCAAGTTAAATCACGTTAGTTACAAATGGACTGGAAATCAAATGTATGAAGGCCTCCTCAGTCCTGTGAGAATCACTAATGTCCAATATACAAGGAGGGATTATTTTAATACATCCATCCATGGCAGCACGATGTCCGAGTGCATGTCTTCGTCACAATTCTGAGGTTTGTGGTTTGAATCCAGACTTGGGCCTTCTCGTGTAGGGTTTGCATGTTCCCCCCCCCCCCCCCCCCCCTCTGCTTACAAAGCTTTTGTCAGGGTACTCTCCCTTCCTCCCACTGTCTAAAAACATACATGTTAGGTTCATTGACGATTTGAAATTGTGTGAATGTGTTTTTGTCTATATGTTCCCCCTGATTGGCTGCAAAGAAACTGCAGTAATAGACTTTGTTCCCCCAAAGCAGAGAGAATGCAGCCTGTGAGTTTTGTTGAAGGGTCAATGTTTTGTTTATATGGTCTCTCTATTTAACAGATTTTCACCTAAGTATACAATAAGCTTTATTTAGTCAATTACACGACACATATGTCGACAAAGGACAACGATTTGAACCCTGAACCTCATAACTGTGAGGCACATGTGCCAACCACTAGACTACCGTAATATGAAAACACGTCTTTTCAGCTTGCCAAAGAACCGATCAGTTTCAAAATCCTCAGTTTTGCGGAAGACTTACCGCCTTGGAATGATTTTCTGCAGCTTGAAGTGAAACATGAGCACGCGCGGTGGAAAAGGACTCGAACAAAAGCTCAGAAACGAACACCGATGGAAAATCTGTTAAAACCTGACCGCACGACAAAACGTGATTATGGACGTCCATCATCGTCGCTTTCCCTCGTCGGTGCAGATGCGGCGTCTTCATTCTCTCTCTTCTGCTCTCAGACCGCTGCATGCAGGAATATGAAACTCCGGCAAAACATGCATCCCCCTTGCGTTAACTCTGCTATTACATTTTTCATTTGATTGTTTAATATTCATGGCATAAAAGTGTTTTTCATTTAAATATTTATTGTAATTGACTTTATGAGTGCATTAGCGTATCATTTAGTGATAGACGACAGCGCTATCCAATTCATGTACAAATTAGGGTTACATGCCGGAGCACCCACAGTGGTGTCTTGAGATACGAGTGCTAATTTAATATAGAAATAAAGTGTTGCATATCGATATTCATCAGTTTCCTACTTATTGGGAAAAATCATTAACATGATCAGCGTCTTCGCATGGATTTTCATAATTAATTATTAGTAATATCATAGAATAATAAGATATTATTTCAAGTTAATTTGAGCAAACTAGTTGTTTCAGACGTGTGCATGAAACTGGTAGCACTTCGCATGCATCAGACGACAATCTCAATGACGTTAGCATTTTTTGCGTCCTCTGATCGGTTGGTCAGAGTAAAACTTGGAAGGAAGCCAATGTAAATTGATCGTAGCCGGATGTTGTGAAGTTTGCTGCCGCCATCTAATGGTGGGGGTCTGAAGCGCACTCGTATCTCAGATTTTTTGCTCATCTCGAAGACAAAGAAATGGGACAAGTGACAGCTCATATCTCGAAAAACCCATAGTCGAGGCACTTGTATCTCAATACACAACTATTTTATTGAAATTTTAGTAATATTTTTTTTGTGTTTCTTCTCATGTTATTAGATATATATTGATTCTAAACTGCTCGAGATGACACCGTTGCTTGCTATTACATTGCATTTTTGTATAGCATTAAATCAGTTGAATTTTTTCAGGTTTTGGATTTTTTTTTAAACTTTAAAAAGTTGGAGATCCATGCTTTTTTTTACACAACAATGATGAGTGCATGGATAGCATAGTTGCTCACACACATTGTTATACTAGATTGCGTAGACTGTGCTAAAATAGGTGTTTGTCAGCTTCCATCATTTTTTAACATTCTGGTTCCACGAGAATATACAACACAAGATGGCCCAAATTAGTCGAGGTCCAATCCATCCCTGTCCTTACCAGTATATAATCTCAAAGGCAAAAACTGATTTAAAATTATGTTTGACCCAAAATAATCAATTCGGTTGTATGAGTGCTGGTTACTTTTCACTCCTTTAAGCTTCCAGGGAGAAACGGAAGACAAGAAGGCTGATTGGCTAGGAACAGGGCAGTGCTTGAGCAGGGATTCATACAGCATTTTTCTTTTTTTTTTTAATTTAAAAAAAAAAAAAAAAAAAACAATGTATGACATCTGCTTTCTATTTTCAATCCCTGGCGATAACATGACCCATGTGTACTTTTGACTGACAGTCTGATGAACATTGGCAATGTGTTTAAATGGCACCTTCTAAAGCAACACCATTAATTACGCCCTTTCACATCACCATAATTGATCTCGTTGCAGCTGGATTGTGTAATTTAATACAGAGTGAGACTTCCTCCTCGTGCTAACACAGCGTTGCTTCTTAAATCAGGAATTGGACGCTCACAAAGTTTGCGCATATTTGTGCTGTGGATATTTATCTTCAACGTCTGCCTCACCAAACCTCCTTGACACACAGAGGTGGCAAAAGTACTCACACTCTCTACTTGAGTACAGATTAAAAAAAGACTGGGACAAGTAGAAATACTGATTCAAATCCTAAAGTATAGACTCTGAAATGTACTTAAAGTCCCTGCAAAGCGGGAAAAAAAAATGTTTTCAAAGTTTGACACACCACAGAGAAGTGTTCTTAACAACCCTTACAAATTTGAACAATTTAAAAAAAAAAAAGGCAACGTATGTAAAATGAGGCTTCAGAATCATCAAAAATCAAGCAATTGTCTCTGCTCTCAAACGCTGTGGGCGTGTCCATTGAATGTGTGAAACCATGCCCTGAAAAATGGATGCTACTTCATCTAGCATCTTTCTTCTGCCTACTTATCCTTACACATTTGAGCTGCGAAAATATATTAACACCTCCGGCGGCTGGAATATATCCAACTGTGTGGTCGCGGGGTTTTCTGTGCCACGACGAAAGATACTAGCCCCACCAGCCAGCTCGCAAGCTAACACATCATGCCTGGTAATAATCACTAAATAACTTGCAATTGAACAGGATCACTACTGATGTGAACAAAGGCGCTTGAGTTCTTATATAGTGGGAGAGGGGGTGACTCATGCCTAAGCCACACCCCAAAAAAATCACTGTCTCCACAATTGAGTACTACATAGTTCTCAGTCTTTGCACATTTTCAATAATTACCTTTGAACATGTTTAATCTATTTAAAAACTAATCTCTGAATTCACTGTACCTAAAAAACAGAAGTAAAATGGAAAAAAAAAATATATATATATTTTTCAATTATTAATACCTGTACATAAAATAGCTTCCCGTTTTATTAACTTTCATAATACTGGTACCAAGAAGGGAAAAAAAGCTAGTATTGGCTCAAACTTTTATGCTATCAAAATCTGTTCCCACAACTTGCGCAATGTAGTGAACAGACTAACAAAAAAAAAAGCTTTATTAGCTCATAAAAACGACCAAAGAAAATGCACACTACAGTATTTTTTCAGATTAGATACAGAATTTTTGAATATCATAAACTGGTGGGTTTTAGGCTGACACAAGACAACAAATGTCATGACTCATTCTTCAAGCTGACAACATTAAAACAATTCTCTTAAATAAGCCCATAGATGGGAAATGTCGTACTTCTCCAAATCTGTTGCGTCATCGTCGATAATGTTCCCTGGTTCACGTTCCTCCATGTGGCTGCTGTCCCTGTTTTTGGAAGTAAAATTCAAATTTAATCCGAAAAATAAACACTTAGGTAACATACAGGTACCTGTAAAATCTATGTCAGCTTGTGACAAATGATTTGCTCTTTGTTACTTCCCTCCACTTGTGACATCTCATTGACTGCTGTGTCAGATCCATATGCGCTCCCTCCTTCATGCCTGCCTGTCCAGCTGTTCCGGATTGATGGCAGACAGAGGTCAGCACATAATCACCAGAGATGAATATGGAGGAGGCGTGCTGCCTTTTTGTGCTTTGCACGGAATGGTGCCCCCCCCCCAAAAAAAAAACGGTGTCCTCGGGGACCAAGTGGCTCTCATCTGAAGGTTGGAGATAGAAGGTGGTTGTGGGGGTGTGATGCTTTGGACAGCACTTAATGAAAAGGCTCAGTCCAATTATGGGTTGACAGCCACCGCACCCAAAATGACCCACAGAGGAGCATATCTTGAACCAAATGCCCTGGAAGAGAAATGTGCCCTTTCTGTTCTAGCCCATCCCCCCCCACTCGATTAATCAATATTAAAAAAAAAAAAAAATGTCACTAATATAAACTGAGTCCCCAGCTTGATGGAGATTCATTAAGTCACTTCTGATTATTATGAACAACAATGATTCGAAATTTACATTATTTAGGGGCTATGGTTCTGGAACTGGGGTCCCCGATGAAGTTGACCCTTTCCCTTTTGCAAAAAAAACAGCCCCAAAACTATGTTTCGTGCATGAGAAGGGATGGTGATCTTTGGGGTTTTCTCACATTTTTTCAACCTTCCAACACAGCAGGTCGAGTTTGGTTTCATCTGACCACAGCACTTTGTTCAAAGCCTTTTCTGATGTTTGCATGTAGATGTACACATATATACATATACAAGTGTCTTGCTGAGCAGGGAGACCTTGCGGGCACTGTAAGATCCCCCCCCCCCCAAAAAAAATATATTTTCATAAAGGTAGTACTCTATAAATCAAATTTAACCAGGTAAAACTTGAGATCTAAAATCTCTCTTTCAAAAGCGACCTGACCGAGAGGCAGCAAAGATTTTACAGTACATGAGAAAATTCATTGCAACAAACAAAATCAAATTAAGAAAAATAAATAAATATCACAAAAATACAACCCTGTATTTCAGTCATGAATTGTGCTGTACAATTTTATTTATACCAATGGTAAACAGTGTAGTTTGCATACAAGGCAACATGTAAACCCTGTATGAGGGTGATTTGCCCAAATAAATCATGTTTTCATGTTCACATATAAATCATTAAAATTGGACACAAAAAAACCCAAAAAACATTTCATAATTTTGGATTTTTCTGAAGCTATTCAGCACAAGAAAATGTATTGTATCTGCAGGTATCCATTAAGTTGAATGGGTTAGGTCCTAAGCTACATATTGTCTTCAAGTCTCACAAATCCAGCGTTGTTTAAGGGAACAGTTATCGTCATTCCAGGCTCCGAACACGAGAGAGGATTTGCTCTGGATTTTAACGCAGTCCTGGTTCCGGAAGTTGTTGGGCTGACCCTTCTGCCAGAACCTATTAGAAAAAAAATAAACCTGTAAATTCAAATATAAACGAAACATTTATCTGACAATGTACATGTTGCATCACATTGCACTGCAGGGGATTTTTTTGTTTGTTTTGTTTACTTCTCCACCCCTCCTTAGAACTAAGTGAAATAAAATCTGGAAGTGAGAGCACTTTGTTGCAAAATGTTGACACATTCAAAAAGTTCAGACTTACTCTGTGTTGAGAGGGGTCCCATCCACCCAAATCCACGTTCCTTCCTTGATTTGGTCGCTCAGACCAATCCATGCATGCTGGTTTTGCCCCAATAAACCATTAACGAATACCTGTTTGTGAAGACCACAATCATGAATGTGCACCGTTAGAATGTTGTTGTTGAAGGAACTATGTGGACAAAATTGTTGATAATGTCACAAACGGGTTTTTTTTTTTTTTTGCAGGCATTGAAGGCAAAACTTGGAGGCAGAACATGTAAGACCCAAGTCCAGGGAGTCTCAAAAATGTTTTAATTTCCAAAAACAAAGGAAAACAAGGATCGTGGAAAAATCGAAATACCAAATTGACAAAGTCCAAAATCTAAATGCAAAGTAACAAAGAAACACGAGGGAACAAAGAAAACAGGAAACGAGACATGACAAATGATATAACTGACGACTTCGACATGTGACACTGACAAGATCTGAAAGAAACAAATTCAAACAAATCAACGAGACAACGAGGAACACCTGGAAAACACGCGCGCACACACACACACACACACACACGAGTGGCTGGAGGGAGCTGATTGGTCGACACAAGGTAGAAGGTTGACGAGAACAGGTGGCTACAATAAGCAAATGAGCACACACGACATGAACAACATGGGACACAGGAAAACATGAAACAAAAACTAAATATAATCGAAACTAGAACACAGACCATGACAGATACCTTTCCATTATGAAAGAAAAAAAAAACACCATGGTCACTGAAATAACTTGAGACTGACAAGACTGCAATTTGCCAAAAATGCATATTGAGAAGCAACAAAGCAGCATGTTTTCACATGAGAATGGCTTGATACTCTTGAGATTTCATTTTGGCCTGCACAGATTCATGACACCTTGTGCCAGATGTAGCAAAGCAGCCCCAGGACACAACCGAGCCACCTTTGTGTTGTACAGTAGATTACAGTGTGCAATTAGATTAAAGTCAGAGACTCCAAAATAGAGGAGCCCATCCAGCCAATTGAACACTTAATTTATCTTGGAGTCTGTGAAGTGAAGTGTCTCACCTGTTCCTCCTTGCTGTTTATAATAACCAGATCGCCTCCCTTGTTGATGCAATCTTGTCTGCTTTCCGCCCAGTTCTTACTCAAGCTTGACACAAAGTAGCAGTTGCCGTCAAACTTTCTCCAGCCGACCCCACAGAGCATGTCTAGAAAATGTCAACAAAATTGAGATCGATAAGGCAATCCGGTCACTGCACCGGTGTCCGTAGTGGTCTTACAGCTCAGCTTGGCGGTCATCTTGTCCACGTTCTTCTGCAACTCGTACCTTTGTGTCTCAAGGCTGCTTTGGTTTCCGCGAAGCTGCTCATGTTCAACCCGCAGAGTGTCGCAGTCATTGTGAATGTGCTCCTTTTGTCTTTGCAGGAGCCAGTACCTGGTCTGACACATACTTTCACTGATGCTCAATGCTCTGTTATTTCTTTCCAGCCGGTCTCTGTCAGCCTCCAGCAAAGTGTAATTGTTCTGTAAATGCGCTCTGTCATCTTTAATATCATTGTAGAGGGACTTGAACACATCTCTCTCAGCAGCCACATTGGTGTTATTGGTTAGAAGTCCCGCTTTCTCTTGAACGAGTGATGCGTAACGGGTCTGTAACTGGTCTTTTTCGCTTCTCAGTGAAGAATAACTGCGTTGTAGCTGATCCTGCTCATTTTTCAGACCGTTAAAGCGGGACCTCAACTGATCTCTTTCAGTTGACAAAGTGGTCTCACTTGCTAGGAGAAGTTTTTTCTCTTGATCGAGGGAATTGTAACGGGCTTGTAACTGGTCCTTCTCGCTTCTCAATGAAGAGTAACTGTGTTGCAACTGGTCTTTCTCATTTTCCAGATTGTTAAGGCGGGACCTGCACTCATCTTTTTCAGTTGACAAAGTGGTTTTACTAGCAAGGAGAAGCTGTTTTTCTTTAGAGAGAGAATCGTAGCTGGTCTGTAACTGATCTTTCTTGGTTCTCAGTGAAGAGTAATCGCGTTGTAACTGGTCTTTCTCATTTTTAAGACTGTTTAGGCTGGACTTTAGCTCATCCCGTTCAGCAGCCACAGTAGTTTTACTGGTTTGAAGGTGTGCTTGCTCTTTAACAAGAGAATCGTAACGAGTCTGTAACTGGTCTTTCTCTTTAACAAGGGACTCGTAACTGGCCTGTAACTGGTCTTTGTCTGTCCCCTGTGCACTATTTAATGTTTGTAGCACATCATTCTCTGTATTTAGGAGACTGTAATTAGTCTGCAACTGATCATGTTGCTGCTTCACACTCTGGAAGTTGGTCCTCAACTCGTCTCTTTCGGCAGTCCAAACTGTTTCGCTGCTGAGGAGTCTATCTCTCTCTTTCACCAGTGAATTGTAGCTGTTCTCCAACTGTTGTTTCTCTTCAACAAGGGATTCGTAACTGGCCTGTAACTGCTCTTTGTTCCTTGTCAGATTATTCAACATGACCTCAAGCTGGTTTCTCTCCACGTGGTCTCTATCTGTGGGAAACATGTCGCTGTTGAGATGGAGGTCTTGAGTCAGATGATCAGAATTAGCCCGGTCCGCCATTGAAAATCCAGGCATTAGCTCGTCTGTGAAAATGAATTCAATGTCAAAACCAGTTAAAAAAAAAACAACAAAAAAACAATTTTTTACTTAGGCTTGCATGTTTTCAGGGTGACGTACAGTAGATGAATTGTCCAATGTTACCGGCCAGTGAGACAGCGCACAGTAAACCAAGACACACAGTGACACATCTGGATGACTTGTTTCTTTGTTGAAAATTCCCTAAATCAATTGAAAGGAATATATTGTCAGTTTACAACAAGGTGAACATTAAATTTTTGGGGGCATCGTTACATCGCGATTAAAAAAATAAATAAAAACAGGAATTAAAAAATAAAATTTTAACTAAATGTATAAAATTGAGGCACTTATTGAAAATACTTTTGATATATAAAAGAATACATTTATAATAAAACTAAATGGTACTGATGTCAACTCCATCTTAATTTGTTGATGATTATTATTGTACATTACCTTCAGTGACGAGCCCTTGCGTCGTAAATTTCTTATTTACATAGCCGCAGTCATCAAGTTCCATGGAATCCATGTTTAGCAGTGTTTTTCCTAGTTAGGAAATGGAACATTTATTGCGGAATGCAAAACAAAAACAAAACGAATGTAGTCAGTTTTCGCGGTTTACAAACATCTGTTCCTTCAGTTTTCTAATACTGCCAACAATAACATAATGATGAAGTCGCATTTTTCAACTGTCCACTTTTTGACCAGTTTGAATAAAAAGTGTTCTAAACATCTTAAAATATTTGTTCATTTAATTGTAACATTGATTGCTGTTTAACTATCCACAAATGTCATACACAAACAAACAAAAATCCCAATAGAAATCTTATTTTCTCAATTTGATAATAAGTTAAATCAACCACCACCCTTTAATAATGGTTCAATTTAACCTACAACATAACTCACTGGACAATACAATTTATTCTCAACATTTCTATCTCGCTTGCGAAATGAGACACATTGACTGCATTATTTTTGGATGCAACAACTGTTTTGTTTCCTTATTATTTTAATTTTTTTTGAGTGTTGCTGTTTCCCACTATTTCCCTTGACATCTTGGTTAAATGAATGTCCTGAAATTCCACGTTTTCACAGTTGACACTCAGTGTTTTATTATATCTAATTTACAACTGTGTAGGCCTACTGTAATAAAACCATTAAACAAGTCCTTACCTTGAAATCGTTGCGATAGAAAACTGTAAAAAGTTTGAGGGGATCTGCTTTCACATTAAATCGCCAATGCATTTTTTTTTCTGAATAAGATAGGAAACAGGAAGTTATCTGGGTTGTGATTGGTTGGAAATGAACACACCTACTGTATATTGACATTTTGTATGATGATCTGTGCAACTGGAGTTCATTGACTTCCGGTCATCATTGCTGGGGAAGCACTTGAGTTTCTTTTTCCTTTCTTGGCTCGATCGAGTCTTAATCTGGACTTTCTCTTCCCCTTTTGCCTCACTTCAATTCCTTGCTTATGTCAAGTGACAAACGTTTGACTTTATCCTCAAAAAGTTAAAGTGCAAACTCGTTCATTTCTCACAAAAACTACAGGTTTAGTTTTGTTTCAGTTTTACCCCTACAGACAAAGTCTTGTCTGACTTTTTCAAAGCTATTGCGAAGTCTTAAACTTTAATTTTGACTATCATAGCTATGCAGATAGCACACAGTTACTGTATATCTAGCAGTGTCTCCAGATGACGATAGTTCAATTGAGGTGTTGTGTCACTGTCTAAAACAGATAAATAACTGGATGAGCCAAAATTGACTTCAGTTAAACCACAACAAAACTGAGATAATTGTTTTTGGCAATAAAGAAAAGAGGATTGCTGTTAGTAAATACCTGGAGTCACTCTCTTTAAAAACCAAAGACCAAGTCTGAATCCTTGGCATACTGATAGATTGAGACCTGACTTTCAACAGTCATATCAAATCAATTACTAAAATAACCTTCTGCCATTTGAAGATCATATCCAGAGTGAAGGCTTGCATGTGCCAAGCAGACCAGGAGAAGCTCATCCAGGATTTTATTTCAAGTAGACTTGACTATTGTAGTGGTCTTCTGACTGGACTCCCCCAAAACAGCATGATACAGCGGCAGCTCGGGTTCTGACTAGAACAAAGAGGTCAGAGAATATTACTCCAATTCTAAAGTCTTTACACTGGCTCCCAGTCAGCTTTAGACTAAATTATAAAGTTCTGCTACTGGAATCAATAAATGGTCTAGGTCCTGAATACAGGAAAGAAATGCTAATGGAATATAAACACTGTAGGGCTCTGCGATCAACACTCAGGTCAAATAGTGGAGCACAGAGTCCAAAGCAAATATGGTGCAGCAGCACAAATGGAATAAGTTGCCAACAGAGGTGACGTCAGCCCAAGTGTGAATGTTTTTAAGTCTACGTTAACTCTTTTTTTCTAATGCTTTTTAGAGCATTTCCACTTTTAAATGATATTTCTTCCACTGTACGCTGTTTTAATTGTACTTTAATTTTTTTCTGTTTTAAATGTTTATAAGCTGTTTTTTTCTTTGTTTTTGTGTATGAAATGCGCTATATAAATACATTTGCTTTGCTTTGCGTTATCATTCAGAACAACCTTTCGCTTTAATCTTTTGCCCTCCTTAACACATTTTTACAGTTTTGACTGTGATTCAGGCAGCTGTATGATGCTAACTGTGCTAGCTTGCTTGTAAAATGTTCTTATTCATCCGCAATCCTCTAAGAGACTAGTAAACAGTTAACTACAGTTCACACAAACTGACTTTTGAAAATTTGACGGCAAGTCAATGGAAGGTGTATTTAACAAGATTGAGCACTTAAAGCTACATGCTAGGGAAAAAACAACCAGGAGCCACAGTGCTTCTAAAATAAAGATTATATACACATTTGACATTCTCCCCAAAAGCATTTTTACAATTTTGCCTGAGATTCAAGCTACTGTCTGAAGCTTGCTATGTGCTAGCATGCTACCATTATTGGCTTTGGTCATCAAGCTATGTGCTAGCATGCTACCATTATTGGCTTTTGGCCATCTAAGTGTAAAAAATGTTACTGCATGACTTTTGTTTTATTCATCCACAAATAAACCATCAAATAATTCTCATGACAAATTGATAATAAAATGAGTGACACTTCAAGCTAACATTTGAATATTTGACAGAACGTTAGCAAAGGCTTAGATTTAGCACTTAATGCTACAAAGGAGTAAAAACTCCAAGCACGAGGCACAGTGGTTATAAAATAAATTGAGAGTGCGAAGACAAATGGAGTCCAATAAGCTTTGAGGCCGCTGTTGAGTTTTAGCAGCCGTGACAAAAAGACAAATAGGATTAATGTGCCTTACAGTCACAGTTCATTATCAGACAGGGGAGGAAGGGTAATGTTTTGAACGCGGCGAGATGAGCCTCGCTCCAACAGACGAACTCAAATGTGTATCAGGGAGGAAACGGGAGTTAATCATCATCAGATGATTTAGCTCTCTTTTCAGGACATGATGAGAGACATAAACACACACTTGGAGGAATATTAAGCTCTTGTAAAGAAGGTTGACATTTAAAAGCTTCTTTTGTAATTGGATTTATGATGTTTTTATCTTTTTCAGACATAATTGTATTGATGAAATACACCCGGGATCCTCCTGGTGGCACACTGCTGTGTTCAATTACACATTTTACCCCAAATGTTATATATTATTGGTCTTTTAAAAATGAGAATACAAGAGAGTCACAGGAACAATGACAATAAGCTTGGCATCTCCCAATTTGCAGCATTGAGAGGAAAAAAGAAAGAAAAAGAACTACACATATAAATATAAATTTCACTATGGCTAGACTCTAATCAAGTAGAACCTGAACCAGATTTTTACCACCCTGAGGGGTGAGCATGAAGACCCCCGGGAGCTGTTATGACTCATAAAGACACCGTGCTTCTTGTGATGATCATGTGACTCGTGCCGTTGGCCTCCACATGTCAAGTGGGACCACACGGGCCTTGTTTACCGCATTCCTCTGCTTTGACTGACACCTGTGGTCAGTGAGTCACAGGTACAGGCCCGGTCTTAACACCCCCGCCACCTGCAGCCTCCAACACCTCTGCCCAGCTGGCCTCACAAAGAGGCTGTGACAGCTAACAATGCAACATTTGCAAAGTCAGTGAACCTTCTGGGTTTCTCGTGGGGCTGCTACCCCTGAGTCAAACACCTGATTCAACTCAATCATCTCAGTTTTCGAGCTTTCTACCGAGTCTGACAACTTGCCAAATCAGTCTCCCAGTTCAACTGAATCTTTTTTTTTTTTTTTTGTCAGTGTTAAGTCTCTTAACTAAAGTCAGTGAAGAAAGTCCACTGAGTCTGTAGTGTTTCTGGTGAGTCCACTTATTTGAATCAATTCACCTGAATCATTTGAGTGTGCAGTGTTTCCGGTAACTCTCCTAACTTAAGTCAGTCTCTCAATTCACCCGAATCCTCCAAGTTTGCAGGGTTTCTGGTGAGTCTGCAAATTCTCTTCAGTGTCTCGATTCAACTGAATAATTTTACAGGTTAGTACGCAGTATTTCTGGTGAGTGCACTATTTGAGTCAGTCTACTGATTCAACAGAAGCATTTGAGTCAGCAGTGTTGCAGGTGAGTCCACTAACTTGAGCCAATCGCCTGAATCAACGGAATCATTTGTCTGTGTGCTTTCGGTGAGTCTTCTAACTAGTCAGTCATCCGATATCAACTGAATCACCTGTGTCTGTGGTCTTTACAGTGAGTCATCGTTACACCATGAACTGGATATACCTCAAGAACCTGGTTCCGAAGTCCTGCACCAGAACTCTAAAGACTTGGGCCATGGATGGAAAAAGTTGGAAAGCCCATCCATCCATCCATTTTCTGAGCCGCTTCTCCTCACTAGGGTCGCGGGCGTGCTGGAGCCTATCCCAGCTGTCATCGGGCAGGAGGCGGGGTACACCCTGAACTGGTTGCCAGCCAATCGCAGGGCACATAGAAACAAACAACCATTCGCACTCACAGTCATGCCTACGGGCAATTTAGAGTCTCCAATTAATGCATGTTTTTTGGGATGTGGGAGGAAACCGGAGTGCCCGGAGAAAACCCACGCAGGCACGGGGAGAACATGCAAACTCCACACAGGCAGGGCCAGGGATTGAACCCGGGTCCTCAGAACTGTGAGGCTGACGCTCTAACCAGTCGGCCACCGTGCCAGTTGGAAAGCCAAACCATTTATTTGATTCATCGACTTCATTACTGCCCATGCTCGGCCCTGCCGTCTGTTAGACGGTATGCTGCTGCCAAGGTAAGTGCCCTTGATTTCCACACTCCCACATTTACACGACTGGGAGAAGTACCTAGAAATGCTGAGCTTTAACCAGGACTGGTGCAGCCCAAGACATTCCGATTCCCAAGAGAGTCTCATTCAAAGCATTACAGCATCATAAAGATCTTATGTGGTGAAAAAGGCAAAATTATCATGAGACATACCGACAAAGTCATCAAGAGATGAACGATACAGTTGGTTGAGTGAGACAGTTTGAGAAGGAGGTGGGTGGTAGCGGCAACCCGGGGGCGGCCTTGGTTGTCAAAGTTGCCTCACCAGGTGCTCCATCTGACGCATGATGAGGAGGCCTCGAGGAGCTCAAACACTAATCTTTCGCTCATCACGGAAGCCGTTGTTCCCCCGACAATGTGATCATGTTTTGGCCTAAACGTCCCCCTAAAGCATCTCCTTTAATTATCCAAAAACACACTGACAGTTACCATAGCACAGTTTCTCGTGAGTCATTTCACAGAGCGGCCACCAACTGTTTTGGCTGCTGGCCGAAAGGTTTCCCTCCACAATGGCCCTGAACTGGACTGACAGAGGAATCACGTTGGCAGGCGAAAGTGCGCATTCAAACATCCGCCAAGGCTTGATTAGATGAGGAATGTGTGACTCATCATCGCAAGAGATTGCTGGTTTTTAATTGCAAAGCTCACATCTAAAACTTGTTATACATATATCTTAGTGTGAGTACTATTTCCACCTCTGGCTGTCTGTCGCGGCTCTACGATACAAAGAACCATTTATTCCAAATGCGACTACCACAGAACACTTGATCCACTATTGTAACAATCTCTGTAGCGTGTCCTCGACACGCAAGTCACATTTACAAAGCGGCGACACCAGGTTATTACGAATGTGTGAAAGTGCTGACAACACACTTCCTCGTCAGCCAAGCGTAGTGCACCAATCAGAAAATGGCAACAAAAAAACCGAAAGATGAAACGTGATCCTGCCGTCCTGATGGCGTAGATACCGCATGAGCAATGTTGCGACGGAGAGGGATACCTAATATCTTATTCTGCTCCGTGGAGGGCGACATTCATCCCTGGGAATGCAGGAGCGATAAAAGCGGATTTATTGCCCGTTATGGACGCTGCAGGCACACACCTTTGAAACGTTATTTGCTATTCATTGTTAATCCGTGCAATAGGACGTGCTGTGCTTTTTTTTTTTCAAACATTACTTTTGGAGCAAATGAGTAACTTAACCTTTAACTTAACAATTAGGTGCGCACAATGACAGTCGCATAACTTTGTGTTATTTTATTTATGTATTTTTTTGTTAAGCGACATCTTAACGGAATGGTGTTCGACAAATTTGCTAATCGATCTTTTTGTGGCAGCTGGATCCATGACAAAATGTGAGCGTAATCTCACACCTTCATCTTGCCTTGCTTGAAAAGTATAAAATGATCAGCAGAACTATAGTCCAGTCACCGTCAACTGGCTATGCTTGCCATTTCTTGAAATCAGTTTTTTTTAAAAAACTATAGGAAATAATCAGTTGCAGACGCCCTACCAATCACCACTTTCACTTGAACAAGATTAAATCAAAATGAAATAAAATACAAATATTTCAAAATATACAGTCCTCTCCAGAAGTATTGGAACGGCAAAGTCAATTCCTTTGTTTTTGTTATATAATGAAGACATTTGGGTCTCAAATCAAAAGATGAATATGAGGCAAAAGTTCAGAATTCCAGCTTTTATTTCATGGTATTTACATCCGCCTGTTGATTTCCAGTTCCATTCTTCCCTCACTCGTGAAAAAGACCCATAAGATACTTGAACTCCTCCACTTGGAGCAGGAGCTCATCCCCGACCCGGAGAGGGAGCTCCACCCTTTTCCATCTGTGGACCATGGTCTCAGATTTGGAGGTGCTGCTTCTCATCCCGGCCGCTTCATACTCGGCTGCGAACCACTCCAGTGAGAGTTCTCGATCACGGTTTGATGAATCCAACAGAACCACATCATCTGCAAAAAGCAAATATGCAATACTGAGGCCACCAAACCGGACCTCCTCTACGCCTCTGCTGCGCTTAGAAATTCTGTCCATAAAAGTTAGGAACAGATTCGGTGACAAAGGGCAGCCTTGGCAGAGTTTAACGCTCACCGGAAACAAGTCCGACTTACTGCCAGCAATGCTCACCAAACTCTGACACTCGACGTACAGGGACCGAACAGCCCGTATCAGGGGGTTCAGTAGCCCGTAATTCCGAATCACCCCCCACAGAACCCCCCAAGGGACACGATCGAACGCCTTCTCCAAGTTCACAAAACACATGTAGACTGGTTGGGGGATCTCCCATACACCCTCGAGGACCCTGCCGAGGGTGTAGAGCTGTTCCATGGCCAGGACGAAAACCACACTGCTCCTCCTGAATCTGAGATTCGACTTCCCGATGGACCCTACTCCCCACCACCCCCGAATAGACCTTACGAGGGAGGCTGAGGAGTGTGATCCCCTGTAGTTGGAGCAGACCCTCTGGTCCCCCTTCTTAAAAAGGGGGACCACTACCCCAATCTGCCAATCCAGAGGCACTGTCCCCGATGTCCACGCGATGTTGCAGCGGCGTGTCAACCAGGACACCCCCACAACATTCAGAGCCTTTAGGAACTCCGGGCGAATCTCATCCGCCCCCGGGCCTTGCCACTGAGAAGCTTTTTAACCACCTTGGTGACCTCAGCGAATACCTCACCAAGTATTAAAATGGACATTATTAAATTAGTGAATAATGTTTAATATTCAGTGGCATAACCCTTACTTGCAATAACTGCATCAGCCTGCGACCAATTGAAAAGTGGAAGGTCTCAGGCTGGCCAAGTCAATCACCGGACCTTAACCCAATAGAGCATGCATTTTACCTCCTGAACAGGAGACTGAAGGGAGAAACCCCCTGAAACAAACAAAAACTGAAAGAGGCTGCAGTAAAGGCCTGGAAAAGCATTTCAAATAAAGAATGCAACAGTCTGGTGAAGTCAATGGGTCGCAGGCTTGATGCAGTTATTGCAAGCAAGGGTTATGCCACCAAATTTAAATGTTATCCACTTTAAGTTAATTTAATAATGTCTATTCCAGCACTTTTGCTCACTTGAAAAGTGGGTGGCTTCAAACAAAAGGTGCTCTGTCCTGAGTTGTTGAACGCATCTAGATGTAAAGCCCATGAAATGAATGCTGTAATTCTGAACTTTTGTCTCATAGTCTTCTTTTAATTTGAAACCCAAATTGTCTTCAGTATACAACCAAAACAAAGGAATTGACCTTGCCGTTCCAATCCTTTTGGAGGGGACTGTATGTTCAGTATCTATTTACAGATGAACAGGATAAATATTAGATGGTGAATGATGAGTAAAGTTGTTTCGTTCATCTGTGTTGTCTAATTTGTGACACGATTCCTCCCTGGGCTGCAAAATTCTTTAGCCACATAAGTTGCTCCTCTTCAATAGAAGGAGCATGATGGGGCGCAGCGCTCCTGTTCCCAGAACTGAACGCAGATGGATTTACAGTACAACGCACCATCTTCCGGCCATGGGGCCGACGTCACATCTGTCTGTAATAAAGGGTCAAGTGTCTGATTGACAGGTCGAGAGGCGGGCGGTCGGAGACCAAAAGAATTCCGACATCTATTGACTGGACGATAGGGAGGTTAACTTCGCAGCCTTAAAATTGTTTCTGTGTTTCAGTGTTTCTGGGGGGTTTGTCACCAAGCCGGAAAACACAGAGTGGAACGAGCTAGGCAACGCCACACGGTCTCTCCAGGATTTCATGTCGAATTAAAGACTCTACGACGACATGAGCTACTACGCTCCAGAGTGGAAAGCTCACCGCACAGCATGCAGCCCAGATTAGTTCAGGGTTGGAAACTGCACAACTTGCGACCTCAGTGGAATGGCTTTTTTTTTTTTTTTTTTTTTTTTTTTAATTCCTCCATTCCACGCTACCAAAATGGACCTGACTGTGGAAGTTCTGTCAGATCTTATAAGGAGATGGCCCTTTTCCTTGAAAGTGGGTGTCACCAGTTGAAGGCTTTTTCTAAACATACCTTTAAGCCTGAGTCTGAGTGCAGCTTATGATTTATGCTTCCTTCAGGCGCTTTATAGTCAACGTGGGATTCGATACCGTAAATGCATCTGATGTTGAGTTTGACGTAATGCGTGCCTCGGGGACCCGCCGGCACCTCTACTCGCCATTCTTGACACGTGATCGCTGGATTTAGGTAGTCCAATCGTGAGGTTGAAGGGTTCCTTTGGCCCCCGGTCAAAGATTTTCTTTTACGCATATATTTGACGGCACTGCGGTTGCACTTTCACAGCAATTATCTTGACAATCAAGACATGGATCCTCAGGTAATGGCACCACCCGAGGAGCAGTTTTAAAAGTGATGGCTCAATGTAAAGAATTGATTTACGTTCTTACGAACCATCTGGCTTATTCTCTATGCAGGTTTGTATTTCTGTCAAGTGTCCTTCCAGGTTTCAAACCTTCGGGGATTATTGTCCTATTTCAAAGAAAGCACCCTGCTGATTTATAGCAAGTTATCTACATATCCTCTGGATCTTGTCGCACTTTGTCTGTCTCTGACTCCATCCATCTATCTGCAGTGGCTTGAGTCCGTCATCTTACCATCCGAGTTTTTAGGTCTGCTTTTCTGGAAAACTGCACTTTTTTTTTTTTTAAAGCCAAATTCAATATGGGCCAGTCACTACCTTAATTTCTTATATTAAAATTCAACAAATTAACTTCAACTGACCGTACAAAGATCACAAATAATGTGAACGGTGACGCCGGTGAGCAAGGACATTTGAAGCAATGCGACAGTGACACCTGGTGATCTTTTGTGGCATTACACTTAACTGCAGCGTTTCACTTGCTCTCCCCTTTTCAAATGTGTAAAAGAATACTGTATATGCATACATGTACCCATGTCTAAAAGTTAAAACATATTGCAGTACTCTCGTGTATTATGTAGTATTAAAGACTTACTTATTTATTTACTCTTTAAAATGAATGATACATTTAATGTAAATACATTCACAAAAAATTAATAATGAAATATTTTATAATGCTACAATTTCCATGAATAATACTCAAATTTTCTTGGGTTAAAATGGTGAATTTCGCAAAATATATCTACTCATTCTTTTAATGGGTGCGTAATGGGTGAATACCACTTGTCCTCATTAAGATTTAAGATGAACCTTTTATTTTTTTCCCTGGTGTTCAAATCATACATGTATGAATTTTATTTTATTTTATTGTAATCAATCATATTCTATCCTGCTTTACACTCACTGGGATAAAATGTTTTAAAACAAATTTCAGTTGTTTAAATTGTGATTTGATGCTGTTTTATTTTGCTGAATTCATCCAGTTACAAAATTGATTGTCATCATGCGAATAAAATTGTTGAAATTGACTTGGAATTTTACTTTTCGGGGTCTAAGTTGTAAATTTCTCAATTTAACTGTATTTGATTTCATTCATCCATTTTCTATACCACTTGTTATCTGTTGTATTTGTTTTAAGTCCCTTTGTATTTTCTTGCCTGGGAACGCCTCAGGATCTCCTCGGAAGAGCTAGAGGAAGTGGCTGGGAAGAGGGAAGTCTGGGCTTCCCTGCTAAGGCTACTGCCCCAGCGACCCGACCTCGGATAAGCGTAAGACAATGGATGGATGGATGGATATATGAGAGGCAGCAAAATTTTACAGTATATAGCATGACAAAATTCATCCAATTCATACAAATTCATCCAATTCAAGAATCAAAATCAAACTAAGAATCAATCATCACAAAAATTCAACCCCGTATTTCAGTCATGAACTTTGTTGTATAATTTTATTTACATGCATGGTGAACAGTGTAGTTTGTATACAAAGCCTGTATGAGGGTGATTTACCCAAATAAATCATGTTTTCATTTTCACATAAAAATAGGACTAAAAAACAAATCATAAGGTTCAATCATTTTGCATTCTTCTGAAAGTAATTCAACACAAATAGATGTACTGTATCTGCAGGTATCCATTAAGTCTAATGGGTTAGCACTCAAGCTACATATTGTCTTCAAATCTCACAAATCCATCGTTGTTTAAGGGAACACCTATCGTCATTCCAGCCTCCGAACTTGAAAAGGGATTTGCTCTGGCTTTCAGCGCAGTCCTGGTTCCGTTTGTTGTTGGGCTGACCCTTCTTCCAGAACCTATTAGGGAAAAAAACAAAAAACAAAACACACACTCATACATTTAAAAAAATCAACATAAACGAAACACATTCATCAAACATGTACTGTACATGTTGTATCACATGGCACTGCAGTTTTTTGTTTGTTTGTTTTTTCTTTGTTTTGTTTACTTCTCCAACCTTCCTTAGAACTAAGTGAAATAAAACCTGGAAGTGAGAGCACATTGTTGGGAAATGTTGACATATTAAAAAACGTTTAGACTTACTCTGTGGTGAGAGGAGTCCCATCCACCCAAATCCACGTTCCTTCCTCGATTTGGTCGCTCAGACCAATCCACGCCTGCTGGCCTTGCACCAATAAACCATTAACAAATACCTGTTTGTGAAGACCACAATCAGGAATGTGTACCGGTAGTATACTCTTGTTGAAGGAAGTAAGTGTATAAAATTGTTGATACCCTTCCATTATGAAAGAAAAAAAAACACCATGGTCACTGAAATAACTTGAGACTGACAAGACTGCAATTTTCCAAAAATGCATATTGACAAACGACAAAGCAGCACATTTTCAAATGAGAATGCCTTGATACTCTTGAGACTTCATTGTGCCCTGCACAGATTCATGACACCCTGTGCCAGATGTAACAAAGCAGCCCCAGGAAACAACCGAGCCACCATTGTGGTGCAAAGTAGGTTACAGTGTGCAGTTAGAGTAAAGTCAGAGACTCCAAAACAGAGGATCCCACCGAGCCAATTGAACGCTTTATTTATGTTGGAGTCTGTTGGTCTCACCTGTTCCTCCTTGCTGTTTATAATAACCAGATCGCCTCCCTTGCTGATGCAGTCTTGTCTGCTTTCCGCCCAGTTCTTACTCAAGCTTGACACAAAGTAGCAGTTGCCGTCAAACTTTCTCCAGCCGACCCCACAGAGCATGTCTAGAAAATGTCAACAAAATTGAGATCGATAAGGCAATCCGGTCACTGCACCGGTGTCCGTAGTGGTCTTACAGCTCAGCTTGGCGGTCATCTTGTCCACGTTCTTCTGCAACTCGTACCTTTGTCTCTCAAGGCTGCTTTGGTTTCCGCGAAGCTGCTCATGTTCAACCCGCAGAGTGTCGCAGTCGTTGTGAATGTGCTCCTTTTGTCTTTGCAGGAGCCAGTACCTGATCTGACACATACTTTCACTGATGCTCAATGCTGTGTTATTTCTTTCCAGCCGGTCTCTGTCAGCCTCCAGCAAAGTGTAATTGTTCTGTAAATGCGCTCTGTCATCTTTAATATCATTGTAGAGGGACTTGAACACATCTCTCTCAGCAGCCACATTGGTGTTATTGGTTAGAAGTCCCGCTTTCTCTTGAACGAGTGATGCGTAACGGGTCTGTAACTGGTCTTTTTCGCTTCTCAGTGAAGAATAACTGCGTTGTAGCTGATCTTGCTCATTTTTCAGATTGTTAAAGCGGGACCTCAACTGATCTCTTTCAGTTGACAAAGTGGTCTCACTTGCAAGGAGAAGTTTTTTCTCTTGATCGAGGGAATTGTAACGGGCTTGTAACTGGTCCTTCTCTTTAACCAAGGAGCCGTAACTGACCTGTAACAGGTCTTTGTCATTCCTTAGTGAAGCGTAATCTCGCTGCAACTGGTCTTTCTCATTTTTCAGATTGTCGTAGCGGGACCTAAACTGATCTCTTTCAGCAGACAAGGTGGTTTTACTGGTTTGAAGGTGTTCTTTCTCTTTAACCAGGGAGCCGTAACTGACCTGTAACAGGTCTTTGTCATTCCTCAGTGAAGCGTAATCTCGTTGCAACTGGTCTTTCTCAATTTTCAGATTGTTGAAGCGGGACTTGAACTGATCTCTTTCGGCAGCTACATTGGTTTTATTCGTTAGCAGAAGCTCTTTTTCTCTAATGAGGGAATCGTAGCTGGTCTGTAATACATCTTTCTCTTTGACGAGGGACTCATAACGGGCCTGTAACTGGTCTTTCTCGCTTCTCAGTGAAGAGTAATTGCGTTGGAAGTAGTCTTTCTCATTTTTCAGAGTGTGGAAGCAGGACTTGAACTCAACAGCCACAGTGGTTTGACTAGTCTGAAGGCGTTCTTTTTCTGTAATGAGGGAATCACAGCTTGTCTGTAACTGGTCTTTGTCTTTGACGAGGGACTCGTAACTGGCCTGTAACTGGTCCGTCTCGCTTCTTAATGAAGAGTAACTGCGTTGTAACTGGTCTTTCTCATTTTTAAGACTGTTTAGGCTGGACGTTAGCTCATCCCGTTCAGGAGCCACAGTAGTTTTACTGGTTTGAAGGTGTGCTTGCTCTTTAACAAGAGAATCGTAACGCGTCTGCAACTGGTCTTTCTCTTTAACAAGGGACTCATAACTAGCCTGTAACTGGTATTTGTCTGTCCCCAGTGCACTATTTAAGGTTTGTAGCACATCATTCTCTGTGTTTAGGAGACTGTAATTAGTCTGCAACTGATCATGTTGCTGCTTCACACTCTGGAAGTTGGTCCTCAACTCGTCTCTCTCGGCAGTCCAAACTGTTTCGCTGCCGAGGAGTCTATCTCTCTCTTTCACCAGTGAATTGTAGCTGTTCTCCAACTGTTGTTTCTCTTCAACAAGGGATTCGTAACTGGCCTGTAACTGCTCTTTGTTCCTTGTCAGATTATTCAACATGACCTCAAGCTGGTTTCTCTCCACGTGGTCTCTATCTGTGGGAAACATGTCGCTGTTGAGATGGAGGTCTTGAGTCAGATGATCAGAATTAGCCCGGTCCCGCATTGAAAAACCAGGCATTAGCTCGTCTGTGGAAAAGAATTCAGTGTCGAAACCAGTTTAAAAAAAAAAAGTCCTTTTTACTCATGCTTACGTTTTCAGGGTGACGTACAGTAGATGAATTGTCCAATGTTACCGGCCAGTGAGACAGCGCACAGTAAACCAAGACACACAGTGACACATCTGGATGACTTGTTTCTTTGTTGAAAATTCCCTAAATCAATTGAAAGGAATATATTATCAGTTTACACCAAGGTGAATATTATTGTCTTTGGGCCATCGTTACATCTCTGATTAAAATAAAAATATAAAAACAGGAATTAAAAAATAAAATATAAAAAAAAACGATAAACTTGAAACACTTTTTATATATACTGTAAATGAAAACATTTCTAATATAAAATTAAAATGGTCTGATGTCACCTCCAGCCTAATTTGTTGGTGATTTTTATCGTACATTACCTTTGGTGACGAACCCTTGCATCGTAAAGTTCTTATTTGAATCGGCGCAGTCATCAAGTTCCATGGAATCCATGTTGAGCAGTGTTTTTCCTAGTTGGGAAAGGGAAAATTTGTGCATAATGTAAAACAAAAACAAAAAGAATGTAGTCAGTTGTTAATATCTCTTCCTTCGATTTTGCAATACTGCCAATAGTAACATAATTATATAAAGTCACATTTTTGCACTGTCCACTTTATGACGAGTTTGAATAAAAAGTGTTCTAAACATCTTAAAATATGAATTTAATTGTAACATTGATTGCTGTTTAACTATCCAAAAGTGTCAGACACAAACAAACAAAAATCCGCCCAAAAGTTAGACCAACCACCAACCTTTAATAATGGTTCAATTTAACCTCCAACACAATTTGCTGGACAATACAATTTATTCTCAAAATTGCTATCTAGACACATTATTTTGCATTATTTTTGGATGCAACAACTGTTTTGTTACCCTTTTTTTTTTTAAGTGTTGCTATTTCCCACTATTTCTCTTGACTTCTTGGTTCAATGAATGCCCAAAAATTCTACGTTTTCAGACTTAGGCATTTGACACCCAGTGTTTTACGATATCTAATTTAGGCCTACTGTAATAAAACCATGAAACAAGTCCTTACCTTGAAACCGTGACGATAGAAAACTGCAAAAAGTTTGAGGGGATCTGCTTTCACATGAAATGACCAATGCATTTTTCTCTGAATAACACAGGAAGTTATCTGGGTTGTGATTGGTTGGACACGAACACACCTACTGTATATTGACACTTTATGATGATCTGTGCAACTGGAGTTCATTGACATCATTGCTAGGGAAGTACTTGAGTTTGTTTTTCCTTTCTTGGCTCGATCGAGTCTTCATCTGGACTTTCTCTTCCCCTTTTACCTCACTTCAATTCCTCGCTCAGGTCAAGTGACAAAAGTTCAAACTTATTCTCAAAAAGTTAAAGTGCAAGCTCGCTCATTTCCCACAGAAATTACAGTTTTAGTTTTGTTTTATCATTCAGAGCAACCTTACGCTTCATTTTTCCCCCCCCTCCTTAACACATTTTTACAGTTTGGACTGTGATTCAGGCAGATGTTTGATGCTAACTGTGCTAGCTTGCGTGAGTACTTAGATTTTGCAGTAAAATGTTCTTATTCATCCGCAATCCTCTAAGAGAGAAGTAAACAGTTAACTACAGTTAACACAAACTGACTTTTGAAAATTTGACGGAAAGTCAACGGAAGGTGTATTTGACAAGATTTAGCACTTAGGAGCTACATGCTAGAAAAAAACAACAACAACAATGAGTCACAGTGCTTCTAAAATAAAATCAGTGTGATATATGATAAATCATATATCACACTGATTATATACACATTTGACATTCTCCGCAAAAGTATTTTTACAATTTTGCCTGGGATTCAAGCAACTACCTGAAGGTTGCTTTGTGCTAGCATGCTACCATTATTGGCTTTGGTCATCATGCTATCTGCTAGCATGCTACCATCATTGGCTTTGCTCATCAAAGTGTTAAAAATCTTATTGCATGACTTTTGTTTGTTTCATCCACAAATAAACCATCACATAATGATTATGACAAATTGATAATAAAATGAGTGACGCGTCAAGATAACATTTGAATATTTGACAGAAAGTTAGCAAAGGCTTAGATTTAACACTTAAGGCTACAAATGAGTAAAAACTCCAAGCACGAGGCACAGTGGTTATAAAATAGGTTGAGAGTGCGAAGACAAATGGAGTCCAATAAGCTTTGAGGCCGCTGTTGAGTTTTAGCAGCCGTGGCAAAAGGACAAATAGGATTAATGTGCCTCACAGTCACAGTTCATTATCAGACAGGGGAGGAAGCGTAATGTTTTGAACGCGGCGAGATGAGCCTCGCTCCAACAGACGAACTCAAATGTGTATCAGGGAGGAAACGGGAGTCAATCATCATCAGATGATTTTGCTCTCTTTTCAGGACGCGATTAGAGATGTAAACACACACTTGGAGGAATATTAAGCTCCTGTGAAGAAGGTTGACATTTAAAAGCTTCTTTTGTAATTGGATTCATGATGTTTTTTATCTTTTTCAGACATAATTGTGTTGATGAAATACACCCGGGATCCTCCTGGTGGCACACTGCTGTATTCAATTACACATTTTACCCAAAATTTGATATAGCATTGGTCGTTTTAAAAATGAGTATACAATAGAGTCACAGGAACAATGAAAATCAGTTTGGCATCTCCCAATTTGCAGCATTGAGGAAAAAAAAAAAAAAAAACTAGACATAAAACACACAATTATCAAAAGACACATTTACAGATTATACAATTATTCGCACTTTTCTGCCTCCACACCATCACTATGAACCACTAAGCGTCACAGTTCTTGCTTATTTTGTTTTTTCAATCCTTCACCGGAATCATCCAAGTCTGCTGGGTTTCTGGTAAGTCTGCAAACTCTCTTCAGTGTCTAGATAGAACTGAACTATTTCACTATGCATTATGTCTGTAGATTGCACTAATTTGAGTGAGTCTCCTGGTACAACTGAATCATCTGATGTCACCAGTGTTGCAGATGAGTCCACTAACTTGAGTCAGTCACTCAATTCAACAGAATTATCTGAGCCTGCAGTGATTCAAGTGAGTTCCTTAACTCGAGCCAGTCCCCGGATTCAACTGACACATCTTGAGTCTGCGGTGTTTTTGGTGAATCTGCTTTCTGCAGCCAGTCTCCTGAATCAACAGAATCATTTGTGTCTGTGGGATTTCGGTGAGTCTTCTAACTATTCAGTCACCCGATATCAACCGAATCATCTGCGTCTGTGGTCTTTACGGTGAGTCCCGCCTTTTCAAGTCAATGAAAAGTCACCTCGAGTCTGCAGTGTTTCTGGTGAGTCCATCAACTCTAGTCAATCACCCGACTGTTTGAAATCATTCCATTTTTACACCATGAGCTGGATATACCTCAAGAACCTGGTACCGAAGTAGTCCAGCTCATGTTTAAGGCAACTGGTTAATGCCCGAGTCCTACACCAGAAATCTAAAGACTCGGGCCATGGATGGAAAAAGTTGGAAAGCCAAACCGTTTGTTTGATTTATCGACTTCATCACTGCCCATGCTCGGCCCTGCCGGCTGTTAGACTGTATACTGCTGCCAAGGTAAGTGCGCCTGATTTCCACACCCCCACCTTTACACGGCTGGGAGAAGTACCCAGAAATATTCAAAGCATTACAGTATCATAAAGCTCTTATGTGGTGAAAAAGGCAAAATTATTGTCATCAGGAGATGGACGATACAGTTAGTTGAGTGAGCGCGTCAGACTTCTACACACAGTGACAGCCTCCTTTGCACAATCTTAATCCACATGTTGCACTGAGGTGACTGGTCATTTATTTTAACATAGTTAAGAGACACTTTTGTTCGCCGCCGCCGTTGGGCACAAGCACGTCTTCGTGCACAAGCACATCTTCGTGCATGTTCTTCTTCGTTGGTTTTCGCCACTTCCTTCTCCGGGGTCCCATCAAAACTGGGAACCGAAAGTTTGTAATTTTAACGATTCCGGGAGAACCGGAACGTTAGTCCCTGTTCCAATCGGTTCTCGATTCTCAATGCCCAACCCTCATCATCGCAAGGGACTGCTGGTTTTTACTTGCTTACTAACTTAACCTTTAACTTCACAATTAAGTTCGCACAATAACAGTTGCATAACCAGAGGTGGGTAGTGGCCAAATATTGTACTCAAGTAAGAGTACTGTTACTTTATAATATGACTCAAGGGTCTAAGTTGTACATTTCTGAATTTAATTGAACTGTATTTCATCTATTTTTGATACTGCTTGTCATCTGTTGTATTTGTTTTAATTCCCTTTTGAATTGTACTTGAATGGATGAATTTGGTTGAAATACTAATTTTATTTATTTTATGCATCGATTTTCATTACTTCATATATATACATAGTTTGGTGTGAAAAGGTATTTGGCCGCTTCCTGATTTGTTATTATTTTTCATGTTTGTCACACTTAAATATAGGTTTCAATTTTTTGCCTCCATTAGTAATAACCTTCATTCAAAAAACTGCATTTTGTGTTCACTTGTGTTGTCTTTGACTAATATTTAAATTTGTTTGGTGATGGGAAACATTTACGTGTGAGAAACCTGCAAAATAATAATAATAAAATCAGGAACGGAGAAAGCACTTTCACACCGCTGTGTGTATATGCATATGTGTGTGTACGTATATATAATGGGGTCTAAATTGCTGAATTTAATCTTATTCATCCATTTTTACACTGCTTGTCATCATTAATATAAAATGTCTTAATTCACTTTAAATGTGGTTTATATTTTTCTGGAGTTAGAGTTGCGATTAATTGAATTTGATAGTATTTAGTTTTATTCATCTATTTACATTACTCTTTTCTATTTTTTTTTTGGACATGGAATTAATTTCTCTGGGGTTCAAGTTGAGAATTGGCTGCACGGCGGAGGTAATAATGCTTGCGCTCATCGATGCACAGAAGTAATTCTGTCTTCGTTCTTCCAGCATGCCTTGCACGTTCGCATCCGCAAGCCCGACAACGATTAAAAAGAGCCTGAAGCACGTTGGTGTTGGTTAGAGAAGAGAGTGCCGTTGTATTCCAACAATTGCCTTTTTGTGGCTCCTTTTCCGAAAACTCTGTTCCACTTAAAGCCGTCTGCATGAGTCGGATGTGATTTGCTTGCAAAGAAACAAACAAACAAACCAACAAAAGTTATATTTTGTGTATCCCAACTGATCATGTCAGCTAATTTCAATTAAATTAAATTGATGACTATCAACAAATAAGGAAACTGACACAGAAAATAGAATAAAATAATTAAGTCATTATATTAATCATAGTAACTACATCTAAATAAAAACGGATTGAATAGGATAGTCAAATACATTTAGAATAAATTAAAAGAAATGTCAAAATGAAATAAAAACAAATCCATCAGTGTGGATGAATAGATTCATGTACAACTAGTCACAAGATTAAAAAAATAAATACAACTAAATAGTAAACGTACAAATTAAAATGTGACAAAAATATATAAAATGCTACAGAACAAATGTGAATATCTTTAGACAAAGTCACAAAAGTAAAAAAACAAAAACAAAAACGTGGTAAGTGGTGTAAAAGTTTACAGGGACCCAATAAAACTATTGGCTATAGTTAACTAATTGTAACTAACTCACTAACTACAGTATATACACAGTCATTGATTGATGACTTAACTTTGCAAACTTTATTTACCGACCTCATCTGACTTCCTGGTTTGCTTAAAAAAACAAACAAACAAACACTTTGCTTGTGTGCTAAAGTCATTAATTTTTCCTTTTTTAAAATTTCTTTTTAAAGCAGACAGAGAGGCAGGAAATGAGGCTGTGGATGAAAACAGTGTGCAAGGCCCCAGAGCTGATCTGAGTGACTCAGGATTTGACCTTGGGTAATGTCCTTCAGCAAAACATAACATAAAATACAACGTAAACAATAGAACATCTTTAAATGTAAAGACTTAAAGAGGTCTCGACAGTATTGCACTGTATGAAAAACAGCAATGACATAATAAAATAGAACATAAACTTAACAATTGCACTTAGAAATACTTTCTTAGGAACCATGGTTTAAAAAAAAAAAAAAGGACACATAGATGACGGCCTCGCTGCGAATAGTAAAAATCCACGAATAATTGAGCCCCTCCCAAAAGGGGGCTCGAAATTGGGTCTAGGTGCCACAAGATGGCGGCAAAGCTCTTAAAACAGAGGACCATAAAGCACCAACACAAATGAATTTAGTGGGTCTTTAATATTTTCTCATGGTCCCCAACCCAACAACAAGTCCACTGGCTGCATCAAAAGCGTCGTGGCCGCGAGCGCCGTCCGTCCCTGCTTCTGCTAATCCCGTCCGGCCCAACCGCGTCTCCTGCGGGAGGTCATCTGCTTTGACGCTCTCTCTCGTCTCGCTTCTCGCGACCCTGTCGGGCCACTCTTAATTCAATTACTGGAGTTGGCTCATGTACTAATTTGCATCCAGACAGCAAGCGAGCTGTCTCAACGCGGCATGACCAACATTAGTAACGGCAGTAAAATGTGTAATATTAGTAAACTCTGCCCGCAATGTCACTTTTAATGCATCCATTTGTATCTCTTGTACATAACGACATCATCACAATACTTTTAAAGGCTCCTACGACATCTACAAGCCCTTTAAAAAAAAACAAAATCACATTTTGACATGAATACAAACAAGTTTACAATGATTAACACTACTATAACAGTGTAAAAGTGTGTTTAAATAGTTTTGCTTGTGTTTTGAGAGCAGTATTGTGCCACATTGCTATTATTATTTCTGTTACTGGATGGTACGTTTTGCGCTTACATTTGGATGGCAACAATATAGTTGCAATGGGACATTAATTTATATGAAATGGTTCACTAAGTTTTTTTTCTAGCTTTAAAAAAAACAAAAAAAACAAAAAAAAAAAAAAATATATATATATATTCATATTGTGGTCACTAATTACAAAATGCTTTCATCTCGATGTGCAGCATTTGATCATTTAAATGTTTTTTTTTTTTTCCATGTCATTTGACTGATGCTGTGGCACCGTTTGGCCGCTAGATGGCAATCCGTACCCAAATTAAAAATGGTCCCATCGCCATGTAAACTGAAGCGCTGGAGTTTAATTTTCGTTTTTTTAGTGCGGACAATGACTTTTGTCAAATTTACGTTGAATAAAGCACCCTTCGATACACAAATACATCTAAGTTAAATCATTTAATTTTCAGTGAATGATATTTCAGCTTTTACACATTATATACATGAGCCAACCACTTTTTTGTTGTTTTTTTCATAGGACATCATTTGTCCTATGACAAAAAAAAAAAAAAAAAATAAATAAAATGCCAACTATGTTCAGATGATTGATTACATGATTTTAACAGTTCGATCTCCCCCCCCCCCCCCCCCCCCCACAACTTTTGGTCATGTAAAATGTTATTGTTTTACTCTCTTTTTAGGGCCGTTTTCAACACTTACACTTACTGACGTATTAAACTTAACGAGTTGTATGAGGGGTATAATTACCTGCGTGCAACATGGCCGACGGCTCCTGTAGCAGCGGCAACAATGTGCGTGCGTGCGCGCGCGCGCGCGCGTGACAATGGAAAGTGACGGAGGCGGTGCGAGCGCGCTCGGCGCCGTCCAATGGGATCGCCGCTGGGAGGGAGTTTGCCCCGACTGCAGCTTTGTTCTAACTTTTTTTTTTTTTTGGGTGGAACTTTGCCAAGAAGCGGCGCAATGTTGAGTGCGAGTGCGAGAGGACCGTTATTCTTCTCCCTCCACGGCTGCGCGCTGCTCGGAGCACTTTTTACGCACGGATACTTTGAGTGACATTTGGACGAGCCCTTTTTGGAATAAACGTGAGGGGGAGGGAAAACACACACACACACACACACACACACACCCCCAAGGTTTCTTGTATGTTGCAGGAATGCTTTTCACCTTCCCGTGGATGTTGCATTGATGAGGAGCGCGCGTCGCTGCTGGAGTGAAGCGAGCAAAGGAAGATCACCGTTGCAAAGTGAAGTTTCCAAGTTCCTCCGGGTTTGGATTATGATGCTGTAGCGCGGATGCATCAAGCTGCACCGACCATGGCGCGGCTTCACTCGCTCCTGCTGCTGCTGCTGCTGTGGACTCTGTCGCGCTACTCGGAGTCCACGCAAGTCCGCCAAGAGTTCCGCGTGCTGGAGGAGCAGCCTGCGGGGACCTACGTGGGTCAGATAGAGACCCGCGCCGGCTTCACGTACCGCTTCAGCGAGAGCCACAGACTTTTCGCCATCAACGGGAGCACGGGGGTGATCTCCACCTCCACCGTGGTGGACAGGGAGCTGCTGCAGAGCGATGTCATCAACGTGGTGGTGCTCTCCAGCCAGCCCACCTACCCCACGGAGGTCAGGATCATCGTCTTGGATATTAACGACAATGCGCCGGTGTTCCCGGACGCGTCCATCGTGGTGTCTTTCAAGGAGGACGCCAGCAGCGGCCGGCAGGTCATCCTGGACACGGCCACCGATTCTGACATCGGGAGCAACGGCGTTGACCACACCACCTACAGAATCGTCAAGGGCGACCGGCAGAGGAAGTTCCGCTTGGATATTACTGTCAATCCCAGCGGTGAGGGCGCATTCCTGCATCTGGTCTCAACAGGGGGCCTGGACCGGGAGTTTACGCCCTTTTACCAGCTCCTGGTGGAAGTGGAGGACAAGGGGGACCCGAAAAAGTTTGGCTACATGCAGGTGAACGTCACCATCCAGGACATCAACGACAACCCGCCCGTGTTCGAGGGCGAACAGTACCGGGCGAGCGTGTTTGAGGACGCCGCAGTGGGCTCCAGCGTCCTCCAGATCACGGCGTCCGATCAGGACGACGGGACCAACGCCGAGATCAGGTATTTCCTAGACGAGGGCACCCCCTTCCAAATCGACCCTAAAGACGGTACTGTTATCATAAAGCAAAGTTTGGATTATGAAAGTAAGAAGGAGTACTCGTTGACGATCCACGCGGTGGACAACGGGGCACCGTCATTGTCCGGTAGGACAGAGGCGACCGTCAAACTGTTGGACGTAAACGACAACGACCCCGTGGTGAAGTTCAGGTACTTCCCCACCACGTCCAAGTTTGCATCCGTCGACGAAAATGCACAAATTGGCACCGTGGTGGCCCTGCTCACAGTCTCCGATTCTGACTCCCCCACTGCTAACGGTAACATCTCAGTGTCCATTTTAGGCGGTAATGAGCAAAGACATTTTGAGGTGCACACGTCCCCGGTGCCCAATTTGAGTTTGATTAAAGTGGCCAGCGTATTGGACAGGGAGCGAATTTCCTCGTACAACCTAACGGTGTCGGTGTCGGACAATGGCAGGCCAGTGGCACGCTCGTCTTACGCTAGTCTTGTAATATTCGTAAACGACATCAATGACCACCCCCCAGTATTCCAGGAGGCGCTGTACAGGGTCGATATCAGCGAAGATGTCCCTAAAGGCAGCTACATAAAAGGGGTTTCTGCAACAGATGGCGACTCCGGGCAGAACGCCAACCTGCGCTACTCGCTGGTGTCTGGAAACGCTTTGGGCTGGTTCTCCATCAGCGAAAACAGCGGCCTGGTTACCAGCGCTGCTTTGTTGGATAGGGAGGTGGCATCCCAAGTTGTGCTCAACATTAGCGCTAAAGACCAGGGGCTGCAGCCCAAGATTTCTTACACTAAACTCATCGTGAGCATCACTGATGTGAATGACCAAGTGCCCACGTTTACACAGAGCACGTATCACGTTTCCCCGGTGGAGCACAGCCCTGCCGGCTCCGAGCTGCTTGTGCTTACGGCCTCTGATGACGACCTGGGCGAGAACGGGACGGTCCGTTTCTCATTTGATGCCGAGACGGCGCCCGGTGTCCGAGAGCTGTTCCGCCTGGACGCAGCGTCGGGGCGATTGAGCACAGCTGGTGAGCTTGACAGAGAGGATCAGGCATCTTACTTGCTCCACATCCAGGCGAGAGACACAGGCACGCCCCCGTTGCACTCTGTTGGAAAAGTCAACATCACCCTGAGGGATATCAATGACAACAGGCCCATTTTTTATCCCGTGCAGTATTTTGCAAACGTGAAAGAGAACGAGCCCCCGGGCACTTACGCCGCCAGCGTTTCCGCCACAGACCCCGACTTGGGTCGCAACGGCACAGTTAAATACATCATCACGGCGGGCGACACTTCTAAATTTCACATTAACAGCAACACAGGTAAAATCACCACCTTGGCATCATTGGACAGAGAAGTGAAAACCACTTATCAGCTGCAGGTGACAGGTGCAGATGGCGGCGGCCTGCGCTCGCACACCCACGCCATTGTCACTGTGACTGTAATAGACACACAAGATAACCCCCCCATCTTCAACCAGAGAGTTTACAGCTTCGTCATGTTTGAGAACGTGGGCACGGGAACGGTCATCGGGACAGTTTTGGCCACCACTGTGGATTTGAACTCCAACATTTCCTATCTGATCACCTCGGGGGACCAGAGGGGGCTTTTTGCGGTCAATGCAGCAGGTCAGATCACGGCGTCCAGTCAGATAGATCGAGAAGAGCAGGGCTTCTATCACTTGAAGGTTGTGGCAAGAGCAGGCGAAATCACAGGAGAGGCCTTTGTCAACATCACAGTGAAGGACTTGAACGATAATGCGCCCCACTTTATTCACCCTGTGGCACACGTGAGCGCTGTCGAGAACTGGAGCACGGGTCACGTGATCTTCCAAGCCAAGGCCTCAGATCCCGACGAGGGCGCCAACGGCGTAGTAGTCTACAGCCTCAAGCAAAACCCCAGAGGTCTGTTTCACGTTCACGAGAAGCGCGGCCTCATCACACTGACTGGGCCTCTGGAGGTCACCACTACATCATATGAGATCGAAGTCTTGGCCTCAGACACCGGGGTCCCCCGACATAGCTCAAGCTTGGTCCTCATCGTCAGCGTTTATGACGTCAACGACAACTCGCCCGTGTTCGGCCAGCTCTCCTACGAGGTCGCCATCCTGGAGTCAGAGCCAGTCAACAGCCGCTTTTTCATGGTGGAGGCCACCGACAAAGACTCTGGCCTCAACGGAGAGATCATGTACGACATCGTTGGCGGCAACACAGGGGACATCTTTGGAATTTTCCCAGATGGTCAACTGTACATTAAAGCAGAGCTGGACCGGGAGCTGCAGGACAGGTATAACTTAGTGGTGGTGGCTACAGACCGCGCCGTGGAACCGCTAAGTGCCACCGTCAATGTCAGTGTGGTTCTTGACGACGTCAACGACAACCGTCCCCTGTTTAACAGCACCAATTACGTCTTTCACTTTGAGGAGGAGCAGACGAGGGGCTCGCCGGTCGGCTTGGTCCACGCTGAGGATAAGGACTTTGGGCCAAACAGCGACGTCAGATACTCGTTTGAGACTCCGCAGTCCAACTTTGAGCTGAACGCCATCACGGGGGAGTTGACGAGCACGCAGCGATTGGACCGCGAGTCGCTCGTGAGACAAAGAGGCACCGCTGCCTTCAGCTTTGTCGTCATCTCAGCCGACCAGGGACTCCCTAAACCCCTAAGAGACCAGGCCAAAGTGCAAGTTTACATACGAGACATCAATGACAATGCGCCCAAGTTCACCAAAGACATTTACCAGGCCTCCATCTTTGAGTCCGCGCAGAATATGACCCAGCTGCTGCGCGTCTCCGCCTCCGATGTCGACGAAAACAACAATGGACTGGTTCATTATCACATCGCTAAGGGCAATGAGGAGGGACAGTTCGCCATCGACGGCGGCTCTGGACAAGTCACGTTGGTTGGCAAGCTGGATTATGAATCGACAGCCTCCTATTCTCTGAAAATAATCGCCGTTGATGCAGGCGTCGTGCCCTTATCCTCCTCGTGTGTGCTTAGCATTACCGTACTGGACGAGAATGACAACTCCCCGACTTTCCCCAAATCTTCACTGTCTGTGGACGTGCAGGAAAACATGAGGATAGGCGAGCTGGTGGCCTCCGTGACAGCGAGTGACGCCGACTCGGGCACGAACGCCGACATAACGTACAGCATCACTGCCGCAAACAGCCACGGCACATTCAGCATCAGTCCCAACACGGGAAGTATCTTCTTATTCAAGAAGTTGGACTACGAAACGCAGTCGTTTTACAAGCTCAACGTCACCGCGAGGGACAACGGGCGACCCCAGCGCTCCTCGTCCGTTTCCGTGATCATACACGTGAGGGATTTCAACGACAACCCCCCCATCTTTACCCCCGGGGACATCTTCAAATCCATCCCGGAGAATCTGCCTATCTCGGCCTCGGTCATGACCATCACGGCTCACGACACGGACGCGGATATCAATGGGCAGCTGGAGTACTCCATTGTTCAGCAGGTCCCTAGAGGAGGCCACTTCAGCATTGACCCGAGCTCCGGCCTCATCTACACCACCAAGGAGGTGGACAGGGAGTTTTCCAACCTGTTTGAATTGACGGTGAAGGCCACTGACCAGGCCGTGCCGTTTGAATTCCGACGTTTTGCCCTTAAAAACGTCACAATATGGGTCACGGACGTCAATGACAACGTCCCCGCGTTTGTGTCACAGAATGCCCTCGTGGCTGAGCCCAACATTGTCATCGGATCCATCCTGACAACGGTGGTGGCGTCCGACCCCGACGAGGGAGAAAACGGGGAAGTGGAGTACGAGCTTGTGGAAGGCGACTCGGACACGTTCATCATGGACCGCTACAGCGGCGACATCCGCCTCGCCTCACAGCTGGTGCCCTCCCGCCTCGTGTACACGCTCACCGTGTCGGCCACCGACCACGGCAGCGAGCGCAAGACCTCCAGGACGGACATGACCATCATCCTACGGGGCTTGGACGGCCCTGTATTTACGCAGCCAAAGTACATCACCATCCTCAAGGAGGGCCAGCCGCCGGGTACCAACGTCATCTCCCTGGATGCCTCCAGCCCACGAGGCTCCGGCGGGAAAGTGGAGTACTTCATCGTGGCAGTGCGTAGCGGTGGGAAAGCCGCCGGGCGCCTCTTTACCATCGGACGCCACACCGGAGTCTTACAGACAGCGGCGGAGCTAGACAGGGAGAAGGGCTCAGACCTCTACCTGGTGGACGTCTACGCCATCGAGACGGATGCCAGCCATCCCAGGACGCAGCGTGCCGAGGTGAGTACACTGCAGGCTTTTTTTTTTTTTATTCCAGTAATGCACTTTTTTGGCTCGTTTTGGCATTGGCTCTGTTTATTTTAGGAGTTCATGAACTCATGCGCTGGCATTTGTCTGAGATATTAATGAGATCAAGATCCACACTAGAATCGGAGGAGGGTGACACGCACAGTCCAAGTCACACACACAATAGAGCCACTTAATGCATTTGTCCGCTCATTATTTCAGTTTTACGCACAGCTCTGCGCTTTATTAAACCATCATTTTGTTAAACCCTGAGGAAGAAAGCCTCATTCTAAGGCATTATTACTTCCAGTATCATCTTATCTATAATGTGAATATGACAGATTAAAAACAGATCCCTGTAGAAGAGGGGTGGGCAAGGTTTTTTCAAGGGCCATATTTGATCTTTAAAAAGGGTCAGATGGGCCAGGTCATTCGTAGATGAGGTAAAAAGTACAAATTTGTATGTAATAATAATAACAATATTTAATAATAATAAATATTTTCATTAAATAGATCAAATGTGTCTGTAAAATGTGTAAAATAAAATAGTATAATAACAAAATGATTCATTGTCTAAATTGTATTATTTACAGTATAATTTGTTATAATAAAATAAATAAAGAATAGTAACATGAATATTAATATATATGTACGTGTGTGTGTTTGTGTATATGTTATACATACGTTGTGTGTAATTGTTGTATTTTACAAATTATATTTAAATTCTACTACTTCCTAAGCATACGTTTATCAATTATATTATATATATATATAAATGTATATATGTATATATATATGTGTATATATATATATATAAATATATATATATATATATATATGTATATGTATATGTATGTATATATATATATATATATATATATATATATATATATATATATATATACATATATATATAAAAATGGAAACTATTTACATTTTATTATTTAAAAAAATATTTATAATATATATAAATATATATGATACCGTACAATATAGCCATTTACCAATTGTTTGATGAGATAAATATTTTAATTGTATTATTCATGAATTATTGAAATACGATAAAGTGTAATGAACTATAATAACCAATTATTTAACAAAACAAAAAATTTCAAAAATGAAATGTTTGTAGATGTATTTGTAAAATGTTACATTTTACAAATTATATTTAAATTCTACTACTTCCTAAGCATACATTTATCAATTATATCTATCTATATATCTATCTATATATATATATATATATATATATATATATATATATATATATATATATATATAAATGTAAACTAGTTACATTTTATTATATTAAGAAATATTTATAATATATATAAATATATATAATACGGTACAATATAGCCATTTACGGCATAGATGTTTTAACTGTATTATTTCCATTTAACTACAATTAACCAGTCATTGAAATGAAATGATGAAATAAATATACAACAAAATGAAATCTATATTTTAAATGTATTTGTCTGATCATCACATTTTACAAATATTTTTTCATATGAATATTTACAATAAATTCACCAATACTAAATAAATAAATAAATAGGCAACCAATGTTACAGAAAATGGCCAAATTTGCAACATTTTTATTAAAAGACTGTTGAAAATGTAAATGTCTCGTGGGCCAGATTTTGTCACTGGACCATACTTTGTCCAACCCTGCTGGAGAAAGTTCAATGCACTGCATAGCTTTCCAAAGTGTCTAAAATTAAGTTAAGTAATGTTCAGGTATATGTGTGTGTGTGTGTTGGTATATGTGTGTGCCAGTACTACTTTTGGGCCCAGGGGCTGTTTTGGCACCAGCGGTGGTCCCAGCTGGTTCCATTATATGACTGAGAAGTTCTCCACAGGCAATAAGTGACCATTAAAATGGGACGACTCTTAAGCCTCGCTGAGACACGACGATGCTGAGGGCAAAAGAGGTTGAAATCGAAGCTTTGAGCCGCTGTTTGTGTTGGTGACGCACCGTTCCGAGGCTATTGTTTAATCCCCCCGTCAAATGAAAAGCAAATGTGTGCGCAAAATTAGGTAGACCTACATGATCTAATCAGAGGCGATATGAGAATTCTCACTTTCCTGTTGTTGTCATGCTCTGGTTTGAATCATTTGTGATCAATATAACAATGTGTTTATTATTGCGGTTGCAGTGTGACAGCTGGTTCTAATATTTACTGTATTTAGTGATATGAAGGTAGTCAAAATATTAGACACAGCTGTGGGTTGATGCAGACCTATTGTTAATCAAAAATTGCACTGTGGTAGACGACCACTATGTACCTCACCGGGCATACTAACACTTGTATGGCGTACCGTAATATCTTTAAACATTACACATTGAAGAGGGCTATAACATTTTTGGCCCATGTTGCGATCCCAATGGCGTATAAAAATGACCACAACAATAAGTGCTGCAACAATAAAAATATAGTTATACTATACTTTTTTCAACCATTAACGTGACCTTTAACCTGTTTTCTTTGAATCTGTTTGAGAGTGGAAGTAAAAATAACTAAAACAATGTAGTTGCACAAGTGTACACATCCATTAAGCAAGTGTACACATCCATTAAGCTCTTAGATTATATCAATAATATACTAATGTCAAATTGTACCTTTTGGCTCTATTGTGGCCACTTTTAGCCAAATGAAACCCATGAAAACTGCATTTTTTAAAATTCCTTGTTATTTACTGGATTGTATCATAACATTTGGGCAAAATGGGTTTTATCCTTGAACATTTTTAATGTTATCTTCCAGAAAATCATCATTATATAACAGCGAAACCCATATTATTTGCAGTTCATCATTATTTTGGGGGGGAACTACAACCCCAATTCCTATGAAGTTGGGACGTTGCGTTAAACATAAATAAAAACAGAATACAATGATGTGCAAATCATGTTCAACCTATATTTAATTGAATACACTACAAAGACAAACTGATCAACTTTATTGTTTTTAGCAAATAATCATCACCACTAAGTGTTTTCAGGGTTCCTTCCCCCTGCCCCCCCCCACAAAAAAAAGAAAGAAAATCGGACAAAAATGGTAAGAAAATTGAAAAACAAAATTGCGAGTATGCACGGAGTCCACTGCACTATTGATGAGCTTTATGTGAAGATGGTTTGTGTGTCACTTGAAATGCACAATCGGTATCGATATCGTCAGATATAAGTATTTCTTTGGAATTAGGCACTGGGACCTGAAGTGTAAATCAGGCCTAATTTTGCTGAATATTTTGCTCCGGTCAGTTCAGAATATCAACTGTTCCTTCCTTCCCTTTGTCCTCAGGCCTTCCCACTTCGCACACTATCACTGCCTTAATGAGACTTCATTCCCAGACTTTCAAACTGGAGATGCTTGAACTTTGTCACCCCCCGAGATGACTTTACCTTACCCCCGGCTCATCTGACCGCATTACGAGAAGCGTGAGATCCAATAAAAACTCAGAGCAGTTCACATGTGGAAATGCGCTTCAAACTTTTTTTTAAATTTTTTTTGATCGCAATTTTTTTTTTTTTCGCAATGTAAACCTTTCGGACTTAGACTAATGTTTTTCCAGCGCAGTGTTTATACGCCAGATACCCGGTAGCAACTCGAGAGAGCGGTGGAGGTGAGTGGAATAGTATTGGAATATTATCATCCTCTGGGGGTTACGACCCTGTCGCATTTCCCTCCATTGATGGTTCGCACGAGGGGAAGTTGGCTTCTTTGTTTTCTTATTGTGTGTGTGTGTGTGTGTGTTAGAATTTGTCCTTGCAGATCGAGTACATGACGTGCTGTATAGATTGAAAGAAAGTTGGATGTAATAAGCACTTGATTTACTCCGGCCGTTTTTTCCGAAGAATGGGATCCCTTGTTGAATCTGAGTCTTTGTGCTGCTTCCTGGCAGGGATGATGCATCCTTGGCTGCAAATTTGCCCATTGTCGTCGAATGCATTGTCATAGTGTTACTGAGGATGTTTTTATTTATTTATTTATTTATGGAACATTTCGATCCAAGTCGACATTCATTACATCCTGAAACGTTGGGGTGGAAGGAATCTTGTTCCCTTGATGTATTTGGATTTTGAAACACATTTACCCATTAGAATGAATGGAAATCATTCATGCCAGTTGCAATCTTAAAAAAACAGAATTTAAATGCACAGGCAGTGTTTTGAAGGGGACATATTAACTTTTAAATGGCATCGAGTGTGAAATTCATTCTTTTGTTTGCTACCTCCTTTTGAAAATGGTTACATTAGTCAGCAGTGGCGTTGTTTGATTGACGAAGAAGGCAAAGAAGAAGAAAGCGAAATAACGTTTGGGTAGAATTTCGAATTAGCGTTGTAACATGAAACAAGTGGAATAACCCTAACTTGAAATTCTACCCAAAAATTTGGGGCAAAAAAAAATAATGGCCCTGCGAAGTCGCATGAAGCGTTTGGACAACTGTCATCATACATGATGTCTGCTGAGAACTCCAGTCCAGTAGAAAGAAGGATTACGAATAACAGAAAGTATTTGACTTTCTTCTGCTTCTTCTTCTTTCTCTTTTGGTGAAAAGAAGAAACAGAAGTGAGTGAAGTATTTGAAATTCTAACCCGAATTTGGGGGAAATTCAACTTTATGTGTTGCACAAAGCCAAAGAAAAAGCAAAACACCCACAGCTAATCGTTTGTGGTTAGTGAACTGAGGTGTCGTTTGGTGAATTGGACTCGGTGGACAAGTGTTCAAACTGCCCTTAAAAATGTGTGTAACTGTAAATCTGACTGTTTCTGCTGTTGATGATTGGGGAGTATTTTCCGGTCTTCGGGTTACTTTCATATCATTGCATTCAGGTCTTCCTGACTTCACTGCTACTGATGTATTTTTTTTAATTTTTTTTATTTTATTGCCCCCAAACTGAATCCCAATCAAGCAGCACATCAGCTCGTGTCCCTCTTGCTCTGTAAGTCATTGTTCGCCTCCAAAGTAAACACAGCCAGCCTTTCCTTTTTTTTTTTTTTTTTTTTTTGCACTGCGCCTGTAGATAAACAATCCAGCAGCAGCAGAAACTTATTTTTTTGTTTTTTTGTATTTGTTATGTTTTGGTCCGTGCCAGCGGTGTCTTGACTTGGCAGATTTACGAGTTAAAAGAACATAGATGGACGAGGACCTTTTGGATGGACGCTCGGGCCCGGGCTGGAGCTGTCACAATGAAGAGGCAAAGAAAAGATAATTAGAGTTATGGGTATGAAGGGAAAAGGGTGTGTGGGGGAAATAAGAGAGAGGGGGGGGGGGGGGGGGGCATGGAAACATTTTAGTGCCAGATGCAAGCTGTGTTGCAAGGAATTAAGGGAAAGAAAAAAACAAGGAAGCCTGCCCTTTTTGTTACATGATGGTTATTCTGTGCCTCTCGCATTAGCTTTGTTGCTACAAGTCAAGTGTAAAGGGTAAAGAAATGTGTCTTGAAAATTTGACGCAGCAAAGGGAAGAAAGTTAACATGAGTGAACATAAAATGAATGAAACATCACCACGCATATAAAACGAGGCTTCAAAATCATGAAAAATCAAGCCGATGTCGCCGCTTTCGAACGCTGTGGGCGTGCCCGCTAAATTCGTGAAATCACGCCCAGCTGAAAAATTTTAAAACTGTATATTGTTATGACTAATCCCGAAAGAGTTGGCGGGTGCTCTCCAGTGAACGCAACTTAAAAAACAAAACGAAAAAAAAAAACTTTCTTCCCACAAAACCGAAAATCGTGATCCTTATAGCATTTTTTTGAAAACAAGAAAAAAACATTTTTTAGCAAGTACATTGCTATTTTTTTACTGATACTGTCACAGTAAGTATGCACGCCATAAGTTTACCTAAGTAAACGTTTGAAAACAGTTTGAAAAGGTGGAATGTGGCTCTACTGTACTTAAAAGTTAAATGCAACTGAAGTGTGTTTAACAGATATACAGTACTGGATTGAAAAGAGCACTAGTTGTACTTCTACCACACTTTGAGAATCACGAACTAAGATATTATGTTATGAGGTTAACGAAATGATAATGAAACGTCACATCAACGCTTTATTACAGAAGAGCACTTTATCAGAGAAATGTCATCATATTCTTGACACTGATTTATTTCCTCAATGCGCATCATCCAAAATCCTACCTGCGCGTTCCCATTCCTGACTTCTCTTAATCAAGCCGGCCGCGCTCGAGTGAAAGCGAAGCTCGGAAACTTAAGATCACTCTTCTCATTCTGATTGCACAAAAAAAATAAAAAATGGCCCCGTTTTTTGATCACAGTGCAGACCACAAAAGAACGAAAGAAAAAAAAAAACAGGATTCCCAGCGGAGGCAGGAACTTGCAGACTCCTTTATGGCCATTAAATGACGCGTGACAATCAAGTCACACAGGGAGAAAAATACAGTGCAGAGCATGCGTGTGTGTTATTTTAACCCCAGTTTGCCTCACGTCGACTTTGCATTTGGAGCAGCGAGGCAAGGAATTCATCGTCACCTCGAATTCCACTTGAGGATTGCTAGCCGTGTGATTGTTAGCTTGGCGTAGGTTAGCGCAGCCAAACTAGACAATTAAGTTATTTTTCTGTCTGACGAAAAGTCTCCATTTTTTTTGTTTTAATCCAAAAAAAGATAAAAAGAGACAAAGATTTTTTGTTTCGATAAAAAGGTTCTAAAAATTATGTGGGTTTTCAGAAAGATGAATAAACAAAAAAGTAAATATATATATATTTTTTTTTTTGCATAGCTTTTTAATTCATGTGTACAAAAATAAAACAATGAGTGAGAGTTTTTTATTTTAAATTTAAAAATGAGATAATTACCTAAGAAAATTGTTTTTGGAGATTGAAAAACATTTTTTATTTTTGTTAAATTTTCTCTTCTTTTTGCATCCATTTTAAATTGAGGTTCACAAAAATAATTCAAAAAGTGAAAGTCAGTTTTTGTTTTTTTCCGATTTAAAATGAAATCTTTATCTAAAAAAAATAATAAATTTACTTTTTGGGGGGGTTATAGCTTTTCTTAAGTTAAGTTTAATTTTAGTTTTAAGGATTTAAATAACTGTCATAAATACATTTTCGTCAAGATTTTAGTGAGAACCATGAAAGTGGACACAAATGATTCGCTTTCGCGGGCCGGATAAAATGGTGTGGCGGGCCGCATTTGGCCCCCGGGCGTTGAGTTTGACACCAGTGCTCTAAATTGTCCATAGTTGTGAATGTGAGTGCGAATGCTCGTTTGTCTTCATGTGCCCTGCGATTGGCTGATGACGAGTCCAGGGTGGGATAGGCTCCAGCTCACCTGTGGCTACAGAAAACGCACGGATGTTTAATTTCACACTTGATGGGTGGGCAGCCCCTCCAAAGACCCAACTATTTGTATACAAGCCATTAAAAAGTAATTTTTCCATAATAAGTTCTCTTTCATATCAAGAAGTCATGTACTTGTTTTTGCACGAGTTCAACTGGTGGTCAAACGTGAGTGTCTCCCTGGCAGCGGACGAGCGCGTGTTTATCCACATTTTACAGCCATTGTCTCATAAAATGGACGACGAGCGCCACTCCCTTTTACCACGTTCATCCAACGCGACCACCTACCGGGACGCCACATGCTTCACCTCGGCTGGGGCGACATCCGCGTCCAGATTAACACGTGAATTACATTCTGCACGCCCACGCAAAAAAGACACTCCCAATACTGCAATTAGACCCTGAATTACAGCACGGGCCTGCACAGTTTGTTCTGCATCAGTCCTCCTTATACGAGCCTTCTGAGGGACAGTTTAAATTTAAACTGCACTTCCATTGGACAAAGAACACAAAAACGCTCCACTTAGTTTGCCGTCAGCACTTTCCACGGAGAAAGGTCAAACAGTCATTTTTGAAGTCGTAAAAATAAGTTATCCACAAACTTATCATCAATAACTTTACTTGACTTGCTTTTTATTGCCCACCCCCCGCGTCATCTGACCCTGGTTGATTGATACTATCGTGACATTTGGACCAAAGAAATGCAGTAAAAAAATAAAAAATAAATAAATAACACGCCAATGCTGCGTTCCAAACAGCAGGGAAATCGGACATCGCCAGGTCTGACGTCAAAGCGCTTCGCTCAAACTCCCAAATGTCGAACCCAATTCGTTCCGTGATGTCGGTTGACTTGAGTTGTTCTAATTACAAAATAGGAACTCTAGTCAAATTATGACTCTGCAGGTAATATTTTATTTTTTAAATATTATATTATATTAATATGAATGTATTTTAATAACAGTTTTAAATTCAATTATTTAGATTTAAATTAATTTAAAATATTATATCAAATTATTATTCTTTTTCTTTCTTTTTTTTTTTTTTTAATTAACACCAAATTAATTGCATTTCCCATATTGTTTCAAGGAGCCAGAACTAGAGTTCTAAGTTGTTAAAAATTACATATTTTTAATTGATTTTATTTTTTACATGTATTTATTTAAAACATAATACATTATCGAAAGAAACAAAGAAATACAACAAATACTGTAGCTATTGTTTAAATCTTATTTTTTAATAGATTCTGAATGAATTGCCCATATTGTACCAATTATTTTTCAATAATTGAATATATAAAAATACACAAAAATTGATAGAAAAAAAACAAGGCCTAAAAACAATTAAAGGTAGAATATACTGTTATATAGGAATAAACAGTTTAAAATGGTTATTGTTCTTTAAATTAATACTAAATAAAATGCATTTCCGCTAATGCAATGTGTAGTCAGAGCAAAGATGAAGTTTTCAATGAAGTATTATACAACATTTCCATTTTTTTTTAAAATTTGTTTTTAACACTTGTGTAGCTCATCTCCTCAGGCGGGGAAGGAATGACGGGGGGAGGGGGGGGCGGTGCTTATGAGGGGGGCTCTCCTGCAGCCTGGACGGATTATTTAGCAGCCAGTTGGGAGATGGAAGGCCACATAGCACGGGAGAAGATAGACTGGCACCACGAGAGTGAGAGTCCATGTTATTGTATCGCCCTCCCTCCCACCCATGCTCTTATTTTATGAGTTTTCCAGGAGGAGCCCCCCAAAAAGCCCCCCTCACGAGCACTACTCTCGCTGTCTTATGATTTAGCATGCATATGTAACTTGTGCTTTGTTTTCTCCTCTGTTGTTGTCATGGTTTTCCTTTTTTCTCCCCCTCTTCACCCAGCTGTTTTCAATTGAAAAAAAATGGGGAGTACAACTGTACAGGCAAAAGTATTGGGACACCTACAGCAAGGAGAGAGATCGCGAGGCGAACTAGCGTTTGTTCAGAGTAAGGAGCTACGATAGATACGTGTGGCTATGAGACGTATACATTATCGGACCATAACACACTTTTCCACATGCGTTTGGGAGATTTTATTAAGGTCTGATGCAACCAAGGTTGAATTTCTTGCCCATGAGTCCACTGCATGAAAATGATTCCATGAAAAGCCTACTTGAACATCTGAACTTTATTTGGAGTTAATCATAACTGGGATGTGGCTGTATTGAGAATTAATACACACATTCAATCTCCTGTTAAATGGGAGTCAGCGCACACCTGCCAACATTTTAAAGTGCTTTTGATTAATTACATTTTTTGGTGAACAAAAGGTGTTTTTTTTTTTCAAGAATATCTATCTATCTATCTATCTATCTATCTATCTATCTATCTATCTATCTATCTATCTATCTATCTATCTGTCTGTCTGTCTGTCTGTCTGTCTGTTGTCTACATAGCTATGGTAGCCACAGTAGCTATCTATCTATCTATCTATCTATCTATCTATCTATCTATCTATCTATGGTAGCCACAGTAGCTAGCTATCTATCTATCTATCTATCTATCTATCTATCTATCTATCTATCTATCTATCTATCTATCTATCTATCTGTCTGTCTGTCTGTCTGTCTGTCTGTCTGTCTGTCTACATAGCTATGGTAGCCACAGTATCTATCTATCTATCTATCTATCTATCTATCTATCTATCTATCTATCTATCTATCTATCTATCTATCTGTCTGTCTGTCTGTCTGTCTGTCTGTCTGTCTGTCTGTCTGTCTGTCTGTCTACATAGCTATGGTAGCCACAGTAGCTATCTATCTATCTATCTATCTATCTATCTATCTATCTATCTATCTATCTATCTATCTATCTATCTATCTGTCTGTCTGTCTGTCTGTCTACATAGCTATGGTAGCCACAGTATCTATCTATCTATCTATCTATCTATCTATCTATCTATCTATCTATCTATCTATCTATCTATCTATCTATCTATCTATCTATCTATCTATCTATCTATGGTAGCCACAGTAGCTAGCTAGCTAGCTACAGTATCTATCTATCTATCTATCTATCTATCTATCTATCTCTCTCTCTCTCTCTCTCTCTCTCTCTCTCTCTCTCTCTCTCTGTCTCTCTCTCTGTCTCTCTCTCTGTCTCTCTCTCTGTCTGTCTGTCAAGATCGCTATGGTAGCGAGGTAGCAACGGTATCTATCTATCGAGCCGTCTAGTCTGTTGATTCATTCCAAAAATTAAATGGTAAGTCATATTTGGAAAAGTAAAAAGAGAATCTGGGAAATTTTAACAAACGTCACAGGTTGTCTTTAGGCTATAAGCAGTTTACATTGGTCATGATATAGCGGAACATTTGCGTGGGCCTGCCAGTGTGGAAACTGTAGAACCATTTAAGCTGAAATCGAGCTGTATCAAGGAAGCTGCTTTGTGTTATGTTTTTATTTAAATTATTATTTTTTTTTATGTGGCTTCCAAGCCGGCCGCATTGAGATCAATCAGTACAATCAGACGTGTGTGAAATTTGAGCTCCCCCTCCTTGAACTTTTCCACGCGACACCCGCCGTCCACTTTGCACGAGGAGGCGGCCGCGATGCGCCTCAGGCTTCAGCCGTGCCAGCTGTGCTCATATGGAACCGGTTTCATTTCACCCCAGCCCTCGAACCCCCCACCCCCCCACCCCTGTCTGTCAAAAGTCCCGTCTGCCCCCCCCCCCCCCCCCCCAGCCCCGCGCTATCTTGCGGTCTCGCAGCACACTTTGGATTGTCGATCTCCCTGCTCGTTGCCCCCGTGAGGCGCGGGTGATTAAGGGGGCAAGCGTTGAAATATGAAGTGGGGCTGACGCTCCTAAATCTCAGCGCACATCTGTAAATGTTTGGTGGCTTCGGCGCAACAATCCCAAGAATTTACACGCAATCGTTGACACTTTGTTGGAAATACTTGCAATGTGCTCCTCTTCACAGGGCAGGGGGTAACGGTAGCCGTCTTTCACGGTGGCTGTCAAAGGTTTTTCCGACTTAGGGCCACAATGAAATAATAATAATAAAAAAAAAAAATTACACTACAAGATTGAAGTTGTATATTTTTCTAGATATCCACCTTTTGTATTTTCAAGTACAAAAAAAAAGTCTCATTATTACATAAATCAGGTGATAAGTTTCCAGGACAAAGGTTGCTAGATGAGAAGTCATATTTTAGAGAAAAAAAACGTAATATTACCAGAATAAAGAAAATTGTTGTAATCTGACAAAAATGAAGCTGTATATTTTCAAGAAAAAAAGTTCACTACGTTCGAAATCATCTCGAATTATTATCTTATGGAATTTTGTTTTTGTAAGTATATTCATGGGAAACAAAGTCATATTTTCATGGAAAAAAGTGGGATTTTTGCATAAATTAAGTCATATATTTTCAAGAAAAAAAATCAGCTTTTTGAGAATAAATAATAAAATGTGTATGTTTGATGAAATTTTTTTATTTTATTTTCAAGATTAAAAGGTCGACATTTTAAGAGAAAAATAATTGTATTTTCGAACAATATGTTTTGGAGAAATTCTTTTACACATTTGTACGCAATGGTTTCCATAAAAAGGTGCACTTAAAAATGTTACAATTAACAAAACATTTTTCGAGAAAAGTGTAGAATTATGTATTGCTGTATATTTTCTAGATGAAAACAGTAGTTTTTCGAGCAAAAAAAAATTGGGTATAAAAAGTTGTATATAAGGGCAAAAGTTAATGTGTATTTAAGGTGTAAGGGTGATAATATTAAAGCATTTGCAAAATATTTTCTCGATAAAAAGGTGCATACTATTGAGAAGAAAAAAAAAAAAATATATATTTATGAGACGGAAAGTTGCCAAGGGAAAAATGTTAATGATTGAGTTGACAAGAGAGGACAAGCACTTTCAGAATAACGAGATAATTTAATGAAAACTTGCCTGCAAAAGTGGCTGATGGCTCGAAGTAGCGTCTGCCTATTTCTCCTGGGACGAGGTCATAAATACATGAACAGGCAGTTATCATCCAGCCTCCCACCACCGACATCTTGCTTTGTCTCACAGCAAAGTGATAATACAATATCAGAGAGAGAGAGAGAGAAACAATTATCGGAGGTTATAATTAATATAGAATACAAGTGCAAAGGTATATTTTCCGACAGGTATGCATTTTTTCAAAATTTCTCAGCATCCATTCATCATTGAGGACGGATGAAATGATGTCATAGTTCATATTGGCTGCTTTTTCATTTTGTTTTATTTCAAAGACCGTCTGAAAGGAAAATATTACGGGAAAATAACAATATTAGAAACATGCCAAGAGGATGAAAGGAGTTCCTGGGGTACCACTTAACGATCATAAAAATAAATAACCTCTCCTCTTTCACATCATATATTTGCTTCCCCTCATTAATGTTGCTTATTTGGCTCAATCAGATTCATATCACGAGGACTCATTCATTAGGCCATTGTTGATATTGGTGTTTGTTTGTTGTTGCTTTGCATTTATCACTTTGAGCCGCCTTTGATTCATTCTCGCAGCCGAATTAGCAGATTGGGCAATTCCCGGGATGCTTCATTTGGGATGTGTATGATTAGGAAGATCAGAGGCTGTGTGGCCCACCCCCTCCTCCAACCTCACTTGCCCTCCTTCTCCCATCTTTTTTTTTTTGCTTTTTGACTGTTATTATTTCCCATCATAAGACCCACCCCCCTCGTGGACTTTGTGGAAATGAGGTCTCTCCGAGTCTTTAGGGACAGACGGGGCAGAGAGAGGTGTTGGACACCCCCTTCTCCGGGACTCAATTTATCAGAGATTACATCGTTGGTGGGTTGGCGGCTGTAAAATTCTCCGCGGAGGGCTCAAAAGGGGTCTTTTCAAACCTCGCCATTGTGTGCCAGGGATTATTCCTTGGGTTGTTATCCCATTATGCCGGAATGGTGGCGATTTTCTGCTGGAGAACCGCATGCCAGAATGATTTGGAAAGGCTAGTTAGTTAGCGACAAGCTAACATAGCAGGATGCGTCTTCACTCAGTTGCGGCTTCTTGTTAAACAAAATGTTGATGCGCAACGCCTGCCACGGAATATCCTTGGTCAATACTGGCTCGGGCTGTTCAAGAAAAAAAATGGCATATTTTCAAGATAAAAAGTTGTGTATTTTCCTGAAAACGGCAGTATATTTTCCAGATAACACAGTTGTGTCATTTCAAGAAAAAGAGTCCCAAACCTGCTGAAAAAGGCACATATTTTATTTTATTAAGATAAAAAGTAGTACGTGTTCAATAATTTTTGAAAAATATTTTTTAGACAAAAGTAGGATATTTTGAAGAGTAAAATCATAACCCTGCTAGATTAAAGTCACATTTTCAAGAAAAACATTCTATACTTTTGTAAGAAATTGTTGTATATTCTCAAGAAAAATGACAAAGTTGCAACAATAAAGCTATATAGTTTCGAGAAACAAGTAGTTTCTTTAAAAGATACAGTATTGCATATTTATTAGATGAAAAGTCATATTTAAAAACAGAAAAAATGTAATATTCTGAGAAAAAGTTCTATATATTTTAAGAAAAAAGTTTAGTATTTTCCACAAAAGGTCTTTATCTAAAGAGAATAAAGTCATATTTTTCGAAAGAAAAAAGTAGTATGTTTAATAAGGAAAGTCAAATATTTTTGTGAAAAGTTGTAATCTTACAACAATAAAGACATTTTTTTTGTATAGTTTCAAGAAAAAGTCCAATATTTTCGTGAAAAAGTTGTATGTTTTGTGAAGAAAAAAAACCAAGTTCATCTTACAAGAATAAAGTTGCATTTGTTTGAGGAAAAAGTGGTATATTTTCAAGAAAAAATTCTGTCTGATGAGAATAAAGAAGGGAATTATTATTATTTTTTTTAATTTTTTTTTGGTGCTTTTAAACTGCAGCCAGGAATTCAAGCATTACCGTATTATGAAACATTGCCACAGTGCAATGTAAAATTCTCGGAATATTTCTGGTATTAATTTCTTTCCCGACGTCTCGCTCCTTTCTCATTGTGCAACGGTGGACATCAACAGGGCTTTTCAAAGTAATGCTCTTAACAGGTCATGTAGTGTTTTTTTTTGTTGTTTTTTTTTTCTTCCCTGTGCATTTTGCCCAAACACTAAGACCTTGTGTCTTTCACTTCTGATTAGTGACACTTTAATAAAGTCGTTTAAAGTTCAGTCAAGTGAATTTTCTACCTTTTGGAGTGTTTCTATGGACACGGGGGGAAACGACCTGCATTCAGGCCTGCGCGCCATCTTTTAAATGCAAATGCTTTAAAAGTAACTGTGTAATTCCGTCTATGGGGGGCTCTCCCGATTTGGCGTGGCGAGAGAGTGTTTTCCTTTTTAAATATAAAAGGCGAGCGCGGCTGTTTTTCTTTTCTTGCCGTCTTGATCTGACAGCAATTGACTGAGGCAGTCCTCGAGGTGTGACAAAAGCTTGGCAAAATCTTTACATTGCCTTTCCCGTTCCCGGACTTTTCTTTCGATGGGCCAAGATGGACAAAGCCTGTCTTTTCTTCCACTTGATTTGGTCAGAAGGCTGGAGTTAAATGTTTAGTCCCAGCATTCCCAGCGTCATGTTTTTTTCTTTTTGTTTCACCACCCCCAATCCACCGCTCACGCTGTCTCCTCTTCGTGCCGTTCAGGAGAGCCCGGAAAAGCTATGTCGAACTGACCACAATCGAATCATTGGCGATGGAATTTTAGACGAGGATGTGGCGAACTGAGTTCTCCATTACCTTCCTTCCCATAGTTGACGTCATGTTGGGCTTTTCGCGACAGTCAACTCAATGAAACGGAGCCTCTGCTAGCTGCAATCAACTAGTACAAATCATTCCAATCTATTACGCGCAATTGACAGAATTTTTAACGCTCGGTTACCTGATTATTATGCCATGCCAGAAAAAATGCCAGAAAAATTTTAAATGAAGCAAATCAGGTCGAGTTCCCACTAGGCCTAGGCTGGTATCAGATTTTGACTCTATGATAACTGTCAATGAAAATATTGCGGTTTCATGGAATCAAGGTATTGCAATTACAGCTCCAAAATGTATTATTTTCAAATGTTTGGGTAGAAAACAACAGCTTTTTTTCTATTGAATGCACTCCGTAGGTACATTAGCAAACGTAAAAAGAAAATAAGCAATTGAATTTTTCTAAATAAAATCTAAATTTAGTACAACAATAAAAGTACTTATTTCCAAGAAAATGAGTAGCTACTTCTCTGATCTTGTCCGCTTTGTGAAGTAATGTCAGAGGAGAAATGAACTGACTGAACTGAACATCTAAGTCACGGTCATCAGCAAAAGTTGGCTCGCGGCAACTGGATTCTTCTTGGTTAATAAGACGTTTTTGGTTCACCTTGAGCTAAAATGCTTCTTCAGTTCGAAATTTTGATTTGGCCTACAACAACCAAGAAGAGTCCAGTTGCCTCGATGCAACTTTTGCAGGTCTCGTTTCTCCCCTTCATACTAAAGGCTATGGCAAATTGGCCACAAATACAGTACTGTGATGGAATTGATGCGTTTCATGTCTATTAGAGGATGTGGTAGAAATGATGTTTCCGAGTATCAGGACCCACTTTCCATGTTCAGTGATTTGATGTTCCTGGGAAGACTGATTGGCCCATTCAGGGTCTTGATAGGTGTTGTATTGACAGGAGGGGAGGAAGGGTGGGCTGTGGGGGGTTGCACGCCGCCTTCATTGTACCCTGCAGTAGAAAAACAAGAGCGCTCCTGGGAAACAAAGAAGTGAATGGGAACAGTAGCCCCTGTGTCCCCCCCCCCGCCCACTTCACCACCACCCTGGCCACTGACTGCTGCTGCTGGGAGGCTTGCGTCCGCCATTGGAGACTCAAGTGCAGTTCCCACCCCCTTTCAAACACCCCACAATTCTCTTGCTGCTTTTTCATTCTGTCAAGTGGCGGCAGAGGTGTTGCCGTTTCGTTCTCTGACCCCTCAAACAACAACCCCCCGCTTCTCTGCGGCCCATCGCCCCTGAGTGTGGCGCTTGTGTTTGTCGTCTTCATTTGAGGACGAGTGCTCTTCACTTGTGCGTCAACACAAAGAGACTCGCGAGTGACTACTAGTGGCTTTCGACTGTTCTGCCGTGGACAGTTTCCAACGATCCCACTTTTGTTGATCCACTGTTTTACTAACTGCACCATAGATCATCGCAGTTATACAGCTTACCAGCAATTTGCATCTGCTAAATATCTTTAGCATTTCATGACAATGTCATTGCTACTTGACAAAGACTAAAAATGGGTTTAAGGGATGGCGAAAAGAAGTAACATGCAATCAATCACAGTTTTTCCCCATGTCTTTTGGATTGTTCTGAACGTCCCCTTTCCATATATGTAGCTGGTTGAGCTTAAATTTTTTAATTTTTAGATTTTTCCATTTTGCCTCAGTTGCTTTCAGAGACTGTAAATCAGTTCCACACAAAGGACAACATTTTGAAAGATTGCTTAATCAATCGGTACGCCCATCCCTCGGCAATCTTGTTAAAACAAGCAAATTCTTTTCATTAAAATATCTCTGGCTTTGAATAACGTCAGTACTACTTGATTAACGGGCAGGGGGTATTTTAGGGATGGGAGCGGTGTTTGCCCAAATTTTCTTTTATTGATGATTAGAATCAGAACCAGAATCGTCCTTACTGTCCAAATACTGTATGTTAAAACACACTAGGAATTTGTCTGTGGTAGTTGAAGTCACTCTTGTATGACAATAAACAAGCCACCTTGACGAAATAGAGAAAAGAGTACCTACTCTTGACAAAAAGAGTACCAGTAATGAGGTAATGCTGATACAATGGCAATTGTGCAAATGATGCAGAGTCATCAAACAATTTGACACATAATGTATTCGGGGCAGCACGGTAGGCTAGTGGTTAGCACGCTCCCTAACAATTCTGAGGTTCTGTGTTCGAATGTCTGCTATCCATGTCGCTATGATTTTGGCCTGGGTTCTCCTGCTTCCTCCCTTATTCCAAATACATGCATTGAGGACTCAAAATTGTCCACTGATGTGGACGTGAGCAAGAATGCCTGATTGTCTGTATGTGCCCAGTCCAGGGTGTACCCTGCCTCTCGCCCAAAATCAACAGGAGCCTAATAAGATAAATCGCTATTGTTAATGGATGGGTAATGTAATCTGGTGGGAAAGATAACGTTCACTGTGCATGTATCCCATGAACTAAACATGATGCTCATGCTTTTAGTTATCTATACTATCCGACATTTTGTCTCTCTCAAAAGGTTATCGAGCCGCCTTATCAAGGCCCTTTCTTTGATGGGGGGGGGGGGGGGAGGTTTCTGGGTCTGTTTGCCTCCTGATAAATACTGTACGTGGGCTGGTTTTGGGTAGACATCCAAGATGTTTAAGGGGCCCTTTCTGGTCGTGTGCCATAAACAGTGACTTGTACATTGATAAGGATTGCCAAAAATACATCAAAACCATGATTCAGTGCCCCGAAAAGCAAAAGTGCGGAACAGCCAGTCAGTCAAGCAAATAATCCCAGAGTATGAAGTCAATCTATGGTCTTGAAGACAGATTAACTAGAAATAGAAATGAGTTAGTGGAAAATTGTGTTGAAAGGCAGTCCTTCCAATTGGGGTCAAGCCCTGTAGGTTTTACCAAAGTTAGTTAGCTAGTCAACCATATATCGTCGATAACCGCGATACAAAAAAGCGCCTCCCTCAAAGAGACGCCTCCCTTTTAGGTTTTACAAGAGTCAGTATGCTCTGTTTATTTCCTCAAATAGTGGCTATCTCATTGATGCTATGCCCCCAATTAATCGTCTTCAAATAAGATGTCTTCCTTTTAGGTTTTCACAAAAGCTTAGTGTTTCGTGGACGACTAATCATATTTCTAAAAATATCCCTCCCTCTAATCGACGGCACTCCCCCATTTAGTTGCCCGGTGCATTGTCTGCAAGACAAATAAACACCTCCCTCAAATTAGGTGCCTTACTTTTAGCAATAAGGAAAAAGAGGGTAGTAATTGTAATTATTTCATTCCACACGCATGATTATGTTACATGGAGACCGTCTTTAATGGCGATGAGCCTCCTAGTAGACTCTTAACAGGCGGTCGCTCCGCACTGTTGTGCCGCAAACCAAAACAGCAACACTCCAGGCACGTAACTAGTCTTGGTCAGAGTCTTACCACTTGTTGGAAAGAAGTTCATTGTGCAGTATTAAAGACAATCTTACGTTACGTGGAGTCTTTAATGACGATTGGGGTTCCCATGCATAGACCCCGACGTGGTGGCTCCACTATGTCGTACACATCCCCGTTATTTTTTCTCCACAGTGTCCCTCTCTTCTTGGCCATAAGTTTGCTTTTTATTTTGTTTCAAACTGGCTCAGAAGACGCAGGGGGGCTCAAACCTTGTCGGTTTTACGACCAGCAAGAAGAATTACAACTTCTGCACTTCAACCCCCAGCGACTCGCTGTCTAACCTTTTGAGAGCACTTTTTTGACCCCTAACCTTCGGGCTCTTCGCTCTAACCCAGGAAATTGCTACCTCAACTTGTGGCTTCCCGGCGTTTGGCTCGTCATGAGAACATAATGGAGAATCAAAACACAATGAAGAATCAAACACTCTTAGATCAAGCTTGTGAATCCCATTTTGATGATTTTTTGGTTTTCAACACACTGGTTACCATTAAGAATCTCTTCAAAGTGGTTTGGTTTGGGTCGCGGTTGCCCCTCGCATTCTTTCTCTTGGTGACCGCAGTAACTTGACTTACTTTGCAGAGGGACTCCATCTCATCCTGCAAACCCACCCCCCATCCTGCCTTTCAGTTTAATGCCGCGTTCTTTTGAAGTGTGGATTTTCTGGAGAAGAAGTTCTGCTTTGCCCCTCCCCGGCGGCCCACACCAAAATCTTCTCAAGGCCCTCCGCTTTCATACCAAGGGGGGATGCGGACCCTCGAATTTGGGCCATGAGCTCTTTATCGTAATATACTGTATCAGGGAGTGCTTTCCTCCTGGTATGCAGGGATTGAAAGGCTGGTCATGTGCTGAACTGATTAAGAAGTTGGTGGTGACCCAAGGTTAAACCCCACCAGAGAGAGAGAGAGAGAGAGAGAGAGAGAAAGCGAGAGGAAGGAGGTAGGGTAAAAATACAAAAGAAAGATGGTTAAAAGGGGGTCACATGAGCATTTGAGAATATAACCTCTCATCCCAGTTTGAGAAGAGAAAGTTCCCAGAAAGCCAGGCCAAGGCTCAAGCTCAGCTGCTCCTGCCAAGGAAAGCGTCCGCCCTGAGAAAGTCAAGATAACCCTATTAAAGAGAAACTCTTCTCAATTGTCACCCGGACTGACTGGAGTAAAGACACTTAACTTTTTATCAAGTTCCATTCATCACGCATGACCTCACGCTTGTCTCCGGACCTGTCTTGTGAGGCAAAGCTCTGTTTTTGTAGGCGGTTGATAAAAAAAAAAAAAAAACCTCAACAGTTGCCATGCAACAATAGAGGGGGTCAGATGCAAGTTAGTGTACTGTGTTTGGTAGATTCACTGTATTTCTTCAAATAGTTGTTGCCCACCAAATAAACTCCTACCTTATCCCATCAGGAAAGAAACAGGCAGTAAATGTAGTTACCTCTGTTCAACAGATGCATTTGTTCCCTACAGAGACATTACATAGTTACTGTTACTACAAAGCCCATTTGAACTTGTTGACCAAAACAGCAGCACCTATCAAAGCAGGTAAAATGTGTGGCGTATATGTATTGTTAAAGGAGTTCCTAAAGATGATGTTACATCATGCAGAGATGCCGTCTTTAGTGACGCGGCCTTTCCAGGAGACTGTGACATGTCGTGTGCCTGACCACAACAGCAGCACCTACGATAAAAACAAAACAATATTGGATGCGGTCAACGCATGTTATAAACACGTTCACTACGTAGTATTCAATAGAATCTCTCGTTATATGGAGACACTGTCTTCATTATCCATCCAGTAGACTCTTGGCAGTTGTTCCACAACGTTGTGCTGCTAACCAAAACAGCAGCACCTGATGAGGCATTGGGAGCTTTTGACCCTGTCAATGGGGCACCTGCTGTGTTTTTTCCCATTTATTGAAGGTTGCAGTTTAAAAAAAAAAACCTTGAATGTAATGGCACATTGCATTCAATTGGGAGGAAAAGTCTGTTAAACAGCCTTTGAGAGTCTTGAGATGTCTTGATAAGAGGTAGATGGGAGACCTCCCTCCCGCCAATGTGGCGGCCGCAGTTGCGGTGCCTTATGTGCTGATCAAACATTTCGCCTCACATGCGAAGATGTCTCAATGTTGCCTTTGTTTGGATACTTTTGTCAGTTAGCGCTTCCTGAACAAAAAAAAAAAAGCATGCAAAATTGAGCTAAGTCGAATTAATGAGCAAATTCTTACCCCCGGGGTGCTTTCCCCATTTGTTTGCTGAAGGGAGTGTTTCCACTGGAGCCCTTTTGGCCTGGCACGGGGCTTGCCAAGGTCTCTCGGGCCCCACCAGGTAATTCCAAGGCATTTCCACTTGTTTAGTTAAGGGGGGAAAAAAAGTAGAGCCCACCCATTCTACCCATCCCCATATGTTAAAGTCATCAGACGGTTGAAAAGAAAATAATGGAAGTGGTTGCGTGCAATCGTCCAGTGCAAATTTGGATAGAATATCTATATGTTGGTATACACAGTGTGTCTCTTTCAGTTGGAATGGTAGACACGACACCGTGACTGGGAGCGACAGTTTACCTCCACTTCCATTGAGTTTCAGCTTTAGCTCGCGTCCGATTATGTCTTCCTGTCGCAGTCTTGCGACTAGTGACACGGTACGTTAAGCTTCATAATGGACATGTCTTCTTCTTTGGATCCCACGAAGGCTATCCAAATAGCTAGTACTATACTGGGTTAGGGTTAGGCTTAGTGCCTTTGACTGAAAACAGATAGTTTTTGACATTTGTTTTGGAGTCTGAAAACAAAAATATTTTAAAACGGTGACGGTGCAACAGTACCCCAAAAATCACGGTTCGGTCATGCCTTAGGTTTAAGGTTCAGTCCACATTGTGTAAAATAAGGTAGTGTTTCCCAAATGTTTTGGAAAATGCTACAAAAGTCATTTGTCTTCTTTTTAGGAAATGAAGGAAATAATATTCACGTTACAGCATAATGCCATTTAAATGTGTTAGCAAGATTTGCTAGCGGTGATGCTGAGCTGCGCTGTTTGTTTAACGGGTAGACATACACTTCCTGTACTTTACCTAAAACAGTATGTTCTGTGAGGGAACTCTGTGCACCTCTGTACCGTGCCAAATGTTTCGTCCTGATAAATCTGAATCTGAATGCATGTACTATTACAACCCTACTTCATATGGATTCTATATAAGTGTGAGTGTGTGTGTCTGAGCTTTGTCTTTTGTGGGACTTAGTCGGGATCTTCTAAACAGCCTTGTGTGACCCTGAATCCAGGCCTTTTGAGGATTTCTCGAGACCCTGAAAAGCAACTGTGATCATTCGGTGGGGGGGGGGGGACGAAACTACTCCGGTGGTCTCCCTCATTGCCGTGCCGAAATAACTATATCAGTGATTAACACACAAATTGCCCTTGCTTCATTCAACGACAAGACTTTGTCACACTTAATGGGCTGTGAGAAGACATTTGTTAAAGCTGCATTCATTAAAGCAGTGGTTCTTAAATTGGGATCCACGAGTCGTAGCTTGGGGGTCTGCAAAATAATTTGCAATAAATTATTTTACTGTATCATTATAAAAGTACATACCTACATAGGGGGGCTGGCGTGGAAATTAAACAAACATAACAAAGCAATTACTCCTCCCTACCTTGGCTTTGGCTAACTGGCTAACCCGTTAGCTAGCTGCTAGCCAACTTTACACTCTTACTTGCTGACGCCCACATCACTCATCAAGCCACGCCCCTTCTTTTTAAAGCCATACACACTCAAAGTCAGAGATACTACAGTAGTACGCGAGGATGGAAATTATTAGATCGCTTCAGCCCAACCTTCATGAATAAGTATTTTATTTTTTTTTAAACTAAAAGGCGTGTTGATACAGGAATTAAGTTCTATTACTTTTAAAGAACAAAAGGCGTATGCTTTTAGAATTTAGTCATATTTTTAAAGAATAAAGGTACTGTATTTTTTTTCCAGGATAAAAGGAGTAATATTACCAGAATAAAGTTGTATTTTTGAAATCGACTTGTTAAAATATTGTTACACTTTGACTACCTTATTCTCATACTACTCTACGACTTTTTTTCTCGACAAAATGTCTTTGCTCTTATTAAGATTCCAACTTTTATCCTAAAAAATAGGCAACCTTTGAATTCCCGTGACATTTAGGCCTACATGGGGAAGTTATGTTTAATTGATTTTTAGATTATGAGGAGGTCCTTGGAAAAATCTGATGATAATCTTGTAAGATTACGACTTTTTTTAACTGGACAAAATACATCTTTGTTTTTGTAAAGCTAACTTTTTTTTTCTTGAAAAAATATGACTTTATTCTCATTTTTTTCTAAAAAGGATATGAACTTTCTATTTCCTATGGCATTTAGGGGTACACATGGAAGTTATGTTTTATTGGCGTTAGTATTCGGAGGAGGTCCTTGGAGAAAATTCTCCAATGTAAGGGGTCCCTGGACCCAAAAAGTTTTAGAAGCATTAAAGCAGATAACCAAGCGGAGATAATATCACTCGACAATATGACACCATGTGTTTATTTTCCAGTCGTGCAAGATAATAAACTTGCAGCTGAAGTTTGAGGTTTGCAGCTGGAGGTTGAAGTTTTCAGATATAGCAATTTACATTTCAACACCTCCGGACACGCTGAGTGATGTGTGAGGCCCCCGGAATCTGCCGTGCGATTCCACGTAGCCTTTTCTCAGACGGGGCATTAATGCCATTTTAACTTGGACTAATTCGACGAGAGGATAACGCGGCTTTGCTTCCACAATCATAGCAAAGCATCGCACGTGCACGCGCGTCTCGGAGCCTCGCTGATCTGTGAGCTTCTGTCCTTATTAGGCTCCCCCGGTGAGCTCCTTTGCACGTCTGACCTAAAGCCGTTATTGAACAAAATACATATTTGGACAATATTGTCTCCACGACCATAGTTGGACGGCGTGTTTTTCACTTGAATCTGTTTATTGTATTTTTTATTTTTTGGAACAACTTCCAACAGCAAAACCTCTGGTGTTTTTAGCAACTTCACCAATTTAAGATGAAAAATTTAGACAAAAATCCGGAGTTTGAACCTGCATGACATCAAATATTGCAAGACTTCATCTCAGTGAAGTTTCTTTGCTTTTTGTGTTTGTTTTGGTGTTTGACCACAGAAGGGTACCAGAGGGAAGGGTGATGATAACCTGGACACCTAACATAGAACTTCTTGTCCGCTGTAGTTATCGCATAGCGATAGCGAAAGCCCATTTCTAGCCCAGCTGCTCAGTACAACATGGCTAAATGAAATGGTGTATTTATTTACATTTTGTATGTATTGTATACTAAGTATGATCCATGGGGGAAGAATGCAATTTTTAATTTCATATTTCACATATTTAATCTGAGTAAGTTCTAAATTCTGTCCTGGCGGTGGAGTACAAATTTTTATTTATTTATTCAATTTGTAGTTTAATATAATAATTATGATGCTTAAAAAAAATGGCCCAAAAAATATTTTATTTTAGTAAGATAATAAATACAAGTAACATTAATAATAAAAAATTACAAGTGTCAAAGCAATGATAATAAAAAAATATATAAATTCACAAATAAATATAAATCATTTAAAAGTAATTATATTTCAAACAAAATTTAGAATAAATTAACAAAACTAAAAGCACAAATAGAACACATAAAATTTAATTTCCATAATCATTTAAAAATATTAAGTAAGTATAAGTATTTTTTTTAAATAAATAAATAATCAAGTGAAACTACAGCTTTATTCAGAGTACTCGCATCATACATCTGAGCATTTTACAATACAGTGTTTTAACACTGAAGTTTGACCCTCGCTGCCACCAAATCAATTTGTAAATTCAAACACATCAGGGGTCAACTAGTACCCTGAAATAATTCTTATGAAGTTCCCGACTTCCCACCCTCTTTCCAGCGTCTAACAAACCCTCCCAACTTGGGGAAAAAAAACAAAAAAAGTTGAGGATGTGCATACTGATGCATGTGATGAGCACCCACCCCTCCTTCCTTTCCTATTCTATTCATCTCTAATAGGAAATGGGCGAGATTCCTTCCCAGAGGCCCATGATCGGGAATGTGTATGGTGGGCAGGAACCACGGCCGACAAATAAAGGCCGAACCCGTGAATGGCGAGGTTCTGCTTCCCGTGGCTCTGTTTGCAGCGCCGACCCCGGAGGCCGCAGCCCCTCCGCCCAGGGGGTTGTCAGTTACTGATGGCGCTGTTGTTGTTGCGGCGTGAAGGGCGGGGGTGCGGGCACACCGAAGCGAAGAAGGCCCACTGCAACTTGTTAAATACCGTGAATTAATGAAGTGGCGGAGCTGGGAACTTCCTAAAAAAAAAAAAAAGAAGCCATTTCCTTTGCATTTCTATGCCCCCCCCCCAACTTCTTTTTATCCTGTCGCCATCTTCCCCATCCCTCCTCCTTGCCACCCTTCAATCCCGCCAATCGCCCAGACACTAAAAAAAAAGGAAAAAAGAAAAAAAAAAGGCCTTTAATCCCTGGGATTTGTGCCGAGTAGGGAACAGCGACTGATAAACGGCCTGAATAGGGGGAGAAAAAAAGTGGGATATGTAAATGTGAGCCGCAATCATGGAAAATTAAGATGAAAGAACGTCCAAATGTTAGAGTTCCCCTTGCTGACAATTCTGCCCAGTTCAGAGGGGTGTCCAAAGTACGGCCCGCAAGTCCTCTTTTGGCCCATGTCACATTCGACAAATAGACTCAAATAAAGGCTCAACATACACTGAAAAAAAGTCCTTTGAATTTACATGATTAAAATGTATAGCAAAAATCTGAGAATTAAAATTTACTGTCGAACTAAACATAAACCAAAGAGAGTTACGTGTGTATTTAAAACAGCCATAAAAGTGCTAGTGCAAGTGCTAACACACAATGCAAAATGCCACAGATGGGCTAACGACTACGCATCGATCATCGCAGTGTTATAATACACAAATGACTACAACTGCGTGGAGCAACACATGTAGACAGACAATATAACAATACTCACAGGCATATGCAGTGCAGTATTCTTTATCCTCTGTGAAAAATGATAATATTACTGCAGTTTACTGAGTCTCACTTACTCTTTGTGTGCCTCTATGTCTGTATTATAATGCCCCCTGGTGGCCAAAACACACATACCAGAAAGAAGCCAATGTGGGCCTGAAACAAATTAATGGCATTTCCATTTACTTCAATAAAATAATTGAGAACCCCTAGCTTAGCATATTTTACATATTGTTCGTGTTTTAGCATGTTTAAGAAACAAAAAGGTGGTGACTATCAACAAATCCTTCATTTTTTTCTCAGAAAACGCCACCCCGGTCTCGTGTTTCGATGTATATCCTCGTCTTTAAAATAGCTTTTTTCATTCTGTCCGAGTCGACAAAACTGCCTGAGCAGCAGGACGGCATACCCCCACGGTGCGCCAGGCTCCATTTTTACTGCCTCTCCATATTTATGAAAGCTTCTCAGATTTAGCTGCCGGCTTATTAGTTTTACGTTACTTACAGCGTCTTGTCTGTCTGCGCGTCGCTGATTTAGAGACGCGGGTCGAAGACGCGCTAACACTTTTATAGGAGCGTAAAGCGGCGCGGTGATGCTGATGGATGGCAGTGAGAGCGCCTTACGTCTGGCATTGCACGCTGGGGGTCAATCCCGGACCCTCCATCAGCCAGTGAGTTTATCCTCCCTCGGGTGAACTTTAAAAAATGTGCTCTGGCTTGCTTTTTTTTTTTTTTTAATAACTAGTGTGTTGGACTCTTAAAGCTGGTTTTCTCAAACTTTCTGGGACCCCTTACAGGGGAGACATGTTTCCAAGGAATCCCTCGTAATCCTAATGCCAATTAACCAATGACCATGTGTACCCCTGTAGGCCATACAACATAGGTGTCAAACTCAAAGCCCGGGTTCCAGATCCGGCCCGCCACATTATTTTATGTGGCCTGCGAAAGCAAATCATGAGGGTCAGTTTCTACGGTTCTTGCTCAAATCTGTACCAAAATTTCAAATTCTCATATGTAATAATTAATAAACAATAATGTTGAGATACTGTGCATTGTTTTTTTGTTACCAAACCCCTTTTTACAGTAACTTGAACAATAATTGAGCAAACTGTTATCTTTGTCTTCGGAGTTCAAAATGTATGCTTCAATTTGTTGTATTTATGTAATGTCATAATGGCCCTCTGAGGGAAATTGTAACTACAATTTGAACCATGACAAAAATGAATTTGACACCTGTGCCATTTTAGGGAAAATAAGTTATAAAGTGATCATATTCATATTTTTTTTGCAGAAAAAAACTTTGGATGGATGCATGAATTGATAGAGAGATAATTTGTGAATTTTGTGAATTTCAAAAATACCGCTTTATTCTCATAATATTCTTATTTTTTTTCCTGACAAAGACACCTTTAGTCTCTTAAAAAGAAGAAGAAGAAGATATTCTTGAAAAAAATACACCTTTTGTGCAAGAAAAAATAGGACTTGTAATAATATGCCATTTGTTCTAAAAATACATATATTTACTTATGCTGGGATGTCAGATTTATGTGATGATACATCGCAATCATATCAGTGCTTTCAATCGGTCTGGTTTATAATGTTTTTTTTATTTTTTTTTTAAATAACACACAGGTCATCATTTATTGCAAATTATTCAGTTCACAGACTGGGGACCGCAGTTTGAGAACCACTCTCTCAAAGGCCACATTGGACCCGTACCCTTGATTTAGTGCTCGTATGTGTTGATGTCCCCCCCCCCCCCCTCCTCCCCTCCGCCCCTCCTTGTGAGAAGATTCTCATAGGATCCAAGCATGCTGACCCTCCAGCTTCATTTTGGGGTGAGTGCGTCATTTTTATGGAGACAGATTGACCTTTAGGTTGGCGGGGGGGGGGGGGGGGGGGAATCACCTCAACTCACCTAGACCAGGCTCGTCTCAAAGCCTCGCGCCGCCTCGCTCCCCACACCTGCTGTCAGTCACTCAGACACGGGCCGCTTTGCAGATAACGCATACTTTGCTTTTGAGCTGAAAACATGAATGGTAGCGTGTTTATACTCGGCTTCTAACCGGTCATGAAAATCACAAGAGTTGGGATCGGAAGGAGTACGTACACACGTACTGATAATCCAGTCAAATTTCCCTTTTCGATCAAAGTCAGCAAAGAACTGATTATCAGACGTGCTGTATCTGAATATTAACCCTAATTCAAACCTGAACCCTTTCTCTACTCCTAATCCGAACAAACCCAAACTGAACCAAAACCTTAGTCTACTCCTAAACCTTAAACTGAATCCTAAAGCAGGCTACACAAATGCAGTAGACATTTTCAGGCCTAATTTGAGCCTGATTGTCCCCTTCCGATTACAGTCGGCAAAGGCCCGATTGTCGGATGTCTCTAAGAGATTATCCTGAGATAAGAGTGACTTTTCCTACCCGATCTGCGAGGTAAACAGTCAGGGCTGACGATCGTAAATATTTTTTCGTCCCTTTAGGGCTACCATGTGGTATGTGACCGGCTGGGCACTTTTTGTGTTTATGTATTATTACCTTTCATCCATGTAATTCATTTAAGTGAGCTTTCAAAACAAACTCTCTCCATTGGTACGGATGAAGCCTCTACCAGAAAATCTTTTCATCAGCTTTGTGCTTTCCATTATTCATATTTCTTCAATATGAAATGGAAGCTCACTTGGAATAACATTCGCAATAAAATGCTCGATCCAGAATGTGCCTTTCCCAAGTTTCCATGAGATATTTTTCCATATGGAGCTCCACGAGGGCGGAGCGCTTCTTCTTCCTTTTAGAGAGGGCGCAGGATGACAAGCTCCAACAAATTAAGTATTAAAAAAAAAAAAAAAAAAAAAGGTTCTCTTAAAGTGGCAAGTGTATATTACAGTATGTTGTCACCCATGGCCCATTAACCTATCCAATGCCAATTGCAGCCCTTTTGTTAACAGTCAGATGAGTATACTCTTCTTCCTGTGGGAGATGAAAATGTGTGGAACACAACAGAGGCGTCTTGACCATGTAGCCATTAATTTTCTATACCCCTAATGCTTTGTAGGGTGGCGGGTGAGCAGGAGCCAATCCCATCTGATTTTTGTCCCGAGAGAAGTGGCAGAGCCAGCCAATCACAGGGTACTTAGAGACAAACAACCATTCACAATCACATGCTTGCCTAAGGGCAGTGATGCCAGTAACGTGTTATTTCGTGCTTGGTAACGCATTCTAACAAACAACGACAACAATTAACGTCACTTCCTGTTTACAGATTTTTTGGCAAGCGAATGTTTCGGTTGCATTTTCGTGGGTTCTCCGTAACTCCAGTGATGTCACGATAGTTAGCGGGAAAAAGAAAGTGGTTGGAGAGCAATAAGTTACGATATTGAGCGTGACACAGTTATTTGAGCTAGCAGTACTTCAAGTATTAGCAAATTATAGTTATCTTCTCCCGGAGTGTGGGTACATGAGAAATAACTTCACGCCGCCATGACCTCTTATGTGCTAAGTTAGCATGCGATGCAACGTTTGATGCTACGTTAGCTGAGTGAGTTCCAGAATTATGAGTTAATGTCAACCTTTAAATTGTGTTTGATAACACGTACGTATCCTGGTTCAAAGTAATTTGTAATCTAATTTCGTTACTTTCAATATCAAGTAATCAGATTACCTTTTCATGGTAACTCTGGCAACAATTCCAGCAATTGAGAGACTTCAATTAACCTAAAGTGCATGTTCCGTGGATGTAGGAGGATCCAAATTCCACACAGGAGTTACATTACAGACTCATCCGCAATATAGCAATACATTTGTTTCGAAGCCTTAAAATACCCATCCCATGCACTATAGTCACATTGAAATGTATTTAAACACACTTTAAAAAAGAAAACATTTTAAACAACAGTAGAACTGTGGATAAAGCTGCGATATAGCTGGGGGATAGTGTATTTGAAATAAGAAGTCAACCAGCGTCACAGAACGGATTGTGTTCCACTTTGGAGGTTAGCACTTAGCACAGCCACTAAGTCCAAATGGAATCACTCCATCATCATCGGCATTACATGGCTGCTTTTAAATTGGTGCAGCCAGACATTACAAAAAAAAAAAAAAAAAAAAAGTCTCCATCAGTTAGTGAGGACCAAAGGAGTCGCCACATAAAATGTTCCATGGCGAGATGGAAACTTCTCTATCAGCTTAAGATCAGAGCTTTTCTTGTGTTTCCCACTCAAAGCAGGACCGCGTTTACCGCTCTCCCACAGAAAAGTGGACCTGCTACGTCCGTCCGATAGTATCGATGCGGTGGAATGGCGACGACTGCATCCGCTAAACCGTCGGCAACGGTATCCCAGCAGTATTACGGCAGATTTATCGTCTTATGTCCCTTTAGGTCCACCGTACGTTCCCTTGTTTCCGACCAATGCAGTCCCAGTGAGCTAAAACAGAGCGCATGTAATTTATAGCCACGTTATTTTCATCATTGGAAAATTTTAGCATACGCAGCTAGAAATTATACTGTATTGGTATCAGTATCAATACTTTTACCCGCCTACAAAAGCCCATTTCAGTCAGGCACATGGAAACATTTTATGTTAACTTTTATTCAAACACTGTTGAATATTTGTTTAATGGAAATGATTAATATTTAGCTATGAATACAAAAGACATGCCTTGTTTGCGACTGGTGACTATTAGGGGTGGGAATCGCGATATGGTACAATAACTTCACGATAGCGTGATTAAAAGATATTTCAAAAAAAAGAACGACAACAGTATCTACAGTATGTGGGTGAAGAACAGTATCGATCTATGATTTTGGTGTATTAATACAGTATCTACAGTACATATGATGGTATCGATATTTTGTCCAACCCGTGCAAACTATTGAAAACTATGCTAAATTTCATTAAACCATTGTTGAACATTGGTTTAGGGACTCAATAGTTCGATACAAATACTAAAGAGCTGTTAGGGGTGGAAATCATGATACAGTACGGCAATATCACGATACAGTGATTATGTGATATTGAGAAAATAAAATGTATGTATGTTTCAGTTCTTCAAGTTTTCCCTTCTTCACTTACATACATTTTATTTCAGAATCAGAATGACGAAGGAAAAACTTGAAAAACTGAAATCGAATTCAGGTATCGGCTTACCAATGCTGTATCTTTGCAGAGTGATATTGACACATTGTCCCAGTCCTTTATGCCGCAGCAGTAAACCTTTTAAAAAAAAATCTACTTTTTTTTATATGAAATGACAAGTTACTGCTATGATATCGCTCCAGCCTCCCTGGAATGAAATGACGGGGAGGTCAAAAACTGACCCGATGCGAACAAAACCCCGTGAAAAGACCAGTTCCCAGAACCGAGTCCATTATCTGGAACAAAGACGTGGGAATCTGCAGGTAGCGATACTACTAAAGCGGGTTGCTTGGAGATGCGGGGGGTGCAGGGTGGGCCAACGCTAGCACCCCTTTATAAAATTAAGCAATTAGGGCTGCCAGGCTCGTGAGATAGAGACAAGAAAGAGCCTTCTCATTTTTCTCCCTCCTGTTTTCCATACAGGCGCACACTGCCTGCGCTCCCAAAGCCCAGCATGGATTAATCACGACGTCTGGCCGAATGAATGGCCGCCTCACATGGCCGAGGCCTGTTAGTCACTATTAACTAGTAAGACAATAAAACTCACGCCGCACAGTCTACTCGCTCCCCCTCGGCCTGCCCTTGACATTTTGTCCTTTGGCTATTTTTCTTCTTTGTTTTAACTTATTTAAAATAGTTTTTCCTAATCGTCTCTAGGAGTCTACGTCGGTGTTTGGTCGCGAAACACGCCACAAACGCGATCCAATATGCTTTTTTTTCTTGGCATTTCTTGTGCTAAAGAATGCTGATGCCACTTTTCCACGGCACAGCACCGACTCCACTCTCTTCGGTTTGTGTCGCACAACGGAAACTGCGACGACCGCAACACATTGAAAGAGTCAGTCGGAACTGGACATGCTAACAGAAAATCATCATGAGGAAGCATACGAGGTGAAAAAGGAGGGGCATATTATTTATTTATTTATGATTATTTATTTCTTATTTCACTTTCAAGTTCATCCTGCGGGCTTGAAGCCCTGCCAAATCCGGATCCCCGGGCCTTATGTTTGCCACCACTGCTCCAACGTTTAACAATGCAAAACAAAATTGATTTAAATCTAAGGAAATCAAACTAAGAATCAACCGAATAAAAGCTCATTTGCAGTTCTAATCAGACGTAGTATTTTTACAAACTCACTTTATAGCTTTCCCACGACGTTATTCCTCTCTCCATACGAATTGAATATGCAAATGAGGCTATGACATCATCTTGCGACCTTTAACGACTTTTCGGACAGCCAATAGCTACTTTCCTTAATGAGGAGCCGGCAACCCACGAAATAGTACCTTGCAAAAAACGTCAAGAGTCGGAGTGAGGCACACTAACAACAATGGTGGAGAAGGTCTTCTACTTCGGCTAAGGCTAAGCAATTAGCATGTGTGTCGTGTTTTTGTCATTTCGAGCCATGTTAAAAAAAAAATAATAATGCTTTTGCGAGCCAATGAAGACTCCACTGTCCAAAGTATTAATAGAAATAGTAGAAGTAGTAGAAATAGTACCTAATTCTGCCAATGGCAATGTGTTTTCTTTCTTCCGACTTTTCACTGTCGCTATTTAGTGCGTCCACTTGAGCTGCAGAAGCAGATAATGAGCACAAGCCCAAGAAAGGGTCGAGGGCCATTGGAGCCCAATTGCTCACTTGTTGTTTTTGGAGCCGCTTAAGTCAAAAACGTTTTTTTGCCGGTAAACTCAATTTGTTGCAGACAGGGGAAAAGAGAGAGAGAGAGAGAGAGAAACAAAAAAACAATGCATGTAAATGCAGAGTTGGCGTTTAAGCGCATTTTATACCACTCGTGTCTCGCTCCTCCGGACGTTTGGGTTCCAGCTGAAGCCTGAAGTCCAGCAAATAGTTTCTATATGGCCAGCGAAAGAACATTTGTCTCTGTGGCAACAGCACAAACAACGGATAAAGCTGCATTTTGATGTTGGGCGCTTCACATGGAGCTCTCTTCTCCAAAAAGGTGCAGCAGAAGTGAAGTAGCTCAAGTCTTGAATGGCTTTTAAAATACTAACGATTTACGCACCGGGACTTATTAACGCGATTGTCAGAGTAGTTTTAACCTCATTTCATCATGAATCAAGAAAATATATATGCGTTTACCACACAGAAATTAAATGTTCCCATAGGAAGTCATGGAAATAGATCTGCCCAGATGTTGTTTTAAGTAAGTTGAATGAACTTGACTAACAGCAATAAAATAGTTCTGTATTTTTTTAAACAGACAGTTCCCAGCTGTCTTAATAACATTTCTTATTACTTCATCACACTTGTCCATTAGAGGAGCAGATTAGTGCTGTAAAAGAAAATCTGTTGGCTAAATATGATCAGCGAATCCAACAAAAGACTGCTTAACGTTTAGCTCCAACAAAATAGCGTTTCAGTGTGGCCATCGCTTGAAAGTGGCAAACCTTTCATCCAGCCTGGCTTCCAAGTCACAAGCAAAAGGGCTAAAGTTGATTCTCTGAGGTGTTGCATCTTATAATGACGTCTTGCGCGATGTTGGATCAAATTTCCAACGTTTTGTGAGAATTTAGAAGCAGATTTTATACAACCGCAAGGCCGTCGCAGTTGAGCACTTCCGCTTTAAATGCATCTCTGCTCAGTGTTTCAGCCTCAGCTGGTCTTTGTCTTTGGCCTGATGTGCTGTTTATTCTTACTGCGGTGAACTTTCATACGGTGCCATCTCAGCGGTTCCTCGCTTTTACACACGTCATGTGTTTTCTCTTTCCCTTCCAAGTACTTTTCGCTAAAAGCCGGTCCACGTCCGTCGAGCGAATCCTGTTTTGAAATGGAGAAATTTAAAATCTGTGTTGGCCCCCGCTGGCTCCTGACATCATACTACGCTGATGAGCAAGCGGCTTAATTTGTCAGGTTAAAAACAGTCCTTTGAAAGAAAAAAAAAAAGAAAAATCAGCCAGATGTCTTTTTCTCAAGAAGAGCAGTTCCGTTCATCACAGCACAGAACTGGCTATACCGCCTATACTGTGAATATCATGAAATAAAAGCTAGAATTCGGAACTTTTGTCTCATATTCAACTTTTCATCTGAAACGCAAACATCTTCAGTATACAACAAAACCAAAGGAATTGACCTGAGCCGTTCCAATACTTTTGGAGGGGACTGTAAGTCTGACATTGTCCCGGTGGTGCTATGACACATTTTACCCCCCCCCCCCCGCCCCCAAAAAAAAGGTTTCTGATATATTTTTGCGCTTTTAAAAGTTGTTACATAGCCAGCTAAGATAACAAGGCTAACTCCCTCTTACAACAATTGTTTAGGTCTATGTCTTTTTTCTCCTTCTCTTTTACACGAACACTGTTGCGCCGCCACGCCGTGGTTGGCTTTTGCTCAGCGATCCGTGTCCGTTGGCTTCTTTGTTAGCGCTCTTAGCTAAATGCAGTATTCTTCAGGAAGCTTTGATGCGTTCAACACATTCAGGAGACTAGAGCTCCCAGTGTTGTGTCATGCCAGCGAGGGTGTAAATCCCGTCGACGCGCGGTCATAAAAGCTGATGGCTGCAGTCACTCACTTCTAAATTTGGACACCATTAACAGTTTTAATTAGTGTCAGTGGAGGTTTAATGGTGTCGCTCATTCATTTCCCGACACTGCATGTATTCAGCAAATATAGTGACAGTAGGTTCTGTTATATGCTCAACGAAAAGGCTCGAGGAAGAAACACTGGAGATTACTGTTTCAAATTGACACCTCCCTTGTTTGCCTCAGTCTGCGTTGTTTAATGCATTTCTCCATATAATTCCTTTGTGTTTGTTTTTTGACACCACTTTCACTTGACATATAGTGTTATTTACCGCTAGTATGCACTTGTAAAAAATAAACGCCTCCCCTCAAATAGATGCCTCCCTTGACTGCCTTGGGTTTTCTGCAATACTCAATAATAGAACTTTTTATTTCTTTTTAAATGTCACTTGACATACAATGTAGTATCCTACTAGCATATATCTGTAAAAATGAATGCCTCCTCTCAAATACTGTAGATACTTCCATTTTTTTGTCTTGATTTTTTTTTTGCTGTTTCTCTGCATTTGTCCGTCAAAATCCTTTTTATTTTGTTTTGATCTCCACTTTCGCTTGACTTTAAAATGCTACATGACAGTAAGAATAATAAATGAATAAAGACACATACATATATCTACATTTACTTCAGTGGCCGTAGAGGTCTTTCGTCTTTTGACTGTATACAGTATTTCCCTTTATAACCTGAAACAAATACACTCCTCCTAAAGAGTTCCATCAATCCTTTTTGTCCTATTTTCGCCGCCCTAAAATACACATTGTGCCCCTCCAGACGTTCCCCTTCTCACTGACAGCCTCCCTTCATTAACATCCAATATTTGTCAGCTGTAGCAACAACACTCACGAGCGCCTAATGGCCTCCCCAGCTGTTGATGCATTAATTGCAGCAGCGGTATTGGAGCGTTCGATGCTCATAGGTGATTGGTAACGGAGAAACATATATCAGCCTTGCTTTGTGATGAATGGGTTCTCTTTCCAAACACAGCTGTACTGGTGAAAGTGGGATTGCCTTTTTTGGCTTGTTGTCGCTCGCAATTAGTGTATGCCTACAAGGGCAATTAATGATTAACCAACCGTCATAAAAAAGAGAAATCCAGCATCATGAATTGCTTTAATTCAATGTTCTACCGTTGTGAACAGGGATGAGCAATTTCGAACTCAAGTCACCTTGAAACATATGACTTAGCCATAAACCTGTCGTTAAAAAAAAAGGAGGAAGAGACCCCTCTGATTCAAATCGCCATCTGTGGTTGCCGATTCGATTCAAGGATGCTATCGGTTCATTTAGAACGATACGATCTGAAACGATTCAGTGGTTTGAAATCGAGTCAGTAACTTCTTAGCTAGAAATTCAACCAGTGTGACTGTGAAATAAATAACTGGATATCGGACAGTGCAGTTGAAATGTTTCCTATCGCTTCCTGTTGTTTTTAGGTCAAATTAATTATGGTCATTAAATATAAAGCTTTTCCTGTTGTACTTGTATTTGCTTTTTTTTAATTGGGAAACCAGAAAATATTTCAGCTGTTATTTTACTGGTTTGGCTGTTTAATTGGCGTTGGAATTATGAGGGATTCTTGGAAAAAATGTCTCCAGGATTGGGGATCCCTGTGAAGCTCTGATAATAACTATTGTAACAAAATGGCTGAGAAAGAAGACTTTTAGGTTAACTGCTACCGAAGTTAAAATGCACAATAAGGACTAACGTATACGCGCTTGTGCTTTGCAGTCACCTCCTCTATGTACTTGAGCGCTATAATTATCAGTCCTCTGCGGTATGCGCTAATAGCAAGAGGAATTTGCCACAGCTTTTGATGCCATTTGTTTGCGAGACTAATCCACAAAAAAGCGCCTCGCGTTGGAATCTCGTGCGTGATTTATGAGCTGAACCGCAATAAAGCCCGAGTTATTCATGTGTAAATGCTTTAAGTGAAGGCGATTCAGTAATTTAGCTCCTTACGTGATGAATACATAACATTCTATTTGCTTTTCTTTCCTGCAGTAAAATTCCCTATTTATAAACAGCTTATTCGCTCTTTTATGCACTTTATCAGCATTCAGGTGGAGTAAGACGCACCAAAAAATGTCCCGCTGTTGCATTGATGCCGTGAGCATAAATGACCAAAATCTTTTCTCGGGGCAGGATTGTCACCACGGCAACCTATGTACAGATTTTGAATAGGATGGCGTTTTTGGGAGTTTGCTAATCATTATCTTTCTTGTTCAAATTCCCCCTGTGGATCATACCCGTCGTTTCACACAAACAAACAGTCAGAGGAATGTGATTATGACAGAAATCGGGAGAAAAAAATGGTGTCCACCATGCCCGACGGAGCGTGTTTGACCACCCCATTCTGCGTCTGTTTGACCTTAATCTGGATTAGTTTTTTGTTCTCTCCGCTGGATTAACAGACCGTGCTTCCATTAAATATCAGGCAGAGCAATTGGTTTGAATCGCGCATGTGTAATAATAATAATTTAAAAAAAAGAAACCAGAGGACTTTGTTTCGTCCGTGAAAAGCCAAACAAATAATTATACTGTGCTTAACACATCCAACAAAGCATCATTAAGTGCTTTAATGCGTACTTTTTAAATGTCAAATGAACTCGCTACGTTTTCCTATTTTGACCGAGAATGAACAATTTCAAACTGAGTTCACATTCACTGTTAGATGGATGAGCATAAAAAACGAGAGAGACCGTCCAGCATCACGAACAGCGTGAATGCAGATTCTTTCGATTTGACTTGCGCTCTCTCACCGTTATACCATTTTGAACAGGAATGTGGAATTGCATTTGGTTGTTTACTAAATACGAAATGCGCACCTTTTCAACCTCATTGACATTTAGTCATTTTGAACAGGGATGAAAAAATTCAAACTGAATTAACCTTCAATCATTTGGTTTGTGACCACTTACTTGTAAGAGCTTTAATGCAGACTCTTTCATTTGAAGCTCTTGACCTTTGACAATTTTGAACAGGAGTGAACAATTTCAAACAGTTTTCATCTTTAAGCATATGACTTATGACTAGCCCTCGTAAAAAAAAGAAGAAGAGAGGAGTCCATCCAGCATCACAAAGAGCTTTAATGTGCACTCTTTCATTTTCAGATGAACTCTGGATACTGCACCATTTCGAAGAGGAATTTCAAACTGAATAGATTGTTTTATAGCCCAATTTAACAATCACATTCAACCACTAAAACTGTTTTCTGTTCAGGAATGGCAAATAAATAACAATAATTTGAAGTCTTAATCAAGTAATAATACTGTGAGTTACTATTTTTTTGTTCCTTTTTTTTTGTAACGGTGACTGTGGAACTTCATGGATAACAAGGATATTTTTAGCATTTAAAAAATTGGGTTAAAGAGATTTCACATAATGGTATACAGTATTAACCATTACAGAAACAATAACAACGTTATATGTATGCATTTGTACATTTGTTAAGCACTGCATATGTTGAGCATTTGTGGGTGAAATGATTTTGGCCGATTTATAACATTTTTTTTCTTTGTTTTTTTTTTTCCTGCTTCCATCTGGAAGAAAAAAACGTCCAAAAAGTTACACGCCAACGCAGTGGAATGGCCGAGAGACAATTCGTCATGATTGTCCATTGAGGAGGCCAATGAATTGTCGACTCACGAAGGCCCCACAGCGGCTTCCGTGAGCGAAGGGGTTAGCAGCTCTCGGACTTCGCACTCTCCTCCCTCCCTTCCTTCTTTCTTTCGTTCTTTCTTTGCGTCTGTCTTCACGCTCATCCATAACACCTTAAAGCTTGCCTCCCTCCAGTGTTAGGAGGGTCACCTCGTCAGGTCAAAAGGTTCGCATAGTGGGACGCCCGTAGTCTCCCTGAGGGTAGAAAGCCCGGTTTAACACAAGGGTGTCATTTGTTAGCTGACCTCTGCAGGAGCTCTGACATATATTTTATGGATCAGGAGAGGGAAATGAAGGGGCATGGGGGGTGGGTGTTGCAGACTTCTGCTCTTCATTACTATCACTTCTTCCTCAAAATAAATACATCTTTAAAAAGAGACAAAAAAAAGGAGAGGCCTTGTGGGAATTCAAGAATTCAATGGAAAGCAAATGAGAATTATTTGAAATTATTGTTTCGTCTAGGCAAAGACAAAAAAAGAGCAATACTCAGCTCAAGGATAGTCCACTTTGAACACTGTTAGCAAGAAATAGCAAATGAAGTATTTAGGCCAAAACCTGAGGCACACCTGCAATCATCACCAAAACATTTCAATTCCCTTGTTGCCCCTACAAAAGTAAAACTTCATTGGCAAAAAAAAAAGGGAATTCTTGAGCACAAAAATATAATTAATGCGGAATTCCATGTTTTAGTGATGGTAAAACAATTAGCCGTACAAATAAAAGTTCTATTAGATCCAAATCCAGTGAGGGCAGCACAGTGTTCTAGCACTGAACATGTCTGCCTCGGACCTTCCTTTGTGGAATTTGCAGTACGAATGCATTGATACCACTTTTTTTTCCCCAGGCCGAGTATGAGTACAAGTACTTAGTTAGATATGAGCACTTGCCGTTACCACGTACTGATACTTGCTAATGCCATTGACATATTGCAATTGTGATGAAAATGTCTTTTGTTTTAATCAAATATTGTTGAACAAAAACACAAAACAAACTTTTATTGAACGTGACAAAAGTTGAACTCAAGTATAACACTTTCACAGAATTGCATTTCAGTTTAACATTTCATTAGTCCATCTATGGCGTTTAAAATTAGGGCAGAATAGTATATGTCGGGCTGGTAGTGTGGTGTCGGCGTCGTAGTATCGTAGCATTTTTACGAGTACAAGTAGTCGAGTACAGGCATAAGGTATCGGCACCGATACCGCTATACAATTCCAAACTTTTAAACCGTGCGCTAAAGTGCAAACCTGACTTGCTGGTTATCTTCCAACTGTCAGAGAGAGGCCTCATTGTGTCGTGTTCCTGCTGCCACTTCCTGTTTGAACAGGAAATTCATCGCATTGAGGAAGTAATCAGTCCTCCTGTGACCCTCTAAGGAGCACCAGCACTTATTCTTCTTCACTCGGTTTTAGCGTGAACGCCGCAAAGTGTTCGGTGAAATCGGACGTTTTATGAACTCATTCGCCTTTGTGCCTGCTTTTAGTTTTATTTTGTTTCAAAAATTCTACTCATACTCGCACAGGTGCTTTATTTCAGCAGTTTGTGGCCAGACTGGGAGCTTAAGTGCTTTTCACCGGGGTGCCTCAGTATTATTTATTGAGGAGGAGGTGTTGCCCGTCTGTTTTCCCAGCCGGATTTAAGTTCAAATCATGGATTTAAACGTGCAGAAAGAGTGCTGCACGTGCATGTTTTTTTTTTTATACATATACACTGTACTTTATTGTGGAAGAACCAGAATAATTTTCATTTGAACCGATAGGCTAATAATTTACATTAAGGCCACCTTTATTCAGGCACAATACATTGTTTATACATTGGTTATTAATACTATGTTTATAGTCTTGATAAAAAGCAATAAGTTATTAGTAACAGGTATAAACGGTTTATAAACCCCTTATAAGCATACTCCTATGAATGGTTCATAAATGGTTAATACATGGCTTATTAATGAGTTTATTATGCATGAATAAACTGTGACAATTCCTTATTACAGTACAGTAATTGAAACAGTTTCTAACGCATACACTTGTTAATGGTTCCTACATGGTTGATGGCTTGTTAATGAGTTTTAGGGATTATTAAAAAATCTGTTCAGTCATCAGTAAACACAGTTGCTGTATATTTGCTTTCGATCCTTTGACTTTCTGAATTGTACGACCTCGAATTTCGAGTCCAGTTTTTCAGAAACCGTACCTATAATAATAGCACACCTATCCAGACTAAACTGCACCTTTGGTATTTGAATACCGTGACGGATGCCAATTTTATTATGTGCGATAGAGAGAAAGACGATAACATTTTTATCCGTTAACTGTAGGGAGTGAAATCAAAACGTTACCAAACTCGAAACATTATCCTAACCTCTCCGCCTCAATTCTGAAGAGATGATACCAAAGTTGACATCAAAGTCAGGAATCATAACCGACTCATTTCAGTAGCCGATGTCACGGCTCGGCAGTAAATCTCCAAGAGGCTGCCCTAAATTATGTGGAACACCGAAGGAATGTAAAGCAAGTAAGCTCCGGCTCCATTTTGGATCTTTAAAACGCGAACTGGGAATGAACAGTGATAGATAATGAAATGTGTAGGCGACATGGGGAGCCCATTGAAGTGCTTTTTCTTTTTTTAATCCGCTAATGAAGTCTCGGAGGCCCGAGATCGTGTCTTTGGCCGCGACGTTCCTTCCCATGCGGCGTTGAAGGCCATACAAATGGGCCGTTAATTAAGATGGATGCCTCTTCCAAAAAGGTCCATCGTCACGATAATGCCCTGCGTTGAACATGCTAAGCCTTGTAAGGCCTTCTTGTAGTGTGGAAGGAAGTGCGTACAAAAGGATGCGTGAGGTTGACGGAGGCGCGGGCCAGGTCGGCTTGTTTGTCGCGCACTTATGAATGAGCAATGAGTGATGGGTGCACCGCTTTTGATTGATGGGGAAACAAAAACAGGCGGAAACTCAATAGGAAGTCATTTGGCACAGGTTGCTTTTTTTTTTTTTTTTCTTCGTGTTCAAATTGGACATGTCGACATTGTAGCTTAAGCTGGTCAATCTTACCCAAAATGGTTTACAGTAAGCCCACAGAAAAAAAGGCCACTTTTAAAGCACTCCATGAAGGTCCTCAATTCACTTCGACACAGTTATTTGGCACCAAGATGGCGCCAAAGGAAGACTTTTACCTTACACCGCACTTTGGCCTGAGCACAAAAACAGTGAATAAGGGACTGTTTCAGTGAATGACGAAGGTTTAGTTTAAAAAAAAAAATACAATCAGCGAATTAGTATTAGTTAGTATTAACTGTGAATGTATTATTATTTAAGTACAGTATGTACTTTGTGTGACGTTTTTGTTCAGTAGTGTGCTGTGAGAATTTTGAATGTAAAATATATGCATTGGCTCAATAACGTTTTAGTTATGTCCTTCAAACCTAAACAAATAAACATACACATACTTTACATCGTTTTTTCCAAAAGTCTAAAAGCACAGTATTAAGTGTTTCTAAGATTAGACACAATCTTTTTGAGCTATTTTCTCCTTTTTTACGGGCTCTAACTCGAGGTAATTGAGTACAAAGTGCAGCGATAATGCCCCCCAAAAGATGGCTGACTTCAGTCAACAAAGACAGTTGAAAACCCCTAAGTGTTTTCCACGCATCTCCCAAAGCCTTCGTAAGTGCAAATTGGCTAATTATTTTTTTTTCCGTTCTTACCTTTCATCTCACAGGATGGCGATAGCGCTTGTGTTTGCATCTGTCTGACCTCGTAATGCAAAGACGCGGAATGCGGCCCATTTTTGTGATTTCAATGATACTTTTGAACAGTGCTCCAGTTTCAAAGAACTCTAAATCGTCCCCTGCTTCCATTAGCGCCAGTCCGACTTCGGGTTAATTACACTTTCCATCTAGCCCACAAACGTGGAGCAAATGGAGAAGGACTTACAGGATGTGGCTTTTTTTTTTTGTGCTTTCTGCAGGGGTGCTCAATTAAAAGATCAAGAAAACTCTTGAAGCAGAGTTGTGGAACCTCATTATATATGTAGCCTGCCTTGCAATTCACCCTTCCAGCTATTTGCTCATCTTCGAAAAATTAAACATTTCTGCTGCTTCAAACCAAAATGGCTAACTTCTTGTTCAATTTCGGCTGTGGATCCTTGAGACTTCTTTACGTTTTTGCTACGATACACATGTCCACCAAATTACTCGGCCATTGGAGAAACTGGTGTTGGGGGCTAATTTTTTCTCAAACTTTGCGGGGGCCCTCGCACTCTCTTTTTAATGGCGAATCCTCCAAAAGCAAACGTTGATGTTCACATTAGATGATGTAGGCAAAAAAAAAGCATCACCAATCAGCAATTAGGCATCACTATGGACACCTGCTTCTGATTGGGGCTCAGTTGGGCGAATTCTCCAGTAGGAGTTTGTCAAAGTACAAACCTGGAATTGGTGCAAAATGGCAGCTTCGAACGAAAAACATCTACTTTCTGTTGAATTTTGGGTATGTGTCTTTGATGCTGTTACGATAGACATGCCCACCCAATTTGTTGCTGAATGGCGAAACTCCTGTCAGCACCCCGTTTTTCTTGGCGAATCTTTGAAATATATTTTCTAATAATATAAAAAAAGAACACATTTCATCATTTTAGCAAATTCCCTAGAATGAGTTTGTCAAAGTACTGTAGAGGCTCTGATGGAATTCAGTCAAAAATAGCGGATTTAACGAAAAATAGCCGACTTCCTATTCAATTTCAGCCATGGTTGCTTGAGACTTTTTCACGCATCCTTTTACGATAACAGTGGACCAATGCATCGTCCGCACCTGCGGCTTCAACTATTCGCTGATTTTGTTTTTTTAATTTTCTTTTTTCTTTTTTTGGGTTGTAACCAACCACGAAAATGCTTATTTGGATGCCTGCTGAGGCGATTACTTCACACCGCACCACCTAATAATTGAAAACTAGGGTCGATGTTGAAGGGTGTCTGGGTCTAGATCAGGGCTGCAGTCTACCTCTTGAGGACCCCTTGTAGCCGAGTTTTTTTCTTTTCTGCATGTAATCCTTTAGGATCTGAACCCAGAACCTCCATCAATCAACATCTGCATAGGCTCGTAGGTGATTTCTTATGTCGGATTATGAATCCGTCTCAAAATGCTCAGCTTGGCACGGGTTTTCAGGGGACTCTGAGGGGGTCCTGCTGTAGGTAAACAATCTTTTTACAGGTGGTGAAGTGGTCCACCGAGAGGACAGTGATCCTCTTTATTAGAACCACTTGTCTGACATTGTCTGGACTCCCTTAAACCACTCCCACCCCTCTTCTTCCTTCTCGTTGGTTACATAAGGCTAAGGTGCTTTGTGATCCAGTGCAGACTCTCCGACTTTGTTTGTCGCTCTGCTGTTTTTTTTTCTGCCGAAAATTTCAGAGGGACTTGAGGGGAAGGCGATCGTATATCCTTACTTTTCGGGAGTTGAGGTTTGGCCAGCGTCCATTTTTTTTTTCTGCGTGCACATTCCCATCTCCGGCGCGCTCAAATCCCCCCCACTCTCGCCAGAGCTTGTGCACTTTATCCCGAAGCCCTGATGACTGCGGTCAGAAGATGAATTATACCGCCGGCTTTCGTTTGACAGTGAGAGCTGGTTTGCGATTAAATGCGGCAAAGACGTTTTACGGAAGAGATCCCTTTGACCTGTCTTGGACAATTTGTCAAGATGGCACTCTTGCAAGGGTATTTGCCCCTTTCTGGTGCCAATGATGAACCAGACAAATAATATAAATGACATTAAACGGGGCCTTATACCACTTTAATTTCTGTTACGCAGGATGGTACGCTGCGGGTTCTTTGCCATACGGCGTTTCGATTTAGGAACGCAGACAACGGGGCCTGGGCTTTGTCGAGACGAGCGCTTGTCTATTTCCAAAGTAAAGCACATGACATATTGTATCAGACAGAAGGGACTTTTTGAGGAAGGAATAGTTCCAACCTAAATTCAGTTTTTTAAGCTCTGCTAGGTTTGATGTATTGGTAAAGAAGTTGTGGGAATCCGTTTTTAAAGTCTTTGCTGATGATGTCTGGGTGTGGTTCTTAAACGGTTGATGGTTTGCAGTCGGTGCTAATTGCTATTAGACATTACTGGAATATGAGAAGGCTTTGTGATATGTCGTTTTAGATTCTTTTTAAGATGACGACATCGGTTTGATTCTCGAGCTAAGGGACCCGGAATTGTTTTAATTTACATTGCTTCTAAATGGAGCAGAAAGAGAACTTGGTCCTGCTTGAAAGGAGCTTGCAATGTGAACGCAATAACTTTTCTTCCTAGTGGTTTACTTTTTTTTACTTTGTCTAAAGGGAACATAAAATGGACTATTTAAGAGCTTTTATACAAATAGTTGGGTCTTTGGAGTGCCTGCCCAACCATCAAGTGTGAAGTTAAACAACCAAGTAGGGCTGTCAGTATCGAATCTTTTTAGAATCGATACTCCTATTGATTAATAATTGAATAATAATCACCCCCCCCCCCAACTATTACAAAAAAAATTATATATTATTTTTTTACTTCTAACATGTATTTTATTCTTATTTATGAGGGGACGAACTTTGATCCTTAAAATGCATTTGTAGGTACTGAGTATATGGTATATGAGACAGCCAAATGCTAAATGGTTAGCAATCGGGATTAGCATTAGCATGCTAGCAATGACCATATTAGGTAAAACAAACGCTAACTACTATTCAGCTCACTCATACTTAACGTGTTATTTGTACAGTACACATCTAACAGTGTCTTAAAAATCATGTGCAGATGCCCCTTTGTTGTTTCTGGTAAAGAAACACCGAGTCCGTCTGCAATAAATGTCCGTGTGAAACATGGGTTCCGGGCGGAACTTTTTTTTTTTTGTCCCTGCGGAGCTTCGAGGCAGAAATTTTGTGTCAACCTATTTTTGAAGTCGACTTAGCCAAGTTAGTCGATTTTTTTATTTTTTATTATTATTTTTTTCTTCTCAGCTCTCCAACCAAGTAAATTTTTTTGGGAGCTGCCTCTTTCCAAAAATGTATCTGTAAGAGAACCCTTCTGAATTTTTTAATTATTTGACATAATACTGTCCCGACACCGGATATACACCACAATATATAACATGCAAAACAACTAACTTAAGAGTAAGTGTAATATTTTCTTAAATCCTTAAATATTACAGTATAAAGACACTAAATACGAAATAATCTATGGGGCCAATACCGGTTGACAGGGTTACCATAACTTGGCTCACTCAAAAAGGCCTAATGTCGGACCATGGTAACGAAGAGCTGCCTCAGTGAGTGAAAATTCAATCAGTGAATCCTTGATGCACTCCAATAATTTCCTCCTGTTGTTTGAAGGGAACATTTTGGTCAAACTCGTTATTCATTTAACGACAGTGGCCTAGTTTTTGACGCCCTCAGTAGAAAAAGTAATTGTCGTCAGTGGACACTAACATCGAAATTCTGACCGAAAAGGAGTCTGACAGGGTCGGAAGTTGGGAGTGATGAAATAAGACAGCTGGATGTGCGGGGATTCCCAGAAGCAGGTGAACGATAAGATTTACAATCCAAGCGTACAATCCAAGCTTCTTGCTTGATAATGAAGTGTTATGTCTGGACTTCCACCTGCATTTGAAAGATGAGGTTCCAGCAATGCAAATTACTAGTCACAAAGTCGGTCCTTCAATGTTATGAGGCCAAGTGGAATGAGAACTTCCCTCAATTCTTGACCTTGACTTGTCAACTGCTTCTTACAAGAACTTTAATCTTCCCGATATCATCCCTGCTTTATAGAGAACGTTGTTACCATTGAGATTTTCTTTGAAAGTTGGCTTTTATGAGGAATTGGAATTTACAAAACTTGTCACATGGAGATTCGTCCTTCTGAAGTGAAGCATGCATTGGAATCACAACCTCGATCCGTTATTAAAAGCCATCGTTTTAATATGTGGATGCTCTCAAATAGTATAGCTCCTTCCTGCTTAGCCAATGGGGAACCTATCCGACACATCCAGGTATCACATTTTTAGCCACAGTTCAAAGAGGCCTCATTCCAACTGAGAATCATATGACAGCCTTCACTGTTTTGCAGCTTTGATGGGGAAAAGAGCTCCAAGTTACCTTTTTTTTTGGCCTCTAGCTGGAGCCAAGATTCCCAAAACGTTCCTCTCGTGTGGCAGTGGTAAAACGGAATATTAATTTTGGTATATTCCGTGTTCTGGCATTTTAAGCTTGGTGGAATGTCGTCCATCAGCATTGGAAACTCCCAACATATTGGCAACCAAAAGGAACTTTGAGTTGTTGAGGTCGAAGTGGTCAAAACTCTCGATATTACATTACTATTCCAATCTATTTTTGGACTTTCTGGGATTACTACTTGTCAGAGCAAGAAAACTCGATATTCGTAGATTCATAGTGGTGTGGAATTCAGTAATCCCCCCTCCATTGCTGGGGTTACGTTCCAGATGACCCCTGCAAGAGGTGAAATCCGCAAAATAGAAATATACCACTTAAATACACCCTGGGCATGTTTTTTTAATGGCATTTACGACATTTAAAAATTTTAAGGTCTTTAAACACACTTTTAAAACAATACAGACACATTTAAACGTATAAAATATTTACTGTGACCAAGAGCAATGAACAACACAAAAATATTATACATTCTAAAAAAGTAGAGTAACAACTGCAACGACATTTGCCCCCAAACAAAATTGTGATATAGAGCGACGGCAAAGTGTGAACCACAATATAGCGGGGGTTACTTATTAATGTAAGCAGGAAAGACACATTTAATTGACTTTAAATCTCAATGCTAGACAAAATTGTGTTAATGAACCACGCCCCAAGGGCTAACAATTTTTTTTGGGGGGGGGGGGGGGGCGGTGAAGTCACACAAAACTTGTGATACTTGAGTTCTGTGAACATTAAATGAATGAACAATGGGTGTTCAGAAAAGATGTAACGTTAGCAGACGAAATAAGTAAGCTGAATTTTCCATCCATCCATTTCCTTGACCGCTTCTCCTCACTAGGGTCACGGGTGTGCCGGAGCCTATCCCAGCTATCTTCGGGCGGGAGGCAGGGTACACCCTGAACCGGTCGCCAGCCAATTGCAGGGCACACAAAACAAACAACCATTTGCACTCACAATCACACCTACGGGCAATTTAATCTCCAATCAACCTAACATGCATGTTTTTGGGATGTGGGAGGAAACCCACCATGCACTCCACTCAGGCGAGGCCTCTCTGTTGAGATGTGTCACTTCACCATTCTTCCTCGACACAAGTTCAATTTAGCAAGGACTTTGAGGCATCTTAGGGTGTTTCAGAAAGAGCACAAAAAATAAAAAAAAATAAAAAATAAAAAAATTCAGTTAATACATTCCACAGGGAAATAAAAGTGGATTTCTTTTTGTGAATTCAACTCAACTCAATTTTATTTAAAAAACACTTATTTACGACATCGTAAAGCAAAAATGCTGCAAATACTGCAAATAAAAATCAAGCAGTTGAACGAAAACGATTGAGCATAAAAAAAATAGACATAAAATAAGGGCTCAAATTCCGTGCTGTGTTGAACGCCAAGGAACAAAAATTGGTTTTAAAGTGGGTTTGAAAAACAGACAGCAAAGGGAAATGTAGTGAACCGCGAATATGTGGGTCATCGCAGTACTTTTGACAGGTAATAATGTTACTGCCTGTCCACTTAATACAGGATTTATGGTGGCCAGAGTTCTTTTTCCAATTTTTCCTATGGGGAAAAAGTGCTTAACAATTTGAACAAATTGCAAAAACTGCATTTCATTTACCATTCCTTTGTGTGCGAGATGCCCACTTTATCACCTTTTGGGAAATGCATAAGACATAATGGAGAGTGTAAGGGAACCGCTTGACCCGTGAATCATTCATACTAACGCATCAATAATACAAGTCTGCAATTTGAAACAGGGGTTGCATGAAACACAATCATTAAGCCTGTAAACTAATGGCTTTTACCTGCCCTAATACTACGCTACTCTACGAGCTACAATACACCTCCTTACGCTTGGCCTTTCTTTTTATCTCACAAATCAACAAATGTTCCCCCGAGAGTGCTTTGAAATATTCCCCCCCTCACCGGCGTGGGTAATGCAAACTGCCCAAAAAAAAAACAATTTTTTTTAAATGTAGCTGTAATTATTTCCCAAAACAGTGCTTCTAACCTAATTAGTTGAGTCCTCACGAGTGGGCCGTGCATTATTTACACATCAAGGGGACACACACACGCACGCACATACACTGACACACCGAGTGGGAAATAAATATTCATTGTTTGTTGACTTATCCCCCGTTCCCTCAGCTCGAGTTGAGTGGAGAGTCGCTGTCATAGTGGCGCGTTTGCCCGACTTCTGGGCCAAGAGGCCTCTCATTCTTCTGCAATTATTACGACACTGCGGAGCCAAGAGTCTGTGTAATAAGTGGACAGCAGCCTCGGCGAGACACGGGCGGGGTTGACATTTCGCCAGTCAATCGGAGGGCAAACAAACGTTCACAATCACATTCATGTCGTCGTCAATGAACCTGAATAAATAGGATGTGGAAGGAGGCCAGAGTACATATAAACTCCACAAATGAAGGCTGAAGCCGGGATTCGAACCCAGACCCTCAGAACTGTGTGGCTGACCTGCTAGGACACTATGCTGCCCAAAATGAGGAATACTGGATACTTTGAGAATGAATTTTCGTTTTGCCGTAGTTTTGACTTTGCGTGTAATCTTTACTGCTCTTTCCCAAAAGGCAGATTGGGACAGCTGTTCAGAATGGATCACTTGCTATTGCTATTGTTGTTGCGTGAGTGTGTCAAAGAATGCAGAATGAAGTGTAGCATTCCTGGCCACAAATCATATACAACCACGTCCTTGAGACTCTTTGTGTCTTCGCCGCATTCAGCAGGAAACGCTTGACAAAAAACAAAGCCATTGTTGTTGACATCGGATGACCTCTCGATCCCCCCCATTTCCCATTTGTATTCCGACTCAAACATAGTTTTGCCTGTTTGTATTTTTTTTGGTGGTAGGGGGTTAGTCATGAAATAAGAATCCCTAATCATAATCATTCTCCGTATTCGTCGAGGCAAATAAACTGGGAACGCCAAGAAAAAATGTCGGTTACGATTCAAAAGCGTGTTTACTGACTTTAAAATGCATATTGGGGTTAGTGTGCGAGGCGGCGGGGGGAATCGGAGTTTGAGTTGCGGAAATGTAATACGGCCACAAACATCTGAAACCATAAACGTCTCACTCACGCCGTCTCTGAGGGTTTTTTTAAGACATTAGCTTAGCTTGTGTAGGAACTCGTCCTTGCACAACTATCGGCTGTGTTTAGGAACAAATGATATGCACGTACACACAGTACAATAAGCCTTTATCAGTCCCGAAATGGGGAAATTGAAGTTTTGCAACAGCAAAGTGAATAGTAGTCGCACAAAAGAATAATAACATCATAGAATACAAAAAAAAAGACCTAATTATCTATGTACATATCTGCAACATCAGGCAATAACACTGAGCAGAAGTTATTGTGGTAAATTGTATAAAAATCAATACAAATGAGAGAAAATGAACAGCAGCAAGAATAGTCAGCAGCATTTTATGTTGCCAAAAAATATACTACTGGGTGTCTTGAGAACTATACTGCACATGAACAACAATATCTATCCAGATTACTATATTATGTTTACTATATATGCAGATGTGAATGTGAACAGCAGCAACAGTCAGCAGCATTTTATGGAGCAAAAAAGTACACGATCAGTAGTGCATTGGCCACGATACATGATTAACTATGTAAAAAATAATTCCATGTGACGCATGCAAAATATGCAGACGTGAACAGCAGCAAGAATTGTCAGCAGCGTTGTAGGTGATGAAAGTGTGGAAAGGGACAGCCATCTAATTCTATTTGGTGGGGAATGCAATGTATGGTTTACCAAAGCGTTGTCTTGCATCAAATGAGGCACATTGCATCATTTCCATAAACAATGAGCAAACGGTTCATTAAATTTCGATTAGCGTAACAAATCTCTGCACATGGCTCAAAGTTTATCCACAGGGGGGGGGGGGGGGGGTGTGGGGTCTGCAGTCTCCCGTGATGTGTGTTTATTTTGGTTTCTCAGACACCGGAGTGAAGCAGCTCTTTACTTTGGTAGTAGCGTAATGCATGTTTTCTATGCAGCCCCGTGGGGTGCAGGAGGTCGTGCTGAAACCCACATCGTGGTTCGCAAAGTTCCACTTTGAGACAGGTCGACTAGTGTTTTGCACCAGGAATAGTATGCGCGATAATATCGCTTACAGAGGCAGAAAACGTCGCGATTCATGTGGTATCGGGAGTCGATTTTCTGTAGCGGAAGGAAACATAGCAATGTTCACAAATGATCCAGAGCTACGGCTTTATTTTCGGTAGCCGCATAACAGTGTGCAATGCGTTTACTCCTATCTACATCAGGTCCATTTTAGCTTGGCTTTAACTGCAACCTTGGTGGTCCTTCCCCCGCCACAGGTGGAGATCACACTGCAGGACGTCAACGACAATCCGCCTGTTTTCCCCAACGACATCCTGGATGTAACCATCGAAGAGAACGTGGGGGACGGCTTCAGGATAATGCAGCTAACAGCCACGGATGCAGACGAGGTAACGGCTCCCCAAGTTTCTGTTAGGCCTCGCAGTGTTTTTGCACCTGTTTAGCACACCACTGCGCCCAGATTTGGATTCGGAACAGAGTCTGAATTTTTGTCTCATACTGTAGCAACGGCAATACACTGGATGCTACTGGGTTTTTGGAACCAAATTGAGTTCCGATGAAATTCTATAATTTTCCAACAAGCTTTGATAGCTACATATTTGGCTATCGTGAAAGGGGACAGATCAGGGAAAAAGTGACTTTTTAATTGCCTGTATACAAATAGTTGGCTCTCTGGAGTGCCAACTATTTGTATACAGATACTAGTAAAGCCACTAGAACCCTGGTCGCTGGGTTAAATTGCTTCCGTTCGGACTGTGGCTAATTTAGCTTTTGCATACCATCAGACGAGCTAACACAGGCGTGATTTTATGAAGGGGTATTAGAGTATAGGGGGACTGAATATTTTTGCCCACCACATTTTTTTCAGATTTGTATGGATAAAAAACCCCACCAAACTCCAGTCGTATACATGTACGTCTGTGGTTGTAATAAACATTTTCTCACGTTACAACCTCATATGTGAAATTGAATTTTCTCAAACTTTTGCCTGCTCCAAGGTAAGTAATGCACACGTATTATTTGTAAAATAATGCTATGCACTTGTTAGCTCGCTAACCAAAATCCCGACGTAAGAGCTACCAGATTTGTGTCACTTGAACCATGCGGCGCAAATCCAGCCTTCGTGTATCGACATGAGTGGCTTCTTCACACCTAAGCGATCCACTCGTGTCGTGCCACTCTCGCAAAACAAAGCGGGATTACCGGTCGCGACAGACGCTAGCTCGGCAGGGCTAAAATTAGCCCATGACCTTTGTTACGCCTGACCGAGGCAGATTACCAACTCTCGTTTGCTCAAGCATACCAACACATTGACCCACTCGCGCATAATCCCCTAAAACACAGCACCGACATCTGCACTTGGAAATTGTTCTGATGTCTCGCACGTTTTTTCTTTTTTTTTAACGTTATCTGAGAGGTCCCGCAGGAATGTGTCCCGCCCTACCGCTAATCCCCCCTGCATTACGTCACTTGTGTGCCCGAAAAAGAAAAAAAGAAGAAACCCCCCCCCCCACAATATTATTTAAAATGTGTGTTCCTTATAGGATTTTTAAACATTTAAAGGCCAATTTAAAATCAGCCGTACTAAAAAAAAAATAAAATAAATGAAACTACTGTTTTGAACTCATAACAAGGAAACTTCAAAGTAGATAGTTTTAGTGTGAGACCAAAATTAAAAAAAAAAAAAAAAAACACCATTGTGGGCCTTTTTTTTTTACATTTAAAGGTACATTTCAACAATTGTCAGAATATAGTAGTTATCTGTTAAAATCGCTGCATAGTTAATATCTAACCTCTGTGCGCTAAAGACACTATTATTGTCAACAAACTTATTTTCTGGAGCCTCGATGTTGAGTAAGCAGCTTTAACAACTAAATGTTTTTCTGTATTTTTCTCAGGCAGCAGAACCTCCCCAGGTGCCCTCAGAGCTAAAATATTTCATTCAGAATTTAATCGCTAAACTAGCCATTTATCAAAATCTCTCTATAGTTAAGTCAATCACGAGTAGCCTGATTAAAATAACAATTTTAACAGCAATTTCAAACCCATTAACAGTGTCAGATATTTTTTTATAACTTGAGCCTGACAGTAAAGTAATTCCTCAACCTTCGTTAATAAACACATTTTCTGGAGCCTCAAATTTCTAAAACCAAGATGTTTTTCTCAAGCTGCCGTGCCTCCCGAGAAGAGAAGTCATTGGTTTTGGATTACATCACCGGTCTCCCCTTTAAGTGAGGGACTGGTTTTCCGTCATTAGCTGCTTAGTCACAATATGAACATTAAATCCAGCGGGTCATTGATATCACAAAGACCCGAAGTGGTCTCGACTTTAAATGACGAGGCCGTACAACTTTGATCGCAGCTGTTGGCCTCGCCCCCGCGTCATGTGAGGAAAGTCATAAAGTCGCACTTATGGGCATTTTTTTTCGGGGGAGACTACATACCGTTGTAAATTTTAGAGCCCGTGGCATGTTCGAGGGCAGGGGCGAATGCTGGATTTTAGGGACATCATTTGGGCTTTAATCTCGAAAGGCATATGGAATTGGAATTATGCTCACTTTTTCCTTATGAGGATTTAAGGGGATGGTAGTCTGAGCTGTGGCCCACGAGCTATTTTTTGTCATTTGTTAAAAAAAAACAAACAAAAAAAACCCATTTACCAAGCGCTGAATTGAAAATGAAAGCCTACACACTGTATACTGGAGATGTTTTGTAAAAAGGTTGCTAAGAAGTGAAAGTTGCTGTATACACCAGCCAAGTTCTTTGCCCACATCCTTGCGCAGGAAACCTAAGTTGCACTGACACTGGGAACAGATCGGAAGATTCCCCTTTGAGGCCAAGCTGTTGACCAGCTGACAAGCTGCATGCAGACATCACAACCCAGACCTAACGGTGTAGTAAAATTCTGTCTGGCTGGGCTTGTTTTCACCCCAAAAAGGTTGAATTTAAATCAGTGTTTAAGCCCTTGGACCATTACAGGTTAAAGCTCTTTTGAAAACCTTTGTCACCTCATTTGACTGACACTTTTTATTCGATTTCTTAACTCCCGTGGAAAATTTCACATGTGCATTTTTAATGAGGACAAATTACAACAGCAGGTGCTCCAGGACGGGTTGCTGCCACGGTGCGTCAAAATGAACATCACCGACTGGGAGCTTATGAAGCCTTCTTGTAGCTGACGCGAAGGCATTAAAAAGCCAACAGCTGGTTTGTCCATTGATACTTTTCAAGGCTTCTCTCGACTGCCTGCCCAAGGAAGTGTGCCACAACTATTACGCAAATGCCAGGAGTTGGTCAATGCAGATGAGCAGTAGGGAGCTTCGGTTAAGGAAATTAAACATTTCCGATGAAGAAAAGTGCACTGAAAGTCCGAATGTTGTGTGTGCTTGATTACACTCGATAAAACCAGTTAATATCTTTACATTCTGTACTATATTCTATACTATTCTGGACTTTAAAATATACTGTTACTTTTCTTTATAAAAAAAAAAAAAAACGTTAAAAAAATGATAGATACTTATTGTATAACCCTGTAAGAAAATGTTCATGTTATTTCGAAGTTGCAGTATGTCAAGGAGGGAGACCGTGGTTATGCCAGCCCACACTGCCAGGCTTGCACAGGACGCTAACACTGCCCCTGACTTGCAGTATGGGGCCGCCTTTTGCCATAAGATGGCACCAAATCCCAGGCTAATAGCAAAGTAGTAATGGTGTCAAGGAAATATGTTGAATCGATTCATCTCGACTGTTGGGGAGGAGCTAAGTTTAGCCTGGGTTGTTAGCAGAAGGTACAGAGTCTGCCGCATGCACACGTACAGGTGCACTTCTAGTGCATTAAAAAATAATAATAATAATAATGATCTGTAAGCCGTTTCTTTTCAAGGTTAATGTCGTAAGATGAGTTTGAAATGATATTAAGGTGTTTTGGGGTCATAGTATGTGGTATATTTATGGTTAATATAGGGAATTCTAAATATTTTTACAGGGAGCTTTAATTGCTTTCGGTGGTTGGGGGTTTAGTGTACTGTCTCCTTCCTCCCAGTTTTCCTGAATGCATCGTTCCCTTTGCCCTCTCTGGCGCGTCAACATCGCCGCCATCTTGGCTGAATTACGCAAGGCCTGGAAACCAATTCAAGACAAGGCTACGGCTACCTCTTTTTTCCTGGATCGCCACCCCGTCAAATAGAAACAGGTGACGGGTGTCAGCACGTAGTTTTTCAAACGTCTTCGTTGCCGAGTTTTTCCTGAAGCCTTCGGTCTGCTAAATGAGTTTCCTTCTGCGCGTCCTGGAAGCCTGCTGTTTAATTGGTTAACCCCTCACTCCCTCGCCTCCCCTTCCCAATGATGTGTCTATCGAGGGCTGTAAAGTAGGCTTGAGTCAAGGTCAAGAATAAGAGCGCTGTTAGTGTGTAAGATCTTAATCACATACTTTGCTAAAAAGATTACTGAGAAGAATTGATGATATTTTTTTTCCAGGTCATTTTTGCAAAACGTCGTGGCCCGCCTGCCGTGAAAATTAATTGGCAAACCAATGAGCTTTAGTTTCCGGACTGAAGCCCAGGTGGCTGATGGGATTGCCAGAGTGAGAGTCACTGATTGATGACAGCGGGGGTTTTAGATGAGTACAGCCTCGCGCCGGCTGCCTTCTTACTTTTTGGTTTTACTGCACCTAGACCTCTGAAGGAGTCTCTGCTAATGCAATGAGACAAGGTCAAGCATTCAATAAAAATTCAAGATAAGAACTTGTCGTGAATTGTGACCGACTGCAGTAACTTGCAAGACTGGCTGGCATGTTTGAACTCGTCAGCCTAGTTTGACTTTAAGGGTTTATTGTTACGACAAAGGGCGGCAAGATGAAGTCTCCACTTACTTGGACGCTCTGTTTTCTTGCCGCTCTCAGTCGGTTAAAATTGGTTTCCTTATTGTAGCCACCAGAACTTGTGCTAAACTTTCAAAACACTTGCTTCCCCCTTCTCTTGCTCTCCTACACTAACACCCACTAGTACACATACCAATAGAACAGCATAGCTACAATACATTCAGAGGCCACATACTTGTGTGAATACCATTGTCATCAGGCAACAGCTTGTAAATATGTTAATACACTTATTTCAACATAAGCCTTCCCATTGTGCGGGCAGGATCAAAAAGCACCCCACAAACCTCCCCAGACACAACTGAAAGAGACTTCTCGCTTGGCTTTTAAGCAGTGTAACCAGAGCCCTCGCCTCATCCGCTGAATGACAGCCGCTTTTTGATGTCGCTTTTTTATTTAACGCATAAAAAAAACTCAAGGGGAGACAGTCGTCTGATCTCCTATTGTCGCCGGCACAAACCTGAACATCAGGCTTCTGTCATCGCGCTCTTTCACGCATTCAGGGCCTCCTCTCCGGTTCCAAAGCCTCGCGCCATGACTGCAATAGTGGCTGGCACGTGCTGTGCTGCTTGTACTAGTAAAGCTATTAGCTGCTTTATACCAGGAACTCAGCGAACCTTCAAACATAGAAAGTCCTTCCTGAAAGGATGGATTTTGCTGCGGTTTAAATATTACAAAGCGGCGTACAAGAAGTTCGCTCAAATCTCTATCATAGCCTATCCATGACTCTACGGGTACACAAGTCAACAGTCGCACTTTGACCTAGAGCTGCCCCACGTTAACATGAGTACCAAAGTCATCAGATTTCCTGCAAGATAGAGAGACACGTTGATCACCAATCAATCAATCATTTTATTAGTTGTCACGTTTTACCTCTCTGTGGCCGTAGAAGTCACACTTGAGACCAAGTTCAACAAAGTCCAATGCTGTAAAGGCCAAGATTAAAAACTTGTTTCATTAAGTTCTTCCTCCTGATTCAGAAAGATGCACTGACCTAACCTAACTAACTAACCTCAACAGTTTTTGTTCTATGTACACTCTGCGACTGGCAACCAATTTGTGGTGCAATCTGCCTTACGCCTAGTCAACTAGGATACCCTCCAGGTTCCTGACAACTCTGAACTGAATAAGAAATAGAAAATTTACAATAACTGTGAACTCATCACTTGTTATTTCTCTCTACCTCAAGGGCCCAAACGCTCTGGTGACATACACCATCATCAGCGGTGCCGATGACAGTTTCCGGATCGACCCCGAGTCCGGCGACCTGATCGCCACCAAGAAGCTTGACCGGGAACGCCGCTCCAGTTACTCCCTGCTGGTACGAGCCGACGACGGGAAGCAGTCGTCCGACATGAGGCTCAACATCACCGTCGAGGACGTCAACGACCACACGCCCAAGTTCTCGCGGCCTACGTACTCGTTCGACATCCCCGAAGATACGTCACCAGGTAGGGACTTTTTCTGGTGTCTCATACTTGGGGCGGTAAAGTGTTTGACTCTGAACCCAAATGTTGCCATTTCAATTGTCAGACCAAGTATAATTGCGCAAGATACTGAACCCACAGTTGCCCCTTATCCTGCCTCATCAATAGATGAATGGTAGAGTGGTCGTCTACCAACTGAAGGTTGCAGGTTTGATACTTAGTACTCGTGACCAAGTATCGTAGATAAAGATACTTGATGGTAGAACACAAGTGAAAGCCATAGCAGCACAGAGGACTAGTGGTTAGCACATCTGCCTAGTAGTTCTGAGGTCAGTGGTTGGAATCTCAGCTACTGGAGTTTTTATGACTCACATGCTTGCATGGTTTTTTTTCTGGTACTTGAGCTTCCTCCCACCTCCCACAAACACGCATGTTAGGTTCATTGACGACTCCTCATAGTGGACGTTGGTTTGTCTATATGTGCCCTGCGATTGACTGCTGACCAGTCCAGGGTGTACTCAAACTCTTGCGCCAAAGTCAGGCTCCAGCTCACCCGCTATCCTATGAAGACAAGCTGTACAGAAAATGAATGATATACAGTCAGTGAAAGTGATTTTCCATGATCATAGTATTGAAAAGCCAGCCTAGTATTGTACTATTATAAATGGTAAATTGTATTTATCAATGTCACAAATGACGGGGAGTCTTTCAAGGTGTTTGAGTTAAAAAAATGTCCATTTCTTTTTGAGCCTCGAGTGAGTCATCGATAGTCATAGAGAACCTTGCAGAGATAACCTCCCGCTGGCTTTTCATTTAATCGCATTGACAGTGAAAAGCGAATCCTCAAAGGATTTTTTTGTGTCACCGAATGTCTCGCAGGCTCCATTGTGGCGGCGATCCTGGCCAGCGACTCTGACTCAGGGGTGAACGGCGAGGTCACATATTCACTCGAGGACGACGATGACGATGAGACGTTCCTGCTGAACCCGGTCACCGGTGTTTTCAACGTGACACGGCCGCTGGACTACGAGAATCAGCATTACTACATCCTGACAGCCAAAGCGTTGGATGGCGGGGGGCAGGCCAGCACCGTTCGGGTGTATTTCAATGTCCTGGACGTGAACGACAACGCGCCCATGTTTAACACCACCGCGTACAGCACATCGGTTTTGGAAAGCCTGCCGCCTGGATCCAGCATTGTTACTGTCAGTGCCAGTGATGCAGATGATGGTATGTACATGGACAAGAATTAACACACATACATTAAACATACAAGACATACTGACACAGCACATCCCTAATTTACGTACATACAGTATTAAACACTTACAGCTACTGAATAGTAACACACTCTCTCTACACAACATTAGGTATGTGTCCTGCTACTTGATGATATAGTCATGATCATAGTATTTCATAGCGAGAGGTGATTTTTTTTTGTTGTTTTATATATATATATATATATATATATATATATATACACTGTATATATATATCTCCATCCATCTATTTTCCGTATTGGAATGTGTGATTAGTATTTTGGTATGGGCCAAATAGCCTTCCCTGCCTTCCACAAGCTCTTTATCTGGCCTATTCGAAGTTGACCTGCGGTTTAGACCATGTGTCTTCGGGAGGGATGACGGGATCCAGGAATCTCGATGTTTGCGGTATTTAAAAAAAAAAAAAAAAAAAGCATACTTGGTGCCCAAACAAACACCGCAGGACATCCAGCCATTCTTTGGTAATGGCAGACATGTGATATTCTTAACAAATGTTCCAATGGGAAATTGAAAGTATGACTGATATGACAAATATTAATGTGTCCAAATCTGATCAACAACTAAGCTCATATTGTAAACTTTGTCTTGCCGAACTAATAACCATCAACCCTCCCACTATAGTCATCTTCTGGCTGTATACAACCTCATATTCCATCTCATGCATGCATCATATATCATGGCAGTCTAACCTCAAGTCACGCATCAAATAACTTCTAAAATACAACGTGCTCACCATGTGATTAAGAGTGAGATCAGGTAGTAGCTTTTGCCAAGCCCGCTGTAATTACCGCTACATGCGAGCCTTTTAATGCACTGGTTGTGACCTAAATTCCCAGGGAATACGCCGTCCAGTCCTCCTCCCAGCCTCCTCGCCGCAATCTCATAAACGTATAGCTGCCCGTTCCCACTGTCCAAATAAAACACCGCCATTGTTAGCACTTCCTAAGCCCTGCCCTTTGACACGGCCCCCCTTTGTCTGTGGACAGCGTGGCCTGAACTCAGATGGAAGTGCCACTCATGCCTTTGATGAGGGATTAGTTGTGTACTGTAAATACGCTCTCCCCGAGTGTGGGAAGGTGCAGATGCTTTCCATGCTCAATTTAAGATCATTTCAATCCCTCCAGTTCTACAAAAGCTCTCTGATGTCAAGTTTCGATCGGGGCTTCTCAAACATTTTGGATTCTTGGACTCATTACGGGGCAAATTTTTTCCAAGGACCCCCTCGTAAACCAAAGGGCAATTAAAATTGATTGCCATGTGTAAATTCCATAAAAAAGAGCCTATTTCTTCTAAATTGTAAAGTTACGATAACAAATTTTATTTTTCTTTGAGAAGCAAGTTGTAATCTTAATGAAAATAAAGTTGTAGATTTTCAGAAAAAAAGTAATGTTTACAAGGACAAAGACGAAGTTTGTCGTGATATAGCGTATATCTTTCTAAGATTAAGGCGTAAAATTATGATATTAAATATAACAGAAGAGAAAGTCCTATTATAACACGTGAATTTCAAAAATATATTATTCACATAGTATTGTGTCTTTATTCTCTTGTATACAACTATTTAAAAAAATATTTTGTTCTTGAAAAAATTAGGACTTTACGCAAATACTTTTTTTTTTCTAAAAAAAACATCTTCATGGGAGCAGGGATGTCAGACTTACGTAATGATACGTCACAATCAAATCAGTTTTTAATTGGCTCAGAACCAAAATAGGGTAAGTTTGTTTCATTGGCACGCCGGTTCTCATATATACAGTAGGTATGCACTTCAAAAACAAAACAAAAAAGATACAAGATAATAATTTATTGTAAATTATTTTACGACCCCCGAATCAATTTGGTCAAGCATTGTGCGGGCGAATAACTAATGTTTCTATTGTGAAAACTGCATTCAGAAGCACTTTGACATGTTTGTCTTTCGATAGTGGCCTGCCGTGCGCCCAAGATTGCATCTTCCACTTTTCAGAGACAAGAGCGGCGGGTTCATACAACAATTTGTGGAAATGGATTCCAGATAATCCATTTAAGCAGGTTTAGCATATCTAAGAATGTCATCTGAAACAATGGACGCCGGGGAAAATGTTCAATCTTCCACAATCGTGAACAATGTATTTATCGAGCTCATTTGTAATTCAAGGTCTTCTTGCTCCTGCGTTGGTTTCCTCCAATTTAAATCTCGTGACCAGGTTTAGTTGATTCTCCAAATTTAGGCCTTGGAGCTACGTACAAACTCAATTAAACATAACAGGCAGAAAGCATTTAAGACCAGATGTTACATGTCCATCCAAGTCAGGTATTCTTTGGTAGCATATCTGTTACACTGGACCATTATGTACTGTACTGTAGGTCGTATGTGGTTACAGTTCAACAGGTGGTTTTACAGTCAGAACTTATATATTTTCCTGTAGTGTAGTATTACCTAGCTTGGCTCATTAAGAAACAGTTGAATGACAAAGCATTGACCTAAGAGTCGTAGGTCTTTGGAACCGTTGTCGAAAAAGTGAATTTTTTGTTTGCAAACAGGAAAAAACAGCATGTCAAAAACAACCTTGTCTCACGTCTGCAGACTGAAAACAATCAGTGGTTTCCTGGTCTTCGCTATTTTTTCAGGACGCAGACATTCACTTCCCTTCCAAGCTTCGCAAGCTATTTTTTGTCATGTATGCTCTTTGTGTGAGATTTGGAAGTTGCCATGTCAACATAATTTACTAGAAAATGACCCAAGAATGTTTGCATGTATATTATGGGGCTTTTTATGAGACTTTAACTTTTATTAGAGTTTTAACTTTCAGCGCTAGGGTGTTGTAACTAGCGAGCGGCTGCGACTTAGCCCGGAGTCTGAAGAAAAAAAGTGAGCCCCAATAAAGACAGTGAAAGCATCATCTGTATTTTCACTCGCGAAGGCAGCACTTCATCACCAATAGTGACCATCACCAACGACATAGTCTTTTCAGACAGCATAGTCCGGTCATCATTAGAAAGTGGCGGATCTTGGCCCAGCCAAGCTGCCAAGTCATGGGCAAGTCAAGGGCAAGTAAAATAACGATGATAATCATTGTAATGTGTTCAATTGATTTCTACAATGATTCAGAGAGTTTAATGCTCGCTGTTCACATATTAGGATTGGAATATATCTGACATCCACCACACATGTCGGTTGAACTCAGAATCTGTCTGCCTGTGCCCTGATGAAATGAACCAAAATTGCGTTAGACCAGCGGTCCAGCGTGCACAGAAAGTTAGACATGGTCCAAGTTCAGACCAGCTTTCTGCCACCAAATTGTCACTGTGCTGGGCGCATGTCAAAGGACACACCCTCGTTGGGCCGAAGCGGCCAGCTTGTTGCAGACCGGTGTGCCAAATTGGCAAACACGGGCAGCGAGCCTTGCGTTTGCATGAAAATTAGGTTACGCCCCTTTTTGCGCTCCTCTGCAGATGCGCCGTCTACGAAAATAGAGCTCATAGAGTCGGACAAGAGTTCATTTCATCTGTAAAATCTGTACTGTATCTGCACTATCTTCACAGAATCCCTTCTAAGGCTAGTGGGTAAAAAGTGTACATACTTGCACAACATTGGACAGCAATGATCGATATTTTTAATTACCTTACCATACAGTATATGATACATTGCCATACATTTTTTGTCCCGCCTAATCTTCTAATTGGTCGACCCATGACGTGTCTTACAGGTCCCAATGCAGAGCTCCTCTACAAAATCGCATCAGGCGATCCACAGGACCACTTTGTCATAACCAAAGAGGGGGTCCTGCAAACCAGGAAGGCCTTGGACCGGGAGTCGCAGTCCTTCTACAACCTGGTGATCACGGTCAACGACCTGGCTCCGTTTCCGATGACACGCTTCACCAGCACCGCCCAGGTGTCAGTCATCCTCTTAGATGTCAACGACTGCCCGCCGACGTTTACCTCACAAATGATGACGTACATCCAGGAGAACACACCAGTAGATACGGCAGTGTTCACCGCCCAGGCTACGGATGCTGACAGTGGGCCCAACAGCTACGTCGAATATTCTCTCAAGGGACCCTTTAGTAACAAGTTCAGAATTGATACCATAGACGGGGATGTCCGGTTGATTGGAGAACTGGACCGAGAGGAGCTCGCCAACTACACTCTGACAGTTGTCGCCACCGATAAAGGCGAGCCGCCGCTGTCCTCCAGCATGGATGTGACCATGGTGGTTCTGGACGTCAATGACAACACGCCAAGCTTCTCCCAAAATATCTATGACATTGAGATTGAGGAGAACACATTGACTGGGACAGACATCATCCAGGTGTTTGCCACTGACGCAGATGAAGGCACCAACGGGCAAATTCGCTTCTCTATCTCAGGGGGAAATACCAATGGAGATTTCAGAATGGATTTGGTTACAGGGATGCTCTCGGTGGCCAAGCAGCTGGACCGCGAAGTCCAGTCGTCTTACTCGCTGGTTGTCCAAGCGTCTGACCGTGGAAGCAGTCCCAGGGTTGACCGCGCGACGGTCAACATCGTGTTGCTTGACATCAATGACTGCTCGCCTGTGTTTGAGCTCTCTCCTTACACAGTCAATGTTCAGGAGAACTTTGAGGAGCTACCGAGAAACATCCTGCAGGTGACTTATTTAGTTCTTTTGTCAAGTGGTTGACTTATTTAAGATGTTCGAACATCAATAACATTCACAAACAGGTTGTCTGAGTGAGTAGATTGCTGTATTTCTGAATGACAGTCCTGAGACCTCAAATGAGATAATGCCCTAAACTGATTTCTTGTAACAAACTCAATAAGTGCAGGTATGTAAGCGGTGTCGCTTCCACTGACATGGTGGTGTTTCTTCTAACCACGTCATGAGAAAAAAAATGACTAAACCGATGATTTAATGATGGAAGACTGCAATTTGTCCTGCACAATTTGGGCTCCGCGGGATTCCACCAAAATATGCGGCTTGGCTTGAATGCACCACAGAAGTCATTACATTCATGACCACCATGGTGATTTAAATGAGCCGTATATAAAAATGGAGGAGAACGACTAATTTCCAGAGTCCATTCCCTCTCGACTCAGTTGGGAATCAGCAAGTATGTTTTTTTCCCCCTTTTTGCTGATTCCCATAGAAAATCGACAAATGGGCAAATGGAATCAGTAATGAACTTCCTGCCCTCAACAATTACCTTCATAGTACCACTGTGATGAAATTAACCTTTTTGGCGGTTGTTGCTCACAGCTAACTCTATCACGTCAGTGTGATGACTGCAGATTCCCAATAAGTACAGTAGGTAGTGGTTAGCATTTCTGCCTCAAAGTCAAGAGGTCCTGGGTTTGAAACTCGGCTCAGGCTTCTCTCTGTGCTTGTGTGGGTTTTCCCTGGGTACGCCTACATTTCAAAAACATGCATGTTAGGTTGACTGAAGACTCAAAATTGTCGGTGTGAATGGCTGTTTGGACTTTACACGACCTCTCACCTCAAGTCAGATGGAATAGACTGAAAATCACCCTTTTCTTTTCCTTTACGGGTGAGACTCAGACTCAACCCTATTGAGGACTAGCGGTATAGAAAATAGCTTGATGGCTGGACAATTCACTAACACTCTCTCACGCTGCTTTTATGATGGAGCGCTTTTGAAAACACCATCTATGACTCGTATGTCATATACTCTTTTATACTGTTATAGATCTCTGTTGTTGTTGTTGTTTTTATGCCCTCAGACCTAGTGCTGTCCAACCCTAGCTCAATATCCACCACAATTACAAATAACCACAGTGCGAATACAATCTCCCTATGCCCCGCGAAGAGTGGGGGGCCACTCAATATCAAACTTCTCTTTTGCACAGAAAAACTGTTCTGGTATACAAAGGCATACAGATATGGAAGTTACAGCTTTCCCCATTTGTTTCAGGTTGTCGCCAAGGACGACGACGAAGGCGCCCACGGTCAGCTCAGCTACATGCTCAGCGGCGGCAACGACGAAGGCGCCTTCAGCTTGTCATCCAGCGGTCAACTGAGTCTGACTCAGACTCTGGACCGCGAGGCTCAAGGGAAATATGTCCTGCTGATCACAGCCACCGACTCGGGTAAGGCAGAATTCTGAGGTTCTTAGCTACGAGGCCTGGCGTAAAGGGTGATTTTCTTTCACGAGATGGTATTTCAGTTCCAGAATAGAGTACTCATTTCTGCAACTGCACCACATTTTTATTTACTTTTTTTTTTAAATGTATTTTTTTCCACCTGACTGGGTTTATCTGGTTTGCTGTCCCTAAATGGTTGCTGTTGGAGTTTAATAACATATTTCCAGCTCACCCAAGAAAAAACAAACTGGGAAATATAATACTTATAATAAACTTTTGTGCAGTCAACAAATATTTTGATTTCATGGTGTGCGCAGTTCTTGTTTTGTGTGGCCCGATAAGCTAAACATTGGGGAGTTTTTAGCTTGCAAACTCGTGGGTGTTTTTTACGATCTGGTCCCTTGAAATCCATTGAGTGGCTTTGACTGAATAGCATCTCGGGTTTATTTGGATACGGCGGTAGGGCTTGTTTTATTCAGATAAAAGCTTAAGTTGTTATTGCTCGGAGGGCAGTTAATGTGCAGTTAAATGAGTACATGTGTTGCCTTGTTGCACCCAAATCACACGGTGTCCCGGCTAAGTATATGTTTACCCACCCCCAGCCACTCCAGCATAGTTGTGATGATCTATGGGTGGTTCTGTATCATTCCTGGACATACGCTGTATTTTGGACTATGCAGAGGCTGCCTGGGACAGTTGAATGAGTTTGGCTTATGAACAAAGTCTTTGCTAAGGCTGTTGATGGACAGTTGCTGGGGTCTAAATTTGAACGACCTTGCTACGACACCATAAATTGGAAAGGACAAAAGATAAACTTTTATTTTTGCTCTTTGAAAAGGCTGTTTTTAATCATGTCTTTCTGTTAGTGAAACCCATTTTATCACATTCCTTCTCTCCGTACGATGCTTCAAATTGGTGACAACCCATAAATAGAAGATATCGTGAAGGGAAATGGAAAAAACCTGGGGCACGACTGCCGCTATCATAAAACCCTTATTAACAGTTCAAGCAATGTTTTTAATTCACATTTTATTAACAGCCACATAAGAGTAACAACTTGTTATTAATAAGACGTAAAAACAATAAACCAGTGCTGCTATCTTTAAAGGAGACATTATGCATTTTTTTTTTTCCACTTTTCAATTTTTTTTCACATTTTACAACATTCCGAAGGTGTCTTTCGTTGCCATGATGACCAGGGGCGGAGCCAGTGCGCTGAGCAGCAAAAATATTTCCAGCTTCCTTATCGGTAACTTGTATATGCCAGTTATCAGAAGCTCTGCTTTCCTTCTGGCTTTGACATGTGATTGCGTCTTGTGTTGTCCGGCAGTCGGACTACAACCGTCGCTTGAAAATGACGGTTCTTCCGCCAACCCGGCTTTCAAGTCATGGGCCGAAAAGGGAGCCGTATTATTGTAAATTAGCCACACTCGTACATCACTTTCCGGCAAAATACAGACCTGTCTACTTTAACTTGATGCTGAACTCACAGTCCGCTTACTTCACATATGTTCATCTCCTGTTGAGGTTGGTCCTTCTTTTGGAATATGTTTTGTATTTAAAAAAAAAAAAAAAAAAAAATGCTCAAGAAAAAAACTAAACACTAATTGATGCTTTGCAGAACTGATGTGTCTTGGCCAAATTTCAGATTGTATGACATCTGAGACATGACACGAGACATCTGATAATCAATTGACCCAACTCAGTTTATCGAGCATCAATGGATTGGTTCTGCATGTGGGTATAGCTTTTTCTTTGGCTTTTTGGGGACGTTGTAGAAAGTGACAGAAAACCAATACAGAAAGTCCTGGACAAAGCTACATTCTGACAAGGCAGCAGTGCAAGGGCTGCTGCCCAGTCCAATGCGATTTATACTTTTGTCTATCCATAATTAATATTGTTTCTGCACCTTTTTATCAATTTTTCTCATGATACACAGACTTACATGGAAGTCTGTGCCCCCACGGGTTCTTCATGTTATATTTAGGCGTTCACTCGCTAGAAAATTGTGTTTAGAAGTTTGTGCCACATGGACAGAGCTGCCCGACGAGTGAACATACTAATTTAGTGCTGGACGGCTTTTTTGTACTGTTCACATGGATTCCATATATAGAGCCCTTGACAGCGCTTCCAAAATATTTTGACAAGACATTTTCAGTACAATGTTGGTGAGAGGCAGAGAGAGAAAGAGAGAGAGAGAGAAAGGATTTGGGTTAGAATATCAAAATATCAAAAAAACCCATAATCAAGAGCCCAGTCTAAATTATCCAGCAATGTTTTCTCACATTTTTGAGGCCTGGGGCCCCGAGACGACGGAGGGAAATGCTTCTCCCAGGCACGATTTGACGCAACGGGCTGAAAAGGTGCACGCTGCAGACGTGTCTTCGCGTCTCATTCACAACCGCATTTGACATTGCAAAGGCCGCCGTTATCTTCCCCTCAGTGGTACCAGAGAAAGACAAACGAGCGTGTCAGACAACATATCAGCGCCTACGACTACGACTGGATGGAAATTTCAGTCCCAAGTTGTGCTATAACCTCTCCTGAAATATGTTTCTGCTTTTTTTTTTTCTGTGTCCCTTCAAGTCGTCGTGGTACTATTCCATCTTCTGATTTAAACCTCTGTGGCCCAGGGCCTTCAGAATCATTGCTGGCCAATGTAACTTCAAATATATTTGCAATGGGAATGTTTCTTTCACTGATCAAATTTTGATATTCAACCTCACAGGGCCGGTGCACTGGCTCTCGATGACGTTAGCATTTTTCCCCGGAATCACGGGGAAAAACAGGCTGCGGCCTGTTGTGAAGTTTAACATCTGACGTCCACTTTTCCCACAATTGAGTTGTCCCATTGCGGGATGCCACAATCGGCCCATCGTTGTGTGAAATCACGCACGTTTGCTGCAATACAACAATTTTGCAGGATCTCTGCGTAAAATAACCAAATATCATCATTGAGCAAGTGAAACGTGGCCCTCACTCAGTCTCTTTTAAAGGGAGTCCTTCTCCAACCGTTTGGGTCCGCGGACCTTTTTAAGTGAAAGAACATCATTTGTTGCTATTAATTTGAGGACCCCAAGCTATGGCTTGCGGAATCCCGAGTATCACGTTTTGAACCTCTAGTGTAGAGAGATCACAAGCGGAGCATTTGCCCTTCTTTGTTTAAGGCACAGGTTTCAAACTCAAGGGCCGGGGGCCAGATCCGGCCCGCCACGTCTTTTTTTTGTGGCCCGCTAAAGAAAATCATGTGGGTGCCTACTTCATTTTTCTTGCTAAAATCTGTTCCCAAATTGCAAATGCTCTTCACTTTTAATAACACGTTGCAAGCATTTGTAAATGTAAATCATATGATTTGGTGATTTACATTTACATTTATGGTTTCAGTCAGAACGGCCCTCTGAGGAAAATCATAACTACAATGAGGCCCGCAACGAAAATGAGTTTGACATCCCTAGTTTAAGGGAAAAGCTGTTTGCCACATTCCTAAGTGAACGACTACATTTTATTGCCCAGATCTGGCATCAACTGAGGACAAAATGCAAAAATACTGGAAAATTAATGATATACCTGAATCCTACTGCTACAAAAATAACATTACTGTACACATAAACTACACGGACTCGGTTAAAGCCATAAAAAGGTTTGGAAATGAGTTAAATGATGTTGTTTTCTGAGCTCCTTGAGAGAATTTTTGTCAGTCTGTGTGTGGTGGTGAGAACGTCCTCTGGACACACTAACATGCCCTGACCACATTCGGGCACATTTATTAAAGAGAAGCTCGAGTAAATCTTTAAACCCATGGCCATTATGGTGGATATGGTCACGCAGAAAGCTCATGTTTTTATATTCTCAGTCTTTGTTTACGTGCATTGCGTTTTCTTTAAGCTGTGGCTGAAATATTCGGACCTCTCTCTGGGGCGACCAAAGATGTGTTAAACAAAAACAGAGTGACCAGTTTTAGGACTTTCCTTGATCTTTCTTGTTCAATCAATTTTCTTCCGAGAAACAAGTCAATGTCTTACGTCCGTGATAAATGAGAACAAGGAAATACGACCACAAACTCATTAGCTAACCAACCAACCTTACAATGGCATAAATTGTCTCTTCGTCCATTATTAAGCTAAATAATTATTGTATTTGTCAATAACATCTCAATTGCGGACACCACTAATTACAGCTTCCAAAAACCACTCAAACCCATCCAACAATTTAAAATGCATTCTAATCATCATGAAAGCATGTCTTTTCTTTTAATGTCATTTTCTTTCTGTCACAATTACTCTACTTTCTTTTGCTAGCCGCCATGCTAGCAAAGAAGCTAACTAGTGCACATGGACACGTTTGCAAGTCATTCCTAATCAGATATATGTGGTTACTCCTCGATACGTGTTCTGTTGTTATGGAAACAGCTTTGGGCAGTGTACGAAAAAGGTTTTAAAAGGTGGTTTGTGTGTGTCAACCTTGGCTGGGTGCACCTTTTATGATGTTTTCTCTCCCGGCAGGCACGTCACGTTCTTGCTATGCTAATTTCATCACAGCTAGTACTTTTGATAGCTAGCCAAAAGTTACAAGACGCGTTTATTTGTATGGTAATGGGTATTTTGAACAGTTTAGCTACAGCGTATGTGATCTTGTGGTGCTACTGTGCTTTGAAATGCTAAAAAGGGACTGACTAAATGATCAGTATTTCTACTTCCCAGATATTCTACAACACCGTGAATAACAGCGCCTTTGTCATAACACAAAAGTAAAATCACTTCATTAAATTTTACCACAAGCCTTAAAATCTTGGGATTTTGATACTCTTTCCTTGCTAGCATCCAAACCACTAAATCTCCACAGCATCTGGAGAAGTTCAGGCAAAAGCAATCACTCAATCAATTAAATACCAAGTCTAATTTAATTTGATTGATGTTGCCTATTAGAAATATTATCTCTCAACGTTTGCAGATATGTGTTTTTTTTTTCTTTGCTGAGCTTGTGAGAAAGCTTGTGTTTACTCTGTTTGTGGTGTTTGGCAGTGGGGACATCTCAGCCTGAACCCAGCTGAGGCCATTCACCGAGGGTTGCTGTGGACGGGGTCACATTAAAAGAAGCTTTGTCGCAAGGCAACAGGTTCTCAGAAGCGGAAAAATGTCAATTTAGCCTCGTCTGCGGCCAATGTTCTCTCGAGTCATTTTATTTACGCCGGCCCTTAAGAGCACAATCGGGCCGCAGTCCATAAAGCGTAATTAACCGTTTAGCCTTAAACGTCAACCCCCAGATGGGCCATCTTGTAAAATTTACACGAGCATCCATCTCCCCTGAGTCAGCCTTTTAATGAATCCGGTTGTTTGAACATCTCAGCCTTCCTGTTTGCATCTTGGCTCAACTTTTTTTTCCTCGCGGAAAACATCAGTCGGTCGCATATTGAAGGGACAGATTATCTCTTGTACCAGCAGAGACACCCAAACCTCCTTATTAGCGCAGCTTAGGCTGGCCAAGTCAGGGCAACTCGCAGCCTTTCCCAGGAGTTGGTAGCCTCCGTTTCTTCCGAATCAACACTCTGCATCCCTCTGCGTGGCCCCCCCCGGCACCGTGTGCTGTCATAGCAGCTGCAGCCATCAGAAAACAGATCGCTTAATCGCCATTAACACGTGTATTTGTACCCCCTCCTGTTCGCAAAGTATGGCAATTGCACCTTCTTGGTGGTTAATGTGATTTGTCCAGTGGAAATGTACACTAATAAGGTGCTTAGATCCTGCCATATGTTTACGCGAGACAATGCTTTGTGAGCTGAGAGGCTTATACGGGGGGGGGGGGGAAACCTGTCTGTGGGTAGAAGGAAGTAACAGATGGTCACATGGTCTCATTTAGTCTCATAGCCCCGAAAGATTATTTTAGACACAGAGTGCTTCTTGGAGTTGCTCTGGGTTTCTCCATATGAGGCTGCTCAGATATGGTTCCGCAATTAGCGGACCACAAGAAGTTAAACAAACAACCGAAATGGTTCTGGATTATTTTTGAAATATCCAGCAGAATTTGGAGTTTTGGATGTCTTTGCCCCTGAACATAATGAAAAAAAAAAATAAATATATATATATATATATATGCGTTTTCTTATCGACAAAGGTTTTGGGAATGGATTGGAAATGTGTCTGAATGGAAAGCAATTGGTTGATGAAGACAAATTTTACCTTAAATCCAAAACATCCCAACTAAAGAATCATTTTGGATTAGGGTAAAAATGTTGTCAAGTTTATTTGTATAAGCCTTAAAGAGGAAGTAAACCCACAATTTTATTTGCAAGTGTATGTTGTATGTGCCACCACTAATCAAAACACGGTATTCTGGTTAATATTGCGTTCGTAGATTAAGAATTAAACATAAGTCATCAATCTCAAGGGGCTGCCATTTTTGGCAATATCCCCCACTTAACTACCCTCACGAACATTGCATACGTCACCAAATCAAACGTAGAAAACAAGTTAGCAGACTCCCTGTGTATGCTGCGGGTTGATGACATGAACAACATCAGGTCATCCAGGTCATGAATCATTTAACTGCAAGACGAGGACCACTGAGCGTCTACACAGGCACATTTTCGTGACTTGTTTTTCCTGAAGTTACAAAGAGCGGAATGATTTATTTGCATATATCAAATTCAAATAGTTTTCTCATTAACGCATGCTCTACTTTGTCCTCATCTTTTGTAATACCTGTTGCATTTACGACTGAGATACCACAGGCAAACCTACTTATGGAAACGTGTACGAATCGAAGGCAACTGGACATCTTTTTAGTGACTGATGACCTTTCACCCTTGACTCTCACAAATAGAACTGCAGAAGCCTTATGGATTAAAGGAGGAAATGTCTGCAACAACTAAGAAGTCCAGTTGTTTTCCATTCAAACTTGGGTTGTCTGATGAACAAAAGTGTGACAGGTCATGGCGGTTTGCTTTCCTAGATGACCCCCAGATTAACCCCGCCAAAATAAGATCATGCTTATGGACCAACAGAGGTGAGCTAGTGTATTGATTGCCTTATCGCTTGTCCGATCTATAAATCTATAAATTAGACCAAGGATGACGGGAATGCAAACATTTTCAGTTTGTCATGAATTTCTGAGCATACTGTTTATAATCCTCTGATGTTTTGTCTGGGATTGTTTTATACAGAGATTCGATTCAAACGTCATTTGATACGCTGATGCTGGTGTCACTAGTTAGTGAGGCTCCAAGGAACGAGGGGAGGAGGCAACGGATGGTTGGATCGAACTGAAAAAGGCGGGTTTTGCAACATGAGCAAATGTTGGATCCCTGTTTCCAGACATGATTCCAAACTCTTCTGTTTGTTGTTAGGCGCTCAAAACCACAACTTTTCATTTTCAAACAGCGAGCCTAGAGTGTAATTTCAAGACCACCACAGTAATAACAAATTTAACCCGAACCATGCTCTTTCCTTCAACCTATATCCGCCGTCTTGTGCCTAAACTGAACTGTTGACATACCCCAAAGGCGTCAATCATTGCATCCTATCACAAAGATGCTTCGAATTCACGTAATTGGTGATTTAAAAAATGACGATACAACCAGGTTTATGTTTGGAATCCAGCTGACTTGTGTGGGAATGTGATTCCTCTTGGTGACAGGCTTGAATTAGCGCACTGAGGCCACATTAAAGTGTCGATTTAACATAACCACTGCACAAAGAAGAAGAACAAAGGGCTCGGAGGGTGCTGGGAATTGCAGCGGAAAAATAGTTTTGTAACCACCGAGACAGCTGGCATTCCTGCTGCAAAATTTCCAAAAGCCCTCTTTCCGTGACAAAAAAAAAAATGATGTCATTTGCTCGATGCCGGACTCGGGCCGGCGAGCTGGCACCTGCCTGGGCTGCAGTCTTAACGATCAATGACCCTGGCAGTCTTCGGCAGATTCCGGCCAAGACTGGATGTGATGCTGGCTCATTCCACTCCTGTCCAGTCATTCCGTTGTGGAATAAGAGGAGGTGATTGCGGTTTTAAAAAGCATCGGAGGATTGTGTTGCTTACTATTACATGGATGGGCAAAGTATGGCTGGCGGGCCACATGCTGCTGTACTCTGTTCTTTAATCCAGCCCACGGGTCATTTACAGTACTTCTCGACACTCCTGCAATAGTTGGTGCTTTAATTTATCTTTTTTCCCCCCCCCACTAAAATGTATGTATTAATTTGTATTTATTATGAACTGCTAGTTTTCAAAGCAGAGTGCTCCATATTGGCATCCGTTTTAGAGCATTTTGACTTTCATGACCCACAGTATATTGTGTTCTGTGAAAATGTAAGCGTTAAACCTAGCAAAGGAAAGAGTAGACTCCTCTTTCGCCAGAAAAAAAATGCTTATAGTCTTTTACATTCTGTAATAATCGGCAGTAAAACATGGGTTGATTTCGCCCAAAACACCGGTTTCTTTTTTTGTAACAAGACGTACAGTGACTTTGACGCTCATATTTTTTGCTCTCGTGACACTTCAAACTATAAAACAACAAAAACAAGAATGAGAAAGGGCTTTTGATGGCAAACACCTCGCCCATCTGTCCGATTCAAAAATGAACAAACGTTTGCCCACCTCTGTACAGTATTATCACATGCTTGATAGTGGGTGAGTAATTTAAGAATCGGAAACGGATCACATACTGTGACTGAGGTGTTGATGTTGATTTATCAGCCATGTTTAGAGTGTAACAATCGTAACGCCCATTAACACCCATTTGCATACGTGCCAAGGTATCGAGTTCCTAGTCGGCTAATTCTGTCGGCCCACGCGATGTAACAAGATCGATGTGAACTATTCGTACGTTGGACAGCAGGCCCGGCGGAGACAGCTGCCAGGGGGTTATGTGATATCGGAGGACTCCGAGGGGCTAAGACGGCACGTCTCGAGGCTTTGGCCAAGCGGCGAGAAGCGATACGGCCGAGAGAGATGTGAGAAATGCTTCCCGTCTGATCCCCGCGCCTGTCGACAACGCGGAGGTCGGTGCGAGGTCAGGGCCGCTCGGAGGGAGCGTTTGAGTGCACTTTTAGGCGGGGGCGAGTTTGCGCGGCGCTTACGGAGGATTAGCCTCAGCAACGTCCCCGTGCTTGCGGTGGACGAGGCATTTGCGGGTCAAAGGTGGCGCAAATGCTTGGCGGAGGAGGCTGACTCTGTGTTCTTCCCAGACCGTAAACAGGTTGTGACATCACGTCCTGTGCCCGAGGGAGTCAAAAGCATTGAGAGTGTACACACACATACACACACAGCTTGTGTGTGTTTCCGATCCAAACGGGGAAACAATGCTAGCTATTTTGAGGCCTGCAGATTTGATATCCATCCATCCATCCATTTTCTACACAGCTGATCCCATTCTAGGTAAAAAGCTTTGTGTTCAACTCAACAGGCCCACATTTCACACTAGGTACATTTGTGAGTTAAATAAGACGACGAGAACATTATTATTTTCAAAAGACAGTAGTTCCTAGGTTATCACGGGACTTACGTTCCAGAACCCCCCGTGGTAGACCAAAATCTGACGAGTGGCTACCATATAGTCATGAATTAATGTAGATATATTTTAAAGCTTTATACCTAATACCAGTCCAAAATATGCATGCGAGGTGTATTTGTCCACTTGGGGGTAAACATCCTCATGTTCTACGCTGTAGTATCTGTGAATTTGAATGCGTGTGGCTTTAAAAGGCGGGGCCTGGCCTGTTGAGTGACCATGTTGGACATGTGCCTTTAAGCGGCGTGCTGTCAGGAGCTGGGTTCGGTTTGACTGCGTGTGAGGATCTAGGCGTGAGTCGTGGCCTACAACAGCTCCTTACGAGTGGTCTCGTTTGGTATTTGTGTCTTTGACTGTTTGCCCCGGCTTCAAGTGCGTTGGCAACTGTGGCTTTCCTTGTGCACATGCGAAGAGGGCATTACAGCAGGCTACCTTCATTTTTCAATGTTTTTTTTTTTTCTTCACTCGAGCGGCAGTGGAGCAAAAAGGCATAAATACTGACCAAACGACAGCTCGTAATGTTTTCCTTTTGTACAGAAGTGGAATCGGTACTCAACTCTTTTTCTCTACAAATATCTGTACTTCTACTAAAGTACAGAGCGTGCGTACTTTTTTAGAAGAAGAATCATCTTTTATTGTCATGAACATGCATGCATGCACACGAAATTTGTTCTCTGCATTTAACCCATCACAGTGAACACATACACATGTTAGTGGAACACACTGGAGCAGGGGGCAGCTGAAGCGCCCGGGGAGCATTTCGGGGTATCAGTGTCTTGCTCAAGGACACCACAGCCGTGAGTCCGGGGGATGTTGGCGGATGGTCCAGTCGGGGTTTTGAACCTAGGTCCCCCACGGTGGCAGGCGATGATCTTAACCATTGGGCCACGGCTGCCCAATGCCACCTTGATACGCAAAAACAATGTAAACTCCGTGCTTCCTCAGTTTCTTGGTAGACGCTGCTGTTGTCTTGATAGCCGCTGAGCCCCTGTGAGCACTAAGCAGCTCATCTTTGATCAACAACAGCCTGACTGCCAAACACACTTTGGCAACCAGTAGCGCTGCTAAAGTGATACCAGACACTGGGATCAATTAAAGAGGATCAGCTCTAATCTGTTGCCAGGACAACCAAATGAATGATTGAACGTAAGACACAAACTAGGCGAATTGACTATTTGGCATAAAGTGCAATTCTATAATAACATCATGGCCGTGCCGAACATTTTTTGTACTACATTTGTCAGCGGATTTCTGTGTTTAAATCTGTAATCATTTTGGTACTACACGTCTTTCCGTAGTCTTATAAATATTTGTGAAGGTGGCAACAAGCCATCACCTAAAAGTCAACATTGTCCATATTTAGTTGGAAACGGAGATCCTGAAGTGGAACTGCAAGGGACGTGACTCATTTTTTTTGGTAACTAGTCAATAAAAGATGTCCCCTATGTTTTCAGGGCTTTTTTGGACAAGCAGCTCACAATGTTTACCGTTACCTTTATTTTCCCCTCTGGGACTCAGCTCTGTATATTCTAATCAGCGGTCCCACTTATGTTCTGAGCAGAAAAGCCAGGTAGATTTAAGGACAAATATCTGTTTATTAAAGCTAGCGGTGTAGTTATGTTTTAAGTAGAGCAAAGTCCAATAATACCCAATAATGTTGCATTTGATTACTCAAATTGCCTTTTAGACCTCAACATCCGCAACCAATAGCATTATTGTTTTTCTTTTGGAGACTTAGTGTAACCAAACTGTTGATTGTTTGGTTGGTTTTCTCATCCATTTTCTGTGACTCCATCGTCAGGTGTATGAAATTGCGCTATACTCTACATATTCAAAAGATGTAATGTACCTTCATTGCCGTAAACAGTGCCCCGGGGCACGAACTCAACCACAAATTGCTACTTGTAGAAAACTTTTGATATCGCTTGAAAATAAAATAAAAGTGACTCTTATGCAGAAATGGCAAGGAACGAGGCGAACTGCGTGGAATAATTAAAGTCGTGTAGCTTCCGTGAACATAAATATGGACACAACATTGTGGAGCGGCCACATAGGCGACCGCCGAGTCTAAAAGAACGCTAAGCATCATCTCCAAGTAACGTATGTTTATTTTAATATAAAACTCTGGTCTTTATACACATTATAATTCATCGGAGAGTCTGTTTATATGCTTCAGTGCTAACAAGTGCCTCAAATGGGTTCATTATTTAATGTCAGTGTGTAAACAATATTCTATAGCCTACGAATTACAGTTAAATCCATTACTTTTCTTGGAGGGACAACTTCATTTGAGGAAATACGGTATGTCTGTTGTGAATATTTTAAATCTCTGCTTTTAGAGAGCTATCCAAGAAAAGCAAGCGAGAGCAAATTTGGGTCGAAAGCAGCTAGTATTCCGTTTATATCCTCAGGAAAATCAGTGAGGGAATCGCTAATGAAGAATTGGCACATAATAAAAACAAATAAAGGGAATGAATGCATGCTTCTTTTGGCCAAATAAGCTTCGCTGAGATTCCTTATATCTCTTTAACTCCAAACCACCAGTACATTTGATTTCAAGGATGTACACACAAAAAGCCAAGCTCAGAATTGCGAATGCTTTGATTCAGTAGTCCTGTAATGGACTCACTGACGTGAATTCCAGAAGATAGCTCTACGTTTTTAGAACTAAATTACTGGAAAACGTGTAACGTTCATAGCCTTTACCTATAAATATATAATGTGCTGGACAAATGTATTACACCAACACCAAAACAAAGTACAAAGTACCTTATTATTTCTTGATTAATATGTCAAATTATACTTATTTACTATTTACTGATTTAGTTGTGGTAATGTAGTAGTCTGACAATACTCAGCTCAAATTTAGTTATAAAATCTAAATTAAGTTCAAGATTGCTCATTCCTGTTCAAAATGGTAAACCGACACTGAAATTGAAAGAGTCAGCATTAAAGCACCTCATGATTCTGGATGGTCTGTTCTTGTTTTCATGACAGGTGGTCATAGGTCATATGGTTGAAGGGGAATTCAGTTAAAAATTGATCATTGCTTGATCAAAATTGTAAAATGTCACTTCACTTGGAAGGGTTTACATTAAAGCACTGTCCTTCTTGTTCAAAATAGTAAAATGACACACATTGAAAGAGTCTTCAGTAAAGGACTTACTGATACCCGATGGTCTCTTTTTTTTTTTTTGACAGGTCGTCAGTAGTTGACGGCAGATTCAGTTTGAAATCCTGTTCAAAATGGTAAAACACCAGTGAAATTGAAAGAGTCCGCATTAAAGCATCCCATAATGCTGGATGGTCTGTTCTCATTTTTACGATAGGTGGTCATTAAGTCATATGGTTGAAGGTGGATAAAGTTTTAAATTGCTCTTCCAATTCAAAATGGTCAAAAGATGACAGCTGACTGAAATTGAAAGTTGTTGTTCAATGTTCATATGAATACTTTATAGTAGAACAAAGTGTGGCACCTGTTAAGTGGTGTTCAAGTCTTAAAGCTAAACTGTTTAAACTATGAATTAGTGTATGGGCACCTTCATAGAGATTCTGCAGGTTTTTGTGTAGTCTTGCTAACTGTATGCAATCTACTTTTTGTACCGCAATGTCTCATTGCATCTGACTATTGCTACTCTCAAAGCTATTTGAAACAGATCTGCTGAGTGTTCCATTTCAGGAAGGATTAGAAAGTTCAAGCAATGCAGACGTCTGAATCTTTTTTTCCCCAAATTGTTTCTGCATTTTTATGTTCAATTTCATCTGCTTTTCATTTAAAATCCATCCTCTCAATACCCAGACGGGCACTGTTTTCGTCACCCTCGCTGGTTTTTCGCCTAAAATAGCCCTTCTCCCGACTCAAATTGCACAGATGACTCACTTCTTAGCACGCACCTTAACATAAGAAACCCCGTGAAAGACATCTGAAAGATTTTTATGATTGAAACTTTTTTTGCTTTTGTTTTTTCTGACTCCATCCTCAGGCTCCCTGTCGCTGAGTGGAACGGGAACGGTCACGGTTCTGGTGGATGACGTCAATGACAACATGCCCGTTTTCCCCTCGTCTGCCTTCCACACAACCATCATGGAGGACGCCCCCACCGGGACCGACGTGCTGCTGGTGAACAGTTCTGATGCAGACGTGGGCCTCAATGGTGTCATAAGGTAGACCTTTTGCATTATTATTTTACCGTTGTGCCTCTATTCAATGCAATTGCTAAACTAGAAAGTTATTAGAAACCAGGAATTCCTGACTACATTAGTGTGCAGTGAGAGATCATCAGGTCAGCCATTCTCAGGGAACATATACAGGTAGATAAACAACCATTCACACTCACATTCACACTAATGGAAATTTAGAGTCTTGGAATGTGGGGGGAAAGCCCGGGGAGAAGATGCAAAGCCGAGCTGGGATTGGAACCCAGAACTTTGAGGCAGACATGCAAACAATTTCATTTCCCCTGGTGCTTGTCCCTCCAAACCAAAGTTTTGTTCGTCTTTAAGAGCCCAACGTGGAGTTTTAGTCACCCCGAAATCCTTGTTTTGGTCTTTCTCAGTTTTTCCACACTCACATCTCTGCGTGGGGAGCTGCTAAGAGGCCCCTCCCCCACTCCCAAACCCCGCCACCGTCCCCCTCAAGCCGGACGTTGACTCAAGTCCGTTCCCTCCTTTCTCTCGGCGAACCCTATTGGGTACGCACTGGGGGGTACCGCAGTGTGCTCCTGTTTCCCAAAACATGATAATGAGGATGTTAATCGTCTATGACAGTACGAGGTGTACCCATCGGGGGTTCTAGGGACCTTTAATGAAGACCAGAGCCGGTTACCGTCAGTTATTAGTTGGGATTCTCACAGCTCATTAAGATGGAGTTAAGGTTTGGGACTTTTAAAGGTCCTTTGAACAGAGCTGAGCTTCCATCTTGCCTTCATACTTTGCTTTAGTTTTTTGGGGGGACAAAAGGGTGGGGGCTGCTTTCTCAAGAAACATTTCAAAGTAGATGACGTTATGTACATTTATGCATGGGTTTATATTTGTGTCTGGGTCTGGTCTGGTCTCTGACTTGCTGATAAGTTTTTTATAAAAGGAAGATGCATTTGCATGTGTGCTATTCAGTAATCAGTCAGCAGTGTTTTAATGACACTTTTATAGGTTTGGGTGTTTATACAGTGGACATCAAAGGCTGTTAGTGACTATTAAATAGACAAAAGAGATGAGGTTGTTTTTTATTTCTAGCTGCAGTTAGACAGTGGGAACGGCAAATCATAAATATAAATAAATCTAGTGTGTGTCAAATTAAGTCATTTTGTGAGCAAAATAATTGAAGCTTTACTAGAACAATCATAATTTTATACATTCACATCTTTTTTTCTTGAACTACATCTACGTTAATGGAGTTTAAAATGGTGCCCTCTACAGACCACATTGAGGCAAGGCCAAAATAGACTCATAAGTGCCACACGCTCAGACACACGCACACACACACACACACACACACACTTTACAGTGTCAGTAACAGATTTAACAGGTCTAATGTACTGTAACATGGGCACAGCTCTCATGAAAATTATGGAGCAAAATTGCCATAGGCTTCAGTTACATTTAAAAATTTAATAAATATAAAACAAAAATGATTTAAAAAAAAGAAGTCAGTTGGGAAGATATCATCCAATTCATATTTTATTTAACTACTTGTATTTATATATTTATTTTTATATTTGTGTATTTTAATTATTTGTTTGAATTAATTTTTGCTTATTTGTTTGAATTAATTTATTTATAATTTATTTAGATATGTAAATGTAGTTATTTTAATGCATTTATTTAAGCAATTCATTGATTCATAATTAATTTCGTTCATTCATTTTCTAATTTAATTTACTGATGTTTTAATTAATTAATATTTAATGGATTCATTCATTTATTTATGCATTTATTTTTACCAACTAACCAGACATACCACAATATTCATGTGACAATGTTTCTAGATGGGCCGTGGACACCAAGTGAAAAAAAAGGGAAATAATAAATGCAGATGCAAACCAAAAAAATGCTTACTGGACATCAGATGACTGTTAATTTGAAAATAATTTTATTTTAGAAGGCATGCGACTAAAAGATGCAGCACTAAAAGGGACACAAACCCCAGTATGTTATACGTGTACCTGTATGTAGAGACGTGTGGACCTCTATCAGTAATCAAAGTTCTTGCATTTTACACACTTTAAATTCATTATCTGTTATCACGTTCCTCAGTTTGTGCTCAATGTAAAGTCCTCCTCTCAACTCCTTTTTGCCCACACCTTCCAAACAGCTACAGTTTGACCGGAGGACACGGACAGTTCTCGATCAACCCGGCGACCGGACAGATTATCACCAGCTCCCTGCTGGACCGAGAAGAGCGAGCCAATTACCAGCTGCTGGTGGTTGCAACAGATGGAGGGCAGCCGCAGGGCCTGTCCAGCTCGGCCACCGTGTCCGGTGACGGTGGCCGACATCAACGACAACCCGCCGCGCTTCCACCACCACCCTTATGTTACTCACATACCCGCCTCCACTGCAGCAGGTAAACTTAAATCTTTTGGGTGCAGAGACCCATCCATCCATTGTTTTATCCTCACAAGTGTCGCGGCCGTGCTGAAGCCTATCCCAGTTATCTTCGGGCGAGAGGCGGGGTACACCCCGAACTGGTCGCCAGCCAATCGCAGGGCACATATAAACAAACAACCATTCGCGCACGCATTCACACCTATGAGCAATTTAGAGGAATCAACCTACCACGCATGTTTTTGGGATGTGGGAGGAAACCGGAGTGCCCGGAGAAAACCCACGCAGTCATGGGAAGAAGATGCAAAATCCACACAGGCGGGGCCGGGATTTGAACCCCGGTCCTCAGAACGGTGAGGCAGATATGCTAACCAGTTGGTCACCGTGCCTCCGGGTGCAGAGACTTTCAAGAAAGAACAAAAAGAGTTAAAAACAGGTCATTTTTATGTGAATAGTCATTTTTTCAAGAAAAAAAAATGTTCGGGTAAAATGTTGCATCTTATGCGAATAAAGTGGTAATTTTCCATTATAAAATCACAATATGACATTAATGTCAAAAGTTTCACAAGGGAAAAAAAGTAATCAACATACATTTTACGACAATCATTTATTGGGATAGGCTCAAGTTCCCCATGACCCCTGAACAAGACAAGCAGTGTAGATGATGGATAATTAATAGATGGATGCATCAATTGATGAATGGACATAAATATAAAAAGTACAGTGAGGTAGTAAGAAATAAAGTGTGCAGTCGTGCAGTAATAAGGGTCAACCACAGAAGTGTGCGAGTGATTCAGTAATAATGGCTCTATCGAGACTGCAAAATGAGGGCAAGGTATCAATGATACAACGAGGAATGGAGTAACCATGATAAAACAGTGTCACTATGAACCTATCATTCAACTGTTTAAAGAGTTAATGCCAAGGGGAAACACTTTGGGACTATGGTCCAGAGCCAATGGATTGAAATTCCTAATAACCACAAATGTAACAATTCTGGGAAATGTAAATGAATTCATTGGTTACTATCTTGATTTTCCATCTGTGTCTCCAGGGTCCCTGGTCTTTGCCGTTACCGTCACCGACGAAGACTCTGGATCCAACGCCCAGCTGCACTACTCCCTGTTGGGACGCAACTCGGACAAATTCAAGATCGACCCTGTCCGAGGTGCCATCACTGCCAACGAGAAGCTGACGGGGACTTCGGAGGTTACCCTCACAGTTCGGGTCAAAGACGGCGGAGCCAACCCCAAAACTGACACGAGCACCGTGACAGTACGTTTTGTCAACGGAGGCAACTTCCCTGTCATCAAGCTGAAGGAGCATGCCTTCACCTTCCCCGAGAGCCAGCCAACGAACCACCTTGTCACCACCGTGACAGGGTCTTCCAGGAGGGGCGGGCCTCTGTCGTACTACATCGCCAGTGGCAACCTGGACAATGCCTTTCACATTGACCAGCTTTCCGGCGACTTAATCATCAGGCATCCATTGGATTATGAACACATTCAGAAATACGTTCTTTGGATTGAGGCCAGAGATCAAGGCTTTCCGCCGTATTCCTCATATGAAAATGTGGACATCACTGTGTTGGATGTTAACGACAATCACCCAGTGTTTGACAAGGACCCCTTCCATGCTGAGATACTGGAGAATCTGTCACCTCAGCGGGTGCTAATGGTCTCTGCCGTTGATCTAGATAATGGACCGAACGGGCAGCTGGAATATGCCATCATTGACGGAAACAAGGAGAACAGCTTCAGCATCAGTCGAGCCACCGGTGAGATACGAACCACCAGGCCGCTTGACCGCGAGAAGATGGCCCAGTACACATTGAAAGTCAAAGCCACGGACCGAGGGCTGCCGCCTATAAACTCTGCTGTCAAAGTACAAATCAGTGTGCTGGATGTAAATGACAACGCCCCCCGGTTTTCTAAGATCTTTAGCGCTACTGTGGCTGAGAATGCGCCTGTAGGTTACACGGTCACCAGAGTTACCACCACAGATGAGGATGCTGGTGCTAACGCCATCAGTCGCTACTCAATTACAGACACCAGCCTTCCATTTAGTATTAATTCAAACACAGGGGACATAACAATTAGTAGGCCACTCAACAGGGAGGATACAGACCATTACTTTGTCAAAGTGTCTGCCCACGACTCTGGCTGGACAGTTAGCACAGATGTCACCATATTCATCACAGATATCAACGACAACGCCCCCAGATTTAGTCGTCCGTCGTACTACATTGACTACCCTGAACTGACTGAGGTGGGTTCTTTGGTGACACAGGTATCAGCCACTGATCCGGATGAGGGTTTCAATGGCAAAATATTTTATTTTATTCGGTCCCAGTCGGAGTATTTCAGAATTAACGCCAGCTCTGGAGAGATATTTGTGAAGCAGCAGTTGAGATATCGTAATTCAACAGGCGCCAGCAGCTTGAACATTAATCGTCACAGTTTCATTGTCACAGCCTCAGATCGTGGGCTCAAGCCTTTGATGAGTGAGACGACAGTCATTGTGAACATAGTCGACAGTAACGATAATCCTCCCGAGTTCGATTCACTAAGCTACTTTACTCCTGTCACGAAGAGTGTCAAAGTTGGTACCAGACTAATAAGGATCGTAGCTCACGACAAAAAAGACTTTGGCCTCAACTCTGAAGTTGAGTACTTGATTACAGGAGGTAATAGCTCTCGTAAATTCAAATTAGATAAAATGAGTGGGTGGGTCACTGTCGCGTCGCCCCTCACATCTGACATAAATAAGCTTTTCCTCATGGACGTCACTGCCAGCGACAGAGGAAATCCGCCTTTGTCTGCACAGACAGCGGTGCGAATCGCCGTCACGGAGGAAAACCACCACACACCTGAGTTCTCACAAAGCCAAATCTCAGCTACAGTGCCTGAAAGCCTTGTTGTGGGAACAGCAATAAGGACCCTGTCAGCCAGAGACAAAGATAAAGAAATGAATGGCCTTGTCAAGTATAATATTACATCAGGCAATGGCAAGGGGTTGTTTGCACTAAATAGTAAAACAGGGGTGTTATCCCTAGCGGAGCCTCTAGATTTTGAAGAAAATCAACAACACGAGCTGAAGGTTTCAGCCACAGATGGTGGATGGATTGCAAAGTCCAGCTTTGTCACAGTCACAATTCATGTCACAGATGTGAATGACAACCCTCCAGTGTTTGATCCAGATGAGTTCTACCCTATTGTACAGGAGAATGTTCCAAGTGGCACCACAGTGGTGAAAATGAATGCAGTCGACCTCGATTCAGGAGCAAACGCAGTCATGGCCTATGTAATACAATCATCAGACAGTGACCTCTTTGTTATTGATCCCAACACGGGCACCATCACCACTCAGGGATTTTTGGATTACGAGGCTAAGCAGGTCTACCATTTGACAGTGAAGGCATTCGACGTCCCAGACGAGGAGCGCTGCAGCTTCGCCAATGTCAACATTCAGCTAAAGGGAGCCAATGAATATGTACCCCGCTTTGTCTCTAAAGAGTACTACTTTGAAATCTCTGAAGCTGCTCCAAAAGGCAGTGTGGTTGGGGAAGTTTTTGCAAGTGATCGTGACCAAGGTGATGATGGAGTGGTCTACTACCTCATTTTTGGGAAAAGCAGGAGGAAAGGCTTTGGCATCAACAAGAGAACCGGAAAGATTTATGTCACAGGTGCACTGGATCGCGAGAAAGAGGAAAAGATTTCACTTAGAGTGTTGGCCAAAAATGCTGGGCCTATCCGTGGAGCAGATATTGATGAGGTTTTTGTGAACATCACAATACTCGATGCCAATGATCCTCCTGTATTTTCTCAAGAGTTGTATGATGTGCAAATTAGTGAAGGTCTCTCACCTGGTGGTCTGGTTACATTTGTGAGTGCCGAGGACTCAGACTCTGTCCCAAGCTGGAGCCGATTTTCCTACTCCATTGCACCAGACTTTGATAAAAAGGTTTTCACAATTAATCCCAAAACTGGCCAAGTGTCTGTTGCGGCAGAGCTAGACAGAGAAACAACACCTGTATATAATTTAACCATTCTCGCTGTGGATACTGGCACACCTCCTTCTACTGGAAGCGCCACGCTGATTGTGAACCTGGAAGATATCAATGATAATGGTCCAAGTTTGACAACCGCGTACGCTGAAGCGATGGAGAACCAGAAATCTGGCACTGCGGTCACTACGTTAACAGCTTCTGACCCAGACTTACCACCCAATCAAGGACCTTACATATACAGCCTTCTCAGTTCTGGCTCTGCCAACAGCTATTTCAATCTAAGTCCAGCTGGAAAGCTAACCACAAGTCGAGAGATTGACAGAGAACAGATTAGTGACTTCTATCTCGCCATCGTGATCAAGGACTCTGGTGTACCTCAAATGTCCTCCACAGGAACCATACACATCAAAATAAATGATCAAAATGACAACCCTTCGGACCCGAGGTCAATGGAAATCTTTGTTCACTACTTTGGAAACATATTTCCTGGAGGTTCTTTGGGAGATGTAAAACCCCAAGACCCTGACATTCAAGACAGGTTCCACTGCTCCCTCATTCCACCTTCCTCCGCGCTGTTTAATATTCCTACTGGAACATGCAAACTAAACTCAAAAGCACGTTCGACAGATGGAAACTTTGAATTAACCATCCGAAGCAGTGATGGTGTCCACGGTCCTGTCAGCAACACAGCCCGAGTCCTTTTCATGGGCTTTACAAATGCCACGGTAGATAACAGCATTCTAATCCGACTCCAGTCTCACGGAGTCAGAAACTTCCTCACCGACCACTACCTCAGCTTCTTACGCATTGCCAACTCTCAGCTAGCAGGACTAGGCACCGGGGTCTTGCTTTATGGTGTATTTGAGCTCAACAACCAGACTTTCATAATGGCAGCTATCAAACGAGGCCATGGACAATATGTGAACCCCAGTGGTGTGGCCACATTCTTTCAGAGTATCAAAGACATTTTGAATAGACAGAGTGGTGTGCAAATAGATGCAGTGGACCATGATCCATGCACGCGTAACCCGTGCCAGAATGGCGGCAGCTGCAAGAGGCGTCTCACTGTTGGGCCTGATATGAAGACAGAGGAAAGCGTCCCAGTGATCCTCGTATCCAACCACCCCCTGCAGCCTTACGCCTGCAGCTGCAGGCCGGGATACACCGGAGCTGTCTGTGAGACCGACGTCGACGAGTGCCAGCCTTCGCCTTGTCACAATGGCGGCACCTGCCACAATCTGGTGGGGGGTTTCTCCTGCACCTGTCCTGAAGGTTTCACCGGCATGGCCTGTGAGAGGGACGTCAACGAATGCCGTTCCAATCCCTGCAAGAATGGGGCACTTTGCCAGAACTTCCCCGGCGGCTTCAACTGCCTCTGCAAATCCGGATTTGCAGGTACTACACATACACACACGCGTACGTGCACGTACACAGCAGTCACATTGTCTGACCACGCCATCACTGAGACTGGTAAAAGGACAGCCGGGACACGTACAATAAATTACCAGCCGACAGCTCACAGTCCAAAGACAATATTTGCTTTTGAGTCTGAAGTGTCGCAGTCATAGTTGCCAGAAACACTTTTAGATTACTCGTTGGGGGTGGGGGTATCAACTGAATATCAGGCAGCCATGTTTGCTTTAATAAAATGGATGCTGTGAAGCTGACCCTGCTCCAGAGCGGAGGCTTTGAGTCTGTATCACATTGCATCATGTGCCTACACAGAGCTGACCACACACACAGACGCAATTATTCTACTGTAATCCAACTAACTATGTACTGTTGGATCTACTAATCACGGATCCAGGCACTTGACAAATTGGCAGCTTTATAAAAGATCCAATCAGGCCTTTATGTTGGGAAATTAATGACCACTCAGACTTGTTAGCCTCGATAAAAAGGGGAGTTGATTTTAATTGGAGCTACTTAGGACACTCATTTTGATAGGTGCTCATTGTCCAGTCGCCACATCTGAAAGACATTTTCAAAGCAAGGCAATTTTCCCCCCAGTCTAGTCATTACTGTCCATTTTTATTATGACAATAAAAAATGAGCACGTCTTTAGGTTTCATCAAGATAAATGACCCTTCTGGGGAAATGCACCTATTGACTTACAGTAGTTTGCATGCCCGCGCCGTGAACTTTCGTTTTCCTGTTTTCCCGGGCTGGTTTTTGGCAGCTGAGTCGCTCTCCATTAAATTTTTTGTCAGGATTTATCGCCGTAAGCGTACTCACAACACTTTATCGACTGCCGTCTGCCTTGCACCATTCCTGCATGTGCCTTGTCCATTGCAATGATTATAAATGTCTCATGTCTTGAGTCCCATGTTTTTATCAGTGTCAAAAGTCCTCATATTTTGATGTACATTACACTGCCCGGGCCCGGTTCATTTCAGCAACTCATGTTCATTTTAGAAGTTTGTCTTTCAGCACTACAGCAAATTATTCAAGAGTAATTTTAGCTAGCATTGGGCCGATTTTGCCAATTACGTAGACATTTCTTCCTATGAATATTTCAAGATGCTTTGGACCAAATTGTACCTAAAATCTTGATTTTTAAAGGCAAAAATACACAAAAGAAGATAGGATTTCACTTTTCTGTCACGTACTGTATATAAAGGGAATTTAAGAAATCCAAGATGAATTGGTTGACTCCAAATCAGGCGATGAAAGCTTTGTGCAACTCGGCATGTGGGGAATGTGTTCGCCCTCGTTGTTTTCCACCACTCCATCCATGTTAATGTGTGTTGTCTTGTGAACCCAGGCAAAACATGTGATTCCATCATCAATCACTGTGAGTGTAATCCATGTTTTAATGGCGGCTCCTGTCAGAACCGGGTGGATGGATATTACTGTCATTGCCCATTCGGTGAGTAACACTGTAGGCAACTTGCAAGCGTAATAGCAAGCCCATTCCATTCATTTCATTTTTCATAGATCAAAGATTCTGTTTTGACAACAAAATTTCAAGTCATTCGTCATTTTCTTATATGGTCTGTTTTTGTCCGCAGGGGTTTTTGGTAAACACTGCGAATTGAACAGCTATGGCTTCGAGGAGCTCTCCTACATGGAGTTCCCATCGCTGGATCCCAACAACAACTACATTTACATGAAGTTTGCCACCCTGAAAAACAACGCGTTGCTCATGTACAACCACGATAACCAGACTGGAGACAAGGCAGAGTTCCTGGCCCTGGAGATCTTCGAGGGACAGATGCGCTTCTCCTTCAACTTGGGAAGCGGAACATACAAACTGATGACCATGATAAAAGTGTCCGACGGGCAGTTCCACACAGTCATTGCCAGGCGGGCTGGGATGGTAAGAGTGGCCACATTTACGAGACATATTTGAGGTTTAAAGCAACAGCTTAATTGCGTAACAGGAAGAGGAATGCAGAATAAAACACAGTTTATGTCCTGAGGTTTCCTGGCTAAACAGCAGCCAGCTTGTTGTTTGCACCATCAGATAATTACAGCCTTGACCACTGGTAGCTCAGTTTACAGCATCCACGGTTTGTAATTATGATTCTATTGCTCGTTTGTGATTTACCATACAAGGATCTAAAATGGCCTAAAAGATTGAAATTGTGTCTCTTGAATGAGAGGCTTCACCCTGCCAGACATGTAGCGGCAAGGAAACAGGGAGAAGAATCCATCCAAGCCCTGTCAAAGCTTTTATAAAATAGGCATCCCGCTGGACTACAAATCTCTCACACAGAGCATTGGGAGTTTCACAGGGGGACCCGGTAGAACAGTTAATTTATTTTGTAGGTGGTGCGGAGTGATAGCTTGTAAAGTAATATAGGGACGGAAAGAATGGGATCCTTCAGTAGTCAGATTAAAAGTGACAGGTATATGGCAGCGAGCCAGTCCCCGATTAGCATGAGAAGCTAACGCACCGCTCTATATCGTGATTTTGGGCTCCCGCTTCACAAACAGCTTCGAATGCACGACACAACACTCTTACAAAAAATCTGGGAGTCCTTTCAAGGAAGTAACAACCTTTCAAAATAAAACAATAAACAGTGGTTAAACATAGCCTCCGCTCAGTCATTCACATTCACATGACTACGGTACGGGTGATCATTTCCAACTATCTGTCCAACTATGCTATGACCCCCAAACATTCGCTGGACGAAAGAACTTGGACGCCACCGAAGTCTTTTCTTCTTAAAATATATGTCTGCTTCTTTCACCGTGACTGCGCGCGGACATTTTAACACCACCATTGTCCTTTCAGAAGTACAGGGTACAATCCTTGGTTAATTAGTTTGTGTAGTGCCATTGCCGATGAAGGAACGGAACTCTGTTGTAAACCAAGGAACCCTTGTAGTTAAACCAGTGATGCTGGCTGAAATTAGGTCTTATGAGGTTTCCTGACATCTTGCCAGATGTGATTACGAGATGCAAACTCCAGAAATTTTTGATTTCTTATCACAAATGCAGGTGCAATCAACGACCTTATTTTGAGACGCAACAAAACAAACTGGTCCAAAACTCAGGCAACTTCTGAATGAACACCACTAAAAATGGTCCAATAAATCAGTATTAACAAAAAAACCCTGAGTGAGCAAGTCGCTTAAAAATAGAGTTTGACAAATGAGCCCCCGGTGTGGTTGATTAAGACCAACAGCTCAGTACCGACCTCTTGATTGGTTGCACTATTAGATCCAGGTTAAAATAAATAAGAACCAGCACGTACTGTACCTCCACCACAATAGAGACTAGTTCCACGGGTTCTTCCGTAAACAATGGCGCGGACTGGTGCGCTCCTCATTTTCTCTCAGCCACACACAAAATCACTGCAGACGAACTTTCAAAGGCTTTGCTGAAAGAGAAAAAACAAATCTCCCAGACCACAGCAAGACACTGAATAGTGAGCAGCGTTTCTAAGGCTTTACACAGCCTTTGATTGCTCAAAGTTCATAAAATGTACATTTTTTTATCGCATTTCAAAAGAGTCATGTTATTGTATGTGCGCCTCGTGTTGCGTGGAGAGAAATGCGTTAGGGCTGTGGATGATTTGTGTTCTGAGATCCCAGACCGTGTGGCCCGTGTTTACTCAGCATGGTCACCTCAATTTTTCGGCAGTTTCTGCATTTTCACACAATTTTGGGGGCTCACTTTTTTGTAGCAATCATCAAGTAATTTACTCACCAAAGCACCGAGCCATGACCGTGACAGTTTGACGGCCGAAGAAAGGTTTACTGTAATATAGACCATTTGAACGGCATTCTCCTGCATGTTTTTGCTGGGGAATCAATTAACACCTCTATAAACCATCGGTCCATCATAGGCGGTCCCAGAATGTGATTATTTTGCTTATAATTAAAGCAGTTTATCTATTTATGGTCAGTACGGTAGTAAATAGAAAATACAGTGTGCATTGTAGCTAATCAAATTTCTGGGCAGCTTTGCAAGTGGAGCGAGAGGGGTTGTGTGAGCCAGTGGTGTGGATGAAAGTTCAGGATAAACCGAAGATGGTTTGCTTTCAAACAAGAAAACTGAATTTGGGAAGACTTTGGGACTAGATGACAATCCCACAGATGGATTTTAATGTTTTTGAGTGTATAATGTTTTGTTTGATGTGCGTAACAGAATGCCACAAATCAGGGCTCGCTACGTACCTTGGTTCAGTTCACATATCGAGTAATAGTAATAGTAATTGCTTTGGCTCCGCTATCAAATACTTCAAACAAGTGGTATTTGCATTGCGCTATGGTTGTTGTGCTGCACTGATTTTCACGTTGGCATGATGTAGTTTTAAAGTTAACAAGATTGACATACCGCCAAAAGCATGTAGCTAGCATGCCATTCGCTAGATAGCGGCTTAGGCGCGGGAACTTGGTACACCCATGTACCGTAAATACCGTAAAAATGTAAATAGGAATATATAGTATGAATGCATTTCTATTACGCACTAACATGCTACAAGAAAAAAGTCAGTGACCTGACTAATCTGAACGTAATAATTTGTTTCAAGGAAATATGTTGAAGATTTGTATGTTGGGGAGGAGTTAAGCCTTGGTTAGTAGCAGAAGTTACTGAGAGTCTTCCATGCATGTGTATGTTTTTGCTGTGCTGAGTAGCTTTTTTTTTTTTTTAAGGGTAATGTAAGATGAGGGTCACGGGTGGTGGTACACTTGACTGACTTCAGGTTCAGTTCCCACTCAGTGACGGTGTGAATGTGAGTTTGTAGGTTTCTAAATCTACAAAGTGCAACTACGAATACCGCTACACCCCTTATCATTGTATCATAAGATTACTTGCCGAAATTGTGTTTCAAGCTCAAAAAGTTCTCAAGCTTGTCACCTTCGTTAGTCGAGATGTACTCCCGCTCCACATAAATATTGATGGATCCAAACTCAAGATCAACTGAACTACATGTGGAATGCGGCAAAAGTGCTGCCTGACCCTAATTATTGCCAGTGAGAAACCTGCTGACAGGCTGTTTGTACTTGTGACGGTGCAACAACTGCTGCACACAAGGCCTGATTGTGCGATCTGGACTCTTTGTAACTTCCGAGACTCTTGGCACATGTACAAAGAGGACACTTTGGTTTATTGGATTTGTCTGGGAAGAATCCCCCTGCCCCCCTCGTGACTCGCAGTGTGCTGTTCTGCAGGCCGCCTCGTTGACCGTGGACCTGTGCGGCGACGACCAAGAACCAGGCTACTGTGCCGTGAGCAACGTGGCAGTTCACACCGACTGGTAAGACAAAATCGCACATGCATGCCAGCAGTGTTTTTTCCACCCTCTCTCCAGTTCAACTGTATATGCTAAAATTGGGATGACACATCCAATTCCTAAGGCCTGGAAAACTCCACAATTAATTATGACGGAATCCAAATGTTTGCTTCCACCTGTTATGTTTCTTTTGCTGTGTAGCATAGTAACTCAACCCAAAAAATAATTCAAGGCACATTTCCCACCAGTGCAAGCTAGCCGAGCTTTTGCCAAAGTTTTGTCAGGAGTTGCGTGTCTGCTGGTCGTCACCGTTTAAACCAAAAACGTTTTTGGCCTTTATTAGAGGGGCGTAAAATTATCCCGCCAATAACAGCGGCAGGAAAATTGCCGAGTACTCAAGGAAAGACTTAGCAGTGTAATTTTTGTGTGGTGTTAATGAGTTTTCCTTCATCCTGGCCCGGCTATTGTCTCGCAACAGCTCGTAGCCGTCGTGCCGAGCGCCACGTTGGGAACAAGTGAGGTAACTTTAGAAGCTCGCTTGGCCGAGTTCACTGGAGCTGTCCAGGGCCAAGTTGTCCTCAGATAAAATTAAGAAAAGGTTTTTTTGTTTTTTTTCCTTCTCAATAATATGTTTGTTCCAAGTTGAACATGAGATCATTTGTCATTCTGAAGGAACCTAACTCCTGAGAAATGTCAGTAGGAACTTTCTTTAAGATGGCAAGTTTGTGATTAAAATCACAAACTTCTTTCATCTTTATTAATGTAAGTTGTGATTTCACACTGATAAACTATACATTTTTAATGCACAGCTTGTATTGGCTCAAGCAATAGCATGTACGTGTATGAAGGTAAATGTACATGTTTCTGCAAAGCTAACAAGTAGGAGACAGACTTTGCCCTTTGAGGGTAACCAAGACTTTGAGGAGATAAGACTTAATCAAGACCAAGATTTAGAGGAGGTAAGACTAAGTCAGACCCAAGACTTTGAGGGGTTAAGACTACGTCATGGCCAAGACTTTGAAGATTTCAAACTAAAGCAAGACCTAGACTTCGAGGAGTTAAGAAAAGGTCAAAGACCAATTTCTTTGAGTGGTTAAGACCAAGACTTTGAGGAGTTGATAAACATTGTCCTTATAATTACAAAAAATGAATGAATATATTGTTAGCCTAATAGCATAATTGCTGAAGTCATTTTTGAGCATTTTCGAGAAACAAACAAAAAAAACACAACAAATTAGGCTAACGATATTGTGAATGTATGCAAAGAATTCTATAAATGTTGACAAAGCTAACCATATCATCATAGTATCAGGTTGATATTTTACATTAAAATGAACATAATTCATAGTTTAAGGGTTAATTTAGCCACCTGCTTTTGACATGAATGCATAAATCAGTAAATATACCTTCACTGTCAGTCATATGCTAGAATCATTACGTTTTAACCAAGGTTGCTGACATTTGGTTAATTAAAAAGTCTGCCTTTCTGTCTTTGCTTTTTTCCTAAACAAAGCAAATGGGGAAGATGTGGTTTGAATTTTTGCAGGACAGGTCTGGGGCTACTCATAAAGTGGAGTTTCAAGTTTTCTTCTTCTTGCACAGCGACTATATTCCGACATTTGATTGTGGATTTGTGTGTGTGTGTGTGTGTGTGTTTGTGTGTGTGTGCAGGCTCCTGGATGTGGAGCCCAACCGGCTCTCGGTAGGGGGCGTCAGGTCAATTGAGTCCGTCCTTCACCGACGTGGTCAGGTCGTCACCCACGACTTTGTGGGCTGCATCATGGAGTTGGCCGTCAATGGCCGCCCGCTGGAGCCCAGTCAGGCGCTGGCATCTCACGGCATCCTTGACAGGTCGGAAACCCCCCTAACCCGACACCCCAAGCCCCTTCAGTGCCGCTTTCACCCTCTCGCCATCTTGTCCGTCTCACTCCCATCTGTCCGTCTTCCCTCTTGCTGTGGGACATCTGCTCAGCCTTTACAGACATTCTTAAAAGCTGAGAGATACCAGAAACTGGTTGCAAACATTTTCTGTTGACGTGAGGACAGCTCTTTTAATATGCTAATCATCCAGGACTTCTTTTCGAGAGAGCCCATCTGCCTCTTTTCCTGGAGATTCTGTTCGGCCTGTCAAAGTGACAAATCTGATTGTCCCTTTTTTTTTTTTACATTTTCTTTAGATGTCCAAGACTGGAGGCAGCCTGCACCGCCAGCGCCTGCAGACATGGGGGCACCTGTTTGGACCACTGGTCTTGGCAGCAGTGCCAGTGCATGGACGGCTTCACTGGCATATACTGTGAGAAATGTAAGTCAATGTGCCTTTGAGGTGTCTGCAGCGCACACTTAATTATGCTTTCAAGATTATTAATGATCCCCCCCTGCATGAGTCATCGTATCAGTCTTAATGCCAGCTGCCTCGGACTCAGCTTTTTGTCTTTAATTATAAAAAGTGACAACTCTCTATTGTAATGCCAGTGCCTCTTTCCAGTGTCGCTGTTTTGTGTCAACCTGGCAATTTTCCTGCTTCGGTGGTGGTAGCAGAAGCGGGACAGGGATGTGACATTTCTAACTGGAAACGTACTTTTTCCACCGTGTTACTTTTAAAGCAATGGTCACATATAGTTTCAAACAAAAAAATGCATGCAATTTTGCAGGATGATGGTGTAAATGAGGCTAGGGATTATATCTCTATGTGAAAGCAAGAAGAACCTTACTTGTTTTGAAGGATGGACGAGATAGCAAGGATCATCCAAGACATTTCTTCAAACTTTCCGAGACAGTTTCTGGACACGAAAGCAGGGCACCTACGCGGGTGAATAACTCGTTGTCCATCCAACAATACTGCGTCCTTGTATACGATCAACCCAAAACATATGTTGTCAAGAGTAAAGTGTACTATGTGATCAAAATGCATTTTGCCTTCTGTTCCAGGAAATGTTAAAACCACAAACCAAAACGTTTTGACATGGTTTAAATAAACAAACAATTGGGGCTATGATTGGCCTCATTTTAATAGTGCCCAGTGGAATAGTGTACAGCTATGACTTTGTGATTCAATTTGAGATTAATATAAGATTTAGAGGTATAGGCAGCAAAACCACCCTCAGCACCCGCTCAAATTTCAAAGGTTTCAGAAAGGACCCTGCTGATTTTCAGTATTCCTCGTACGCGACTCACAGGGAGACGACAGAGACTAGGTTTATTAAACCGGGTGTTTCACAGCTGTTTGTCTTCCTTCTTCATAAAAATACCCAGAAGAAAAATGTGCGGCACAGCTGTACATCTTTCAGCGCTTTCGAAGGCGAAGACAGAGTAATGGTGTTGACACAGCTGGTGGGAGCTAGCCTACCTGGCATTGCTGTGAAGACAGCGTTATCACAGTGTCGTCGGTCTCGATGTTACTGTCTTTGTTGGCAAACATGGCAGGTTTGATCTCAACGTACACTACATTTGAGAGCGACATCGAGTCATAGATTTATTTCTTCCCATAGGAAATGATCTGTTCCAGGAAGATTTTGAATAGACTGCATGCTAAGAGTGTAAAATGAAATGAACCGCTATAACGCAAACACAATTAAATCGTAACTTTGATAAGGAGTGAAGGTCTTTTTACAAAAAGATGATATGCAGCTCACTTCCCGGTGTATCGTCCATTATTGTCACGTTATTCCCGCTTTAGTCACATTGTACTGAACTGCCGGGACGGAGACTTTCGCCACATTTCTTCCACAATAAGTTCCAGAAATAAAGGCCGAATTTGTAGTTCTGGCTAAGTCAAGACCAAGCCTGTTTTAGGAGTTAAGTCTCAAACTTTGGAGAATTAAGACTTGATCACAATTAAGCGTTGAGTTCAAATTTAGATTGAATCCCAAAAATTACAACATTCGATGTTCTACTGTAGACACGCACCACTTTCAGGAACTTTGGTTACAAGTACACTGTACTAATATTCTGCTCAGTGACAGACGGGACGCCTACATTCTTCAGTTAGGCTATGGTATCTAGTTACAAGTGCGAAATGAAGGCGCAATTTTTTTGGTTCTGTCTGTTGAATAAGGAAAATAACTGACATGAGTGTGCAGGCAGCTGCAGAGTAAAGATTCAAAGCCACCGGAGAACTTTGAAGAATAAGACAGATGATGAAGATTCTCTCTCATTGTCCCGTCTGTTGCGCAGACATCACAGCCGATACGGCGCTCTCCTTGGACGGCACCGGTCGCCTAGACTACGCCCTCAAGCAGGGCCCCAAGCGTGACATCCTGCTGAGGCGGTCGCTGCAGGGCGGGACCCCTGACCCCATCATTCGCAGCAGTCTGGAGGTCAAGTTCAGGACGCGTGGCAAGAGTGGGACGTTGCTGCACGTGCAAGAGAGCAGTAACTACACCACTGTTAAGGTAGGAGCGCAGACATTGGATCATTTCAGCAAATAAACTCTCCTCCCACTTGTCTGTACTGTTCATGTATCACCCATCATTTCCACGCATGACTTCCATGAAAGCAGCAAACAGGCTGGTGCTTTGGTTAAACAGCATAAGATTGATCCGACTTAGAAATAATGAAAAGCAACAGCTCTGGAATCAAATGTTTTCCAAGGGAAGTCAATGCCCCTGAAGTATTGAAAATGATCACAGGCGGAAGTCTGGAGTTTGACTTATCAACGCCAAGGACCAAAAGCGGTTATTATGAGGGGCGGCCCAGTCGACAATATGTGAAAATACACATCTTGAATATTATATTGGCCTTTTTCAGAAGGATGAAGTCAAAAGACAAGTAGAATGCCCACTTTACACTTAAGCAGTTAAGACTACGTCAAGACCAAGACTGAGATATTAAGACCAAGACTTTTTTAGGAGTTAAAACTAAACCAAGATTTTGGCAAGTTAAGACTGACTTTGAGGAGTGACTTTAGGGTGTTAAGTCTACAACAACACAACAGTTTCCTGGATATAAGACCTAGATTTTGAGGAGCTAAGATGAAGATATTGATAAGTTAAGACCAAGTTAAGTTAAGTTCAGGTCTGTGTGTGGGTACAACCAAGGCCAATACATCCATACCCAGATTTTGAAGAGACCAATTCAAGACCAAAGGCTCTATTTTCGTGACTAGCGCAAGTCCAGCGCTGCGCTTGGTGTATCTCTGCGAGGAGGCGGGTTTTTAATTTTGGCGACTAGCGCGGCCAGCATATTTAAAAAAGGGTCTCTCTGGGCCTCATGGGCGTGAACACAGACGACTTTATTCGCCACCAATCAAAGCGGCTTCTTTCATTCATTCCCTATAGTGAGGCGCAATGGCGATCTCGCATGACGAGAACTATCCGTGCATGACTGGTGCATTGTCACTTGGCCGGTGAGGCAAAAGACAACGTGATTAAAATACAGTATGAGCTGGTGATAATTGCAAGTGACTTAAATATGTCAGTGGGCCTGAAGAATTTATCCCCACCCATGCACGATCATTTCTGACAGATGTACCAACTCTGTCGGGATGTTGAATGACAAGTGTGAGTTTGGGAAATACCGGATTAAATAAATGATGAAAAATAAATGACCAAAACTCTGTCACCCTCCCTCAGCTGAGGAACGGCAACATCCACTACATCTCAGACGCAGGCGTGGGCGGCAAAGTGGAGCGGACCATGGGGGACGTGGTGCTGTCCGACGGTCTGTGGCACACACTCCTGCTGGTTAAGAACGGCTCCACCACCTTGATGCAAGTGGACAACAGCCACTCTCGTGTCATCCAGCATCCCACCCAGGACTTTGGAGGTCTTGGTGTCCTCACCCTTTCCCTCGGAGGGATCCCACGTGGTCCCGCACAGCAGAAAACTACGACAGGTGAGGTTCTCCAGAGTTTGTTTGACTGAAATTACAGTGCATGTCACACAATTAAGATTTGTTTGCTATCAAGTGGCATAATTGGGATATGCGTCATGTAGGGCTGTCACGATCGTATCTTTTTAGAATCGATTATCCGATAGATAGATAGATAGATAGATAGTTCGTCGAGTACTCGAGTAATCGCTGCCCCCCGTACTACTAACATGCATTTTATTCTCATTTATGAGGGCTGGACTTCTATCCTAAAACTGCGTATGTTGGTACATCATGTTATTGTTGTATGTTATTATTGCATATCTAATAGTGTCTTAACAGTCACTTACAGATGCTCCTCTGTGATTTTTAGCAAAGTTTATCAGTGGCCCAACACTGTGTCTGTCTGGAATAAAATGCCCGTGTGAAACATTGGTTCCGGCGGCGGCGCTAACATGGTGCCGGGTGGAACCAATTTTTTTTGGGGGGGGTGTCCCGGCGGCAACCTATTTTTGAAGTAAACGTAACAGAGTCATTGGATTTTCTCCCCCCCCCCAGCCCTAGCGTCATGGCAGTGTAAATTTACAAAAAAAAAAATGCATGAAATCGGATATCTTATGATCGGAATCAGGCCGCTTCCAAATGTAGATCAAAATACAATAAAATATCTGCCAGCACGAGTGCAGCGTAAATGCACAGATTGGATATTGGATACCCCATCAATGCCAATTTGATGTCATCGAAACACACACTTCGTCACTTCGTCTGCCCAACCAACTCAAATAAACCCTGCTGTAAGTCGAAACTACAGTGAACGCATGGACGATTAAATATGGACCAAAAATGCAACATTAGAGGTTTTCAAAAAATCCGATATAGACATTAAAAACACAAAAAAAGTACACGTAAGAACATCCAGTTCTTGCATGTTAGGTATCACTTTGGTTCACCCCAAAGAAATGAATTCATCATCTGTTTTTCCATCTAACAAGTTTATTTCAGTTTGACACGGCTGAGATTTACCTGCTTTGAATTTACAGTAGTTGAACAAATGCTGCTTAGTCTGAATATCAATCACAAACAGGCGGGAAAAAAAGACCAAATAATAACTTAATCTGACTTCACCTTGGAGCGCTTTGCCTTTGAGGACTTTTGGTGTTTTTGTCTTTTGTTTCCTGTGTTTTTGAACTGAATCACAGATCAGATATCCTTGAGGCTGTGCTGAGGACAGTTAGGAAAAGGTGAAACAGAGTGTTTCCAGACAGACGGAATGCAGCATCGTAAATTTCCCATTTTTCGGGGGATGGAACACAAATTGAATGCCACAGACTAATATGGTAAAAATCATGATTTGTTGAAGGAGGGCATATTTCCGAGCACGCAGACTCCCTACCAACAAACTCTGATCTCAGCGGTGCCGTGCATCTTCTGTGTTAAACGATCAAACACAAAATGGCCTGACTGTGACTGCAATGAATTCAATAAAAAAAAAAAAAAAAAAAAATTTAAAAAATAAAATAAAAATAAAAAATATATATATATATATATTAACATTACTGAGGTTGTGTTGTTTGACAATACACAAAGCCAGAGATTAAATTACATACAGACACACTCATCAAACACAGATGTATGTCTGGGAGCTGCAACAGCTCAGACTATGGACTCTCTGTTTTGGATGGAATGCTTTCCATTTTTCTTTATGTAAATCAGCAAGTTAAGCATGTATTTGTTTTCTACCAATTAGCTGTCCAAACAGTATTCCTTTTGTTGTAATTAGAGCTCCCAGTTCCTGTTTGTTTGAGAGGAAATGAGCAAGCACCAGCTCTAGCAAATCAATCAGCGCTGATCTCGCTTCAGGAAACTGTTGTGTCCTCCTCGCTTCTAATGGCTGTTTGTTTTCGCCCACTTTTTTTGTCCGCAGGTTTCGATGGCTGCCTGGCCTACGTGAAATACAACGGCGAGAACCTGCCTTTCGCCGGAGAACACAGCCTCGTCGCGTTAATGAAGACCAGTCCGTCTGTCAAGATCGGCTGCAGAGGTCCGAATTTGTGCGAGAGCAGCCCATGCTGGGATGGCCTGATGTGCATCAACCTGTGGTACACGTACCAGTGCGTCCCACCCGGCGACTGCGCCTCCAGTCCCTGTCAGAACCACGGAAGCTGTGTGCCAGAACCCCGTTTGGGTTTCACCTGCGTCTGCTCCGAGTTCTACACCGGAAAGACGTGCGAGACCCAGGTGGCCTGCCTGGGTGTCCAGTGTCCTCAAGGGACCAGTTGCAAGACAGCCAACAACGGCGGCTTTGTCTGTAGTCCAAACCCAGCAACGGAAGCAATGGTTCTCCCTATTTGGGCGGTCCCCGCTATCGTCGGCAGCTGTGCCGCGGTGCTCGCCTTGGTGGTACTCAGTCTCATCTTGTGCAACCACTGCAAGGACCGCAACAAAACCAAAATGCCAAAGGACTCTACGGAGAAGAAACCCAAGGAGAAGAAGAAAAAGAAGAAGAAGGGCAGCGAGAACGTGGCGTTTGATGACCCCGATAACATCCCGCCATACGGAGATGACATGACGGTCCGCAAGCAACCAGAAGGGAATCCCAAGCCGGATATCATCGAGAGGGAGAATCCATATCTGATCTACGATGAATCCGACATCCCTCACAACAATGAGGCTGTCCCGAGTGCTCCCTGTGCCCCTTGTAATGGCCCGGAGGCCGATATCGAGCACTACGACATCGATAACGCCAGCAGCATTGCGCCATCCGACGCGGACATCATTCAGCACTACAAGCAGTTCCGAAGTCACACTCCCAAATTCTCCATCCAGAGGCACAGCCCGCTGGGCTTTGCAAGGCAGTCCCCGTTACCCTTGGGTGCCACCAGTTACACCTACCAGCCTCAGTACACGCAGGCACTTCGATCCACCCCGCTCAGCCACGCCCACTCAGCATGCCCCACACCGAACCATCTTTCTAGGCACTCCCCAGCCCCGTTTACCAAGCCCTCCACCTTTTACAGAAATACTCCGACCAGGGAGCTTAACCTGGCTCGTCGTGAGGGCAGCCCCCTAGACCTGCACAATGACATGTGCCAGCCGCCGCCCATGTTCAACTACGCCACCCGGCTGGGGAGGCGCAGCAAGAGTCCACAGACCATGGCCAGCCACGGCCACACGTCCCGCCCGGGGAGTCGGCTCAAGCAACCCATTGAGCAGATCCCCCTGGAGACGGGGCCCCCCGTGGGGCTTTCAATCGAAGAAGTGGAGCGGCTGAACAATCCGCGTCCTCGCAACCCCAGCATCTGCAGTGCCGACCACGGGCGCTCCAGCTCGGAAGAGGACTGCCGCCGGCCTCTCTCACGGGTCCGCAACCCCGCTGACGGCATTCCCGCCCCAGAGTCCTCTTCAGAGAGTGACTCGCATGATTCCTTCACCTGCTCGGAGATGGAGTATGACCGTGAAAAACCCGTTTCTTACAGCTCCCGGGTCCCCAAGCTCTCGCAAGTCAATGAGTCCGACGCGGACGACGAGGATTACGGCGGGAGGCTGAAACAGAGGCGGTACTCGAGCCGCCGGGCGGAAGGGGGACCTGGTATGGCCCAGTTGGCCCCCAATGAGCAGCACAACACCCTGCCTCACAAACTGGGCCCACCGGCCGGGGCCTTCAACTGGGACAATCTTTTGAGCTGGGGCCCCGGTTTTGGACATTACGTCGACGTGTTTAAGGACTTAGCCATGCTTCCGGAAAACGCATCGGCGAAGGACATTGAAATGAACAGTGGGGACGGCTCTGTCACCATTCTAAATGAAGGAGAAGCAGAACAATACGTATGAGACTATTTATTGTATGTTGTAGCTTATTGCGACGTTCGCCGCAAAAAGAACGTCGGACTGTGTCGGTGTTTTTGAATCGAAAAATAATGACGACTTTCAATGCAGTAAGGCAGAACCGACGGCACCTGAATTCACCTTGGAAAGGTTTTACCAGTCACCGTCCACCTGATCCATCATGCGTTGTTTGCACCCTTTGAAGAAGACCGCGTCTGAATTCAATTGACCTCCATACGTGTTATCTTGATGAAACGTTTCTGTTCCTTATTACCGATATTGCCTCTCCCTCGCAGCCCGAAAGATAAGACGCAAGATTCAATTAACACTCCCAGCTGTAAAACGAAACAAAACTCCTGTTCATTCGTTGTCGGTCGAGCTTTAATTCCCCCACAAAGGAAGCATGTGCGTTTTGACGGCGTCGCACCTTCGGACTCCGCGTGAAAGTAAAAGCACTCCGATGTAAATCACGCCCATTCTCTGCCGGTTATCGCCTCAACGTTTGTTTTCTCACAGAAGGCTGGCTAATTGCTCCAAGAGTGACAGTGAATCAAGTCGCCTGCCTTACACACATTGGAGGATTGCAGCACGGGGAGAAATATGCTGGTTATTTTTGTTTTGAGTGGTATCGTTTGCATTTCAACTTTTCTGACATTTTGTTTTTCAATCAACATGATGACATCTTTTGGATATTTTTTGAAATGACCCAAACAAACAAACAAACAAAGACTGTGTAAATTGTTCACACAATTCAAACGTGGACTCATTTGTCATTGGTGTATTCGTCCATTATGTTGATATTATGTTGTATGGTTGCTCTGTTTTTGTACTGTTTATTAACTTAAATTACTTAAGCTGTGTTTTTATGGATATTTTTTCATAAACCGAAATGTATGTTCTTACTTTCGGGGGAAAGTAAGGGTTAAAGACCTATTTTTTACATCTGTTACATATGTAACGTCAGTATTTTCCACTTTTTATGAAACTATAACATGCTGTATGCTTTGTACTTGTAAAAAAGCCAATAACAGAATAAAAAAAAATATTTATTTAAAGCTGTTTGGTGATCGTATTGCAAACCATTTGGACAAAGTCAGGGCAGACAGTCAGTAGTATTTCCAAAGTGTAAATTCACTCATTTTCCCTCTTTGTAGATTTTGGGGGAAATATTTGTTCAAACCTAATATTTTCCCGTTGTTTAAAAAACAAAGGACAGAAATATTCTAAGTTCCAGACTATGTAATATATAATAATATTACAAGAAAAAAAGGTATGAAGCCATATTATTCGGAAAAAATACAATTTCTAGCATTTCAAGAGTCATAGTTTTTGCGAAAATATGAAGAGAATACCACTAATATTCTGAAGTGGCGTTATATGAGACAAAAAAGTCATGATACGATGATAAACTCAATATAGGAATTCAAATAGCTGAAATATTACAAAAAGAAATTCTCAGAATGTTATGAGATTGGTTGCAATGTTGTGGAAAAAAAAGTTCCTTTGACATTAGTAACAATATTCAGAAAAAATTGATCACGAGAATAGTCGCAATATAACAAGGGGAAAAGGCTTCATTTTATGGAATTTGTTGCAAATTGCGAAAATAGTCCAAATGTTATGGAATAACGCCATAATATTATGACAAAAAGAAGTAGTACTATTACATTGAAAATGTCCTGATTTACGAGAATAGATTTGTAATTTTATGAGGAAAAAAGTTGTAATTTGTATGGAAATAGTTACAAATTGTGAAAACAAGTATAAATATTATAAATATTTAAAAAAAAATGGAATTTGTGTGAATAATGGCAGCGTACGCATTAGGAGAAGTGAGAATTTTATGAGAAAGTTTTTAATATGAAAAATACATTTACTTGTCACGTCAAAAATGACAAATTATCCCTGGAAATTTAGATTTGTATGTGATTCTTGAATAACATTGAATCTATGCAAATGGATAACTTGATCAAAACTGAAGCGACAGCTCCCAATTTTGTGCCACATTGAGATTTCAGCTACCGTTCTAAATGCACAAAATTTGAACATGATCCGGAAAACAGCAGGATCTGTGTTCTGAACGCCAAAAAAAACAAAACAAAACCCCCCAAAAATCGCTCTTGCCGAAATCCACGGAGATGCTGACGTCTCCCACGATATTTGACGATCCTGCGAGATTTTGCAACCTGTGCGATCGAAGGTGCGAACGAGGCGCCGTTCAACTTCCCAAAGAGCTCCCGCGGCGTTTCCCCCGACAACCCGCAAAATGTCATCAAACGTCTAATCCCCGTTCAAATGATTTCCATGTTGACTTTCGAAGCATTTATGAAAGCATGTGGCCCACAGAGCTGCTGCTATTGGCCCCTCGGAACAAATAGTTCCACCGCCGCCGCCCGCCCTCCCTCCAAAGCAATTTTTATGATGATTGATGATTATGCGCAGCAGCCGTAGCGCCTCCTTTTGTCTGCATTCATTCATCACTTCGCTTAATGTAAGAGAAGCAATGTGCCGCATTTGACTACGTATGTGCAAAAATAGTGCGTAAACAAAACCTTGACTTAAAGTCTCCGGAGGAATGAGGAGTAAATCAAAAGCCGTCCGAGTTTGTCTGCTGTTTTATGAATTTACAATCTAATTGCCTCCAAAACTGAATATCCTTAGTACATTAAGTACAGTTCTTTTCATCCTTTGTACTCTATCTGTCCAATTACGGCGATAACACATACAAAATTGACACATTAATCCAACTAATAATCAATAAATGTATCGTAGCAATTGCTATTAGCAGATTGTGCTAATGTATATGTATGTATATAAAAATCATTATTATTTGTTATTTATCGAGTCGTTATTATTTTATTGTTCCATATCGATTAACAATAAAAAAATTGTCATAAAATAAAGGCCTGAGTGGCAACGGATACTCGCTATGCAGTTGAATAAATAATCAATACATAAAACTATTGAATATTACGACTGTATTACTCGTGTTACTATTGTTATAAAATAGCATAAAAAATAAACGATTAAACTGACATCATAAATAGACAATAGTCATCATGACTATTTATTTATTGTGTCAGTTGATCTATTCATTATGCTATTTTATGTTGTGTTTCATAGTTTTATTTATTTGATATTCAACCGCCTAGCAGGCCTTTACTTTTGATAGCTTATGTATTTAAAAAATGCGCAATTATTATATCATAATATTAAAAACAATGTACTTTTTCTGAGGCTTAAATGATACCAATAACAAAAATAAAAACAGATAATATACTGTATTGTCAACCTTATTGCAATTCGTCTACAAATACAAAATGATACTTTTCCTTTGAGAAAATATGATATTTATACTTGAAAGCCTTTTTATTATTACAATTTTAAAAAAGTTTACATAATCTTTAATAATAACAGTTAGAATTGGATTAGTGAATTTCATTGGGTTAGGGTTAAAGCCATCGTAATGTCCGCTGGAACATGGACAAAGATGCAGACGTATATATCTCACCACAAAGGTTTAAATACATTAGCTTTGTTTATTTTGCTGCCTCATTACGACTTTGTTGTACTCGAACGCGTCATCCGTGCCTGTGAGCTGAATGAACGACATCTGCCGCGTGCGTCGCACTTTCCAAAAAGTTCTGGGAAAGAAATGCGATGGCTAAATTGACCTTGAAGATTGTCTAATGTTGAAATTATTGGACGAAATCAAATTAGGGCACGGCAGTGAGACACTCTGCTAATTGGTACCCTGGAGGAGAGTTTTTCCAAAATAATATCCTAATCTAAAACGCCGCTTGGGCTCAGATCCTCCTTGCTACATATAGCATGTACGCAATCATGAACCCATGTTACATAAATCGTAGTGTGACATAAGTAGTGAAACTATTCAACAAAAAGCAAACCCTATCCACATGAGGCTCATCACTAGTATTACTCCAGAATCCTTTATGTTGCTATCCAGACCCCAATTTTTGCAACTTAGCAGAGTTCTGCCGGGTCCTGAGTGCCTCTCAAGTTTTGATTAAAGTGGAAAATTCACATGCCATCCTTTTATCGGGTTTGCCTGACAGTTGAGACGGCTCTGCTCTGATTGGATCGCTCATCTTCCCCATTTTAAATATGGAAAAAAGCTTCCGTCTGTTTGGTTTTTGGCAAATTGCATTTGCATCTGACAGGACCGCCTCGTCAAAACAGGCTAATATCAGCAAAGCTTAAATAAATAGGCTGTATAAAGTGTATTTGTAATTCTTGTTCCTAGGGGCATTTTGGCATGTTATTAAAACACTAAAAGATGCATAATAATATACCAATTAAAGCTCCTTATTTATTGGCATTGCGCACTTTCTTATTACAGTATAATCAACCGAGATCGGTGTACTTAGCGCATCAATCCCGACGATACTGTGTGTTCAATGAACAGTTCTATTATCTAAATCCCCCCCCCCCCCCCCCCCCAAAAAAAAAACAGCACATTCCCATTGTGTGACATCGAGGCGGCGTCCTCGAACGTCAGCGCGAGACGCGGCGCATGCCAGTGTAAACCCACTTCGCGTCCACACAGGATGCACTCAGCTTGAGCAGGCTCCAAAAGCAGCTCCGCACGGTCCTTGTGTAAATGTTCCAGCCGCGCACATGCGCCGGTTGACTTCGGAGGCTTTCAATCAAAACGCTATAAGTCAACCTGTAGACACCGACTGGAGAAATATGACTGTTTTCAGACTAAATGACCGCTGCGACGATGGCCGTTTGCAAAAACAAAGCGAGTAGCGGACAATTTAGTATGACGTTTACGAAGGGCGAGGCCAATATTTTTCTACAAATCTATTGTAGCAGTTTGTTTTCCCACAAATCAATAATAAGGTTTGATTCAAATAATGGACAGTTAACAACAAATGCGTTGGACTAGCACCCAATATAAGATTTATGCCAAAAGTACATTTTCAAGTGAATAAAATTGCGAAAATGCTATTATTCTTGTAGTGACTTACAGTACTCGCATTCCTGAAAAAAATAAAATAAAAATGTTTTTGTGGTAGAACGTTTAATACAAAAAAAATCTCAAAACAAAAAAAAGTTGGATTATTACAAGATGAATTGCAGATATTTTTATATGATGTGAATAGATGTATATTTTTTCAAGAAAAAAATATTTTTGTGAGGAATTTTTTTTTTGAGATTTTAGTTGTTTCATTTGGTGAAATAAATCCTTATATTATGGGAATCATTTCAAGGAAAATAATGGAGTACATTTCCAAGGAAATGGGCCAGATTTCTGTCTCTAAAAAAAAAATGGAATATTACAAAGTTGTCAGTAATACAGTACATGAATACGTTCACATTTTTTTCAAGACAAAAAGCGTAATTTACAAGGAACCGATTCTCATTTGCAATGACGACCTGGCTGCAGTCAGCGGAGTAAAGCAGATAAATAAATACAGATACAACAAACTGAACAATGTGATATGTTACATATTTACATAATACATTCCATTCCATCATCGTATATGATGAACAAAAGGTTCCTAAGAGGCTCAAAACTGGTGCAGCGCTCATGTACACAGTATCCCTCGCTCTGTAATCTCCACTAACAACCCATAAACTTCCACCCCTACATACAAAGATGTTAGTCTCTCAGCCGAGAAGTACGTTGTAAGTTGTGTGCTACTTGACCACAAGAGGCAGTATAATACAGGCATCAAGACAAACGAAGAAGACTTTCACAACTACCGTAAGTGACTCAGTAAACGGCAGTAACATTGGTTATTTTTCAGAGGGTAAGCAATATATGCTTGTATTTCAATATTGTCCGTCTACATGTGTTGCTGCACTGTTTTGTGTTCAAATATCCGTTCGTTAAAGCGTTATAACACCGCCACACAGAAGCTCTTTGTTAGCCCATCTACATTCTTTCCCATTAATCGCTTGCATCAAGCTAGCAGAGTTGTGTACAATGCCGCGCAGCGTGTAATTCTCTTTGTTGTATGTTTAGTTTGACAGTAAACTTGAACCGTGAAGCCTCTTTTTGGAGAATTGCTCACTATCTGTCAAACTGTGACGTGAGGTGACTTCACTCACGCACTTGCATCTCAAAGTTTTGCTCTCAAGTTAAGGCAGAGAATTGTCAGAGAGATCAAATAAATAAATAAGAAATGGCACGGCGGCTCAATCGACTCACAATTTTTGCGGGACCGCGGACGATGAAGCGCGATATAGCGGAGGTTCACTATACAAGTTTTGACATCTTTGCAGCGGAGTTAAAGCAAGTGGCTAAAACATGTCGGCGTGCTAAATTGCACGCTGGCGCAGCAGTTTTCGCCACGCTTGTCGAACATCATTAAACGATGTTCTGGTGCGCGAGCGAGCGGTCGCAGACGATGAATGATCGCTTGTCGGCCGTGCGGTCCGGCGCGGGCTAAAAGCGGCGCTGCCAACGTCAGCAACGCTAGCAGTAGCGGATTTTTCAAAAGCGAGACTGCAGCGAACAGACGCGTCAGGCTGACCGGCGCAAACACTAAATCAGCAGCTTCTAATTAGGGCGTAAAATATCGCTGAAGTAGCAGAGTGTCACGGGGGCATCACAAACACACGGCGAGGCGCGGCGAGTCTGCGGCGTGAGCTCGTGACGACAATGTTTGCGCCTTTCTGGCCTCCGAATGCAAAACCTCAATGATTGAAAGTTACGACTGCAAGCGAGTCCAAATAAGACGGGACGGTCGACGCTCAACTTTCTTCCGACAGCTCTCTAGCGAGATCGCTTTCATGTGTTGAAAGGCTTTAAGCTGGGCGCATTACACACACACACACACACACACACGCACATGCACACCAAACTACACTGCTTCAATACACGTTAGCAAGGAAAGAGAGGCTGCTGATCACATGTCGAACATTTAAGTGGCTTTACAATACGGCTTCAGAGGACGAACACATGCAGGCCATGTGAGCGCAATATAATGTAGTCATTGACGCGACAGTACAGTCATTAATTTGAACTGAAAACAATGAGAAAGGAAAAAAAATATCATAAAAGAAAAAAAATTATATCATTTTTGGGGGGAAAAAAGTATTATAACAAAGACTGTTATAGGGGAAAAAAACTCTTAATGTTATGAGCTACCCCAAAAAAAAAAGGTAATCTTCCAACAATGTCAGATTTATTGCTAGAATAAAGTTAGCAGTAAGAACAAAGTTTAATTATTTTTTTTTAGCAGAAAAAAAAAACTTAATTTTGCGATTACAAAGTACGAGTTTGTTTTAGCAAAAAAAATTAATGATGAGAAAAAAGAAACCCTAACCCCAGAAGAAAAGAAATTGTAGATTTATTTCTAAGGAAAACTGTCTAAATTTTGTAAGAACGCAATTGTCATTTTTTTTAGCAATTAATTGTTGATGTTGATGATTTTTTTTTTTTATGTCGCAAGAACGATGCATTTTTTTTGAAAAAGATTAAAATAGAAATCAGTGACTCAAAGATTTTTGTCTAGAATTGAAAAATATACACATTGGATCAAATTCGTATTTTTTCAACAAAAACGTTTTTGTGAATTGAGAATTCTGAGAAAAGTCATTTTGTTGGGCTGCAAAAGTGAACTAATGAAAATATTTTCTTTATGCAGCCAGATGCATTTGACAAAATACGCAACCTACTTCCGCATTCGGCGAAACGGGTTGAAGCCGGTTCCGGTTCGAGGAAATGCGAAGGGGGTCTGACAAAGCAACCGTAGGGACTTTAAACATCTACAATGTTGTTTTTTTTTGTTTTAATGTTTACAATCCGTACTGTAGCGTTGGGAGGAGTGGACGCACACTTCCCGACATGCTTTGCGGCATGTTGTACACGCGATAATCAGGTGTCGATGTTAGTTGCAACAACCTCCGCGTCGCTTTCAATGTTTCGAGGAGCGAGGAAATTTGCAATTAAAAGACTCGAGATGAGCCCACACTCTCAACGTAACAGCCATTTCAAGCCAATCACGGAGCTCCTTTTTTTTTTTTTTTTTGCTCATTGGTGGATTTTCCCATGCCCTGCTATCTGTTCTCAAGTCTTAATCTTTTCACTCTTGTCTTTTCAAAGGGGTCTGGGCTTCATGCTAATTGTCGCTCAATGGCCCGGTTACCTCCTACTTCCATAATGCACCTTGTTGCTGTTGCTTTGCTCTTTGCCTCATTCACATGCGGCGGAGGGCTAAGCGGGATTGTAAACGCCTCGGGTGAGGGCGACACAAACTAAACTGAAATCAAAATGGAAGGTTTTCAATGAGAGTGGGGGTGGGGGGGGGGAAATAATAATAATCATTGCGGTGCTTTTGAAGTCTAAATGCAGCAACAAATTGTTTGACCAACATTATTTTACTTGAAAATTTGCTTTAAATGTCCATTTACAGAGTTCGAATTGCGTGACGTCATTTTAGACAGTATCAGAGAATAAAGTCACATTTTTGCACAAAGTCTGGATGTTGTGAAAATGAAGTCATAAATTGGCATTTTTACAACATAAACGTCAAAAGAGCAGTTCCAAGTGGCATGTTTGCACGCGCAAATGTGCTTGTTGTGCTTCCATTGTGTCTTAGGTAGGGAAATGTTGTGTTTTTCTTGTGTGCAGTTCAAGCCCTCATTGCTGAAACAACAGCGGCCATGCGCCATTAACATCAAGGCGATGCTTTGATCGTCTCTGGCGGAAAATATAGAAACAACAATTCAAATTGGAGCGCAAATAGAAGCCAAATTAGCAGAAATTGCTTCCACGTTGAAGCTATTTTAAATGCTTTGAGCGCCGACGCTTCATTTTAGTGCTAAATCGCTGTTCTAATAAAAAAAAAAAAAAGGGAAAAAAAAGTGGGTAAATATTTGCTTTTCGCCCCACACAAGTCTTTATCGAAGACAAGCGCCTGTGTCATGTGCAGCTCAGACTTTATGTACTACTTTTGTGTGTTTTCTCCAGTAATGAGGTTCGTTTGATCGAGTTTGACCTCTTACATACATTTTCAATATCTCACGATATTAAGAATTTTTTTCTTCTTCTCAGAAAATACAACTTTAATCCTTTGATGTTCAGTATTTTTTTGGGAAAACTCCAGCTTTATTCTCATTACATGAAAAACATCTCAGAAAAGAGATATTGCAATTTATTCCTCTAAAACATCTATTTTTCTAAAAAGCTAAAACTATCAACGGGATTTTTTTTTATTTCCCAAAACATTTTGAACTAGCTGTTTTTTCATTGAAAAAAAAATCTGACTTCAGTCTTGTAATGACGTTTTCCTCCAATAACACCACTTTAACAACATTATATTTCTTTCCCATCAAAAGTAAGACTTCATTCTTCTCACGTTAAGACTTTTTTCTCTCTCAATAAATCGCTTTAATATGGAAAATAAGGACTTCTTCAAATGCTATGTCAATCTAATAGTATTAAGACCTTTCCATCACTCAAAAACTATGAATTTATTCTTTATGTTTTATAAATAGTTGAATATTTCCACACCAACTCAGGCTGGTCTGTCCTCACTAAGCCTTGTTGCATGAACCGATGAAGCCTCCTCAGATGAGAGGTGAAAGTTCTTCTAAGACAACCAGAAAAGTCTGAAATGACCTGATGAATGAGAATATTCACAGGCAAGTATAGTACTATCGTGTAGTTTTAAAATGTGTAATGATAATACTTACAGAAAGTATACCAAACAAAAAAAAAAGAAAAAAAGTCTACACACCCCTGTTCAAATGCTATATTTTTGTGATATAAAAACATGAGACCAAGGTAAAGCATTTCAAAACTTCGTACAACATGTCCATTGCATATCCAATACTCTGACGGGAACTATAGCGATAATTTATTTCTAGTGTGGGTGTCATTTTAAAAGCTCCTTTCCACTTCAAGAATTTAGCCTGTTGAGCATTCGCAGCTGGAGACACGACATTCCAAGATCCAAGAGGAGCTGCATTAATTGGGCCAAAGCTGCAGGTGGCAAAAATTGTGTGGGATCAGGACGCTGCCTTGCAAAAACCTGGGTGGTTTCTCCATGAATGAGGAGGAGGGCTCCGCTTGTTTAGCGCAAATTCCATTTGGTGTTGACTCTTCAGTATCCCTTGCAGCCTAGCATTAAGCTCTAATGCATAAATAAGAGACGGACAGCGAGGCATCTGCTTACGTTGGCCGCCAGTGCGAATTCTCCAAGTTCAGCCGAGGGTCAGTCGTCGATGGGACCTTTGGAGAGAAAAAAAAAAAAAAAAAAAAGCTTCGACTCCGCTGTCTCTTTGAGCCGTTTTTTTTCCCCGTCATCGTTGCCACGTGGCCGGAATGAAGGGAGAGGCCTTGTTTGGTGGTTATTGCGGGACTTAAGTGAGGTGGTCTTCATGATACTGACCTTGACACGCCTCCTTACAGACTCCACCGTGACACAGACGAGATAAAGATAAAGAGGACTGTTTGACCCCCACTCCCCACACGAGAGAAAAGCTTTAGATCTTCTTCTTTCACATATTTTTAGATATTAAACAATGACAGTTTGATGCCTTCCATACACTAAAGACTTGAGTTACGTACTGGAAGGTTGCAGATTCAGCATTAGCAGAATATCAAAATATAGTCGCAGTCCAATGAAAATCATGTATCTCCATGGTTTTCCCCTCAAAGACATCCCGGACCCTAACCCTGGCTCATAATTTGGATAGACTGCGGAATCTAACCCTAACTCCAATTGCAACGCTATTTTTACAAAGCCATTTTTAGACACAGTATTACGTAATGACAGTTTGACGCCTTCCTTGCACTACAGACTTGAGTTACATACTGGAAGGTTGCAGGTTCAACATTATTCAAAGATCAAAATATAGTCGCTGTCCAATGAAAACCACAAATATCTCCAGGGGTTTCCCCTCAAAAGAAACCCTCATGGGTCTTCCACAACACACTTGGCGACCCAGCTCAAGTTTGCCATATTTGTCGCTGGTTGCTAAGCAACAGAACAGGACCAGTTTGTTTGGACCTTAAGTACACTGCAGTTTGGCAATATGGATTTTGTTTAAGCTTCCTTTATTTATTTCAATGACTGTATTTAAAATTTGAGATCTTTGCTTATCCATTCTTTTGGCTTTGGATTAGGGGGGCCCCAGGGTGTTTAGAAACACTTCGAACTGGGGGGATTGATTGCAGGTTCAATCTTCTCAGATCAAAATATCATTGTCCAACGTATCGCAAAAACAACAAACGTGACTCACGTACGGGTAGTTTTCCACATACAGTAGAATCTCTTCAATCAGACAACCCTGAAGATAAGGTAAAAAAAAAAATAAGAATAATTGTTCATCTCTGCTTGGTCTCATATTCATTCATCCATCCATCCTTTTTCTGTACCGCTTTTTTTTTTTTTTTTTAAATGTCAAACCCAAATGGATTCAGGCCGAAATAGCAGAACTGGACTCACCGTTGCAATAATTTTGGAGGGGAGAGCACATGATTCTGTTTGATTGTGGTTATTTTTTCGTTTATACTTGAATGATTTGTTAAGACATGATGGTAAAATAGCTGCTGTGTGAGGGCCTCGTCGGATTCATATGGTAAAAATTGGGTGTTCTACCTCTATTACTATGGGAACAAGTGTTTTCAAATATGAACACATTTTCTTGCTATGTAAAAAAAATTTAATCAAATATATATATATATTTTGGAAGCATATTTAATTAAAAACACTCACAAAATTGGAGCCAACGCTGAAGAGAAATGTGGAAAATGAGACTCAACTTAAACGTGTCGTGCATATTCATTCATAAAAAAAAAATATTACAGTCTTTTTAATGTATCAATCACAAATGGTCCAGCTTCTACAATTGGAACAAAATCTTAGAACATGGTTGTGGTTAAAAGACAATCCTTAACTGTATTTGCATCATGGCAAATACAGTATGACTGCAAAGTGGCGTTAATTGACAACCTTGTCACAAAGAATTGCCAACAAAAGCATCACAATAATGGACGTTTCACCACATGCGCGCCTCAGTAACGTCCGCTCATAGGTGGAGATGACCATGAAGTCATTTCTGGACATGTTGGCGAGCGAGTGACCGACGAAAACAGGCAAAGTGGAGGTTCTTATTATTCTAACCTTCTTCGCCCAGGACTGACAACAAAATATTGGAAGGGGATGAATCCGTATAAAAAAGAAAGGAAAAACCGCAGGAGAACAAAAGATGCCTTGAGTCAGACGGATGACTGGGTCTCAGAGTGTGGGAAAAGGCTAGCAGTCCACGGAGTATGTAGACCTCACAAATCGATTATTTCCCTCCCAACTGGCACCATTTGATTTTGCGTCACGGCAGCGTGAAGAAAAAACAAACAAACAAAAAAAACATGCTTGTCATCGGATATTAGCAGATCGGAAATCAGGCCTCTTCCTAATTCCTACTTGCTATGTAACTTCCATCGGTATTCGCTTCTGCACTGAACTTGTTCTAACTGAAGCTCAATCTTTGTCGTAATGCCACACCCGCCACATTTGATCAAAACCTACTGTGGATGCAATTTTAAATCAGGAGTCTAATTAACAGTTATTCCCGACCAATGTGCCACGGGAAATATCCCATTTTACCTAACTTGTCTGATAATTCTAATATACTATAAATAACTTTGTTCATCTATGTATGCCAGTGACATATAGTGACAGACAGAACAATTTCAATGGCAGGAGACACAATAAACGTGTACTCGAGCTACCTGTTGCCGTGCATACAACAGAATAATACTTTTGTGTTCACTAAACAGGCCCGGATTTGTGAGTACGTTGAGATGAGATCATCATTATTTCAGTAATATGCATGTGTGATCATTTTTGGGGGGTGGAGTGCCATGAGATTTTTCCACTTGAAAATATGTATTTTGGCTCCAAAAAGGTTGGGAAACGCTGGCCTAATACAGCATTTTCCATCGTATGACCCCAATTTATTTGAATGTACTCGCTTATTAGTCATGGCATGCATAACAAGTGAACAGGTCTGGCCAAATAAGTTTAGTTTTCTTGTTGGCATAGTAGTCTATTATTATGTTTTTTTATACAGTACAGTGCTATTTTTCTTTCTTAGTAAACGTGTGGTGATTGTTGCGGGTCTCGAAGGGATTCATGGCATTTCGATAAGAAGCATTGATTAGAGTTACGAGCTTGGTCACGGAACGTGTAAGTCGAGGTACCGCTCGCTGTATGTCGTCACCATCGTGAACGGAGAACCCCCTGGAACGGTTTCAAATGCGGTGGTGATCCTCGGAGGAGTTTGTTTAAGTATGACCCCATGAAATGTCAGAAGTTTTTTTTTTCAAACAGCACGTTCAAACCAAAATGTCAATTATTGGTTCTTCCATTCATGGTATCGAGGTTATCTGAGATCGTCTGAGTCCTTGCAGTTTAGAGAAGTCGGCTTGGCTTGAATATTATATATATAATATGCGATCAAATCCAGTGGTCTTGGAAAGTCTTGTGAAGACCCTCCAAACGCTGCACCTGGTTCGTATTCCACCCTCGCAAACTGCTTTCTTTGGACCTCGCATCTTCCTCTTCTTGGGTTTCACCTTCTCGAGATCTCAAATACACTTCGATATTTGGGGGGGGGGGGGGGGGGGCTAGCTTGCCTTTGGAGGGAGGGGTGGCGATGTGAACCGCCAGTGCATTTGGAAAAGAGATTTATTTGGATTTGGCAGCGGGTTCTGTCCTGTCACGAAGAGGTTCAGCAGCTGTGAAGGAAAAGGAAAGCAGCAGTCTATAAAGAAGCAATTATGGGACCCATTAATGCTTTTGTTGTACCCACCACTTGAACAAGTCAATCTTGGATCGCTTTCAGGTATTTTTATGAGGCTTCTTCAAAGGAGGACCGCGTTCTCTCCACGTCTTTACCGAACAGTGTCATCGAACACGTCGTCTGAACACGGGCGTACACTTCAATCCAAGGCTGCATTTAGTTTTACTACTGAGCAAAAAGAGGCGGCTTCGAGGTTCGCCGTAAATTCCTGTGCCTGCCATCATTCTGAGCAAGGGCACATAAAATGAAGCGTGATGGGTTCACTTGTCCTCCTAAACGTTCCTCTGACAGCGGCGGGATGGAACGCTCGTCTCCCTGGCAAAAACATCATCATTCATCAGCGATGTGGACATTGTCAAGACTGATATTTAAAAGCTGGACACCATGATGACTCTTAGATTCCTTCATATCCAAGCTACAGTGGTCCTGCAAAATGATGGAAATGCTCAACGTCTGAATTCAAATCAATGAACTAGCATACACTAGCACTGTCTGTTCCTTAGTCCTGCGACATATTAAGTCGTGAATATTTTCCACCAGTCCCTAAACAAGTTTCCAGAATTGTTCGAAAATGTTCTGCCCTTTTGAAACGCTGATCCAGACTAGTGTGGTTTCCCAACTTTATCAGGTCAACTCGTGTTAGGAATTTCTACAATTTCAAAAATATACCATGCATCACTATATGGTCAGCATGTACTTCGTGATACGGAAGACAACAGAACTGTGATTTATCGAAACAAATAAATCACAGAAGCCCTTTGTACAAAAAATGTGTGCCTGCATGAAAACCCCACAACGGAATAATCTGAAAGTGACAAAATAAACATTTAAAAAAATAATAACTAATGAAGACATTGCTTTTGAATGGCAGTACAAAAGACTTTTTGAAAATTACGGTAACCATTAGGGAATATTTTGTTGCACAATTACTAAGACTTGTGCACCTGTCAAAAGTGCTTCAGCTGTCTCATGTTTGAAGGACCGGAAGCGTCAGCTCGTTCACGACATGTTTCATTGGATTTAGTTCTAAACTCATCGAAGGCTACTTCTCCTCATTCTTGCATCTTTTTACCTGTGTTTGTGGTCTTTACATGTTGGAGAACCCATCGGACCCACGAGACCAGGTTTTTTGACACTCGGCGGCACGTTTAGCTCCAGAATGTCTGGATAATCTCGAGATTTCATTGCAGCCTGCACAGATTTAAAACAGCCTGCGCCAGTTATAGCGAAGCAGCCCCAGAACCATGACAGTCTTCTTTCTGTAAACAGAGATTTAACGCGACTAGCCGAAAAGCTCCAATATTGTCTCATCTGTCCAGTGGTCACTCTCCGACAAGCTTTGCGGCTTGTCAAAATGCATTTTGGCAAATTCCAGTCTCGTCACTGTCAAGTTATTTCAGTGACCACTGTGGGTTTTTCTTTCTTTAACGGAAGGGCACCAACGCTTTGCATGTGTACAACATTCATCAACTAAAGTATGAAGGATGGTCAAGCCTTCAAGAACTAGACACCTGACTCAACAGTTGACACTCGCGAGGATTTAAGTACAAAGCTTTTAACAAGAAGAATGAAAGAATCTCTTTTGAGTGAGTCATCAGAGTATGATGCTCAATTTGCGGATCTCTCCATGTTATAAACAGGTGGCCAGTCACTTCTCTTGATGGCAAACTGTGTGAGAAAAGTTATTAGATCTTGTACAAAAACCACATTCTTAAGCCGAAAGAGGCTCTACCTTCCGTCATGTTAAAAGACACGTAACAGTTAGAGGTCAACCACCACACCAGTCCACAAAGACGCACTACGCTACATGCAAAAACCTTGGCCGGCACCCCCGCCACCGAGATGATTTAAGGGTGGTTTTCCCACAAATCCCGACACTTTGGCGCCAGGCACGTAAGGAAGTCTGCACTCCCGTTTGCTTGCATGAATTAGACGTGGGAAAAAAAAGATGACTGCAATCGGAATCAGCTCGTTGACGAGGTGATGAAACGCTTCCTTTATGGAGGGTCCATTTGTTCAATCCAGAGCCAGCGCTTTTCCAAGGTGAAAACCTTTTAATTATACCCATAAGTGACTTGTTCTTTGGTCAAGTAGGTGGTTGAGTAGCTTTTTGAGAGAGTCCTGTCAGATCAAGTGCCTTTCTTTGCCAACCTGGTCAGCGGTTTGAGGCACTTCACCAGAAACTCAATGTGTTTGCGGTTGGACTGCTCCATTTCTTCATTTTTTTTTCCAAAAGTGTGTGAAGTTTCAGGCCTGGATGAAGAGGGTCATGAGGGAGCAGCCAAGAAGGCCTGGGTTTTCCTGGCACACAATGGCAGGAAGTGCCGCCACACTATAGATGGAAGCTGGAATAGCGCCGCAACCCAACAAAGGGCAAGGCCAAGATTCTTACTATAATAATGGACACGAATAATAAAAAAAATATATATATCAGCACTGTTGTACATTGAGGCTGGAGTTAGTCATTTTTTTATGCAATAGAAAGTCAAGTTTAAAAAAAAAAAAAAAAAAAAAGTCTGTCAAAACTTTGCAGAGACTCGTTTGGATTCCAATATTAATGTTAATATCAATTTAAAAAAAAGAAATGACATTTGAAGCTGTGGTAGCAACTTAAGCAACTTAACACTTACTCCTAACCTTAAGCCAAACCATTATTATTACTTTAAGCCTAACCCTTACTGTTGCTCCTAACCCTAAAAAACGATTCCTTTCGCCACGTCTAACCTTACGATTACTACTAACACTGACGAACCCCATGTTGAAACTTTACCCCTAACAAACCCCAATTCTTACACAACACTTAACCCCAATTTGAACCCACACTCTACTCCTATAATGCTTAGCCCTAACCCTTACTTTACTCTTAACAAACCATAGCACTAATACTTAGTTCTAAACCTAACAAATGCTAATTGGAACCCTAATTCTTACGATGCTTCCATGCATCACTTTCACGTGGTAGGCCGCAGGTTGGCGCAGGGACAATGGTGGCACGGCGCAAGTTTGCCCATATTTGGCACTAGTACCTAAGCGACCGAACGAGAAGCAGCCTGGTGCCTTTTTTTGCTGGTTTGGACATAAAGCACACCGCAGATCAAATATGTATTTGTCACTGTTATAACAGAAAGCCCTGGCGTAGCTTCTAATATGGAGGAGGGGTCGTGATACAGGTGAAGCATGTGTGGCTGCGGCCAGGTTTACATTGAGCCTGAGCCTTATATTATTATCCATCCATCCATCCATCCATTTTCTGAGCCGCTTCTCCTCACTAGGGTCGCGGGCGTGCTGGAGCCTATCCCAGCTGTCATCGGGCAGGAGGCGGGGTACACCCTGAACTGGTTGCCAGCCAATCGCAGGGCACATCGAAACAAACAACCATTCGCACTCACAGTCATGCCTATGGGCAATTTAGAGTCTCCAATTAATGCATGTTTTTGGGATGTGGGAGGAAACCGGAGTGCCCGGAGAAAACCCACGCAGGCACGGGGAGAACATGCAAACTCCACACAGGCGGGGACGGGGATTGAACCCCGCACCTCAGAACTGTGAGGCTGACGCTCTAACCAGTCGGCCACCGTGCCGCCTTATATTATTATCATATATATATTTGGTTCGAAGTCCAAACTGAATAAAAATGCTCCACATAAACACCTCAATCGGAACAAACAGGCTGAAACCGAATGGAATTTGATTCTGTTTCACTGGGATAGAATATTTGAAAAACATTTTTGTCATGTAAACGGAAAATTGGAATGCTGTCAAGCTGTGTTCTTTCTGTGGTGTTTTTCATTTTGAGGCAAGACTTTTATTGTTAAAAATGTTACAATCATATGTTTCTCCCACTTTTGACCAACCTGGTAGATTCAAAGCAGTAGAGATTTCCATCCATCGCAGTGCTTCCTCTACCACGTCACGGTGTGACGTTTGTCTGGTCTCCCATAACTCGGGACACTGCGACGCTGTATTCATATTTTCTTCCTCCATTTTCTCCCCCCAAATTTCTTTTCTGAAATCACTTGGCTACCAACTCTCCAAGTGGATGCGCCGAGATGTTCTCAAAGAATTTTGCATTTTTTCCAATTTGGGCACGTCAAACCCTAAACCTTACTCTTACTCAGAACAAACACTAGTTTAGCCTAGCCCTTACATTACCTAACCTGTATAGTTAACTATCTCAAACCATTATCCTACCCATACCTTAATCCCTAACCTTAACCATTAATCTACTCTTAAAGAAAAACCTAAACCGACCCCTAACTTTTACTCTTTGCCCTATCAAGACATTATCTTGACTAACTCCATTTTAAACCTTAACCTTTATTTTACTCCTAACCCTAAAAATCCGCAATTTTGACTCTACTCTTACTTAACCCTAACCCTTACTCCTAACACTAAAGAACCTTGACCAATAACCTGACACAAATATAACATATATAAATACAAAAACATAAATACACAAATATACAATACAAATCTAAATAATTGGATAAAACTGGACACCCATTTGTTAGGCATATTAAGCCATCCGAAGAGTTCTGTAATGTGTTATTTTCTCCAGAGAGTAAGGCCATTCCATTCATTTGTTTTTCACCCTCCACAATTTTTTTCTCAGAAATGATTATGCCGAAAAAGAATAATTGGACTTGGTTAGTGTACTCAGTGTCGAAGCCTTGGAATAAATGAATATTCAATATTGTTATCCTGATGTGCACACAACTTTAATTATATCTGAAGAGGAAATTGGGTCAAATTCTTTATAGAACACCACAAATTCAAAAGATAAAACATAGCACCGGTGATGATGCTGATGATGATGATGATGATGATGATGGTGCCACAAGTAATACAATTATTTGTACTTTTTGGAGTCGGTTTAACAGTTCAACATGAACAACTTCTGGAAGAGGCATGACATCAATAACCTTGTACTGGCCTCGCCCGTCCATCACTGCTGCTGCATAACAACTTCACAACAAAAAAATGTCAACTGGGGCCTCGGGCGTCATCCCCTCAGAAAATGTTTGAAATGAAAACAAGCTACCTCTGGTTTATAGTTTAAAAAATTTGGATCTGTATGCTTTTATATTTAGCGTATTTCCTATAAATGTATTTTGCTTTAAACTCCAGTTGGTGAATAATATATATTAATTTTAATCAACTATTACATTAGGCGGCACGGTGGACGACTGGTTAGAGCGTCTGCCTCACAGTTCTGAGGACCGGGGTTCAATCCCCGGCCCCGCCTGTGTGGAGTTTGCATGTTCTCCCCGTGCCTGCGTGGGTTTTCTCCGGGCACTCCGGTTTCCTCCCACATCCCAAAAACATGCATTCATTGGAGACTCTAAATTGCCCGTAGGTGTGAATGTGAGTGCGAATGGTTGTTTGTTTGTATGTGCCCTGCGATTGGCTGGCAACCAGTTCGGGGTGTACCCCGCCTCCTGCCCGATGTTAGCTGGGATAGGCTCCAGCACGCCCGCGACCCTAGTGAGGAGAAGCGGCTCAGAAAATGGATGGATGGATGGATTATATTAACACAGCAGTCCAAAACTATGCTTGTTAAAAGAAAGGCTTTACCCTCTAATAGACTACAACAATTATTTAAAAAGAAAAAGAAATCCAAGAAATTTCATATTTCCAAACCCATTTTGTCCCTATTGTTTCACTGATTGAAAAAAATAATGAAATCTTTTGATTGGTCTTCAATTAAGTTAAAAGCAGGAGGGAACAAGGCGGGGGTGGGGGGGGGGGGGGGGGCAATAACAACATCTTGTTGATTTACCTGCTGAGAATAGTAATTATTCTATCAGCAGGAGATGAATGATACTTCTAATTTATGTTTGTAATAGCCCTGCTTCATTACTTTAAGATGAGCCGCAACCAACATTTTAGAACTTTCTTCTTTTGTCCTGTGGCAGAAAACCAAACCTGCACTTCAAATGTACAAGTGATATTTGAGCACGTATAATGTGGAACACAAACATTGTGCAGCAGCTGTGCAGAGGTGGATGAAGCTGTTGGTCTGACAGATAAGGTCAAAAATAAACACGCCACATGGCCGCCTCTATCGTTGACTTCTAATATAGATTCAGGCGTTGTGTTTGGAACGTGCACCGCTGCGTTGGCCGCGATCGTTTTTGATGTTTTCTTTGTAACCTTTTTAAGAGCTCTCGTTTGATACGCATTAACCCTTGGGACTACACATACAGATATGCATCTTTTGGATGTCAGATGTTTGTATTTGAGTGGAACCTAGAGGAGAAAGGTAAAGTGGAATGCATAACAGCACAACGGAATTTAAGTGAAACTTTCAGGAAAAATGTGCCTTTAAAGTTGCACAAAATCCAGCAAAAGCCCAGTATCAAAACGGTGAACTTTGTATTGGCTTTGTGTGGCTACTTTCATCAATTATTCATTACAGTGGGTCCTCATTTAGTTTAGCTCCCCTACGGCGCCCACCAACCCAAAATTTGGACGTAAGTCAAGTCACTAACCTATGCTAGCGTAGTAATAAAGTCATAATTTTAGTACATATTTGTGTGAAAAACACTCTTAGGCCATAAATATATATTTAAAAAAAAAAATGAAATACAGGAAATACAACAGTAATCGAGTGTGCGTTCTTGTGCAAATTAGTATATTGGGACTGTCGTGAACCGAGTACGCTATTATATGTTTAAGAAATTACAAAACTTTTTGTCTTGAGCTGCTACACCTCCATTGTTGTCCTCTGGCGCCCTCCAAAGGAAGGCATGCCTCACTGGTTGAAAAGCGCTGGTATAATTTCATATTTATCTGGGTGTATTGCTTAAAATAGATCTTGCAATCTCTCTATATAACTAAATTACTAAGTCAGAATGAGCCGTAGTTTGATCACTAACCTACGCAAGTGTAATAAAGTCATCATTACAGTAAATATTTGTATGAAAAACATTTGGAATAAATACATTTTAAACAACACAATGAAAAAGGAAGTACGGTGGAAAATGAGCATGCCTTCTTGTGTCGCTTAACCACATATTCTTACACCGTCCAGCAAACTAGTTCATTGTGTGGCGTTTGTAACCTCGAAAATGTTCCATGTTGGGACTGCCGTTAACCAAGGACCTCATTAATCGTTTAAGAAATGACACCCTAAAAGTAATTTCTGAGATTTTGCAAGATGTCTGAATAAGTAGCCCATTGGTTTGATTTTACATTTATGTTTGACATTCGACATGTTAAGAATGCTAAATGTTATGTTATGTTTATTTTTTTAGATCTTGCCAAGTCAAATTTTGCTGTTATTGGCATATCATTTAGCTTAAATTAAGTACTATATTCCTCAAGCCCAGCTTTTGCCGTGTTTCATCCGTTTTACTAATCGTAGGGGTTACACACTTCTTTGACTATTACAGAGTTCAAACTTTATGGTTCCACTGTATGCACAAATGTTGGTAATGAGGTATAAATAGAAAGTAAATCCAAGCTGGGAGGCGGGGGTGATGATTGGTACGTCCAAACACTAAAATGGGGGCAGCTGTCCGAGTCGCACTTGTAGCCGCAGTTGCTGTGGACTTTTAAAATAACTGTAGACTTTTGACAAAGCCAGTGTTTTTCTAGTGTTCGAAGAACTAGCAGACCTCATCCGTAATTATATTTAAAGACCAAAGATGGACTTTATTTAGGACGGAAACGGCCACCGCTGGCCGTGCGTCGATGGTTGATGAGTCGGCAATGGCAACATGTTCACGTCATCTCTTAAATATAACCCGTCCTGCGATGAAGCTACCACTCAGACGGGTCTTCTTAAGCAAATATGCGGGGCCTGTTTTAAGTACCTTAAATGAGAGCCGTCTGTTTTGTGCAAGACAATTTGGCAGCCCGCTCTGACTAGATTAAGATAAATGACAATGCGAAGGAGTTGCCAAACGAATGAACTAGCATTGTTAGTTTAATAAAGTTGAGTTTAGTGCAGCCTTAGGAAAAAACAACTCTGCAGTTTTTGCAGAAGAAGGCTTTGATTTTCACTTTGGCAGAGAGCATTGTTTAAATAAAGTTTAATTTTAACACAACAATGTGCGCACAAGATCTGGAATGTATTTTTATTGACTTAAACTGGGTTTGATTAAGAACCATGCTTGGGCATTACATTTTGGATGTAAACAAATATTCTCAAATCTTTTTTTGTGTGTGTCTATTTTGGGACACCAATTGAGTGTGTGAATCTCACATGGGGCTCGGAACGATAATTGTTATTATTATGGTGTGACTCACTCGGGGCAATCATTAGCTTAGCTGGTGGATATTTCTGGCCGCGTACACCTGTTTGCATGTTAAAGGCTAATTCATAAATCTTTGAACACTGTACCGCGTAAGGAATGGATCACAGCCATTAAACGGGTCCATCTGGACAAATACATTTGTTGGGAGAATTTTCTAGGCTTTCCCAAGTTCTCGCTCGCTATGCTAAATTAGCTCCATACCACTCCGGCTGTTTAAACTTTGGGGATGGAATTTAGGACAAAATGTCTTGCATCAGTTTTCAAAGGATGGACGATCCATTAAAGATCAATTGATTTAATTGCTGCTACTCTACTGAATGGGTCTCATGGGCTTTTACGAATTTGTGTTAATTCATCTTATGAGAAGCTAATTTGTCCCACTGTGTGTTAGAACTCAATACACTCAAACTGATCAACAATAAAAGGTTCGCACCTTGGGGGAGTGGGAAAACAGGACACTGGCATGGCTGACTCAACTAGCTAAAACACAAGCACAAAAGCTTTTTGACAGCAAAATTACAGATGAAAAAGTTAAGGTCAACACAAATCTTTAGTTGCATTTTAGAAAAATTTTACTGTAAAATATGAAAAATAAACTGTTACTCCAAAAATAGAATCCAAGCCGCAAAAAGCCGCAACTAAAAGCCCTAAACATATCCCCCAAACCTAAAACAAATCCCCAAGCCTCACCCAAATCTTAACCTAATTACTGACAAAACACGGTCAACCGAACTACTAAGAAGAACTCCACCTCTTCAACCCACCTAAACCCTAACCCAATCCTAAACTCTTAACCTCCTAATGCTAATAGAACCTAACCTCGAACTACTACTCTAACCATCTGACTTTAACCCACTAACCCTAATTTCTAACCCCAACATTAAAACCCACCCTAAACCTTAATCGTACTATACTCCTGATTCCTGACCCTAACCTAACCTAACTCCAAACCCACAAAGCTCTATTCCCAATTTTAATCAGAATAAATGCAAACTCTAAACCTAGCCCCTAACCCAAGCACCGTGACACTTCTAAACCTTCACTTAACCCAAATACAACCTACCATAACCAAAACCTAACCCTCATGTAATGCACACCCTTAACCATTACCCTAGCTTCACCAGAATCCAAACCCGTAACTGTAAATCTATCCCCCAAACCCACCCTACTTTAACCCTACACCAACACTACACAACCCTAATCCCTAACACTACAGTAATCCTAACCTCTACCCCACCTTAACACCCCAGTCCTACCACATCTTCCTTAACCTGACCCAAACACAAACCCAAATCCCACCCTAACCCCAAACCTATCCCAACAACTCTAACTCAACTCGCATATTGCATATTTTACTGTCACTATTTTTTTGAATGTCTCTTTTAAAAACCATGCGTCAGCGTACATGCGGAGTTTAGATGTCGCTTGGGTTGGCTGTTTACCACGCGGTTAGTTCAGCGTGACTCCATGCTCCTTGCAAGTGCTTTCATTTCACATTTGTGTTTGGCTGTTTGCCCCATTCATTAAATGGCAGAAGTGCATCGGTGACTGTGCCTCTTCTTGTTTTCACTTATCTCGTGCGGTGGCGTATCTGAAGATTGCTCGTAACAAACATTTTGGCTTGCAACACAAACCAAAACAAATGGACGAACGAATGGGCCGCATTGTTCTGCCTGTCACTGTCGGTCGCTAGCATAGACAGGTGAACAAAGATAAATTGCAAGTAAATATTTTCGGACTAATTATGTAAAATTGGATAATTTCCCACAACACATGGTCAAGACTCACTTACGCGTACATTTGAGTCTAGACTTTCTTTTAAAGTACGAAACAGTTTATCTAAGTTTGTCAGTTAAAAGTTCTGCTGTCCAAAAAACACCACAAACATTTTTAAAATCGACAGCTCCCTTTGAGAAAGTAAAGCCATCATCACGCAGCATTACAACATCGTAGCACAGGGACGCCAGTTAATTATTGTGAAAGTATACCGGCACTTATTTTCACAGATGACTGAGCTTGTCATGGTGACGCTTTTCCTGGCTTCAATCTGCCTGCTGCGATGAATGGCGACACAAAGCGCCATCCCAGCTCAATAACGTAGGATCGGGCCTCAAAAACAACCTTCGAGCGATGGTTCTCACACACACGGCGGCCCCAGAGGTTACATTCGTGAATTGATCTATAGATTGAGAGCCCAAATCCACCCCCCACAGCCCCCATGCCTGTTTGACGCGGAAGAAAGCGGTAATTAGCTCAAATGTCTGAAGAAATACACAGTCAGATGCTGGCCAAGAGACGAGGACGCTAGGTTTCATTTCCAATTAGCTCAGTTCAACGAACATTCCTACATCTGCTAATTAAGAGGTGAATTACATCAATGGTTCTGAAACTGGGGTCACCAAAATAATTTACAATACATTTTTATGTGGTATCATTTAAAAAAAAAATAAAGATTAAATGAAATTAAAAAAGAAAAACTATTATGGGAAGTGGCGTGTTAAAAAAAAAACTGAATTAGCTATTACTCCTCCCTACCTTTTGCTTTGGGGCAGTTAAATACAGATTTATGACTGCTTAAATCTGAAGAGAGATCGACAGGCAGATCGGCGCAGCATCTGCAGTGATGCGGACTTTGTATCGGTCCGTTGTGGTAAAGCCAAAAGGCAAAGCTCTCAATTTACCGGTCGGTCTACGTTCCTGCACTCACCTATGATCACGAGCTGTGGGTCGTGACCGAAAGAACAAGATCCCGGATACAGGCGGCCGAAATGAGTTTCCCACACAGGGTGTCCGGGCTCTCCCTTCGAGATAGGGTGAGAAGCTCGGTCATCCGGGAGGATCTCAGAATAGAGCCGCTGCTCCTCAGCATTGAGAGGAGCCAGATGAGGTGGCTGGGGCATCTGATACGATGCCTCCCGGACGCCTCCCTTTGTGAGGTGTTCCGGGCACGTCCCGCCGGGAGGAGACCCCGGGGACTACCCAGGACACGCTGGAGAGACTACGTCTTTCGGCTGGCCTGGAAAGGCCTCGGGATCCCCCCGGAAGAGCTAGATGAAGTGGCTGGGGAGAGGGAAGTACGGGCGTCCCTGCTAAAGCTACTGCCCCCGTGACCCGACCTCGGATAAGCGGTTGAAAATGGATGGATAAATCTGACATCGATGCACAAAGAAATGTAATATTTTTTTATGTTTTTAGGAAAAACTTTGACTTATCATTATATCATATTACAACTTTATCTTGGAAAAATCAGACTATTGTTGCAATATTCTGACTTATCAAGACAACTTACATTTTTGTTCTTGGAAAGATTTTTTTTTTTTTACCCAAAATAGGCAGCTTTTCCACATGGTAGTTATGTTGAATTGCCATTAGGATTATGAGGTGGTCCTTGGGAATATTTCTCCACTCTACACAAAAGGTTAGAGCACCACAGTTACATCATACAGAGTTTTCATCTCTAAAAATGTTTCGAGGGAAATGAGGGAACCTTTGCTTTCATTGCAAAACTGAAGCGACCCAAAAGCCTCCGTTCCTGGAATGGATCGGACGACGCAGGACCCCCTCTCCCAATGTTGAATTTGATTTCGCTGATCAAACGAATCACCGTGTGTCGACGTCGCCAGAAGCAGGGCGCGCTGTACTTCAAAGGCCTCGCACTAATCCTATTTGGATTATTTCATTAGGAAACTCTCGCAAAATCAGAGACTAAACAAGACCTGGGTTGTCATGTCACCGGACAACCTCGGCTGTGGTGCGTTCAAATCACATGCCAAGACATGACCAAGGAATTTATGCATCCAGGATGTAAACATAAGCGCTGTTAAACGTGCATAAAATGCTGCTGCTGCTGACAATGCCTTTGCTCTTCCCATTTGTTTAGGTTCATTGCACAGGTTCTCCTTTGTTCATTTAATAGTCCTCCTTCCCAGTGAACGTCCCTCCGGCCCGGACAGGATTGATTCAACACGCACTGGAAACAACATGTAGATACCATCATAACTGGGACCGCTGCCATGTTTTTCCATTAGAAGTGGAAGTGATCAAGCCGAATAGACGTGGTTTTTCGGAAACTGCTTCTTGATGGCGACGTGACAGTTTCCCCCAAATATGGCGGCGTTTGGCAGGATCAAGTGGGACATTTTTTTTTATTATATGAGAAGAATAGAAACACTGTCACATTCAAATCGCAAATAAACCATAGAAGAGGTTGTTTGCAGGGGTGCTTTTACACTAGCACCCTTTTGCCTGTTTTAACGTAACTCTAGTTGTAGAGTCGCAAACTGCGACATAATGCTAGCCCAACGCCTAACCCTAATTCTACCCCAATCAAATCCTAGCCCCCCCAACCCAAATTTTTTTTTTAGAGAATTCTAGTTCATTTTACCCCTTACTGCAGTTCATTTGGTCAGTAACCAAACCAAATCATCAAATCAACTGCCCCGAAACAGTACATTTCCTAACAAGAACATTGTGGTAACTTTACCCTACAAACCCACCTAAATCCTAACCCCGACTCTAATGTAACCCTAACCCTAAATGAACCTTAACACACCCTACCATTTACCAAAACCACATTTTGGAGTTTCTTGGGGACCACCAATGCAAGCGAAACTGTGCTATCTATATTCCAACATACATTCCAGATTAAAAGTAAATGAAGTGCTGGAAATATTGCTTATATAACCGTACGCAGTCGCGACAAGAAATCAATAATACACACCTTTAAAGGGCAACAGGATATTCATACAGCGTAGAACTTTCAAATGAAATGCATTCTTATCATATTACAACACCAACATTGCTGGTTTATAACCTGAAGCACTGCTAAATTTAACAATACGCTACGTGGCTTTGATGAATTTTTTTTTCCTGCTTAATCATTAATAATGCCCTTGAAGCGGCAAACTTTCTCTAACGAAATGCAGAAATATGTCGACTCATGTAGGCCAGACGCCCTCTGGGATTTCGCGAAAAAAAGAAAAAGGGATTGCAGTTCGGAGGATTTGACGATAAAGCAGTTGGATATTTGAGAAGTATGATGAACTTTTGTTACTGTTTAGATTTTTTTCCCATCCTAAAAATGGAATCTGAGTGGCTTCTGTGCAAAAGAGCTGTTTTCCCTTAAATACTCTACGCTAGTTAATCCCAACAGTTCAAATGCATGTTTAATAAGGCGGTTTATAACCAGTGTAAGGCAAGTTACTTCAAAAACTCTTGTACACACGCTGAGTGACATCTAACCAATCAGTGGTACTGCTATATTGATTGACATCAATTTTCATCCAATGATGTGTCAATAGTCGATGAAAAGCCAGCCAATGACGGTATAGTCACACTGTTCAAGAAGGAGGGACTTAAACAGAAACTCAGGTCACAGACAGTGGAGTAATATATGCCAAGTGAAGGATTATTTATTTAATCATTGAATTTTTCAGGGAATCCCACTGAATCACAAGGTAAAAATAGCTTCATAACATGCTTTAAAATATGCCAATGTTTTATTAGTCATTGCCTTACATTATTGCATTACAGCCAAACTATTTAACGCGTGATTCTCACCACATTTTATAACGAGTTAATAAATGAGTTATTATGTTATTAACTTGTGTGTGAATGGACTTCCGCCCTCTCTGCAGTTTCCAGAAGTGTTCTCATACTATGTAAATAGTATGAATGTGAATGGAGCTGAAGGCCATGAAATCACATTTTAATTGTCTATTTATGTCTCTTGTTTCTTTATTATCTTATGGTCATTGTGCTTTTAACAAGAGCTTAATCAGCGTCGCTCTCGGGCTACTAATACACCATTTCATAAAGCGATGGATACATTTGGACTTATCCCCCAGCGTTAATGTGATTAAAACTCCTGCTTTTGTTTGAAGTCTGGGAAAATGAGGAATCAATGAGCAAGTGCACAGAGATTCATTTGCCTCATTTGCACTCTGGGAGCATGGAGTTGCCACACACACACACACACACACACACACACACACAAACCACTCTCCAGCCTATTAAGGAGAACCTGCCAACTACGGTTAATGTTTCCACCTGTTCACGTAAGGACAAGCACGGCCCCCTCCTGCTTTCCACTGTGTGATGTTCAACATTTCCAGCTGACAAAAATAAGGAAACAAGGGAGCATTGTCCCGACTGCTTCTAGATTATGAAATAATGAGCCAAAGTTTTTACTCAATGAAAGTTTGCAAAACTGGTGACATCGCATCAGCGACCGAGGTCGTGTCCACACAAACCAATCTATTTTTCAAAAGGTATTTAGTCTAATGCTGAGTTCGTACAATACGGAATTTGAGCAAGATTTTCAAGAAAAGTAAGACCATAAGGTTACGGAAAAACTCTACAGTAGACTGTACTGTAGAATGGAACGCCTCTGATGTCAGAGATTTTGGAAATAGAGCAGAATTTTCGTAAATAAATACCCCTCTTCCAGCAAATATTATATGTATAATCCCCAATATTTGCCGAAAACTATGTCTCTAAATTTGTACAAAATCTCCAGATTTCAAACTGCCCATAGTCACACCTCTGAGGTGCAATTTGGAATTTGAACAAAATTTGATCTGAATTTTCTCAAAAAAGCAAGCCCCTAAAGTCGCACAACACAATAGTGCAAATTCACTCGAACGCGTCTGATGTCTTACATTCAAGATTTAACCAAATTTGAAAGAAAAATAAGTTTTTTTGTCAGACAAAAAAACTCATGATTGTGAACCGTCTTTAGCGAAACACAAAATAGTCAATAGACAACAGTCAAACACCTCAGAGACCATATTTGGAATCTGACCAACCATTTGGGAAAAAAATACTCCTCAAGTGTCCCTAGTCTCAAAAAGCCATCCATTTTTACTAGTTTTTTATAGTAACTTTATAGAGGCAAAGCGGGAAAAAAAAAAAAAAAAAAAAAAAAGCAAGGGTCGTATTGGGTCCTTAAGGACAAGTTCTGTCATTGCTGCTCTTTCCTGTTTTCAGAGTATTGTTGCCCCAAGCAGATAAAGAGAAGAATGTCTATAGGCAGCAAGAGATCAGGTCAAATGTTGAGAGGGACTGACCTGTAATTGACTATGAACCTCGTATTGTTTTGGTTCACCCATTGACCACCAGCCCCCCAAAGACCACCTTCCACCTCCCAATCTCACATGCACACACAAACAATAAAAGACGAAAGGAACATTAATCCTCCAATTTGACAATGGGATTACGGTGTTACTGAGACGCTGGCATCACTATCGCGCTTCCCCAGGACTCTTTGGAAAAGTCTTTGAAAGGCCAGACTCCATTGTGGCAGCAGCTCTCCCACTGAGCTCATCCTCTGAACTGTACACTGATGGCTAACTCAAGCCGACAGGTTAACTTGGGCAAAAAAAAAAAAAAAAAAAAAAAACGTCCGGAACACCGGGGAGACCTGATAAACAAATGCGCTTCGACCGCTTTGTTCTTCGAACTGCTTGCTGTGGGACTAAGTTGCTTTTTAACCAAGAACGTTAAAACATTGTTTATATGATAACTGTGTTTTGCTGTTTGAAAACGCAAATATTTCAATTCAGGTCTCAAAGTGGACTGTTTTGAAATCAACCCTATGTAAATGAAAAGGGGGAACACATTTATTGTAGGTGTTATTTGGGGTCCAGATAAAGACTACAGCGTGTTCCCAACATTGCATGCTGACTGCAAGCCACTAAATATGAGTTATTTTATGATCATTGACTTGGTAACCAAGTATTTAATTATTCAATCTCCCCGTGCCTGGGTGGGTTTTCTCCGGGCACTCCGGTTTCCCCCCCACCTCCCAAAAACATGCGTGGTAGGTTGGTTGAAGACTATAAATTGCCCGTTGGTATGAATGTGTGTGCGAATGGTTGTTTGTTTCTATGTGCCCTGCGATTGGCTGGTGACCAGTTTAGGGTGTACCCTACCTCCCGCCTGAAGATAGCTGCGAAAGGCTCCAGCAGCCCAAAGCAGCCCGCGACAGTAGTGAGGATAAGCGGTAAAGAAAATGGATGGATAACCAATGCCTTGATGATGAAAGACTTAACTAGTGACTGGAAACCTAATGATTTATTTCATGACCAATAAACATCAATCTTCAAGTACGTGTTGTATTTCTACCAAAACGAGCCAAGATATGATCAGTCTAACTGGATTTGAAAGCCCCGTTACTGCCGTGTAACCAGCCAATTTGCCAGAAATGTTTTAACATTTGTCTTTGTTGTATTTGAGGCTGGATTGTGTTTTCCTAATCGTTGTGAGCACTACAGAGACGTCTGTGGATCTGAGGAATGAATGGAAAACGAAATGAAGAACGTTCTTTAAATTTGCTCTTGAAGGATCAGCGAATGTGACAGCGGCACATTTTTATCACGAATGAAAATACAGTGACTAATGCGGAGAGGGTGGGGGGGCGACAAATTTAGAAGTTATTTTGGGCTCCAGACAAAAGCTATAGTGTGTTCCCATCATAGCGTGCTGACAGCAACTCACCATATACAGTATATGTTTAATGTACACGCTTCCTTTTCATGCAAATGTTGCCGATGTGAACGAGGATGTTAATGCAGATTTAACAGTTACAGCGATGACTAAAAATCTTTTTCCCTACTAGGGAGGACAAAATGAAGGCTGTAAGACTATCCTGAAACCAAACCAAAGATGGAGTGGGAGATTGTTACAAACAATATCCACATTTTTTTTCCTGTCTTCAAAATCATTTACCCAATGGTTACGACTAGATGAAAATCATCTGTTGACAACGACTACAAAACAATTGTTGATTGCTACAGAATTTGAGACTGCAAAAATGCTGATCGCGATTAGTACGCTAGCGATTACCATTTTAGGTCAAGTACGATATCATTCAGCTCACTCATACTCATCATGGTATATGTACATTAAACATCGAACAGTGTCCGGAAAATCACTTACAGATGCTCCTCTGTCATTTTTGGCAAAGTTTATCTATGGCTCAACATGCGTCCGGCTGCAATCAATGTCCGTGTGAAACATGGGTTCCGGCAGCGCAAACATAGTTCCGAGCGGAACCTTTTGTTTTTGTCCTGGCGGAGATTCGAGACAGAAATTTTGCCTCAACCAGAGCCACATCTGAAGGACAACGCCAGAGTGAGAAGAAAACCGAATCTAATCTGCACAAGCTTAGAAAAGGCGAAAAAGAGCAACTAGGCAAAATCTAAGTAAGCACAAAAAAGGTGGTAAACACACAAAAAAAACCTTGTAATACCACGGAAGCCAACAATGCAGAATAAACTGACCACCAGCAATCAATCACACATGAGACTGCAAAACAGAAAATAGAACGGCAACATGACAATAACTTGATGATTAATTACTTGTTAACCAATGACTTGATAACAAATGACTTGATAGCCAATGGCTGATAACTTGATGACCAGTGATTTGTTAACCAATGATTAGACGAGCAATTGAAAAGGGATGACTTGAAAACAAAGCTTTGGCTGAATGACTTGACGACAAATGACTTGATGACCAATGACCAGAAGTAGAGTATTTTTATTGGCATTCTATGGACTTTGAAGTTCTAACCCTTACCGTCACTTGTCAAAGTTGATTGCAGTGACAGCACTCTCGACCACGACTCTACAGCCTGACCTTTCTATTCTCGATCTACACTGAGATTTCCAGCGTGAAACAAGAGCAGCACGCCTATGACATGCGTGTCAGTGAGATATGCATCCAGAGAGCCAGGCGTCATTTATCAGTCTCGGCTGGAGGCCTCTGGGAGAAGAAACTGGAGCTTAATCCACACAGGTGTCTATGTGTAAACCAGCCAGCTGCTCCTAACGCCTCCATTGAGAAACTCACTGTGTACTTACTGTACGTGTCACGTAGTCGAGGAGAAGTGTTGTCGGACAATCCAAATGTCAAAATTCCCCATCATTCCTCGTCATCGTTTTCAAAGCAGTTGAGGTCAAGGCTATAATGTTAAGGCACGTTGTCATACTTCAGAAAATCCTTTGATTGAAAATAAATCAATCAATCAATAAAATCACTTAACAACAAATGTCAGCTTTTTACTGTTTATTATTTGTATAATATTCTAGTAATTTGTAGAGGGAAATAAACAAGGGTGTTGGGCTGCGTTATAAAAAATATTTTATTACTGTGTACATAACATATATCATCAATTACATTATTTATTTTTCATTATATCAGAACCAATTTGTTAAATCAAAAACATTATGGTTTTATTCTCTCTTAATAGTATAGTTTGATTATGTATCCTGTATTATATTGTCTTGTAGATGTATTTTACTGCTTTTTTACATCATGGCCAGGGGACTACAGATGAAAACTAGCCTTCTGGCTAATTCTGGCTTTTTTAACCATGTGTACTTCATGTGTTTTATGAAATTGCATTGTCCCCTTTCAAAAATAAACTGAACTGAAATCATAACGTGTGCTGTTACTGGTGGTAAAGTTGTTGTTTTTAGTAATTGTGTTTTGGTTTTATTTTTTTTCATTTTTGTATACCTTTTTCATCAACTAATGTGTTGGGGGTTTTTTCACCCAATTATATAGACGCCTCATTTTTAGTACACTTTTGGCAATTTTTAATGACTTTTTGGAAAACACCAATCTAACGATTACTTTTTGATGTATTTATTAGTATTTCAAAAAAATATTACAATATTATTTCAATTACATAGGATTATTTTCTTGAATTTCCCCTCTGGGGATCAATAAAGAATTATCTTCATTAATCTCTCCAAGAAAGCTATCCATTTTTAATATAGGACTAAATTTTAATTGTCACCTCTCTCCTGGAGGTGTCCAATTTCTTTTAATAGATTACCTGAAAAATTCTCTATTTATTATGTTCTGTAATTATTGTATTTAAATATCATTATTTTTAAACTTTGTATTAAATCATTTTTCAAATGTAATTCTTCCAATTATAAAGGACAATGTTCTTTCATCTGAGCAAGAAACCTCTTCATTCTTTTTCATTTTTATTTAATTTTTTTTTTGTGTGTGACTAAACCCAAACATGTTATTGTCACCTTTCCACTGGTTTGCAATATTATTTTTTTATCTTCTCCCAGCTACAGATGATTTTTTTTTTTTTTTTAAATCTCTGAGCAAAAAACATTTTCATAATATTACCAGACAGAACAACAACCTGATGAGTCACTCGATGAGACTAAAATAGAAATCAATTTTTAAAAAAGCCACAAAAGTAGTGGCATATTTTCCATTTGTTTTGCAACCGGCCCATTTCCTCCATTGCTCTGTGGTGACTACCCCTCGGTGCTGCTTTGCTCTGTTAACAGCAGGCCGGCCCACCCTGGTCGGCCACTCGCGGAAACTCATTGAAATGGTGGGATGGCAGGAAGCCAGCATCCTCATCAGCTGCTTCCAACTTCATTTTTCTGACCATTCCTTTCAGGAAATGCCATTTAAGCGATTGATCTTTTCCAACGGATCCCCCGCGCTTCAACCATAAGCGGAAGAAAAAAATCCGGGAAGAAAAAAAAAAAACATGGAAAATGAAAGATGTCTGCACGTACAGTACGCGCAGGAAATAAGTAAATCACGTTTGGCCTCTCGCTTACATAGGACAAGCAAGCAGGCTGAAATCAAGATGGACTACGCGGACCTGGTAACGTAAACAGGAGACCATTGACAATGGTTGTTGACGGTTGTTGTTCATTGACGGTTCTCATGTTTAGCTTCATGAAACCGGTACAACATGGGAAAACACGCCAAGCATCCAATCCTTAGGTTCTGCTTTTTAAGTCTATTAGTAATTGCGATGGGCATGTATTGGCATCTATATACAACTGATATCGTACCCGAACCAGGCAGCTTTATACATGAAATCAACAAGAACTTGGATGTCATGGTTTAAATCCTTCTTTTCATGTTCCCAATTTTCAAACATCCCCTTTAAATCTTAAAATTGTACTGGATGTATACTTTATTGTATACGGGTTGATTTTCAATAACAGTCCACAGTACAGTGGTGCCTTGAGATGTGAGATTAGTTCCGTGAGCACGATCGTAATACAAAACAGTGATTTATCAAATCACATCTCTCCACTTGTTTGTGTCGTCATTGGTTTCCAGTGATACAAAAAATACTAAACATTCCCTATTGCATTGCACTATATACCTGTGTATTGTAATACAAAAACAATACTATAGCAAAACTAGACAAAAATATATCATTGTAATAAATGGTTGTAGATGATGGAAAATCTTCGAGACACTTTCCACAACGTGGAAAATATCCAGTTTGACATTTTTCATAGGAATTTATAGTTTTTAGATTTTAGTGCTTTTTTCCCCACACTGTAACATGATTTCACATAAGCAATGTTGACATGGAGGCAGGGGATATTTGTGTTTGGTGATGTGTCGCTGCATGCGCCACATGTCGAATCCGCACATTAATTATGGTGTAATTCGGCGGCTTGGTTAGCAAAGTGCTGCACCCACGAGTAAAAACACACTTCAACTTCGTCTTTATGGAAGCTGGCTTTTCTGTTCAAACTCTGGGCTTAAGTAGCCGCTCATCTTATCGCATCGCTTAAGCGTCGCCCACGGTTGTCGTGGTAACGAAAGCCATTGGCATGAATGAAGAGCCTAGTTATTCTCCACTCTTCAGACCTTTCACCAAAATTAACATAATTCAACAAAATTGATGATAGTGAAATCATTTGTAGCCCATGTTGCTCTTGACTACCCCTTATATATACAGTGGGTACGGAAAGTTTTCAGAGCCCGCTAAATTTTTCACTCTTTGTTATATTACAGCCATTTGTTAAAATCATTTAAGTTCATTTTGTTCCTCATTAATGTACACAGAGCAACCCATATTGACAGAAAAAAACTCAATTGTTGATTTTTTTTTTGCTGATTTATTAAAAACAAAAAACTGAAATATCACACAGCCATAAGTATTCAGACCAGTGACACTCATATATTTAACTCGGGTGCTGTCCATTTCTTCTGATCATCCTTGAGATGGTTCTACACATTCATTGGAGTCCAGCTGTGTTTGACTATACTGATTGGACTTGATGAGGAAAGCCACACACCTGTCTACATAAGACCTTACAGCTTACAGTGCATGTCAGAGCAAATGAGAATCATGAGGTCAAAGGAACTGCCTGAAGAGCTCAGAGACAGAATTGTGGCCAAGCACAGATCTGGCCAAGGTTACAAAAACATTTCTGCTGCACTTTAGGTTCCTAAGAGCACAGTGGCCTCCATAATCCTGAAATGGAAGACGTTTGGGTCGACCAGAACCCTTCCTAGAGCTGGCCGTCCGGCAAAACTGCGGAATCGGGGGAGAAGAGCCTTGGTGAGAGAGGTAAAGAAGAACCCAAAGATCACTGTGGCTGAGCTCCAGAGATGCAGTCGGGAGATGGGAGAAAGTTCTAGAAAGTCAACCATCACTGCAGCCCTCCACCAGTCGGGGCTTTATGGCAGAGTGGAAGCCTCTCCTCAGTGCAAGACACATGAAAGCCCACATGGAGTTTGCTAAAAAACACCTGAAGGACTTCAAGATGGTGAGTAATAAGATTCTCTGGTCTGATGAGACCAAGATAGAAATTGTTGGCTTTAATTCTAAGGGGCATGTGTGGAGAAAACCAGGCATTGCTCATCACCTGTCCAATACAGTCCCAACAGTGAAGCATGGTGGTGGCAGCAGCATGCTGTGGGGGTGTTTTTCAGCTGCAGGGACAGGGAGACTGGTTGCAATCGAAGAAAAGATGAATGCGGCCAAGTACAGGGATATCCTGGATGAAAACCTTCTCCAGAGTGCTCAGAAACTCAGACTGGGCAGAAGGTTCACCTTCAAAAAAGACAATGACCTGAAGCACACAGCTAAAATACACCAGCCAGAGCCCTGACTTAAACCCAATTGAGCATCTCTGGAAAGACCTGGAATGGCTGCCCACCAAGGTTCACCATCCAACCTGACAGAACTGGAGAGGATCAGCAAGGAGGAATGGCAGAGGATCCCCAAATCCAGGTGTGAAAAACGTGTTGCATCATTGCCAAAAAGACTCATGGCAGTATTAGCTCAAAAGGGTGCTTCGACTAAATACTGAGCAAAGGGTCTGAATACTTATGGCTGTGTGATATTTCAGTTTTTCTTTTTTAATAAATATGCAAAAATTTCAACAATTCTGTTTCTTTGCCGTCAATATGGGGTGGTGTGTGTACATTAATGTGGAAAAAAATGAACTTAAATGATTTTAGCAAATGGCTGCAATATAAAAAAAGAGTGAAAGATTTAAGGGGGGCTGAATACTTTCCGTACCCACTGTATATAGTTTAGATTGATCTAATTTTCGATAAGACTAAAATAAAAGCAAATTTGTGTGACTGTGATTGAGCCTTCCTGTACAAGCATGTGTTTCGAATCGCTTACGCATTCTTTTTTCCATCCTCTGGAAAACGTCTCATTTCGAACTAAGCCAGTAAGTGTGCTCCGGCTACTTTTGTTCTACTTTAATTACATTCAATGCGGCCGTGACAAAGACTGGAGTGGACATTGTGTATGACTTTCAAAAATAATGCCGCAGTCTCAAATAACACCACCTCATGCCAATTATGCAATAAAAAAAAAGTGTAAACACAAGCAGTGGGGGTAATGATGATAGGAAAAGCATGTTTCCTCTATTTGAAATAACAAACATCATCCATCCTCAGAACAAAAAGTCTCAAATAGTGTCAATATTACAGTTGCAGGCCAAGTGTATGTAAATAACCTTGAAAACCAAATTATTCTGATTGTGTATCACCATTCAGCACACATCAAGATGAACAATTTACCCAAAAATCACAGTCTACATAACAAGTGGATGCGCGCACGTAAAATCCTAGGTGTGACTTTATCTTGGAAATTACGTAACATTAATAAGTTTTATGCCAACAAAATACATCTTTGTTGTTGTAAGGATAACAACTTTTCACATGAAAAAATACGACTTAATGCTCATAACATTAAAACATTTTTTTCTCTGAAATATAAGAATTTGATACTGTAACACATCAACGTTTTCTTAGGCAACATTTGAATTCCTATTTATGTGTAATTGGGGTTGGGATTATGAGGGGCTCCTTGGAAAATGCTCTCCCGTGAAGCACACGGGACTTCCGTCCAAAAGCCTTGAAGCAAATTGTCAAGGAAAGGCTGCCAAGAGGCCTACAGCTGCACATTGTGTCACAAAGACCTTTTCACATCCTGTGATGAGCGATTGTAATGAATTGTTCAAGCTACACTTGAGAAGCTTTTCATTATTAGTTCACACCAGGACAATTTTTCAAAAAGTCGTTGAACACACACTATGATAAGAACGCAAGGAAACTCAGGGGATTAATGGTGGTTGTTGGGAAAGCTGTTAGCATATAGGCTTGAAACTAAAGATGGCTAACATGCGCAACCTCAGAAGGATGTTGCTGTTCCGAGCGAATGCTGTAAATCAGACCCACGTGTGCGGCGGAGGGTTCAGCCAAACGTCGCCTGGCACTCAGTACCAGTTGTGCGCACAACAATCACAGGACTACACAGCACACAACACAACTCACACGTACACACAAGCAGCTGCTTCAAATCCAAGCGGTCAGAGGTGGCAAAAGTACTCACACTCTGTACTTAGAAGTACAGATACTTGGGTAAATGAATACTCTTATAAAAGTAGAAGTACTGAATCTTAAGTAAAAAAGTACAACTCAATGGCTTGAATGATGATTTTTAGCCTTCTTCTTCACCGCCGTAGTTTGAATGTGTGAAGTGAAGATGCTACATGAGGTAAACTGCTTGAGAAGTAAATTGATTCAAAAATACAAGTGGTGGAAATTCAGACATAGTTCATTCATTCAATGTCAGATTCGTCAAGACTTGTGACCCGAATAGTTTTTGCTTTTGTGACACCTCGAACTATAAAACAACAAAAACAAGATTGAGAAAGGGCTTTTGATTGCAAAATAATTGATTTGCAGACTCACTGCCTAATCTTTATCTTCTACTCAAAAGGTGTGCTGATCTCAAATCCAAAGCAATGCAACACCACCATCAACAAGAATCCATCAGTCGTTACTATGGTTTACAAAGGAAGGTAACAGACAAGCTGGGTGAGACCCTCTTCTACGCCTACCAGCTGGTAAACGTACTGGGCGAATACGTATACGCCGGTGGGAGTAAACAATTCGATTCCAGTTGACAAATATAAACGTCCGCAGCAGCGAATGAGTTAATGGCACAGATGTGCTTTTTTGGCACCTGGTACCTGAAAATCCACTCAAGTCCACCAACAAAGTATTTGTACTTTCATACTTCCCACCACCGCAAGCAGCATACTACTTTTGTGCCAGAATCATTTTTTTCCCCCCAAAACCCCGTGACCGCTTCCAGCCGTCAACATTTGTAATGAACCACATTGAGTGTGTCCCCAATCACCGTATGAAATCACTACATCAGTGAATATGAAAACCACATTGGCCAACCATCCCTCCCTCTTCCTCCTCCTCCCTTCTTTCATGAAGACGGCAGCTTGTTTCAGTCTGGTTTCAAGCAGAGGGATGAATTGTGCTCATTCAAGTGCAAATCTGAAGTCAAGGCCACCGTGGACGCGTCCAAGTGGATCCCGAGACGGGGCTCGCTAAGAGGGGACGGAGGCCAATGCAAGAGCAGAAACAGACTCAAGCCAAACTGTAAGAAATCAAATGAACACTTGCGATTCTCATGGAAAATTCAAACTTTATCTGGAACTAGATGTGGACAATGTCATAGTGTGTTTGTGATAGTGTTCCAATTATCCGTCTATATTATTGTTGTGTGTTTTTGTTTTTCCGGTTGCCTGGGCTGGTGTGGCCGGGCGGAGCCTCCTGTGGACACCGGGTGACAATTAACCAGGTTCTTAAGGGCAGGAGAAGCAGAAGAAAGATGCAAAACGATTGCTTCCTCATCGCCATTGCCGCAGCCAGCCTTTCGATTGCTCTTAGTGTTAGTGTTACTGTCACTATACGATATCCGGTGTTGTACTGTCCTTAGTTGCATCTGTTTTTTTTTGGTAACTACTTCTCTTGTTTCCTTTTGTTCCATTCCTTCTTAACTTGTGTTGTTAAGATTCAGTTTTTTCCGTGTTACTCATCTAGTTACTCAGTCTGTCTTGTGTAGTTAGGATTCAGTTCTTTTGTTTACTTTAGTAATGTTCATCTTTGTTATTTTTCGTTAGTCATTTGTGTTTTGTTTCTTGCATTAACAGGCACCTTGTGTCAATGTAGTTATTTGGTCAACCTTTATTGTCTATTTTGGGGTTCAAGATTCAGCCTCTCATGTTGGCATGCTAGATTTTGTCATCACAAAGTAATGTCAAGGGATTTAGCCCTGGACCAACATGACAGCATTTCTCTATTAGTTATGCATTAGCACAGATAATTTACTAAAGCAACAACCCTCAACATTTTGAAAGGGGTCTGTGCTGATAGTTTGCATTCGCGGTGTAATGATTCATTTTAAGGATGATTCAATTTGTATGCAAAAAAAACAAAGGGGAAAACAGAAACGTATTGTTATTTATATTATTTCAGCTACGATTTAACTTGTTGGGCCAGAAAATAGATGTTTAATTGGTGTTAGAATTATGAGGGGGTCATTGGAAAAATGTCTCCACTGGACTAGCTGCACCCAAAGTTTGAGAATGCTTGTTCTAAACAGTTAAATACTAATGGCTGGAAGCGAATCATTGTGAGGTTTTCATGAGGAAAAACCTTTCGGAATACAGTTAATACAGTGGTGTGAAAAAGTGTTCGCCCCCTTCCTAGTTCTTTTTTTTTTTGCATGTTTGTCACACTTAAATGTTCGCCATTATCAAACAAAAATAAATATTCGTCAAAGACGACACAAGTAAACACAAAATGTCAAAATCACGCGTTTGCGATAACTTGCAATGAGTATATTGCAGCGCTGTGAAGGAATTTTGGCCCACTCATCTTTTCAGAATTGTTGTATAACTCAGCCACATTGAAGGGTTTTTGCCTTTTCAAAGTCATGCCACTGCATCTCAATAGGATTCAGGTCAGGACTTTGACTAGGGCACTCCAAAGTCTTCATTTAGTTTTTTCTACAGCCATTCAAAGGTGGACTTGCTGGTGTGTTTTGGATCATTGTCCTGCTGCAGAACCCACGTTTGTTTCAGCTTGAGCCCACAAATAGATGGCCAGATATTGGCTGACCACTCCTGGGCGTTTTCGGCACTTGTAGATTATGGCTCTCACCGTGGTTCGCTGGCGTCCCAAAGCTTTAGAAATTGCTTTATAACCGTTTCCGCACTGATAGAGCTCAATTACTTTCTCATTTGTTCATGAATTTCTTTCGATCTCGGCATCATGTCTAGCGTTTGAGGGTCTTTTGGTCGATGTCACTTTGTCACGCAGGTCCCATTTAAGTGGTATCATGATTGAGAACAGGTGTGCCAGTATCCCTAAACCACAGTTGTCACTTTTTCACACAGGCCAATAGAGGTTTTGATTTTTTTCTCCTTCCCAAAAAAAAAAAAAAAAAAAACAACCTTCATTTAAAAACTGCATTTTGTGTTTACTTGTGTCTTTGAACATATAAGTGTGACAAATATAAGTATGTACAGAAATCAGGAAGGGGGCAAACACTCTTTCACACCACTGTAATACATAGAGAGGTCAATAAATGAACAAACCTGCTCTTTGTTGCACAAACGTGGGCCTGAAACATTCTCGCAAGGCTCCTCCTCATCTGCCATCCACCAGACAGATGGACGTAATGTCAAAAGTGCTTAAGTCTCTTCCCACCACTAGGGGCACTATGGAATGGAATACCTAGATGTGGGGCGTAGAAAAGGAAACAAAGAAGAAAGTAGCCTTGACAGTGCTAACTGCCGGGAGCTAACTGAAAGAAAATCAAGCGAAGTAAAAGGAATGATGTGGATTTTTCTTGGAAGTACAACACATACAGACCTCCAAAGCCTGCCGTGCTTAAATCCAGGGCATTAACTCCTCGTATCGATACTAGGCTAAGTTGGAAGAAGGCTAAGTTGCCAGGCACAGATCCATCCAGTTGCTTGTAAAAATATAAATCGATACAGCAATATAATAAATGAGTTGTTACACCACTAGCTAGCATGCTGGCTACTATTATGACAAAAACCATAGGACTGAACAGAACTGAGCCCCTGAGCCACAATTTCAACATTTGTTGCGCTCTTCCAGTTGCATTTCTAGACTAATCATCTGACTTCAATAGATTATGACTCCATGTCGAAGCATCACTGCTTAATATTTTGAAAGGGATCCCAAGCTAGCAGTTAGTATACTAGCTGTTGCTACCACAAAACAATAAGACTAACCAGGATCAATCAGACTTTGTTGCACTCTACGAGTTGGACTTCTACACTGGCCTTCACACTTCCACAAATTGTTTCAATTGTCCAAGCAACAACCCATATATATTTTTTAAATGGATGCAAGCAACTAGTTAGCATGCTAGCTGTTGTTACTAAAACAGGATTATGCCCTGAACCATTGTGTCAGCATAGGTTGCACTCTACTAGCTTCATTTCGAATGATCATGTTCCTTATCATTCTACCAGTCACAATCAAGAGTACTATCAACTTACATCAATTCCAGAACCCTTGAAGGACAACTTGAATTATTGTTTAACAAATATTTAATAAAACTCAGTTCTGTAAAGACCACTAATTACTACCAGAGTTGTTGATCAATTGGTAGTTTTAAGGTTTCTATGTGTCCAAGAAAGCGTCTTCCCTCTGGTAAAATGCACATCCAAAAAAACAATGTTTGCATCCATCTATATTAGTACATATACAGTATGTGCGCCCTGCTGAAATGCAGTCATCTCTTATGTAGATTTATTAGGCACATCTGGTTCTTTCATCCAGATCTTAATGCCGACATGTTAGAGATATGAGGAGCTCCCTTCCTCGTGAATACTTTTAACAGCAATCCTCCCGCCAATATACGTGCACATACGTTAAGTTCCGCACCTGTTTGCCAGGAAGATGGGCTGGCTTTCGTACACTTATCGTGCTGATATATTTCCATTTTAACGTGCTGTACGGGAGACGGGCTGGTTCTTCAGAGAGGTGGAAGTCTCAGCGAAGACAAGGTCAGCTGTCAGAATCCAAACTACGCTATATATGCGCCTCAAAGCATTCTTCTGCGTTTGGCAAGTCAACGTGAGGATGATGCTTCCGGCTCACAAGCTGTTCCCATCGCTGTGGGTGAAAACCGGGTCGAAACCTCGGCTCACAAGACCAAGAGGCGTTTAAGCATAACAGTTACGGAAAGACATCACAATAATGCCTTTTATGTTTGGTATTCTCGGGTCTGTGGACCGCAACAATTATGCACAGAAAAAAAAAACACACATGATATAATCGAAATGTTTTCAGACCACAACACAAAATGCAAAGACGATGAGAAGGCCTCCGTAAATTCCACTTGGAACGTCTAAAATAGCCCGTCTTGGCTTAAAAACTCAGAGTTGCCAGTGCCTTCGGCTGCATTTCAACCCACCCTCAAAAAGAAAAAAAAAACTGAACGGACCAATTTTCCTCGCAATTGGTTGGTGAGGTGTAAGTGTGAGCCGAGTGAGAAACTATTTTGACTTGGCATGGGACCTCGGATTGTGGGGCAGATTTGGTTCACATCTGAGAAAGAAGAAAAAAGCAACACGGATTATATGATCATCAATGTGCGCTTAAACAAGGATGAAGATGTGCCACAGCGATGTCAAATTGTCATGTCAGGGAAATGCGACAGGAGGAGTTGTCCTTTCACTAACTGGTCCCAATTTTTATTATTTTTTTTTTAAATGGGAAATAATGACATTCCATTTTCCATTGCATACCAGTCATCCACTCGATTAATCGTGTCTTGAAGCAATTGAGGCAAAATGGGGTGCGTATACTTGGCTGCAACCAGCAAAAGCGCAGTTGATTCACTCTCAACTAGTTTGTGGTCTGGAGAAGAACCACAACTAAGGCTTACATCCATGCAGACCTCCACATAGCCACGACTTCTTCAAGCGCCATTAATATTGATATGGAAACACGAGCTTAAAACATTCAGAGCATTCACACCGATGGACAATTTAAAGTCTTCAACTAACCTAAGGTGCATGTTTTTGGATGTGGGAAGAAGCCAGTGTACCTGAAGCAAAAATGCAAACTCCACGGAGCTGAGACCCGAACGGCGAACATCAGAACTGTCCGTTGCTGACAGGCTCCTCTGTATACAGTATGACACAACCTTGCGTGAATTGGGTAGAACCAGACATATTTTACAGCCAAGGGGCATGAAGTTCATCATTCGCATTGGACAAACTGCGAATCGTGACTCATCATTACTATTTAGGACAACAGTCGCGCCCTTTCAAGCAACTTGTGCTACAACGGCAAGTTGCACGAAGCACATGTTCAGGCCGCAGCAAAAGTGTGTTTTTTTGCGTAATCCCTTTGTATGTACGCTTGAAGCCCTCTTTGCATCCCACGTCGCAGATGTGGAGTTTAGTCACTGGCACCCGATCCGCCCCGTTCAACCGTTGCGGTGCTGCGAAACCTCACTATGGCAATCAGAGATGCATTGGACTGGACTACGCACATGAAGGGGGCTGTTGCCAGCGCTTTGAACTGTGAAAATAAACAGTGAACAGGGGTATACTATACATTTTGCGAGGCCGCCTTAGACACCCGTAGTCGTCTGTCACGGCGTGCGCACCGGTGAGTATTTGCCTTGGAGGGAAGCCACCTCATGTGGTAGCTGCAGGATTTTCACGACCTAGCCCCCGGCCCCAACCCTTGAAAAATGTATTTTTTAAGTGCGCGTTTGATCAAATTCATTTCGCACACGCTGTCTGTCCTTGTCAAGGATGAGGCCTGTGCAAACATCCTGATTGTCTCAACGTCTGCTTGAGAGGTTTACGGGGCGGCTGAAAGAGCGATCACAAAGTTGGGGGGGGGGGAGTTAGGAGGATGTGGGGCCACTCACTCAAAGGAAGGAGGCAAACCGAGCACCTGGGACAGGTTGATTTGGATGATTTGAACGTGGAAAAGGAGGGGAGAAACTTGTTGGCTGGCCAAGACTGTTTCTTCAAACAGATGACAAGATCTGACAGCGCTGCACAGTAGTAGTAAGAGGAGAGCGAAAGCGTGAGATGGGATGTCAGTGTAAACAGTCGCAGGGCATTTCGGAGGATTACCTTCCCCGTTGTATGTGTGCTTTATCCGCTGCAGCGTGGCGCCACTCCAACAATCATAAAGAGTATTTAATAACAGCATGAGTGAGGAGATTAAAATCTCTCTTAAAAAAAAAGGAGCCTAGAAGTGTTGGGTTTAACGGGTTACAGGGAGGATTCAAAAACATGATGGTGAGGAAATGTGTTAAAAATGATACTAGATCGAGAAATAAATCAATCCATGTGTAATACTTGTTCATAAAATACAAAATTATAAGAAACATTGGTCAGTTGTCATTTAAAAGTGGAACAGTGGAGAAATAAGAGATTCAACTATAATTTGGGGGAAATGCACATCTCAAGTCCGTAAGTAAGGCATTTCTTGCTAATTTCCCCCCCCCCACTTTTCAGGTGTTTGACATTGGAGACGCCACTGTACAAGTCATTGTATGGGAACGAGGTAGTGATGTAAAGATTGATTTATTAATCGATCATTAAAACTTATTTTTCATTCATAATTGTTCAAACATTTTTTGAAATAAAATTATTCTTGAAAAAAAAGATAAGTGGAAAATCTTGTCCTTTAGTGTTTTCTGTCATCAAAAATAAAATCCCTAACAAAATAATGATTGAAAATACAAACGGCTGATTAATTGATTGCCAAGTCGCACAAATCATTGTTTTAAACATTTTATGTATAATATCGAGCGAGTCCTCCAAAGAACTAACTGCTTTTTAAAAAAAAATCTTTGTTGATGGGACACTTGTTCCAAATTTAAACAAATCATAGTTCAACCAGTGTCATCTTTTGTTCGATCATGGCGCTTAGTTTTAGATGCTGTTTTTGTTTGTTTGTTTGTTTGTTTGTTTGTTTTTCGAACAATACATAGATAGCGCTGAATGCATCAACTCGCCTGTGCAGACTACATTTACACGTAGAGGTGTTCCGTCCCCAAAAATAAAAGGAATAGTAAAATAATTAAAAAACAATAAATAAAACGTTCTAATTTTCACCTACGGTCGATTGAGTAAAATTAGTCAAATGCCCATCCCTAATCCCAAAAACAGAATTTAGTGTTGGCTATGGAAGCAGATACTGGAAACAACGTGTCTCTTGTGAGTGATTCCCTCTAAGAAAGATTGGAGATGGAAAGTATGTACTGTACATATGGCGATATGGAAAAACATTTAACGTAAGTATTGGCTGGAAATAATATGCAACACGCTCGGCTCATGGTGGTGCGATCACAAACACGGGTCATCCGATTGCATTTTTCCGCAGCGCGCACATGCATATGGTTTGTTATATTGCTTAGCATTGTGCCAACCAATGATCCCAATCAATCACACTCAGTGACAAGTTGAGCCTGGCTCTTGTTTTGGTGTAAATGATGCATGTTTTATTTTTGACAGCAGAAAAGGGGTTATATATTTTTTTTTGTTGAGTAATAATGCCACAGTACAGCGTGTTGAAATTCTATCTCCTGTTAAAAAGACCTTTCCAAGGACGATGAATAGCCAACTTGTGAATGGCAGTCATTAAAGTCGCATCAACCAGCTAAATTAGCTTTCTGGAAAATGAAACCCCCTTGCAATTATTGTTCCAGCTTCCAACTCATTTTAGGCATTTTGTAGTTTTTGAACAAACAGGGAATTCTTCACTTGGCTGACATGACCCCAAGAGAGTCTTTCAGTGTATTGGATGTGAGGCCAAATAAGCATTGGCCAATGCACACGCATGCACGAGCTTTTACTGCCTGGCTACACACGGAAAGCTAGTCGCTAATCGTAACCTTCACCCTTGTCATATGCTGAAGGTGAGGACTGTAATTCATTAAAAGAGCATTAGTTCAAAAAAAAAAAAAACACACTCCGCCAGGATCTTGTTTTTCAGACAAGCGTAAAAAATTATTGTCCCATGACGACCCATGTCCCACATGGAAACAACCAAATAAATGTATCTATGTATAAATCGGGTTTCTGCTGCTCGTTTTTTACCCCAAAAATCTAACGCAGCTGTGAACCATCGTGTCAAGAAAAATACACTCGAGCGACATGACACCGACGACCGTTGTTGTGTACGTGTATGCGGTGCGGGGCCAAGCTGCCGTTTATTAATAGTAAAATATCATAAAGTTGCTGTTACGTTTCCAGAGCCGCACGGTAACTAGCCTTAAAAGCTCAGACTCAGTGAAATAGTTCGACATGCTATTTGCTTCCAAAACACACAGTTTGTCTCTGAAACGTAGCAGCGGAGCGTTAAAAGTGATTAATCCCCACTAGAATCCACAGTTTTACCTCAGCTATTTTATTTGCAGGTTTCTCTCAGAACTGCCACCAAACGTCATTTTGATTTGCGCTAGCCGAGCACATGTTCAATTACTAGAACCGTCGACGGCTGAATTTATGTAGCGGTATTAGCCTCGCCGATGTCGTAAATCACACCCATACTTTCCCCAGCAGTGACGCGTTCTATGCGGACGCTTTTAAAATGGAAAGAGGAGGGGGAAAAAAAAAGAAAAAAAAAATCATATTTCATCGCTTGGTGAGGCCAGAATACCAAGGTTGATGCATCCCAAGCTCTACCAACTATATCATTTTTTTTTCCCCAAAAAAATCTAAAACTGACACTGATAAATGGATGAAGGAAAACATAAACAGGCACACTTTTGTCTACTCCAGTGTTCCTCAACTGTGATTGAGCCAAGGCACATATTTTTCATTTGAAAAAGCTTATGGCACACCAAAATGTATAACAACAACAAATGTGTATATATATATATATATACACTAAAATAATGATAATCTCGTCTCAATTTGACTTGCAAACGTACTAACTCAGTTGTGAAGTTTGGGCCTATTACAATTCACAGTTTAATGACAAATTTACTCACCAAATTCGACCTTCATTGTGAGCTCCAAACGTTTATTATCAAAGGTTGTCGCCACTTAGTTCCTTAATACAAAGTATAAACAATCAGTGCTTGTCTTGGTGGTGATGTAATTTTTCGTCAAGTTCAGGTGGCAAACAGCCAACCGGCCAATCATTTAAATAAAATAAATAAATTTAAAAAATAGATTTTATTGGTCTATTAAGCGTGCACAGAACATGGAGAGATAATATTAATAATAATATAATTTGTACTGGTGCGTTTAGTCTATACTGTTACGTGAGAAGTAACTATGAGATTCCCCGGGTACTCCGGTTTCCTCCCACATCCCAAAAACATGCATTAATCGGAGACTCTAAATTGCCCGTAGGCATGACTGTGAGTGCGAATGGTTGTTTCTTTGTATGTGCCCTGTGATTGGCTGGCAACCAGTTGAGGGTGTACCCCGCCTCCTGCCCGATGATAGCTGGGATAGGCTCCAGCACGCCCAGCGACCCTAGTGAGGAGAAGCGGCTCAGAAAATGGATGGATGGATGGATGCATGCCATCAGATCCATCTCCATGGAGCTCATTCCACCGACATGGTTGACAGCTGGAAGTCAGGATTGATATTTAGAGCCTCACATGAAGGTCGACTTGTTCTTGTGTTCATGTCAACATGACTGCCTGCACTTTGATAATTTCCCCATAAATGATCGCAGTATGTGGCCTTCATCTCTGCATACAGTGCCTCTTGTCTGTAATCTGGGTTTGAATGACTTCACTCTTTTGCTATTGTGCTTGAATCCCCCGATTGAAGAGCCAACACTATTGTCCCCCACACAAGTACCAGCAGATCGTTGAGGTCTTGGTGTTCACCCTCAGCGCGCCAAGACTCAAATCTAAAGGATTAGACGGCCATCAAAATGGTGATGAAATAATCCTGTCAGGCAATCCCCTTTTACAAAATGGAAAGTCGGGTTATACAGCACTATGTGTCAAACGCCAACACAATAGTCCTTAGACATGACCGAGGCCCTTTTTAATCAGACGCAGGCGTCGCATATTCTTTGTTTGGTGCTTTAAGAGGGCGTGGCGCAGCAAGTGACTCAAGTTCAGTTTTTTATCAGCAAATGGAAAGCAGGTCAAGACTGCAGAGTCACAAAAGGATTAGTCGCTAATAGGTCTTAAGTACAAAAACATTCGGAAAAATGTTATCTGTCACATAAGCAAAAGCCTTTGGAACTCAACTGTGTTCCACAGTTAAAGCTTCCAAAAAAATAAAATAAATAAAATTCTTCTTCTATCCCAACCACATCTACAACCTTTGAATCAGAAGCCTGAAGAAAATAATTTCCAGAATAGTTACAACTAGGGCTGTCCCTATGGAATATTTTCAGATCGATTATTCTATCGACTAATTGAATACGCTGGGGAAATTAATTTTTTTTATTAAAATTGATTGCAATATATATATATTTTTTTCCAGATTACTGTTTATCACCCGATTATTGCTTATTATTGATTATTGTCTAATCATTAAACAAAACCAAATAAAGAACAATTAAGCAATATCACACGAGGGGGAGTGATGTTGTACTCACCAAACGCTAAACTGAGAGCTACTTCTTGGGTACTGATTAATGCGAAGGAATACTCATTTTTAATTATACACTTCAGAGGCTGCTTCAGGTTCAACTAAGTCAATTACTGGTTTTCAATTCAGCTCTTCCATTTTCAGTTCAGCTTTTGTTTTGCAGTTCTAATAATCTTCCCACTCAAGGTAAAAAAATGTAAAATAAAAAGTAATACGCCACCCGAATGCATTTTAAAAGCTCAAGTGTATGCCAAAGCAACAGGTAGCACGTACAGGGTCTTTTTAGCCAATCCGAAGCCCAAAGAAAGTCATTTTGGGAAAAGACACAACAAAACCATGTGTTGACTAATGATGTAAAGTGAAGTTAAAGGTTTACAAAAAACAAACAAAAAAAAAACATTCATTTGCACAGTGAACAATGACTATTGAATTTTCGAACTGTCAAAAACATCTGAAAAAGGTTGTGCTTAGTCAGCCAGAAGCCTGGAGAAAGTCATTTCGGGAAAAGGCACAACAACAAAAGCATGAATCATACTGTATGTGTGGACAGACAACGTTAAATTACTTCTGAATATCATACTGAAACTCCGAAGCAAAATTCTCTCAACTATTTTTCACAGTTCTAACCCATACTGTACCTGGTCAAGGTGAGAAAAAAACAACAAAACATTACATGACTTGAATTTTGCTTTATTTCCTATGGCCAATCATGACGCCACCTGTCTGTACGTCACTTTATACAGTAGATGGCACGTCCCCAGGGTGAGCATCGTACTGTATTTCAACATCAGGTTAACAAAGCACCAAATCAGTTTTCCCATCAACGTACGAACGCTGAAACCTGAGACTTCTGAGAAAATCTTTACTCTGGCCCAAGTTTTCCAAAGAAAATGTTATTAGTGACCTTAACATGTGGGTAAAAAGACATGGACAGCTTTAAACACAGCATTGTCCATCCATGGAGGTTTCAACTTTTGCACCCAATATTTTTATGTAGTAAACGTAAAAAACTATCTAACCCAGCATTCCAATTAGGAGTTCTGGCAACAGGAAGTGGCTCAACACTGCCAAAGCAGCCAATGAGATCTTTGTTCGTGGTCCACCGTGAGCTGCAGCTGTGCATCGCGATGCTCGTCACTGACTTGAGGCCACCAGCCCACCCAAGAAAAAGAAATCACAGCGTCCAGAAGTTATCCCCGTTCCTCCATAAAAGTTTATTGTTGTCGGGTTTGCGGAAGCCTCCAGATGGAGAAATCAGACAGTGTGTGCTTTGTGTACAAGTCATACTGTGGCAGTTTATCAGAAATTACGTGTGCTGTGTGAAATGTACAGATTCTCTCAAGTGGCATCACTCGGCCTTGGCTGTGAGATTATGCCTCAAAACATAAGTGGCCTATTACGTGTTGTTTCACAAACCTACTTTTACATTTGCCTAATGTGTGGTCAAGTTGTCCTGTCTTAACTTGAAATGAACTAAAGTTTCGGGGTCAGGGGCATTTTTTGCTCCCACTTCTATATACATTTGTAAGGCTGTCAACGTGGCCTGCCATGGAAAACACATTTGATAAAGGGTTCCTCAAACGCTTTCCACATTGATAATATAAATCAACAATCATTTTTCTATTAAAGGTGAAGTTTGCAGTTCAAAAAACAACAACAACAACACTTTGTTAAAAATGTTTGTATGTATGACCTGACAGTAGAATACTATTAAAATGATCTTTTGAAAAATCACCCCTCTCTGGCCCCATCCCATTCGCTTATAGGAAACCACTGTTATAGTTACCTTGATTTGTCTCAAGAACTGTCCAAATCCTTCTTTTTAACTTTTGCTGCTAACCGGAGTTAAATAATCCAGCCAAGAAATTATAATAATACAATAGTCTCCTTTTGCACAAGGCTGCTGTGTGACCCTACGAGGCTGCATGTGCAAACCATTGACAGCGTCTTCGGTCCCACCCATGACAAATTTTAAAATAATTAAAATTCAATTAGAGGTGTAAAATGGAGCCAGATAGACATGATTTTTCAAAAGATCATTTAATAATGTTCTACAGTCAGGTCATACAGTGTTATATGACAAAAACTTTGTTTTTACTGCAAACTTCAATCAATCTTTAAAAACTAATAATTTTTTTCATGGAGGGTTGAAAGACTAAAGCGATCAATATGACTTTACAGAAGGTTTTCGGCCCCACTTGAACGTCTTGCCACATAAAAGCAGAGTGAACATTTCCCATAACACATTGGAGGGACTCTGTTGCGAGTAAATGAAGCTGCCGACGCCATCACCGTCAAGGGCTACTGCGGGGTCGTAAAAACGCGGCGAAATATGCGCCCTGCCACACCGCAGCGCTTGTCGCACCCACGCGCGCTTCCTTGTCATTACGGTGGGGCTGGTGCGCTTCCTCTCCTGGTGCCTCATGGGTACATCTGGAGAACTACTGGTCCAAGTGTGGAAACACAGAGGACACGGAGGTGGGGGATTTGCTGACAGGTTCAGGAGTTCAGTTCAAGGGAAACAGCGGATGAATTATGATGGTCGCACTTTGAGAATCACTGTGAGGAAATGAAAAATGAAGACGTATAAGTGCTACATGCTATGGACGACTGGACAACACCTGCTCTGACTGTTTTAATGCGGACTAAAAATTCATATACATTGTCAACAACTATCGCTAATGAACTAACTAGTAATCTTAGTAATTCAATGTCACTATCATTACCAGTAGTATTGCTAACTGGTTACCTTTTTACGGCATCCCAAAGACACATGAAGCTAGCTGAAAGCTTACGTGAAGCCGTTACGTGACACAAGGGGAAACATACTGCGTGACCATGTTTGCTTTCGGCACTTTATATAGAAATTGTAAAACACTTAGCTTTATAATAACTTGTTTTGAAATATAATATGATATTAGATATCACATTTTTCATATTTAATGGCTCGAAGAAATGTTAAGATAAATCTCAAGCTAATAACTTGCATCTCAATCTTAAATACTTGCCACCGTTAACTAATTAACAGTAATTATTTTGCTAGTTAGCTACATATTGACTAAACTAACTAGCTGGTAATGCTCATCTAAATTGCTAGCCACAAACTAATCTATCTCAATATTGCCTATTGTATCAATCTATATATTGCTAAGTGACTAACTGGCTTAAGGACTAACTAACTATCTCTCTATAAATCACTAACAAACTAATTAACTAGCTATCTTCCTATTGATCTACTGTATATAGGGCTAAAAACTCACTGTGCTGTGTGGAACAAACGACCTTTTGAAGCACAACGTTATTGAATATGAAAGCATCGCAAACATGATTGCATCCAACGAGTCTCCACATTACTTTTGATAACTAATACACTGTAACATCTGATTTTTTTTCCCCCCTCACACTCTTTCTTCTTCTTGGTCTAGTTGGTTTCCAGTGCGGATGCCTGGTACTCGTAATGTCTTCCAGCTGTGCATCGCCCCCCCCCATCCCCCCACACCCCCCGAAGGTTCTCCATCCCCTCTACTGTTCTTATCTTTGCATGAGGTGAAGTTTCCACTGGTGGGAAGGAGCATTGAGAAAAGTGTGGAGTGGAAATTCCTTAATTTGGACTCGGTCTGCGGGAGCCATCCGGCACATTACGGAATAATTTATCAGGATTCCCGTATCGAACCCTGACATGTGCCCTCAGTTCTTCGTCTCCCCTGGTTCGGATATCCCAAATATGAAGACGGGTCCCCCATAATGCATTCGCTGATCCTCCATAAATGATTGGTGGCTGAGGCCCGTTAAGACACGAACCAGCTGCTTTGACATACTCTCCATCCTGGAGAGTACATGCTATAGCCTGCATTAACTGTCATTCGTTTCACTAAAACTAATGTTGACGTTTTAATGGTTGGCTAGCGATATGTGAATAACTAACTCGTTAGCTTGTTAGCTACTAGCAATCACAGCCACACTCTAATTTGCCATCTTAGTCCAACTAACTTATCTACCTAAATATGTACAACATAGCTATTTGTCTACCACAACAAGCAAACAAACAACAGTAATTATATTGCTGACAAAACAGCGCACTCTATGCCATTACCTAGCTAGCTCCATGTTAAAAAGATCTCGCTTGCTCGTCACTAATTTTCTATCACCAATTAAAGAACTAATTAAAGGACAAACAGATTAATGAATTAACTAATGAACTAACTGAACAATGAAAGAACTGACTAACAAACGACAATAAATATAGCACTAATTACATTTATTGTAATCTATCTAACTGCTTCAATAAAGAATCCCCTTAATTCTAAGTACCTATCTACAAACTAGATAATTATATTGCGACATTATTTCTATATATTGCAAACTAACTACCTATTGTCATTGACTAGCTAGATGTTACTACAGTGCTAGTTTGCTAGACCCTATCTATGGATACAGTAATTATGCGTACTACAGCGAGTGTCAACTGTCAACTGCTCCACTAAACTGAAGGTGTCGTTTTGTCGCCAGCGAGCTGAGACGTGTCTGTGATTCGTATCGCGGAATCAGCCTCAACAGCCTGAACCCAGCCAAGTTCTATCATTTGAAATAGATGAGTGAACAACTTGTCGGAATGAGGCGTACGAGGGCCCCAAAAGAGCACACTTAAGCACTGCAACCAGTCCAAGGGAAGAACTATACAGCCCCCCTGCCTCCAAATCGTAACATTTCACCAAATTGTCCTCCTTCTTTTCCACGCTGTTGTGACATTCGCCATCTTTCTTATCCGATGGCGAGTTCTTCATACTGTGAAAATGCTCACGACCGCTATGAATTCATGAACGGCGACCGACAAATACCGCAGAAAAGTCGGGCTCAAGGCCTTCAAGCGAGACGATAAAAAGGTGTTTTCTACTTCTGTGTGATGAAAAGATTCCTTCAAAGAGAGAGTTCCATCAATCACAAGCGAAATGATGGCACTGAACTGTTAGCCTTTTTTCCAACAGCCATTACACAGGTATTTCTTTGGCCACCAAAATTCTAGCTATACATACAGTAGGCACAAGTAAGAGAAATTGATGTGACTGACTTACCTCAGGACACATTTATGAACTCACTGACACATCTACTTATCTATTTACAGTATCTATAGATCTAGCTAGCTACATATCTCTTTCTCTCCCTTTCCTTAACTAACAAGCTTGTCACTGAATGTCAAAGCGAATGACTGAAATGCTCACACTGTACGAACAAAGACTCCACTTAATTTTTTTAAACTATATTCATTGTGTTGTTACTACTACAGTAGTATGTCACTAACTGTAGTCAGTTGGCGAGCTTATTAGCCACTAGAAGCCACAGTCACTCGCCAATTTGCTGCCTATCACCAATCTTTTTTTTCTTACTTCTGATCTAAGTTTTAGTATCCCACGTGGAAAGATGGATGATAAAAAGCAGGTCAGACATGATCTTTCCACTGCTCGTAGGAGCACACACACAGAGGAATATTATAGATTGAACCAATATGGAGGCTGCCTTTTGCCAGAACGTCTGTGAAAAACATGTGCGTAACAACAAGCTGTGACTACAAACGCAACAGAGTCTTTCCACACGGAACATCACGATGCCGCAGAGGAGTCACAAAGCCAAAGGCGGGCCGCGGCCTCACGTCTGGCGTAGGGTCCGCGGCAACGGGTGGGGGTGGGAGAGTGGGCCCTGATGTACGAATTACTCTGAGGTCGCAGTCATGCTCTGGTTATAGATATATAGAGAAGGTGGCGACTCCTGTGTCTGGTTTGGCAACCGGTGACACAGAAAAAACTATATATAAATAAATAAAAAGACAATGCCATGGTTACGTTTTTGACCATTTTCATTATTTACTTTGAAATATGACGCTCTCTGTTTGCAGTAAGCTAAGTGGATGGCACTGATTGGTCCAAGCCGCTGCATCCCGCTCATCCGTCAAGTTTAGCTATGAAATAAATCTTAAGAACACCCAACAAGAATGTATGTATAAATCATATTCTCATATAAATCTCAAAATAGTTGTTTGTCCTGTTTCCAAGGTTTGTTTGCTGGCTATATACTGTATACACTGTATTACGTACAACATATTGCTGTCTATCTAGCTTGCCAAAAAAACAAGAATCCCCTTAGTTCTAGCTAACTAACAGCATGCTATGCTAACTCACTAGCTAGCTACTGTATATCTTACTAAACATCTAGTTTACCACTAACCAATTTGCCATTAAAGACTGACTACTGTAATTTTATTGCAACTGACAGTCTTTAGATTGCTAACTAGCTTGCTAAATAACAATAACTACGCAGCTATATGTTACTGAAGACCAAGCTTGCAAGCCTATGACTAGTCATTCATTTGCAATCACCAACAAACAAACCAACAAAGTAACTAATTACAGTAATCAAATTGCTACTTATAAACGTTTGTAAAGCTAGCTAGCTTGGCAGTTATGTTACTAAAATGCGAGCTTGCTAGCCTTTGACTAGCTGCTAATTTCTTATCACCAACAAATAAACAAAACGAGTAACTAACATCTGTATGACCTGACAGAAGAATATTGTTAAAATGATAATTTGAAAAATCACTCCTCTCTGACCCCATCGTTTGCCTCTAATTTAATTTTAATTATTATTTATCATAAATGAGCTAAAAATGAATTGGACAGCTCTCCAGATAAATCAAGGATAAACATACGTAATGTTGATGTCCTAGCCAGACAGCTGCATCAATGGGCTTGGAAAACACCGGCAACGTCACCAGGAGTGACTTTGGTCAGGGAGGCGAGGAGGGGAAGAGTGAAGTGCGGCTACACTCAAATCTTGCTAGCAGCTTGAAAGCTGAACACACCACTTTCAATTAAAAAATAAATGCAACAAAAAAAGAATGTGACAAAAATGCAAAAATAATTATGACATGAAATACTTATGAGGCAACAGTGGCAGAAAAATGTAGCAAAAAAAGAAAATGCAACGAAAAAGAAAAACAATCAATAAAAAAAGAAGACATTGGAGCCAAAAAAAATGCAATATAAAGAAAATGTGATTAAAAAAAAGAAAGCATGCAACAAACATGTTTATCCTGACACAAGATACTCATGAGGCAACGGTGGCAATTCATCAAGATGGCAGCCTACTGAGGTCGTCACGTTGACACATGTTGCTCAACGGGGGGGAAAAAAAGAAAAAAAAGGGGAGTCGGCTGTTTATTTTGCTGGCACGATGACGAATGGCCAATCGATTGATCACATTCAAGTGGGATCTCGACAAGCCCTCTCGTCGACATTTGCTTCTCGTTACGAAAGACGAGAAGCCAACGGTGGTGTGACATCGGTCATGTAATCGAGCCTGAAGAAATCGGTTTTATAGGGAGTTTTAAAAAAATGGATAGAGTTTGGCTGATGTCATCGCTACAGCAGAGAGTCAAAACCTTAATACCAAAACTGTGAGGCAGACGTGCTAACCACTACTTCACCGTGTTGCCATATTTGTCGAATTGACAAAAAGTATTTTCAAGGCCAAATTTTAATAATTGACTCTATATCCTGTTTCCCATTGGTAGAAAGAAAAAAAAAAACACGCTGCTTGAATGATGTCATCGTCATGGTTTCGTCCTGGTAGGTTTTGGAAAAACGGGCCAACACCTCAGCTGGAAACCAAAAACGTCTGTTTGATATTGTTAGCAGACTCAGCTGCGAGACCCCCGCGGAGAGTCGCTGCTATAAAAGCAGAGCCACTCCTGTTATCTAATGACCTCAACTGTCTTTGACTCGCTTATAATCACCCTTTGGTTTGTTTTACTTCCTTTCAGTGAGGGGTAGAAGTAAAAACATGGAAGCAATTTGGAGGCATCTGCGGCAACCGCCGACTAGCGCTGCGGGGCACAGATGCGTCGCACATCCGACAACATTTCCCGTCGATGTCAACAATTCAGTCCAGAAACCCAAACTCATCAATGAACACCTTTCACAGTACAGAATAAGCAGCAGTTAATTTGTTCCTTTTTGTGCGGCATGGTGAGCGACCGGTGCGCATATCCGCCTTACAATTCTGAGGACCCGGGTTCAAATCCGGCCTCGCCTGTGTGGAGTTTGCATGTTCTCCCCGTGCCCGTGTGGGTTTTCTCCGGGTGCTCCGGTTTCCTCTCACATCCCAAAAACATGCATGGTAGGTTAATTGGAGGATCGAAATTGTCCGTAGGTGTGAATGTGAGTGCAAATGGTTGTTTGTTTGTTTGTATGTGCCCTGTGATTGGCTGGAGACCAGTTCAGGGTGTACCCCGCCTCTCGCCCGAAGATAGCTGGGATAGGCTCCAGCATGCCTGCGACCCTAGTCAGGATAAGCGCTGTAGAAAATGGATGGATGGATGGATGGATGTTTCCATTTGTCATAATTTTGTCCCATTTCTTTCCATTTTGTTGCTTTTTTTTTCTTTTTTGTCCTATATTTCATACTGTTTGTCACATTATTCATCCCATTTCATTTTTGTTTGCATTTTTTGTTTATATTTTTTATGAATTTTATTTATTATCATTTATTTATTTATTTAGCATTTCTGGCACATTTTTTCATCCCATTTATTTGTATTTTGTTGCATTATTGTTTATTTTTAATTTTTTTAATACTTTCTTTGTTCCATTTCTTTCTATTTTTTTGTATTTTTCATTTTTCTCATATATTCGGTGGGACTTATTTGATTGTATTTTTTTCTTTTTGTCGTTCTTTATTGCATTTCTTTCACCGCAAATCTTTAATTTTCGTTAAAATTTGTTTCCTTTTTGTTGGATTTTTTTCCTTTTTGTTTACCTTGTGGAAAAAATGTTTGGATGACAGTATTGATAATAGAAAAATTGTTGCATTTAGATAAGCTTGTGGGCAAAAAGAAAAAAAAACTATTAATGAAGACAAATAGGTTAAAAAAATAAAAAAATATGAACAATTTTTAAAATCATCAAAAAATATAGACAAAAATAATCTAATATTAATTTTTAAAATGCTGATAGTTAATTTGTAAGGTCATGATTTTGTAGAAAGAAGGAACTTTACATTCTTTCTGAAGTAGAGTTAAAAAAATTAAAAATCCAGTCTGCTTTATCGACCAAGTGTATTAGCGGCAGACTGCGAGGTGTACAGAAAAATCTCCTCCAAAGAGCAACCTTATATAACCAGGCATCCCACAGAAGTTAAACTTTTGACTTTAATTTAAAAAGCCGGCAACTCCTGAGCTTTTAAAATATAGATTTTTCTTTTTTTTTGTTCTTTTACCTGGTGAGCTTTTAGAAAAGCAGTCCAGTCCTGTCGCCTGTCTATCAGCACGCTCCTCAACCATCTGCAGCGAGGAGATATATGAGTGACACACTTTAATATAAAGTCTGGATTTGGCTTAACACCTGGCAATTTGCAAATGGGATGGGGAAAAAGACAAATTAACTCTTTTTTGAGTTCCGAGGTGAAATGTCTGTTCCTCTCCACATAATCACGTCTGACTGTCAAATTATGCAAAGTCTTCACAAAACGTGGAACGTGCACATTAAAAAAGTAGAATTGTGGCTTGTCCCTGAGTACATTCCTCTCTATTTCAGTAGTCCTGTGTTTAGTGTTCTGCGCAATGTTAGGAAATAAACATTTTCTGTGCTTACATGCCAAAACCGCAACTAAAACAAAAAAGCGATGAAAACAAGTTTATTGTTTGAGGCCCCTCTTAATAAAAACACACGGAAACGATTGCATTGTGTGTGTGACCGTGTGGCTTTTTGTGTGTAACTGCTTTATTTTTGCTTAGGGGGGAAATGTTTAGATGACAACATCAGTAACTGGAAACGACTTGCACAAAAACATTAATGAAGAATGGAAATGTGTGGATTTGGAAATCCATGTGGAAACTGTTTAATTTGTTATACTCTATTTAATTTGGTCATTATTGTATGTTTTTTTTTATTGTATGTAAGTACAGTACAATATTATAGAGTGCTAACTTCCTTGCTAAAACCACATTACAATAATTGAGCCAAAAGGGAGTCGCTGCAGCCACACGTGCGAAATCAATGCACATCCCGACATGAGCTGCTTGACGAGAGTGCAATGAAAAGATCCGGCAACACAAACCCACTCACGGCTGGGATCAGCGCGGCTGTTTTTTGACTTCAAGCTCGGCTTTAGAGACGCACTTCCTCTTCAGCAAACACGGCACGACTCGTTTTAAACGGAGCCCACGTCGAGTACGACGGCGGGGCCGCGAGCAGATTTCCTCGAGGGGGATGATTGGGTTACGACGAGGTGGAGCGCTGTGCTGGGATTTTGGTCTCGAAATGCTGACTGAGCTCCTCCGGGAAGCTGATGGCTACTGAGAAGCGGTGCTCGTATCCATGACAAACTTTGGACACAACAAATTGGCCACTTCATTTTCCACAAACGTTGGAACCGGAATTTTAAGTTTGAAAACATCTTTTTTTGTTAGGTTGTTTTCTTTTTTGTTGTCATAGTTTGTTCTTTGGGGGGGTTATTTTCTATTTTTATTGTGTTTTTTCTTCTTTTTTCCCACATATTAATTTGTTATATTTTTAAATTGACTTTTTTCTTTTGTTGCACTTTTGGAGGAATATAATTTCTCAACTGTAATTGTTTTGTTGCAATTTAACACTTTCTTTGGCATTTTTGTGTTGCTTTTTTATTGTCATTTTTTTCCTTTTAGCGTTTTTACTTTTTCGTTGCATTTTTTTTCTTTTTTGGTCACATTTTCTCTGTATTTTTTGTTTTTTTTTTTTGTCACAATTAATTCTTTTTTGTTGGATTTTTGTTGCATTTTTGGTTACTTTTGTCATTGTTGCATTTTTTGGGTCACTTTTCCCTTTATTGTTTTTTTTTTGTTCTGTTGCAGTTGTCATCTTTTGGCGTTGTTTTTTTGCTGCACGGTTGCTACCTTTTTCTTTTTTGTTCTTTTTTTAATGGGACTTTTTCAGTCAGTTTTGAGTTCAAATGTATTTTTTGTTGCATTTTTTGTCTTTTTTGCCATGTTTTGGCATTCATCGTTTTTTTTTTGTTGCAGTATCTTCTTTTTGTTGCATTTTTTTCCTATTTGATCTTTTTTTTTTGCCACAAGTGGGAGAATTGTACCGTTATTTGCCTTTTGAAAAAATGTTAACTTGAATTGAATGTTTGATTTTCGTGTGCAAAAAACATAATGAACAGTAAGAAATTGTATTGTACTGTATTATTAAAATTATTTAATTTTAAGACTCTTTTAAAGGCCCTGTAAGGTGAAAGAAAATATACCTTGCAAATCTGACACACCACAGAGAAGAGTGTTGTTAACAGCACTGCCAAATTCAAATGACTTTAAAAAAAAAAAAAAAAAAAGAGAAATCACCATGTATATAAAATTCAGCCCTTCTCTCCGCTCTCGAACGCTGTCGGTGTGTCTGCTTGAATGGCTGAAAATACGCCCAGCTTGGCTTTCACCTGTCAATCAAACGCATTCATACATCGAGCATATGTTTACACCTCCCTGTATGTTTCAGCCGTGGAAATATAACCGCTTTAAGCGTGGAATATATCCCATCGGGTCGTCGCCTGGCTTTCAACAGCGAATCAAAACTATACATGAGCATGCACACACAGAAGTATAGGCTCCGTGTTCGGGTGTGCAAATGAGAGGCACCCGTTTCCGCATTTGTTACTCATTTATATATATATATACCCGTAGCGAAACCAAAGCGCAGAGTGGGTTTACTATTTATTTATTGTTTTTTTTTTTCATTTTGCAAAAATAGTTGAAAATATATAATAGCCCCTGTTGAGGCTACTCCTTCATATTTAATTTGAGAGGGTCCACTTTATTAGAAACAGCTCTCAGTATGACGCAGTGTCGTTTCATGCAATTATAATCCCAATGCTAAACATATTGCTACATTACACCGCTCCTCATAGCAGGAGACACGTAGAACAGGATCCTCACATTCACGGCCAAAGAGGTGCCGTGCGGCCTTGGCGTCGTGACACGCATCCGACGCGTAATCAGCCAAGGATGTCCCAGGCGGAAAAGACGTGTTCGTTTATCGTGATCAATGACAGAAAAAAAAATGATGCTGCTCTACAGGTGTTTTTATTTTGGATCTGGTCATACATAACGCCCCCTTAGCTTTGCTGGCTAAATCCCGCCACTGCTTTGCCTCTGAGGAAGTAAAAAATAAAACGGAGAGATTTCTCAAAACTATATATAAAAAAAGGTAAATTAAATAAACTGCAGGTGCAAAAAGCAAAATGGTTCAATCCAGACAGACTGACCTTAAAGGGAAGGTCGAGAGCAACAGCTTGTTTCTGAATCAGGATGTGTGAGTGTGCGTGTAAAAACAGCTTATGTTTATCCCATTACGACACATCATTTACCAGCAGACATATGGGCGTATTAATAATGCAATTTCTGCCTTCCTTTTTACTGCTGCCATTTATTCCGTTTCATGACGGTGCGTGCAGATTGCATTCGATTGCATGGAGGCCAAGAGACGACCCATGATACTTTGACCGATTCGCAACTTGCCATTCGCTAATGTTTGTGTAGAACATAATTAACACTGTTCACTGAAAAAGCAGAGTGATGGAGGATTCCAGTACATGTCTGACAGGGTAGTAAATATCTCAAGATGACACAGAGAAAGGTCCTTATCGCTATTGGCAGTTGTGGAAGTTAACAGTTGTGGAAGCTAACAGGTAGCAGCTCGTATCTGAAATCATCTGTCTCTATTAAAATGAATGGAAATGCCATTAAGTCCACAAAATTGTGTAATGTGTTTTTTGGTAAGGAAAATAGCACGCTATAAAATTGTAGTAATGACATAATTATACGGAATGTGAAGAATTACACAGTTTATGCATCATAATGCAGCTCCTTCTGGCGTGCACGCCTTGGCCACCTGGAGGCGGTATAACATACAGATACACATTAAGACGGTCACAAGTAAGCTCAGTAAGCTGCAGTAATAGTCATTTTTCATAGGGGGAAAAGAAAATATTCCTTTCAGTGTTATATTTACCTTCTATGTGTTGCTCCACCGTTTGTGTTTAAATAGCTAGCGGTGCAACAATTAATCGATAACTAAACGATTATCAAATTAATCAATGACTATTTTGACAATCGATTAATCATTTAGAGACTTGTTTCACTTTAAATTGTCCAAATCCTTGGAATTTCAGCCTCTCAACAGTAAAACTCTGATTTCTATCATCCCCCATGATAGCACACTGATTGTCTTGCATCAAAATAAGACATTAGCAGACATCTGCTTTCACTTTCAGTCACCGCATTGTCTGTTATTTTATTGTTCTCTCAATTAAACGCACAAGCGACATAAAGCTTAGTTCACGTTTGACCAACTATCGGTGAGCTAAACAGTGAAGTTAACGTACTTCAAGTTTTAAGTCAAGTCTCATGAATACCAAGTCGGCATAAGTTGCCAAAAAAAAGTCCTCAAATTGGCAACTTACTGTAACTCTAACTTGAGTTATATGTGTTGAGTCGTAGTACCGTGATCTGTGAATAATGTCCCCATTCAGACTATACACTGCCTAGCGTGAAAAAGGAAAGCAACATCATCATCATCAAATGATTGAACATGTGCTCAGCCTGTAAACAGGTTGTCATCAACGCCATGGAAAGCGATCCTCGCCGAGCGCCGCATGGATCCAAATCCACTGGCGTTGCTTTCAATTTGGATTAGGTTTCTGGCATCTGACGATAAAATGTTGTGATGGAACTAACATGCTGCATGTCTGCTTCTCACAGCGCATCGTGGATATACTGTAATGTCAGGGACACAAAAGGCTGTCTGTCAGGTGGGAATCTTGGAAATGAAAGACCAAAATCCACTGAGATCAACAATGACTTTCTTTTTGTTGGATAACTGTCATTTTTTTCTTTCAATCACCTTTTCCTTTTTTTTGCATTTTTTCTTTGTTCAATTGTTTTTCGTTAATTGTTTCTTCATTTTTTGCATTTTTGTCATTTTTTGTTGTTGAATTGTTTCTTCTTTGTCAAATTCGTTTTTGTTACTTTTTTCTTTTTGTGACATTGTTTTTCTTTATTGGTTGAATGTTATTATTTAAAGTGATAGTTTTCATTTTTGGGATGTATTTTTCAAATATTTTGTTGTAGATATTTTTTCATTTTTGGTATTTTTTTGTTTGTTTTCGGCTCTTCACTTTCTTGTAATTTTTGTTTTTATTTTTTGAATAGTTTCTGACCGTCAGGAGGATAAGCGGTGCGGGAAATGGATGGATTTGTTTTCTTTTTTGCTGGAGTTTTTTTATTTTTGGCACATTTTGGTGTTGAATTTTTTCATTTTTGTTGCATTTTTTTCTTTTTTTAATCGATTTTCTTTTCATTTGGGTGCACTTTTTTGTCATTGTTTTCTTTTTGTTGCATTATTTATTTGTGTTACATTACTTATTTTTCTTTATTTTTGTTGCATTTTTGGTCAAATGTTTTACTTTTGGGTTGTCTTCTTTTATTTTTCTTCTCTTATTTGTCACATTTTGTCTTTTTAGTCGAGATAAAAAGCCAAAACCAAAGCTCGATAATCTTACTATGGAAGCTAGTGCTCCGTTAGGCGTCAATTCCATTTCATTTATGTGCAAACTTGAGTTTTTTTATTCAAGCAAGCACCCCATTTATCCGATGAAAGGTGACAAAAAGGCTTTTGATGTCTGTTTGGTGCCACGTTTTTAATTTCACACCGCATTTGTCTGCAAAGCACAATATGATTCCTCACGGCTGCAAAAGAAAAATCAAGAAGCGGCGTGCCAAGCGACATGTAACAAGGGATGAAGTATTCCTGATAGATTCAATGAGCTCACTGCTTGCCATCTTTCCTGCGTTGGCAATTGAAATGTAAAACAGTTGAATATTTACATAAAAGCCCTCGCATGTGGTACAAATTGCCCCGCAGCTGCTATCAATTGAGAGAGAGAGAGAGAGAGAGAGAGAGAAAAAAAACACTTTGAAAAAGAATTTTGAATGGGTGGAGGGATGTGATGTGTCAAGACTTGATGCCAGTTGTTGTGATGTTTGAGTTGAAAAACAGAAGGGAATTTAAATTTGTTCAATGAATTTTTTTTACCGGGAAATGACACAAGAAAGTGTCAAAAGACTGTAAACAACATTGTGCTAAGAAATTTTAGTTCACCATACAGAACATCTCAGAGATGTTTTCCGATAGGGTACAGAGGCATACCGAGTTCCTATATGAAAATATTAGGTAAAGGTAAATTGTTATTGTGTCTATTGTCTGAATCTTTCACTTCGTAATATGATATATTTAAAAATATATATTTTACTGTATACATAATTAGATTTGAAACTCTTTGTACTAAGTTGCATTTTACTATCTGTTGAATTTTTTTCTTTAAGTTACATTTTTTTGGCATATTTTTTGATGATTTCTTTTTTTGTTGACATTTTCTTCTTTATGGTGTACTTTTGGCTGCATTTTTTTTCTTTAAGCAACATTTTCTTTTTCATTGTACTTCTATTTTTGTTTTATTGCATTTTTTATGTTGAATTGTTTTCATTCTGTTGCATTTTTTTCCTTTTTGTTGCATTACCTCCTTTTTGTTGCATTTATTTTTTTACCTTTATCCTTTTTGTTGTATTTTGAATGCTTTTTTAATCACATTTTTTTCTTTTTTTGGTGGTAATTTTTTCATGGTAATTTTTTTTGCATTCAATTATTTTTTGTTGGATTTTCTTTTTTTTTAATAGTTTCTTTATGTTACATTTTTGGGCTACATTATATTTTTTTGGTCCATTTTTTTTCTTTTTTTGCATTTTTCTTTTAATGGCGCATTTTTGTTTTGCATTTTGTATTTTTTGTCTTTGTTGCTTTTTTTGCTGCTGTTTTTTTTGTTGCATTTTTTGTCTTTATGTTGCTTTTTTGCTGCATTTTCTTCTTTTTGTAGCATTACTTTTTCATTTTGTTGTATTTTCTTATTCTTTTTGTAGATTTATTTCTATGTTGCATTTTTTGGCTGCATTTCTTTCCTTTTTTTGTCACATACCACCACCCCCCCCCCCCCCCCCCCCCCCACCCCCCCTATTTTTCATTATTTGTCGCAATTTTTTTCTTTTCACCTGACTTTGCACTTTTATGGTTTACTGTGACATTAGACCACGGTTTACTATTACCACGGTTTACTATTATTATTATTATTTCTGTTCTGTTCAAACCCTTTGTGCGTACCTGATGTGTCCAGCATATGTGACCGGCAACCGAAAGGTAAACAAACAGTATATGCTTCAATGTATCATTCAAATAAGCAAGCGTGAACTTCCACGTTGCTATTTTGCTGCTGATCCTTGCAGCGTTGCCTTCTGTCAACTGTTGCACATATTTCACATTTGACATGAAAGTTTGACTTCAGGTGTTGCTGAAACACGTGCGACACACTCACTGCACACATACTGTAGCACATTTTGGTCTTGTTCTTTGAGGAAGCATCTTTTGAATGATGTGGTGAAGATCAAGACGAGAGGTGATTGTTTTTACAAAGCCGTCACTTGACAAGTTTTAACGCCACGCCATGTGCATTTGACACCTGCTTAAGCCAAAATTTAATCCCTATGCAGTCCGTCTCCCTGCTCTTTTCGTATAAGTCAAAAGCTCGGAAAGACGTACAACAGCAGGGGTTGAATCCCGCCCTAAACTTGTGCGATCCTGGTGAACATTTTCGTAATAACGCCATAAGCTAGAGTTTAGAAATGTCACCCCCGACGCCAGTTTTACTTAGCAACGTGAAATTTTGTTGGCATGTCTATCATGAATAGACCCACAAAAAAGTCTCAAGAAGCCCTGCCAGAAAAGACACAGTAAGTCAGCCATTTTGGTTAGAAGCAGCCATCCGAGTGTCATTTTGGCTATTTCCAGGGCACTTTCAAAGAAAATTCAGACCCAGAAGCCAGTTTTACCTAACAACAAAACATTTTGTAGGCATGTTTATGATGAATAGACCTAAAAAAAAAAAGTCTCAAGAATCCATGCCTGAAAAGACACAGGAAGTCTGCCTTTTTGGTTTGAAGCAATCATTTTCGGGTCATTTTGGCCATTTCCAGGATCCTCTCTCATCCCAGAGATTTTGTTCAATTGCTACCAAATTTAAAACTCGTATGATACACAAAAGGAAAACACTAAGTTAGTCATTGCATGATCCTGCATTAGTTTGTACCTCAATTTTGCCCAATCATGATTGAGTAGATGACAAAATGTGCCTGCCAGTAATTGATAGAGCAGATGGTGTTTGATTGATAATGAATGCATCATCAGGGACTATTGGCTCTCTCAATGAAAACTGTTTGATTTGCTGGCCGCCTGACAGTATAAACATATTCCTTTTATCAGCGTGCGTGCCAAGAGTTGTGGCCGCTTCCACAACACAGGCCCATGTAGCGCAGAATTTATTTCTGTTTACAAAGCAGCCCGGAGACACTCCATCACGCGGTCGTATCTGCGGGCCGACGTTTGAGGCCAAGCTGGTTTTTCGCAAAGGGGCACGTCATTCCGCATGTTGGTTTAGCGCATGACGTCTTGAGAAGTCTGGAAAGCAGACCAGTCTTCTGAATGTGGTATGATGCTGGGTTCAAGCCAAACAAACAAGATCAATAGCAGAGGTCTGTGAAGACCGTGAGCTTCAGGTCATTCAGTTTTTGTATGCCAGACGAGCAAATTCCAGGTATATCGGAAATGTTTGTCCCATTTGTTCATGAAATATTCCATTGTTATTCTGGTCCAAATATACACTACATAATTTAAAAATAATAATAACAATAAATAAATGTGGGTGAGTTTCCAGAAAGCACACACTGCACCTTTTCATTTCACATTCAGCAAAAAAAAAAAAAAACACAGATAAGCATGTAATTAACAACTGTCACTGCACTTACCATAATTGAATAGCAACCGTCTTAATTATTGGACACACCAGAGGGGTTAAAAGTTGAAACCGCTGAAAAAGGGCAAAATGTACATGAATTATTTACGTTAGTGCACTACGTACGACACAATAAACATTCAGTCAAAGCACATCTGTTCACAGTTTGGCACAAAAGCCTCACTTTTGTCGGCCCCAAACCCTTGCATGAACGCATATGTACCTGTATAAGTGGAAAACGTGGGATTCCGTGCTCTTGCAGTAATTCAACGACATTACTCTTGAAGCATTGCCTCATTAACTCCGGCAGGCAATAACAGCTGAAACTTGGCTCCAATGTTGGCTTATGTGCACGTCATTATGCCAATCGCTTCGTTTTTGCTTAATCCTGCTAAGTAACAAGGAGCAGCCAAAAACGCTACATTAACAAGCTAACTGTTGAGCATATTTGAACTCTATTGCTAACCAAAAGCAGCAGCACCCACCGAAGATGTTCTTACTTTATATGACAGTGATTAGTGTTTACAGTAGAGTAGACTGACATGCTCGCTACAGTGTTATGTGCGACCATGTTTCTTATTTGTTCTGCCCAGTCTGCCTCGGTCCTTGCCATATTGTTGCAATTCTCCCAGCAACATTGTTTGATATTATTTCCAAAAGGTAGTAATATTCATAGAAATAGAGTCAACCCTCATTTTTTGAGGGGGTTAGGAACCAAGACAAGACCCACCACGATTCGTTTATGCCCCCCCCCCACCCCATTTTTTAAAAATAATTGCCTACAGTAATAGTTCAAACACTAAATATAACCCAACTGTGATCCTAAAACACTTCATTATCATTTCAAACTTCCAACATTACCCTTGAAAAACAATAGCTTACACCCCAACACTTGTCACACTTACTAAGGCAAAAAGGGATGATTGTAAAGTTTATACTGTATGTAAGGGAGATCCCAGACAGAAGAAGAAGAAGTAGAAGAAGAAGAAGAAATTTAGCATCCCCCATCTGTGAGGATACCTGCTTCCGATTGGCGCAAATTCCCTAGTAGGAAAATGGCTGCTTCAAACCAAAATGGCTGACTTCCTGTTCAATTTGTTTCATGGGTTCTCGAGACTTTTTTTGTGCGTTCTGTCGTAACTTATAATAGACATGTCCACCTAATTTCATGACCATCTAACAAACTAGTGTGGGGAGCTAATGTTTCCCAACTTTCCATGGAGTGCTACTGCGTGAGTTTTGGGGGTGGGTCATGTTCAGCACATATCATACATACATTCTCACCAAGATACATGCTCGTTGAGGGCCCCCAAAAGGCGATTCATTTGTCAGAAGACGAATAATCAACAATTCCAAAAAGGCTTTTATACAAACCTTTTCAAAGTTTCAGCACATGACTAATGAAGCAGATGTCTTACTGAAGATTACTGCGGTTGGAAAAATAAGCCAATTACCAACCCCCCCCCCCCCACCCCCCCCGGGTTATCTGGACTCATTTTATATAACGTGTTACTCTTATATGTTTACTGCATCATCAAAAGAAGCTGATGAGCCTGTGTAAGTCTTTTGATTCAAAAACGGCACTTTCTTCTCTCCTTCCAACAAGGAAGGCTGATTAGAAACTTTCTCAGAAACCTAAAACTTTATTTCGTACACCCAAAATGTTCATTGTTCAAGGTGACCCGCTTGATGTTGGTGTCTTAAATTGAAAGGTGTGTGTGACAGACTAAATGGAAACAAGTGTAGAGTATTATTTGAGTAAATAAATTAGACACACCCGCCATTTTTAGACCCTTGTTTCAAAGACTATAATATATAATCAGCAGAGCAAACATAAAAATACAATAACAATTCAAATATATATATATATATATATATATATATATATCAGAAACAGAATCGTCATTATTTTGCCAAGTATGTCCAAAAAAGGAATTTGTCAATTGACAGAGAACACTTTTGAGACATAAAGACATTGAGAAAAACAGTCGCTGAGCAATAAAAGGTTCCTCGTAATCTGGTAATGCCGGTACAATTTTTTATTTTTATTTTTTTTGACAATTGTGCAAAAAGATGCAGAGTCCAAAAGGAGTATTAAGAAAAAAAGTTGCAATTAAATGCCATGACATCATATGTATTTTTGAGTAGTACTTTCAATGGGTATTTAATGTATTTGTGCCATAGCTCGTGTGTAGCGTAACTTTCCGTAATTGGCATCATGTTGTATTTTTCTAGACAGTAAAATAGTGGTACCTTCACTTACAAGTTTAATTCATTCTCTGACCAAGCTTGTAAAACACTGATTTTATATACTTGTACATTTTTACGAGTATGTTAAATAAATTTTCCCCACTGAATTTCAATGTAATTAAGAAAAAGAGAACTTTATTGTATTATATCATAATAAGAGCATGTAAAGAAATAAACTGGCTTTATAAAGTTGAATTCCTGTAGTACTCATGTGTCAGACGTGCCTTTAAGGAGTGTGGCCAAGTCAATGACATCAGAATCAGAATCAGAATCATCTTTATTTGCCATGTATGTCCAAAAAACACACACAAGGGATTTGTCTCCGGTACTTGGAGCCGCTCTAGTATGACAACAGACAGTCAATTGACAGAGAACACTTTGGAGACGTAAAGACATTGACAAAAAAAAAAAACAGTCACTGTGCAATAATGGGTTGCTAGTTGTCTGGTAATGCCGGTACTTTTTTTTTTTTTGACAAGTGTGCAAAAGATGCAGAGTCCTCTAGCACTTAGAGCAGTTCAAATGACTAATATCGCAATAGTCCGGTGCAATGACCATTGTGCAAAGGGCGCCGAGACTTCAGGGAGTGTGTGCAGTTTAAAGTGACGAGTAGTGCGATAATCTGGGACAATGTTGATCGTGCAGATACTTAGTATATACGTACTATTCACTAAGTATATACTCAGCGGGTTTGACAGTCTGGGCCTGAGTTGTGGCCTGCAGCAGTCCATAATTTTTGTGTATTTGACTGTTTGCCCCTTTCATTAAATGGTTGAAAGTGTATCGACTTAATTGGGTATCTGACGCTCGTTCATTCAACAGTACTTGCGCTCCATTCTGCCTCAATTGCTGCAAGACACGATGAATCAACAGTCAACTCCACCCGATTGAACTCCAATTAATGAATTATTATGGCAATGACTTGGATAAAAGTCCCTTTTATCATTGAGAATCAGATGTGTCCACAACAAGGACTTTCCAAAAACACTTTCATCCGGTTACAAGCTTGGCCCGCGCTCACGCTGGCAGCAGAAGCAGCTGGCAGCAGGTGAGGGCATAAACATTCTTTGCTCACAACATGAGGATGTGTTTATTCTCCTCTGCATCTGGGGAAACAAAATGTCTGCCCCTCTTGTTTCTGTCGGCTCTCACGTAATCGACTTTGTAACATTTTGGCAGCACTTTAAAGTGGAGCGAGGGGAATACACCTGTTTGTTTCATTAAGTCGCGTGCCTTTTAATAGGCTTTAGTTCTTCATTGTCCTTTTTTCTCTCGATTCCACCTGTCCACTCACCTACTGCCAGCTGTATATAATGTAACATAGACTCAAAAGACGCTTCATTAGGTACTGTACACCTGTGCGATCTAATGAAATGCAATACAAGAAATTTGACCTCTACACTGCAAAAGATGGGCTTTAAAAAATGAGACAAAAAGTAATGAATGACATGAGGAGTATATTCCTTAATTTAAGCAAAATTATCTGCCAATAGAAAAGGAAAATTTGACTTGGCAAGATTTCTTAAAGCAAGTAAACAGCTAGCCTTAAAACCTCCACTGATGTCTTAAAGCTAGTGTATTTATACTACCTACATCTATCGAATTATGGGATTTCTTTCTTGAAGATAAACTTCCTCAAAACCAGATGTAAAATCTCAAATTATTAGAATCAGAATCATCTTTGTTTGCTGCCCGTCGATTGGCTGGAAACCAGTTCAGAATGTACCCCGTCTCCTGCCCGATGATAGCTGGGATAGGCTCCAGCACTCCTGCGACCCTTGTGAGGATAAGCGGCTCAGAAAACGGATGGATGGATGGATGGATGGATCTTTATTTGCTAAGTATGTCAAAAACACACAACAAATTGGTTTTGTCCTGGGTTGCTTTGCCACATCTGTCAGGTTACAATGAAATCTCAAGACAAACACAGACATTCTGGAGAAAGCTTCATCTCAGGTAATCCAACAGAATAAAGTCCCGAATTACACAAATTTACAACACCAAAGAATGGCTAAAAAGAAAACGTCAGACTATTCTGAAGCGCAAGAACATCTGTGGAAGGACCTCAAATATGCAGTCTGGAAAAGGAAACGTTCATCCAAAATACCTCATCAAACTGTTAGTGCAACGCAATATTCAGTTAAGGGTTACCATCATTTTTGTCCAGGCCAGGTTAAAGAGTTCTTTTTTTTTTACTAATTCTGTAGGACCTGTTATGGTCTTGAAGAACTGTAAAAGCCCAAGCTTGCGTCACACACCTAATCAGGAGATATGAGTGCGCCTGCGTTCATCTTCCTCATCTGACAATCAGATAAAGGGCTTTGGGTTTCCTTCTCCTCAGTTGGTTGTAAGTCTTCAGGGAGTCAACCAGATCAATTAGCCATGTGAATTTGTGTGTTTTAGAGTTTGACTTGGTTTCACCTAACTTTGAGCTTCCACTGTTTTGTCTCACCCCTTTTATACTTAGTTTATTTTTTGATTTTTTTTTAAAGAAATGAACCACTTCTTTTGTTCACCTGTCATTTTGATAGAATCAGTGGGTTGTTGGGGTGAATTTTAGTCTCAACTACCTTTTTTTTTTTGGTTCATTTTCCAACCTTGGACCCTGTCTAAGAATTTGTTCTCCGGGAAAGTAACAGACCACAAAAATAAACCCACATTTTTTCATTAGTTAGTTTTCAGTAATTTTTTATTGATGACTTTTTTTCAGTTTCGAGTTATTTCATAGATTTTTTTTTCTCTTTAATAAAATGTTACCAACAATACTGTCCATTTTGTATTTAGGTTCTTTATCCTGTGGGAAGACCCATGACCTGCGACCGAAACCAATTTTTAAGATTTAATTATAACCTGCACAAATTCCAGACACCCTGTGACGGATGCCGCAAAGCAGCCCATAAGAACATAACGGACAAGAATCTTTCGGACACTGGACAGCACATTTTGCTGCGGAATGCTTTGATCATCTTGAGATTTCATTGTAACCGGCACAGATTCAAGACACCCTGTAGCAGATGTGGAAAAGCAGCCCCAGAACAAAACAGACAACAATCTTTCGGCCACTGGGCAGCCCATTTCGCTGCAGAATGCCTTGATAGTCTTGAGATCTTGATGTGCACAGATTCAAGAAACCCTGTGCTGTAAGTAGCAAAACATCCCCAGACTATAACTGACATCCTTTCTGACACTGGGCAGCACATTTCACTCCAGAATTTCTGAAAGGCTTAAGATTTCACTGCACCATTTCACTTTCAGGTTTGGCAGAGGCAATAATGCTTGTGATAAACGCGACACTGAGTAATTTCAGCTCAAGCTCGCATGAAAGTCCACATGGTTCAAATCAGTCATGTTTGCCGTTAGCCCAGTTAGCGTTGGAGTGTGCTACCATGACTCATCACTGGGAAGAGATGGATAAAACAGTTAATTTGCAAAGACATTTACTGACTCCGTAGGATACCTCATACTGGACACTCGTAAACTTTTAAGAGCCTGACCCCGTATCACACGGACATACCTCAGGAGTGTGCTCAGTGGATTCACTGATCACAGGATGAGTCAGGGCGTCTTTATAATCTATTAATCACTCACAAGTTTAGCTATAAATGTGCAATTGACGGAAATACGATACAAGAGCTGTCTTAAAAAGTATAGCACTGTAAAGGCAAGTAGAAAAGCACGGACAACCAACAACAAATCTCACTGGACAACTTGTGAATTTTAGCATTAGGATGTAGTGCTGCTACATTTAGTCACTAATAGTGTAGTGGTTTCCATCCACTTAAAAGGTATATATTTTTAGTTGTGCCAAACATGATCAAGGATCATTAGCTACCACAAGGTGCACAGTTAGATCGTTGATTTGACATTGGAAAAGTTCTGTCATTGTATTTAATTTAAAAGTTGTGCACGGACATCCAACGTGAAAAACACAATGCAACTGTAAATACTGACCTGCTTTGAGTCAGGGTATCAGTTGACAAGGGACCTTTTGTCAAATTGTTAAATGATTGAATGAATGAATAAAATAGTGAATATTTTCTAAAGAATTCATGGCATGTGACTTAATATGAAAAAGAACTGAATGGTAAACGTTGCTATTCGGAAATTAGTAAGTACATCTTTCGATTTTAAACATACTTTTTTATTTGAAGCAATTGAAAATTGATTCATTTATTGATTTTTACAAATGGGGAAAAAATAAACACTTACCATAATTTCTCGTCTATAATGCGCACACGTGTATAATGCGCACCACCAAAGTTGACCTCAAAATTCTGGAAAACCCTTCTACCTATGTATAATGCATTTTTACAATCCCTGATTTTGCTTCTACTCATATGACCAAAACATGAAGTATTTTTTTAAAGAATTATTCTGAAGTTAAGCACTTTATTTGAACATGTAATGCTTTTTTTATTTACTTGCTCTTATTTTGAAATTCACAGCTTTACTTTTATTTAGTACATGAGAAAACACACAGCTCATATGTTTGATTACCCAGGCAGAATTTGTAAGATGGTTACAATTCTTTAAAGAAAACATGAAGGGCTAGGCGAAACACATTTACTTTTTTTTTTTTTTTTTTAATGGGATTCAAATTAAACTGTCAAGCATTTCAGAAAAGCATTATCATTAAACAAAACATAACCATAAAGAAATGAATGATGGTTGTTGTTCAGTCATATTTTTTAAAATGTATATATATTTCACAAATTCTGCCAAGGTATGTAACCTTACGAGCACAACTGTACATACAGTATATGCAGTCATACGTAGTACCCCTGTCATATTGGAATAAAAGTGTAGGCTACACCTTTTTCATTACCTCTAGGTGGCGGCATATTAGAATGAAAGTATACACTTTTCTCATAACCTCTAGGTGGCGGTGACATTGGAATGAAAGTGTACAGCTTTTTCATAAACTCTAGATGGCAGCATAAAATGTGACATTTTTGGTCAATTTTTCCCTATAACTATGTATAATACCCCCTATTGACTTTCGGCAATTTTTGGGTGGGTGAAATGCGCATTATACACAAGAAATTACAGTATATGAAGAACAACTGAATACTTGATGCGTTCTGGTGAGTATGATTCTAATTTTGATAATTGGATACACACAAAAATTTAAACAAAAATATAAAACATGAAATTTCAATATTTACATGGGAATTGTACAGCATTAATAATGGGGATTGGGATAGATTTTTGGCGGCACGGTGGGCGACTGGTTAGAGCGTCAGCCTCACAGTTCTTAGGACCCGGGTTCAATCCCCGGCCCCGCCTGTGTGGAGTTTGCATGTTCTTCCCGTGCCTGCGTGGGTTTTCTCCGGGCACTCCGGTTTCCTCCCACATCCCCAAAACATGCATTAATTGGAGACTCTAAATTGCCCGTAGGCATGACTGTGAGTGCGAATGGTTGTTTGTTTCTATGTGCCCTGTAATTGGCTGGCAACCAGTTCAGGGTGTACCCCGCCTCCTGCCCGATGACAGCTGGGATAGGCTCCAGCACGCCCGCGACCCTATTGAGGAGAAGTGGCTCAGAAAATGGATGGATGAATGAATGAATGAATGAATGAATGAATGAATGAATGAATGAATGGATGGATGGATGGATGGATGGGATAGATTTTTAGTAAAACAAGATACTATAGAGATTACATCTATAAAAATTAAATCTAAATAAAAGAAAACACAGGCGGCACGATGGATAAGTGCTTAGCACATCTGCCTCACAGTACTGAGGATCTGGGTTCAAATCTTCTCACCCCCTTGCCTGCGTGGGTTTTCTCCGGGTACTCCAGTTTCCTCCCACATCCCAAAAACATGGATGGTAGGTTAATTGAAAACTCTAAATTGCCCAAAGGTGTGTGCGAAGGGTTCTTTGTCTATATCACAGGTGTCAAACTGGAGGCCCGGGGGCCAGATCTAGCCCGCCACATCATTTTATGTGGCCCGCGAAAGCAAATCAAAATTGCTTATTGTGTTCTGGTGTAATACCATTGAGATATTTGCAAGCATTTTTTTGTTACCAATCCCCCTTTGAAAAGAAATGTAGTAGTTGAAAAGTAGTTTTTATAGGCTTCTGATTTCTAAACTCGCTATTCATCAATGTGTTGTGTATACTGTATGTAATTACAGTATAGGAGGTAATCTTTCATTTATAGGGGTTCACAGTTGTAGCGGCCCTCCGAGGGAAGCCATAAGTACGATGTGGCCCGTGAAAAAAAAATATTTGACACCCCTGGTCTATATGTTCATTATAACTGCAGTGAAGTTCTTTTGGGGGGAAACGTGAATAAGCACGGGATCAGGTTTAAAAAAAAAAAAAAAAAAAAAAAAGTAAGTGGCAGTTTCTCCAAAAATAGGGGATAGATTCCACAAAAAACAAATCTGTGAACAGGTTAATTTGTGAAGGCTGAAAGACGAATATGCGAGGATCAACTGTCCTCTGAAATCTATTAAAAAACAGACAAATGGAAAAAATACATTAAATAATGTGTTTATATTCTATATTTATAAATTAAAGAAAGGTCGAAAATATTGTTAAATTAATTACTCTGATAGTATTGAGCAAACTGCAAACTTAACATGAATTGAAGTGTAAATATGTTATTTGAGGTTTGGCATTTTAATGTTTGCAGTGGCACCACAAGAAAACTTCCAATAAAAATGTAAAGGAAAGTTTTCCAACTGTCTGAGGCTTTCTAAGGCTTTGTCAGCATTTGTTTAAAAAGTGTCAATGACTGACCTTGTTCATGTAATGTAAATATACTATGGTCGTTATTAAAGATAAACAACACGACATGTTTAAGGTCTCGGTTCAGCGTCGGCAGTCTGGCACTTTTGCCTTCGGATGGTGATCAGCGACTTTAAACTGGAGAGGAGAGGTCACCTCTGTCAAAGGCGAAGCCGTGATTAATGGATGAGGCCATCGTGGGTTCCTTCTGGCGGCCCATGTGGTGCTCGCCGCAAATACTCGGCTTGATCTATCCAGGGCTGACCTGCCCTGGCGGTTCAGAGGTCAACAGCGGCTTGAAATATAGCCAGCGCTTCGACAAACGGCGGCGAAAGTCAAGAAAGCGGGGTCTGCGTCGGCCGTGCGACCGTAAATTACTTCACTATTGACACCGTAATCATGACTGAGTTGTAAAATTATCTTTATGTAACGGCACGTGGACCCACTCAGGGGCAGAGAACGAGCAAAACCGTGGGTTTCTATTAAGTTGATGCCCCTCTCAAATTCCCTATATTAATAGTTACAAGCAAAAATATACCACAAAAGCACTTTAAAATCATTTCAAACTCACCTCACAAGACTAATGTTGAAAATAAATGGCTTGCAGCTTTGATGTAGAAAAACTGCACACAAAGTGCGCATGTACAGACTTAGATCCTCCCCATCTTTTATTATAACTTCTGATCCTGTTAGCAGGCAACAAAAAAGTGTTGAAGCATTGCACAAAAATTTGAACAGTGGTGTGAGCATTGATGCTTGTGCTAAGGCAACACAAGAAGTTTCCAGGCTGGTCCAGAGGGTTTCTTTTATCCATAAAAGCAGATGTCAAGGTGCTTTTGAAGCTGTTGTTTTAAGGCAAAACTACATACAGTATTGTTGCTTTTAACACTTGGTGCGGGTAAATCAGCCTTAAAAATACATTACTTACAGATTTGGTTTTGAAACAGTGCACTGTAAGTGCACATTAGTAGCCACTCAGCATAGCCAACTCATACACATGCGGTAAAGATGCTCTGTAACTTTGCTACCGACCCAGGCTAGACTTGGTTCCTCTGAAAGATCTTAGAACAGTCGAAATGTATCACTTCAACATACTTCCTTGGCACCGATTTTAATTCCCTATCAACCAGGACTTTGGCAACATCTTGTGGCACTACAACGCGCACAAAAACATGAATATGAGATTTTTTTAATTGTTATTATTTATGTATTTATTTTTGCGAATAGCTGGGAATAGGTTTCGCAGAAAAGAAAAACTGAATAGTGACTATGCAGGGAATACTGTAGTCTGGATATCACTTGGAAATTGTGGCTCTTCCCCCAGCCTAACAAACAAGTCATGGGCGAATAAACTCAACCAAGGGGTGGGATTATGTAAATTATAAAATTCAAAACAACTAACTCACATACACATTTTCAGAAATAGGCAGATCATAAGATTTCCTTGGCCCAGGTATTTGCATATGAGCAAATCAAAAGTTAATTTTCCACAACGTCCCCTTTAAAATGTAAAAAAATAAATAAAAAAGAGAGAAAGAAAAAGAAAAAAAGAAGAACGGAAAAAAAAACTTTAACTGCATGTTATCCCCAACTTTGGCAAGGTAATCTTCTCAGGCTGAATTTACGACCGCTTTAAAGTGTGCAACATGTCATATTCCACCCTAAGTGCTTCGCAGCCTTGTTTAAAAGGCCACTCGGGCTCAAACCGGACCCCCTCCCTCTCAGAATCTCGGCCCGTGATGAAAGCCAGACAGTAGGTGACGTCCCGCCTTATCTTTCTGCTTGTTTCCATTCCAAACATGTAAAAAGAGACACTAACCATCTCTCTCATCATTTCTTTCCCCAGGATGTGAGTCACGTCAGAAAAAGTTGCGGTCCGACAGGTAAACTTTTTCTCACACGGCTGGAGCCCAAAAAACTTTAATTGCTTTACCTTCTCTCTTTATTAGTGTTGGAGCTCATTTTTCATGCAGCTGGAGCCAGCTCCACTGTGGGTTTGAGTGAGCTCAGTGTTCACTACTGCCACCTGCTGGTCCATTGGCAAGACTTACTGCTGAAAACGGGGTGAAAAGAAAAGGAAATCCCTCTTTCCCTTGAGTGATCATCATCATACTTCAACACAAAATCAACACACACTCAGTGTGTGAAATATTTTGTTATAGCAAACCTGACATATTTCATTAGAGTTCATTTAAACACCACAAAGTGGGTGTAGACTGACGTCAACATTTGGGCGTTTTCACATTAACTGATCCACATATAATTAGATATTGACAGCTGAATTATGGCCGTGATATAAGATTTTGAATTACTCCCATACTAGAGCAAAACCAATAAAGTAGGGCTGTCACTATCAAATCTTTTCAAAATTGATTATCCTATGAATATTGTGTCGAGTACAGGAGTAAAAATTAAATTTTGGGGGTATTATTATTATTGTTATTACACCTAACATGCGTTTTATTCTCATTTATGGGGGCTGCAGTTCAATCCTTAAACTGCATATGTTGGTACTAAGTGTGGTATAAACGCTACAGAATCTGTGACAACAAAATCAGCTTTTGTCAACCGGTTAGCATTAGCGCGCTAGCAATGACCATTTTATGTAAAACTAAACGCTAACTACCATTCAGCTCACTCATAAATCATGTTATATGTATATTACACATCTAATAGTGTCTTAAAAAGCACTTACCGACGCTCGTTTGTCGTTTTTGGCAAGGTTTTTCAATGGTCGAACAGTGCGTCCGTCTGCAACAAATGTCCGTGCGGTAGACATTGACAGTGGCCAAATAGTTCCGGACAGCGAAACTATGCTTTTATTAAAATGTTTTATTGCCTTGAGGCAGTAATATTTGCGTCGACCAATTTCTGTGGTCTACTTAGCCGAGTGAGCCGATTTATTTTTTCACAGCCCAAAATCAATCAGAGTGAATCAGAAAAATGTGGCTAAAAGTACACAAAACTTCAGTGTTTGAAGTGTCACCATCAATGATATAAAAGGCCTTTCATAAAAGTTCCAGGACCGGTCTCACTAAAGATGTGTTTCAAACCCAAACTCAGAGTTTTCTCTCCTTCAATGTGTGCCAGTTAATAACTAGCATGTCTACAAACAGATCCTGCAGCGTTTTTCTTTTTTCAGCCTGAGCACCTGACAGTTCCTGGCCAAGCAGAACATTGCCGTTCTGGAGCAACATCTCTACTCACCCAACCTGACTCAGTCTTATTTGTTTTCCTCCTCATTCCCAAGCTCACGAAGGTCATCTAGGGGACCCGTTGAGGATGGAGCTACGGAGGATCCCGGGAGAATTCTTCCTGGAGTGCATAAAGGTGCACAGAGAAGGCTGGGAAAGTACGTTGGACTCCAGGGGAATTACTTCAAAAGGGAAAACTTGTAGTTTGGATTTGCAGTATATTTTTGTGACACCAGTCCTGGAACTTTTCCGACACACCTTTTTGAAAGAGTCACATAAAGGGAGCGGATTCACATTCAAAGCTGTAAGAATCCATTGTCATCATAAATGTCGGCATTCAAATTGTCGAATTCAGGTTTTAAATAAGGGTCAGGGTTTCAAATTTGTGTTTTAAACTAGGGTTAAAGTTTAAAATTTGGGTTTCAAACTAAGCTTTCAAACTAGGGTTCAGGTTCCAAAACAGGGTTATGTTACAAACTCAAATTAGGGCTTTAAACTAAAGTTAGGGGATAGAATTTAGATTTCAAAGTAACTCATCAATTTTCAAGTATACTCTCTCATGTTACATCCTGTAGTCGTTTTCATGACGACTGATGTCAAAGAGCAAAAATCACCCTGCAAATATTCTCTTCCTCCGTTGTTGTTTTCAATGCAAAGTGAGAGGATGACCACATAGTTGTTTCTGTTTGACTAGCCCTTGTTTTCCACTCTTGTTTATTTTTCTTGAGGGTTGGCAACCAAAAGCAAAGCGCTCTACTGCGAAAACCGAGCGACCCCCGAGGCCTCCGTGGTCTCTGGACGGACGCTTGCGGTCGGACGCTCGGACCCCGAACGACCAGGGAGGACGGAGTGCGTTAACCTTGGACGGAGCCGGCTGGAATGGCGGACCGCGATTATTTGTTTGTGGCCGGCGATAACTTGCTTATCATTAGGGTTCACCGATTCTTTGACGTGAGCGCTGGAGTCGAAAAGGGGGGATTTTTGGAAGCCCAATATGAAACAGATTGAAAAGCTGGCAAATGATGACGAGCCGCCATCTGAGTTATTTCTATTAGCCGATGACATTGGGATTTTTTCCATCAGTATTAAGTGAGGGAGTGAGACAGAGGTGACAAAGTAAAAAAATAGATAAAGTATTAGTATTAGTAAAGTAAAAGTACAATGCAATCATGCAGACAGACAAAGAAGAGTTCCACATAACCACTGTAAGTAAGCTGCAGTAATATTAGCCTGAGTATTGCTATATTGTTGATATGATATTATATCATTGTGTAGCTGTTGTGTTGCCTTCTTTATAATATATAGTATAATATATGTAATATTATGCATGTAGCACAGCTTCTTGTCGCTGCAAACTATTAGTTGCTGCTGGTTGGCGTCAATGCGCAAGTATACAATCAGCAGAGGTGATGCCGCCAATAATTAGGCGAAGCTAACAACAATACACGCTGGCATCGTGACACGCGATCAAATTTACCTTCGCTCTTGTGGTTGTTTGGAAATTACGCCCGTCTGCCTGAAGTCTGCTGATCTCCTCACTACTCCCTCAGAGCCTAAAGAAAAAAAAAATCAAAATCACCCCAGTGTAACCCTGACCATTGAACTTGGGGTAGTAAATTCTCTGCTTGCTCAGGTACCTCGGCGCCACACACTCAGCGGAACCCGGCTATGCTTCTAATTGCTTATCCTTCTTTAAGCAGCAGCGTTAGCATCGTATACGTTTGTGCGTTTGTGGGGTGGGCAGGGGGATGTTGTGGAAGAATGGCGGTCTGACTGTGAGCATCTCTGCTAACTGTGCTGTAAAACTCAAATGACTCATTGTGTCATGTCTCTTCACGGATGGTCAATAGTCTATATATAAAAAAAAAAATTTAAATACAAAATTAACTGTTGCTAACCAAACCAGCAGCACCTACTGACGCACGTTAAAAGTCTCTCGGATGAGTTAGCATTCTAGCAGACTGACATGTGAATGCTCCACAATGTTGTGCCTTCGACGATGGATTCAGAGCTGATGAATCTAATTTGTCCGAGGTTGATGGTTTCTTGAGGGAGGCGTTCATTGGTCTTAGGTTTTTTTATTTGAAGGAGGTGTTTAGTTGTCTTTAAGTTAATGATTACTTGAGGGAGGTGTTTATTTGTCTTAGGTTGATTATTCGAATGAGGCATTTATTTGTCTTAAGTTTGTATTAAATTGAAAATTTAAGGGATGTGTATATTTGTCTTAAGGTTATTATTTGAGGGAGGTGTTTATTTGTCTTGAGTTGTTAGTTGTATTTGCCTAAAGTTGATTATTTGAGGGAGGCATTCATTTGTCTTGAGTTGATAGTCGCTTAAGTGAGGTCTTGGTCTTTAATGCCTTGCCAAGTACCCTTAACTTAAGACAAACTCCTCCCTCAAGTAATCATCAACTTAAGACAAATAAATGCCTTGCCAAGCACCCTTAACATATTTGTCTTATTTTGAAGATTACTTGAGGGAGCTGTTTGTCTTAAGTTAATGATTATTTGAGGGGAGTGTTTGTTTGTCTTTGATTATTTAAGGGAGACATACAGTATATTTGTCTTAAAGTGATTAGCTGAGGGAGACGTTTGTTTTGAAGTTAATTATCTGAGGCAGGCATTTGTCATAAGTCAATGATTATTTGAGAGAGGAGTTTAATTTCCTTAAGATGATGGTTATGTGCAGAAGGTGTGTATGTCTTAGGTTGATGGTTGCTTAAGGAGGCATTTGTCTTCAATTGTATGATTGCTTGGGGTAGGTGTTTATTTCTCTTCAGGTGATGATTACTTGAGGGAGGTGTATTTTTGTCTTGATTATTAGCGGAAAGCATTTATTTGTTGTGTCTATTAGCATGACGGGACACGGAACTGTATACACAAGAAAGAAGATGTTAACATTACAGAGCTATTCATGAGGTACATTAAACATAAGCATGTATTTGCTAGCAATAAGAACTCTAGTAGGAATGGAGGGGGAGGTTGAAAGTGAGCTACCAGTGCGGCTTTATTTGAATAAGCCTTGTCCGATAACCAAAATGGCCGGGCTCCACCAATGGCTGCCTTCATTGAAGCCAAAGTCGTAATAACGTCAGTGCTATCCCACGCGACTCTCGCTGGAATTCAGGCGGTTTCTCCTCCTGAATGCCATAAAACAATTGTAGGTTGGCAAGGATAAAATGTTATCTCGGAGAAAAAGAGCAGAACTATTGCCGCAGCAGGAATCAGGAACAGAAACAACACATCAAATATGTCTACAGACATTTTAAAAGAGACATTATGCTTTTATTCCATAGCTGAAAAGAGCACCAAGGTGTCTTAATAAACAGAAAATAGTCTCTATGTTTGACAGACATAGAGACTGTTTAGAAGGGATGATGCTGTTTCCAAAAAATTATCGACTGCATTACCATGACGACTGAGAACGGAGCTTGGAGTTTGAACGAGGCAAGCGGCTTCTATTTGCGGAAGTGTAGCCCAGAACGTCAAATAACCCATTAAAAACAAAGGCAATTTTTTTCAATGCAGTTATAATAAAAAGTCAGCGCATATGACAAAAAACACATTTTCACTCATGGAGGCAGCACTTCATACACTACACTGTACGCACGTGGCACCTTGACACATCACCAAACACAAATACCCCCACCAGCACGTCAACTTCACCAAGCAATCACTGCTAGCTAACGTTAATCTGTGCGTGCAAAAAAAGTCAATAGAGCGCTGCTTACCTTTTGTCTTTGACACGACACTGTTTCAGATAGTGTAGTCCCGCCATGGCTTGGGAGAGGCGGATCTTCACCCAGCCTATCTGCCAAGTCACGGGTGGAGAAATATCAGTGTTACATATCAGTGGGAAGGAAATTCATTCTCTTAGACACACGCTCAGAAATTTGGGCAAAATGTCACACTTAATGGGTGTGCAGGCACTCGAGAGAACCAACTAATGGAAAACAAGCAAAACAAGATAAATAAAAAGCAATTAAAAAGTACCTTTCCAATAATATATCCCCTTAAAAGTTTTTTTTTTTTGTACTGTTGCTCACTTGACTGCAGCAGTAGTTTTGCACGTGACGGGCGGCCTACTCTGGACGCAGAATATTCCCAGGGTGGTGTTTGCCTTGGATACGCTTGGACTTCTCACAGGTTTTTTTTTTTTTGACACCTTTTTGACTGATGAAGCTGGCAAGGAGCTTTGGAGTGCGTGGTCAAATTTGCAGGCCACGCCGCGCCGCTGGAAAATAGTCTGTGTTGATTTTGGTTTGTCTCCTGTCAGGATACATGAGCAATTAAAATGTGTCTTAAGGAGACTTCCCATGAGAAACAGCTGAGTGAAATGGGGAAGACTGATGCGGCAAACACTCACTTTAAAGGAAACACAGGCAAATTTGATCAGATTTGGAAAACATTGTCCCTCATAGGAAATCATGGAAATAGTAATAATCCGTGAAATCAAATTTAGCAAGCGAGCAGGCACTGGACTGTGGCTCAACAGTATTGCTCTAATGTTGTCATACACTAAGGGAACTCCTCCCAAATAAATTATTTGTTTTTTCTATCTGTTCATTTTGCAAAAAAAAAATACACTCTGTTTCCATGTTAACCAATTATACCAGAAAAAAAGAAAGGGAGGGGTAGCAGGAACAGTTCGTAAGACCCAGACTAAAAAAAAAAAAAAAAAAAAAAATATGTAAACATATCACCGCTGTCAGGCGTAAACCCTGTATCTCCAGATATGGTCGGTTTCATATTTTTGTCTGTCATCCATTTTTGTCTGCATTATTAACCGATTCAAAGTGTTGAAAATAGCTTAAGAACAAATCCATTAACGCTCTTGGACATTTGAACTGTCTGAGAAGTGTCAAACGAGTGAAAATAGTTAGATTAGATACATTTGAGAAAGCTTTTTCTGTTAAAAATGAATCACTGTTACGCTTCAGTGCAGCAGGAACTAATCAGCCTCGAAGGTCAGGTTTGCATGCAGATTCATTTCCGCCTATTACACAAAAAATTACACTTTGTGAAGCTCACTATGCTGTTTCCTTGGCAACCTGGAGCTGGCCAACATGAACAGGAAGTCAGACACATACGAAGGAAATTACTCATACATACTGTACATACAGAATAACTTTACACATAAACAAACTACTTCTCTGCAAGAAGAAGAAACAGAGCCACCTGCTGGATTTGTTGCAGCCCACTAATACAAATTGTCCCACTGACTCACTTCAGAACATGTCATGTTCCCCCTTCATATTGATGACAACGTGCTCCACCCAGTTGTAAGAGGCCAACCATGTGTTCCGCATCAGATGCTGGAATTAAACGGCCAGTGGTTTAATTAACCCGAGTGGTAAACTAAAAATCATGTTGAATATTTCAAAACAATTGCACACCCTCCCCCCACAATTCCAAAGTTGTCCCTGCAAAGGCTCATTTCACTGCTGTTATAACACATCAGCACCTGGAGAGACGACGTGGGAGCGTGCACGCAATTGGATGCCAGTCCATTTTCCTATCCGCATTGACGCCCAAATAAGGAATGTCAATTTATCTGGGATTTTGTTGCCTTTTGCCTTGCTGACTGACTGCACAGTCGTAAAGGAATTTTGGGAAACAAAAAGTGGCAAAACCCTGTAGGAAAATAAAGCCACGGTCTTTCAGCTCAGCCTAAACATGGCTGAACACATAAATAATGTGAAGTCTGAGGGATGGAGCGCATTTTAAATTTGGCCATGGTAGCCAAAACATAAATGTAAAGCCTTCCCAGACTGCAACTGGGTTTCTACTGTACTGTACCGTACTGTACGGTGCCGCACTGTAATGTACTGTACTGTACACCCAATGGCTACAACACGACACAATCTAATGATGTCCAATTATAAAATATAATAAGGCATGATTATTTGTCACTGTATCATACTTAGATGTGTTCCTAATATTTTTCCCATCTACATAAAGCAGCCAGCATACTAAAAACATACCAACCGCAATAATTGATATCACTTTGTAGGTGCAGACTGCAAATAATAAAATAATTCAATTAATGAAATCCATTTAAAACATTTTTACAACTCCAAAAAATAGTATTAGTAGTAGTCGCAGTAGTAGTAGTAGTAGTAGTTGTTGTTGAAAAAAATATATACTAATTTCACAGTTGCAAATAATGCTTCGCCAGTCAGTTGCCTTGTCGTCCGCAACCTTTTTAAGAGTCCCTGTCCGTCATGACTGTAGTCAACTATGAGGTCAGAAACACATTTTTTTTTTAGTTAGAAATATGGATTATAGAATGATGTGCGATGCCGCAAACAAACACCAGCTAGCACTTGTTTCGCAAGAACTAATGTGTCCCTAAAGGTTCAAAAGGGCTCAATAATGGACTCATGTCAGAAAGCGTAGAGGTGGCTGCTCACTTAAACTGCTGGCACAATTTCAAGTGCAAAAGCAGCAAGTGACCGGACTTCACAAACAAAAGCATTCTCTTCTGCTGTTGAAAAGCTGACCCAATTTGAACCCTTCCAGCCCTTCATTTCCTGCTATTGACCGCCACTCTGTTGTTTTCACCCGCTTGAACAAAAACTTGGCAAAAGAACATATGAACGACGGGCACTGGCGTGCTCAAACACGGTGAGTAGAGTACTTTTGTACTTTGTTTCTTCTTTCACTGGGGCTCCACCCAGTTGTGCAACTACAAAACTGTGGAATACTACCTCAAGTCAAACATAACTACCGCAAATGTCATGTAACGTCAGCCCTAAAGCAACAGCGGGCCAAAGTATGGCCAGTGGCCTAATAACATAATCTGGCCTACGTAGCATTTATATTATGGAGAGTCCTACAATAAATATTGCATTCATTTCGCTTTTTTTCCCCACCTAAAATTGGTTAATTGTGTATAATGTATAACACTTTTTAAAATTGATTTATCTAAGTAAATACTTAATTACTTTAATTTATTGTAAAATAAATAAATAATAAAATAGTCAATGTTACATGTAGATTTAAAGAGTATTAATCGTATATTATATACATACACACAGTATATATATATATATATGAATTATTTATTAATTGTTGGAAAAGTGAGGCTAAAAGGGAAATTTGAACGTTAAATGTAAATACCAGTGTTTCTGATATATAAAAAAAAGTGAGAATAAGATGTGTAAATGAGACCTATAACCTGTACAACGCCATTGGAAAAAAAAGCAATCTTTTCAAGGGGGCACACCCTCTGACTGTGGCTGTGGAATGAACCAATTACATTCTAACTCGTGTTAAATGGGAGTCAGCATGCACCATTTAAAGTACCACTGATTAACCCCTATTAAAGTTCACGTCCTCCAGTAGTGCCCACCCTGATCTACAAGATTAGCTGTGCTGCATTTTTTCTTTTTTTAAAATAAAGTTTGTCTTTTATCCTGGGTGAGTACTTTAACAAATGTTGGTTTGACGTCACTTGAATTCACTTGACATTATATCCTACGGGAAAAATGTTTGGAAATTAGAACAGCTTGAACTTGGAATGGATCTTGTTCCACTTTTGAGGTTCCATTGTATTACTAACTGGCTGTGACAACTTTGTATGCTAAGAGTTACAGTTTCTGGCCACAGTTTGTTTTAGTGCACAACTTCTCAACAATAACAAACAATGGTGTGCAATCTTGGCCATGATAGTCCCCGAAAAGTAGATCTCAAGGGACATCTTGGCTAAATAAAGCTCATTACATTTGTGTGTTAATCTCCTCTTTGCTTACAAGAGACAGCGACTCCTGCCAATGAGAACTGCAGAAACCAAAAAGAACCTCAAAGATGGGTAAACGGGATTGGAGTTTATATTGGATTCATCTATGAGTGAACAATAGCAAATATGATAACTAGATGTGGGCTTTGCCAGTGAGAATACGATATTTCCTGAGATAATAAGCAAAAACATCCCAAACTACCCCTGAGTGGTTGCTGCCTTGGCTCACAATCCATATATAAACATTATAACTTAAAAAGAAAACCTTGACGAAGTTACGATCCTGTTTGTTTTTCCCAAGTACTGCCAACAGAACCAGACTCCTACATTCTATTTCAATGTGCAGTTAAATCTACTTTAAGAGCATAAAAAAAAGTAACAGAGTGATGTAATACATGAAGGTGTTTCAATGTATTGCATGAATATCCTCTAAAATATGTCAAAAATATCAAAAGTGGGAATTTAAAAACTTTCATACCGTGAGTGTTGAACCTACTTCAACTCAACAACTTAACAGCTAATTAAGGATCGGTATTGCCTCAGTTACCTTGAAAAAAGAAATCTGATTACTAGTTACTCCTTTAAAAGTTAGTTAATCGATTGCTTGATTTTAAAAGTAACTAAGTAAGATTACTAGTTACTTTCCTAGTTACACCCAGATACAGATACATACTTTAGGTGGACACTAACTAATAATTTTAGCAGTCGCTAAGCTAACGTAGCACCGATCTTAGCAGAGCATGTTAACTTTGCACATAACAGGTAATGGCGGCATGAACTTACTTCTCATGTCCACACAGTCCAGGAGAAGATAACTATCTTCGGTAATACGTGAAATATTGCTCGTTCTCCATGATGTCACTCAAGCTACGGAGGACCCATTGTTTGTGTTGTCCCGTAGTATTAGAATGTGTGTGTAATTGATCTGTCCTGTCGGGTTTTATACCATGAAAGTATACCATTGTGTATCTCTTTGTGGAGAACATTTATTACACATCAGCAGTTTAATTTTACTGCACTTTATTTTGTTGCATATGGTGTAACAGACGTGGGGGTCTTTATTGTGAAGGGTTAGCGGTGATTACACAAGGTGCTCAGGTTTTGTTTATGGGTGAAATAAAACCACAAGAGAACCACAGTGATAAGTAAGAAACACATTTGTGGCCTTCTTTCAATATCTTGGAAATAATAGCTCGGCATTTAAAACAGCTGGGAACTGGCTGTCGTTTTTAATAACCCTTATGTGCTCTTAATTTGAAAATAGCGGCCATTTATGAGTCTTGTTGCGTTGCTGCTGGAGAATTTGCGGTCCCAGCTGAGCTATTTAGGAGCATTTGCGCACTAATTCTCGACAATGCCCCATTTGATCACGTCACAAAAGTGAAGTAATATTTAATGTAGTAATTTATAATGCTGTGCGTAGAGTAAATGAGCAGAGTGAGTTTAAAGCATGACCACCACGGAATATTTTCTTGTGTTGGTGTTGTATATGTCATGTATTGGATTAATTATGAAATTAAAAAGCATACAGCGTTCTGGAAACAGATTAATCGGGCAGATGAAGGCATCACAATCCTAATATTCTTGAAGTCAGTTGTTTGATCGAAACCCCATAAAGGATGCTTTTCACTTATTGAAGACAAAAGTGAAGGCAGCGAGAGCCTCAGACAACTAGCAAGTGACGACTTTTTGAAGGCAAAGAACTTGAATCTTCTTCAATGGCCAAGTTGCCCGTTTAACCAGAAGAGTTTTTTTTCCACTTACCAAAGACGAAAGTGAAAGTAGCGATTACAACAGACAAGCAGCCAGTGAAAACTATTTGAAGGCAGAGAAATAGAATGTGTTTTTTTCTCGGCCAAGTCAGGGGCCTGATGCTTTTCAAACAAGACTTTTTGAAGGCAAAGAACTTGCTTATCGCTGGTGTCGGGCGGAAACCACGTATATCCAAAACCATCACGTTTCAGGAAACCAAAAACAATACCATGTTTGTTGAGCCATTAACATTGCATCATCAAAAGAGCGCAAACCATTTTCAACACTTTATATCGGTCAATAATTTGTAAAAAAATAACAGACCCACGTGGGGACTGACCAATAGTATCAATTTGTTAAAAGAAATTTATGAAATTGACCACATTTGGACATAGCAGGTTTCAGCCTGACGTTAGCGATAATATTCAATAACCAAGCTGCCTGTTTTTCAGTCTAATAAAGCGGGTTTTCTTCTAACTGAAGGCATCAAACATAGCTCAGTTTGCTTCTAAAAGAACACCACCAGCGGGTTTGCAATTTTTCAAGTAAAAAAACTGTCAAGGAAAGATAATTAGGTAGCAGCAGGGTAGGGGGGGGACTTTGCTCAAGTGCACTTGAAGGTTACATGAGAGCTGTTTTTTTTTTTGTTTTGAATTCTTTGCGTCTTTTAACCGACTGCCCCCCCCCCCCCCTTCATAGTCAAACAGACAACCATGAGAGCACAAGGGCACATGCCCCCCCCTCCCACTCACCATCAGGCCTGTGTGCCACATGGACAAGTAGTTGACTGCAGAGCCAAAAGTAAATACAGCTCTTGTTAGTCTTTGCCTTTAACAGGAAGTCAAGCTGGGCTACCTTCATCCATTAGGTGCTGGCAAATGAAAAGACATAATTCACATTATTAAGCCAGTCGGGACAGAGGTGAGGGAGGGGACGGGGGGTCTCGGATTGTCCATCCATCCATCCATCCATCCATTTTCTGAGCCGCTTCTCCTCACTAGGGTCGCGGGCGTGCTGGAGCCTATCCCAGCTGTCATCGGGCAGGAGGCGGGGTCCACCCTGAACCGGTTGGTCTCGGATTGTCACACATGCAAATATTGCAAAACTCTCGCCCTACCTTCTAATTGATTGTGTCACTATGTTCTCATCTGGCTGTTACAAAAGAGTTTAAATCTTTGTCGAAGGAGAAAAGAAAGAAAATACTCAGACATGAACTTTAGCTGCTTGTTTTTGCAGATAAATGTTTGCTTTCATTTCCCTGTCATAAAGAACTGCTGTTTTTTTTTTTTTTTATTGTCCAGCCTTGAAATGTGAAGAATTTCATGCCGGGTTCATGGACTTTTTCCAAGGTGAAATTGCTGAGCCCATTTGAACTGTCTTGCTTACTAAAACTACAGCACATACGCAAATAGTCTCGTCGATGAATTCAAGTGGAAACTTGGAGAAACAAATTCTGTTAAGATAAGCTGATCGTATGTTAAAATTGGTGGAGGCGTAATCCTCTAAAATTGGCTTGATAGCTGCCCACGTCAATTGTTTTGAAAATTTAACCTCCGAGGCAACTTTCACTTCACCAGCGTAAATTTGGTCTCTCATAAGTAGAACCACACAAAATTCTCAAGAGGCCATGACAAAGAAGGTTTGCCATTTCCAGGAGAACACATCCCAGATATTTTATTGGGTTGCTCCAAAATTTGAACCATGTATACAAGACAGATGGATGACAAAAAAATGCAAACAATTTAGGGATTTCATCATTATGTGTGGATGGAGCACAAGTTTGACTCACCATAAAACATGAAACTGTTCTGTTCTGAAAGATTTGCACTTTTAGGTACAGCATCCAAAATGAAGGCACTTTAAAAAAGTTCCAAAACCAGTTGGAATCCAGGAAAGAAGGACAAACTTTTTTTCTTCCTTTCTCCCAGACACTAACACACAAATCTGCAATTTTCCATTGCGCAGCGCTACAGCATTTCATCCCCGATTATGCTCATAAATTTCACGGCTGTGCGTAATACTAAATAACGGCGAGCTGTTAGAGCCGCACAGGTGTGGTCGACGTCTGACGGGACTTAGCCGCCGGTCGTCAGACTTGGAGGTTTGCCAAAGCATGTTAAACTGTAGGCTATTTCGAAGGCCTAAATTATATGGCCGCCATGGAAAATACGGATGAGACATGGGAGTAAAATTGGAGTGGAGAGGAATTGAGGATTGTACCGAGACTTGAGAAATTAGATATGTAGACAACAGCAGAATAGAAGAGACTGTTCAACAAACGAAACGCTAAAGTAAATTGGTTTAGCAAATGACGACTTGAGTGGATTAGATTTCAGGAATTGGGAACATTCCAGGGAGCTTCTTTAATTTGAAATCCGCCTGATCTTCCATCCTGTCCGTGGACCCAAAGCCAGTTTAAAGTCAGTCGGGATCCACGACGCCTTCATCATGCAATTGGGTGGACAGGGATCCTCAGTTTACGAGGAGTTCCAGTTCGAGTTGCAAGTTCTGTTCCCACAGCGACACATTTATATATAAATTGGGCCTACTTTAACACTGTAGTAAATTCATGATTATAATAAGTATTTTAATAAAAAACACTTCTAGATCATAACTCTAAAGCGCTAAAATGAAAAACTGCCACATGACGATGTATTCTTGTGCTGCTATGCAAAGTAGTTCATTGCAGGTCGTATGTAACCTCGAAATGCTGTATATCGGTACCAGTCTACCTTTTGATCGCGAGTGACTTGCATATGATAGCTAACCCGTCAGCTAGCAGTTAGTGCAAAAAGCTAACATAGCAGTTTACCCTAATTAAATTACTCAATCGTCACTCTGTGCTGGTTCTTGTCAAACAGCTGCAACAGGTGGACTCTAATGCACAACCCTGGTCACAGAAAGGCAGAATAAATAATTTTCCAGGAAAAGTTGGTATCAGTTGGACACCTTCGGGATGACAGTCTTATCACACGGGAATTGGAACAAAAACAAGTGAAAACACATCAAAGTTAAAGAAGTAACAAAACGTAATGGAAGCAAAACTCTTGCTGAGTAGTCCACACGACTCCTGGTGATCTTCTCTAACTACGTATCATGACACTGAAATACTGGACTAAAGTACTTGGACACAGTGTTGCAAAAAAAGCCAAAGCAAAACACAGAGTTAATCGTTTTGATTCAGGTTGAACTGGCTTGCTGACGTCACGTATGATAATGATCCAAAGACTTTTGAACTTTGGGGCATATTTTCGACAAAAACCTTGGTTGAACTCCATATCGGGTGATTTTTTTTTATTTTTTAGCGTTTGTGTTCTCTGAGGTACCACTGTAAAATAATCTATTAAATTAACGAACAGGAAGTCAGTAAGGTATTTGATGGACTTTAAGGCTGTGTTGTCACTGACGCTACTCACAAAAAAGGATATTGGGATTTTAAGTGAAATTTGACCATCTCTAAACATTTGAATACATGTGTCCAACTGTTCAATGTTTCAGTACTTTTTGCACAAATGACTGATTTCTAGCAAGGAGCTAAATGGCAAGATTCCCAACAGGTGTTTGCTGCATGAATTGACCAATACATATACTGGTTTTGTCACAGAGGGTCATGTGCAGGTTGCAACAGAGATAGAGGGAGACCGGAAGAGGGCATACAAGTGGAAGTCCTTGGAAATTTTCAAGTGAAAGGGTATGGTTCACTTCACACTTGGAACAAAGAAAGGGAGAAGTCTTAAAATGAAATAGAAAAGCATGGAGAAATTTTTACTTTTGTGGTCTGATGGTAGAAATAAACTTAGCTACAATGGCCACGGACTCCACCTAGGGCTTGCGTTTTCCAAAAGACTGCCTGGACATCAAACAACGGTATGGACTTTTCTAGCTACACATGCTAACCATTTACAGGAAATGGATCCAATAGAGGACACTGACTGAATGCACATCTTTATTCACTCCCACTTCATTATATATTCGTGGACTGGATGCCTCCCTTACAATCCGGCCTTCTTCCCTAGCGTTGCACTTCACCTTCAACCCCAATCTAAGATGGTTACGTCTAATTGAGCACCAAGGAAACTGGTCTGGTAGGGGGGGCGTGCTAGTCTGGGTGAGAAATTAAGATTACGCAGCAGTGCAGAGGAGAGGAGAGAGAGTAAATGGCCGCAAAGTGGAACCAGCGTCTGCCCCGAGACGGTGAACCATCTGTTGCGGTGTCAAGTTGCTTTTGTTAGGTTAACCTCCTCTTAGAATGGCTTTCTGCTGCCTTCGGGGTGTCTGATGATGTACGAATGGACACAGAGTGGAGAATAGAGTTTCACGTATTTCAATTTCGATCATTTATGTAGCCTTTGGCAAGTGAACTATTCAGATTTTACTCTTTTATCTTGCTACGAATCATTACAAGCTAGAAGGAATGCGGTTAGAAAGTTCTCTTGGAACCATTGTTGAAAACTCACTCAATTTTTGAAAACACGTGTCCTATTGAAATTTATTTTTAGCAGTCATGAACGTGACCACCCAGAAAAACTTCCTTAGTAGCACTTCCAGGAAAAAGTAGAAAACAAAATCAGCCCCGGACACCAGTTTCATTGAGCGACACGAAATTAGCTGGACATGTCTATCGTAACAGGACACACACAAAAGTCTCAGGGACCCATGCCCGGAATTAAACAGGAAGTCAGCTATTTGGGTTTGAATCAGCCATTTCGGGCAAATTTCAAGGCTCGTGCTTTGACTAACTCGTACTAGGGAATTTGAATTGGAATTGCAATTGGAAGCAAGTATCGGAGACACTAAATAGGCAAGCTTTTATGCCTGCACCATCTAATGTGGATGGAGCATGGCGTCAAATTTTGATGATCTTTCGAGGATGAAAAGTGCAAGGGGCCATTCATCGCAATTTGCAGTTTGAATTGTATTTACAGTACCTTCTTGTCTAGAATTAATTCTACTCTGAGAACCGTGTGTATGACTACACTATCGGTGACCCCATCCAATAAATCGTAATTGGTATTACTGGTTTTAGAACAGATGTGATCTTAATCAGAACTCCAAGACTGTAGTTTCTCATTGTCTTTAACTCAAAACACAAATCAGAAATTGGGTTCTTCCCTGGCATCCAAACTTTAAATTTCTAAACACAATAGACATCATCCATCCATCCATTTTCTGAACCGCTTCTCCTCACTGGGGTCGCGGGCGTGTTGGAGCCTATCCCAGCTATCATCAGGAGGCGGGGTACACCCTGAACTGGTTGCCAGCCAATCGCAGGGCACATACAAACAAACAACCATTCGCACTCACAGTCACACCTACGGGCAATTTAGTGTCTCCAATTAATGCATGTTTTTGGGATGTGGGAGGAAACCGAGTGCCCGGAGAAAACCCACGCAAGCACGGGGAGAACATGCAAACTCCGCACAGGCGGGGCCGGGGATTGAACCCGGGTCCTCAGAACTGTGAGGCTGACGCTCTAACCAGTCGTCCACCGTGCCGCCCAATAGACATCAATCAATGATAATATATAAAATAAGGAATTTTAACTGTGACTACAGGTGATACGATAACAACTGCCTTTGACGAGCAAGTACTTTAGCGACAAAGGCAAGATTTTGTCTATGGAAAAAAAATCTTAAACAGAATCCACACAGGAGGCGGCACGGTGGCCGACTGGTTAGAGCGTCAGCCTCACAGTTCTGAGGTGCGGGGTTCAATCCCCGTCCCCGCCTGTGTGGAGTTTGCATGTTCTCCCCGTGCCTGCGTGGGTTTTCTCCGGGCACTCCGGTTTCCTCCCACATCCCAAAAACATGCATTAATTGGAGACTCTAAATTGCCCGTAGGCATGACTGTGAGTGCGAATGGTTGTTTGTTTCTATGTGCCCTGCGATTGGCTGGCAACCAGTTCAGGGTGTACCCCGCCTCCTGCCCGATGACAGCTGGGATAGGCTCCAGCACGCCCACGACCCTAGTGAGGAGAAGCGGCTCAGAAAATGGATGGATGGATGGAGAATCCACACAGGCTGTCATCTGCCTCAAATGAGACAAACCATTGGCCTTTTAGTCATGTAGCACAGATTCCTTCTGTTTCGTTGCAGTTTTCGCATTTACTTGGATTAGAGATTTCTTTCCCATGTAAAACTGTTCATCTGTCTTCCAGGTTTTTGTTATAACCTACAAGAAGCAGACATTATAGCGCATAAATCATGTTAAATGTCTAAAAACAGCATCAAAGCATCTGTCAGGTCTGCCTACTCACAGATAAGGACTCATTGAAAGCACTTCAGTATATCATATTTTCTGCCTATATTGTCTGCACCGTACATGCATCCAAGTTAGAGATGTCACATTAAGTGGGTGATTTCCTTTGACGTCCACGTTTTATTTGGCTTTAGAGATGTTCAGTAGTTGACTGGGCCCAACGAGCTGGAGGCTTTATTGGGAGACAGCTCAGAAATCACTCTAGCCTTTATGTTCATATCGCACCGTGTTGCCTCCTTTGAAATAAGTAGACCATATGAGCATATTTCTGATGACAGATGGGCCCCCAGAAATATGTGTTTAGACTGCAATGAAACACTACTGTCCCTTGGATTTATTTTTTTTTTTTAAAAAGCAATAAGAGCAGTGAGCTGGAGGGGGGGCTGAAGTTTATCCCTTACTGCCTTCCAAAAATGGCTCCCTTGGGAGTTCATCTGTCCGTGTTTTGACCCGTACTATTGGTCAAGTTTACCCCAGGCGACTTCCTGGTTTTCTCGTGCGTACCGTTTGAGTGTTTACTCCTACTTGTATTTTGCCTCTCTGTTCAAGCTGCTTCTCTGCACTCAGCTATGCAGCCATACTGCCAACACGTAGCCTTTTTGATTTGAGCGCAGTACATGTGGTTGAAATCTGAGGCCGGCGGCTGTGCTGCCAAGCCACAGGCCTCGTAATGGAGAACTGGCGAAGGAGAATAAGCCATTGTTCTTGATGCTAGTCACTGGATGGATGCTGGATGGAGGAGTCAGGAGGGACAGAGGGAGGGGATTCCATTTTGGAAGTAAACTCCTGCCTAACACAGAGCTTGGGGTCAAAGGAGAGCCCCGTAATCTTGTTGTAAATCCCACGATGGGGAGGGGTACGCTGCCTGGGAGTCATTTGGACGGAAAGGATGAAAAAGATGTTAGCTGGATGTTTGTTGGTAACCGGTTCTCAGTCAGATTTCGCGCTAAAATAAATGCAACCTAAACGATTCTGCTTCAGGATACAGTGAAGCACTGTTCATTGTAGGGATACGTTCCTGACCAGCAGCTTTTGGGGAAAATTTGCGATATGGAGAAACCATATAATATTTTTGTTTTACCCTATCCACATGCTTTAAGTAGAATTCCAGTGCTTCCCCTCGATATTGTGGTTCATCGTTCGCACGCCCGCAATAGCGCACATTTTTGAGCAATTGTTTTAATGGGTTTTTAGTCGTGGTGAAACGGTTCACAAAATCCATGGTTCGGTTCGTATTTCGGTTTTGTGGTCACAGTTTTCTGTTGAGTTCGGTACATATTGACTTTTAGGAAAAACAATTATGTCTTGTACAGTTACGTTAAAACTGAGAGTAGATCTTCACAGTATTATTAATAATTAATATTATTGCATTATAATTCAAATAATAATTAAAATATTTTTTTATTAATCAGAAATACTGTATATATTTGTTGTTCTATCTATGCCAGCATCATATAGTGACATATAGAACTATTAAATGCTCTTCCAATGGATTTTCAAAAGGTACAATAAACCTGTATATCCACCCGTACAACAGAATAAGTCATAGCTTCCCGCAAATATAACAGCTTTGTGTTCAACTAAAGCCCAGATTTCACAAGTAGGCCTATGAGTATAAGTACATTTGTGACTGAATTGAGACAAGATCATTATTTCAGTATTGATAGTTTTTAAGATATTTTTGTTTGGTGGTTTACCGTGAGGCTCTTCGAATGTAAAATGGGTACCTTGGCTCAAAAAATTTTGGAAAACACTGATCAAATCATTACTCTCTTGAATTAAAGCTCACGTTATCAAGCAAGTCTTATATGATGCACATAGACTGACATGTTTCATAATTCATATACAATCAAGGTGGACGACTGGTTAGAGCGTCAGCCTCACAGTTCGGAGGACCCGGGTTCAATCCCTGGCCCCGCCTGTGTGGAGTTTGCATGTTCTCCCCGTGCCTGCGTGGGTTTTCTCCGGGCACTCCGGTTTCCTCCCACATCCCAAAAACATGCATGAATTGGAGACTCTAAATTGCCCGTAGGCATGACTGTGAGTGGGAATGGTTCTTTGTTCCTATGTGCCCTGCGATTGGCTGGCAACCAGTTCAGGGTGTACCCCGCCTCCTGCCCGATGACAGCTGGGATAGGCTCCAGCACGCCCGCCACCCTAGTGAGGAGAAGCGGCTCAGAAAATGGATGGATGGATGGACAATGAATTTTAATTGAAACAAAGAAGATGTGCTTTAAGTACAGACTTTCAGCTTTAATTTGATGGTATTTACTATACATCCAAATCAGGTAAACGGTGTAGGAATTACTTTTTGTGGGGGCCGGCATTAGCTGCATGCCAGCATCGCCTGTCCTCGGGTTACTTCGTTACCCAGAATTCAACACTGGCTGAGGGTGGTCGAAAGACGTTATAGAGTGCGTTCGGAAATACACTTTGAGCGCGCTCTGCTACACCCCGCACCCTTCGGAAACTCAGAGCACTGTTGGAATTCACTGAAAACTCTCAGAGTCGACTTAGGGTGTCAGATTCCGTATACACAACCATGCGTGTCGCCATCTTGGCTTGCATTAGCGCTACTGCTCACCGCTTGGCCACATTAGTAAATGAGAAAAAAAGACTTGCGCATCCTGACGAACCGAATGGGGCACATGCAGATCGAACTGAAACAGTTGAACCGAACCGTTTGGATGGTTTTCAAAAACGGTTCCATCCCTAGTTTTTACAGTGTACAGGCAAGTCCAAATTTAGAGTTGCACGCCTTCAGTGTGGTATCATATTGTGACGCAAATACTGGGCAGCACTGAGGTATACTGTAAGCAATGCAGCGTAATTAAGAACATGAAGAAGAGGCAGAGAAGGTCCCCAACTATGTAAGCTCCGTCAATAGTCATTGTTCCCACAGAGCAGAGAGAAATATGCCTGTGACTAATGTTAAATGCTCTGTTTGTATGTCTTGCTGCTCCGTGTGTGTTAAAATAGTAGTTGTTTAAAGGTTTTTAATTACCATAACATATATGCAAATTTATGCTTCACACATGTTAGCCTCAAGGGAGTGACTTTTCTTATTACAATTAGTTGTTTGGTTTGACATTTTGGTGTTTAAATATGCAACGTTTCATTCCTTTTTGTTTTATGTGTCAGTTTTGCAGTGAAAAGTATGCTTTGCTTCTAATATGGAGAACGCCGCTAGCGAGAGAGTGGGAGCAGCCACGAATGAATATTTTCAAACGTGTATTTTAATTTTAAATGCATTTAAAATAAAAGTTGATGGTCTCTATATCGCAGATTTTCACCAATTGCGGGTGGGTCTGGAATTTATCTCCTGCGATATATGGGTTTACTGCGAATTTATGAAAACACACTTTTTAAACACACTAAATGTATTTGGACAAACACAAAAAAGGAAAGCATAAAATATAGACAGAATACTGTACATATTGTGTCTGTGTGTCTGTGTGCTGGGTGTGTGCCTTTAAAGAGGCAGAGCCTGGTGGGCTGCGTATCTGCGCGTGAGTGTCTGGACGTGAGCTGTGGCTGACAGCAGCTCCTGCATTGCGTGACTTTGATCATTGTGTTTGTGTTTTACTGTTCTCCCAACATTCAATAAATGCTTGAAATGTGCTTCAGTGACATGTGGCTCTACTTTTCCATTTGCAAAGGCATTACAGTAAATTCAAACAGCTATTTACAGTTTAAACTATTGAATTGGCCAATTATTTTTAGGGGGGTGTCAAATACTTTCGTTTGCGTTGAATGCGTTTATTCACCATTCGTGGCAGGGCTCTCTCCTATCTCCTGTATGGGGAATACTGTATTTATATTAATGCTGCTAAAATCCTACCCACATGTGCTATGAACTGCCCGAATCCACCAACACATGTTAACAAATAAACCTACCCACAAATTGCCTTTTTTTATACGGGACACCCGTCATTGCTGCGTTTTAGTGCTTTAGTACTTCATTGTTTGGATTCGCTCCACTAACTCTCATCAGGCCTATTGTCCTTTGCATCAGACAGCTGCTTTGAGTTCTCCTAAAGACCAACTGTGAACTCTCTGCCAGCACCACACAGTCGACTAAGTTGGCCACTAGCGGGTGAAGACAGTGGGGACGTTTCTCGGAAGTCAACGCAGACCAAAACAAAAAGAAAGCGGATGGGTGACACTCGACAGCTGGTCTGGGATACTAATGGAATGCCACCGTCTGGATAGGCAACTGCTGCCTGATCGAATCCACATGTTAAGCATGTTTTCTTGTTGTGGAATGAAAAGTAACGGTAGATTCCTGAACATCATGAGCTTTAGAGTGATTGTTATATAGACTGTGCAATAAAAGGACAAACTATTGAGTCTACATAGGCTTTGGTATACCAGCAATTGTAACCACATCTGATTCTGATTGACCCTGCATACTGTACAAACCTTAATTCGTTTTTTAAGTAAATTACAAAGCCTGACGAGTGCAAATTCTTTGTCGTTAAGTCACAACATAAGCAACTTAACACACTCCAGAGTTAATTATCACTCGGCCACACCTATCGATTCCGACAGCCACAGGGTTCAATTTGTCTTTACCTCACACTGTGGAGTCAGAAAATTACAATAACGACAATACCTTGCAAAACGTTATTGTAGACGGGGATGGAGACGCTGAGAGTTTGCTGAGAACCCTGCTTAACTTCATGTCCAGATGGATGCTTTTATTTTATTTTTTTTTTAGTTTTCCCATCATTTTACAACAGAGCCATCAAGCAGGCAAACACTATCAAATAACAATAGAAAGCAATAAATAAAAGGGGGGCGGCAAGACAATAGTGGATGTGATGGTGAGAGCTAACTTCCATGAGTTTCCATGAGTTGTTTTTTTAATTTTTAATTGTTTTTAATTGTTCATTGCACCTTATGAAAGTGCCACAAAAGTGCAGTTAATGGGCTCATAATGTTAACGCGATGCCTTCTCCGTGACATACAAAGATCTTACAACAGTTGAGATGTATCGCTGAACATAGTTCCTTGACACCAATTACTACTTTCCTATTAGCCAAGACATGAAGAGGTGAGTTTGTAGCAAACGGCAAATAGGCAGATGTTTACTATATGTTAAAATTCATTATATGTGTACCCCAATTTAGTGTCTAATGCAATAATTGACCAATCTTACACTCCAAAACTGCGATTTCCCATAGAACTTTAAGGAGATTTTATGTTAGTAGAAATGAATTTTGGTGAAGTTCCTACACTTTCAAAATACAAAATGTAATTAATTAAGTGCAAGCAGACCATGTACATGCAAACGGCAAAATGTGAGCTTGTTGAAAGGGTGGACAATGACAGGGTGGACATTTTTGGATAATAGCATTTTATGGGCACATGATGGAACTTCACTGAGCAAAGTGACTAAGTTGACAAGCTGACTGTCAGGTTTCACAACTATTTTTCAAATTTATGAAAGGTTTTTATATCAATTGCTATTTCACTATGTCAAAATGGACATGTTAAGATTGATAACATCCAACTACACAAACAATATGATGAAAATTACAAAGCGTGTAAATATTTACATACAACTATCCACTGTTTCAGCCTCCATTGAAAGGCAAAATGCTGGTCATAATGTCACTTAAAACATCAGAGGATTACTTAAATAACCCATTATGACAGTGGACAGCATTTTCAGGGAGACATGCAAAATGTTCAAAATGATTATGAAAATGTAATGTACTGTACATGATGAAAATGATATTGTTTTGATATTTTTTCAAATAACAATACAACAATAAAACTTGAAAAAAAAATCATGTGCATCCATTGGGGGAAACACTTTTTAATAGAGCATTGTACTGGTATACAGTATATGCAAAAGCTTGGACATGTATAATAAGACGTCCATTTTTCATTGATTCTGATGCGGACACCACAGACACGTAATAGTGATATTGACCGCTCAACATTTTGGTTTATGCATGAGGCGGTTATCTACGAAGGGGAACGATTTGGTGCGGATCCTAACTAGAACTCTTTGGCCTTGGAGAAGATTGTAGCTCTCTAATGGCTGCCAAACACTTCCCCATACGGGAATCTCATTGGTACAAATTCCCATCTGTTTGTGTGGGACCTCTGCTTTGTTGTTTCTTTTATCGGGTGCCCAGTCTCAAGGAGAGAGAGCGAGATAGCAGCCACTGTCCCAAAGGCCAGCTGTTTCCTACCTTTCTCCATTTCCTCGGAAGTTGACCCTTGAGGCAGACCTGTAACCAGGGCGTCCAACTCCACAAGTGTAAATTGCCAGAAAACACTGGCAAGGCACACAGACGCTCCTCGTTTCGTTCTGCAAAAATACAAGCTGTCCGAAAATAAGTCATGTTTGTATATTCGTTCTTTGTTTACCCTTTTTTTTTTTTTTTCCCCCCACATTGGTCCTGCTAGCATCACCGTATGGCTACTGGCTAACAAATACTGTCTACCAATTTACCGGAATATTGTGATTTTGTATTCTCTTTTAGTTTTATGTACTGTAGGAACCCCAGTTCCAACGAAGTTGGTACGTTGTGTAAAATGTAAAAAATGATTTGCACAATGATTTGCAAATCCTTTTCAAAAAAATATTGAATTGAATAACACACAAGGACAAGATATTTACTGTAGTTCAAACTGATGAACGTTATTGTTTTTTTGTGTGCAAATATTCTCTCTTTTAACTGAAAATCATTTTCTGAAGTGTTCCTGAGCCCATGTGGTAATATCCTTTATACGAAGATCCCAGTTTTTAATGCAGTACCAACTGAGGGATTGAAGGTCACGGCCAGTCAAAGCTGGTTTTCGGCCTTTCTCAAGGTTCTCTGAAACTTGATGATATTTTGTCGATGATGAAATCCCTAAATTCCTTGCAATTGTACATTGAGAAAAGTTGTTCTTAAACTGTTGGAACTATTCACTCACACATTTGTTCACAATATATTGAATATAGGTTTACAAGGATTTGCAAATCATTGTGTTCTGTTTTTATTTACGTTTTACACAATGTCCCAATTTCATTGGAATTGGGGTTTGTAAGAGCATTAGTTTTGCTATGCTTAGTTGGATCAAACATCTGACTGAGCTTTTTGTTTTAGGTTGCAAATGCGAGTGAAAGATCCGCAGACAGGAGTGACAATAAGTTGTATTTACCGCCACCTGTTGCTTTATTCTTGTAAGTGTGCGTGGTACCGCAGATTGATGAAGCCACTCATTTAGAAGATGGAATCTCAGACTAGTCTAGCTGAGTTTTGACATGTAGGCATTGAACCTGAGGAAGTTTTCCCCCAAGAGTCTTCGAATGTGCTTGGTCACAGTCGCCGCTGCCGTTATGGTTGGCTGGTCCTCATGTCTGTTCCACAAGCTCCACGTGCACACAATTAGGGAGGTGTGGCAGATAATTCATAAAATAAAATGAAACATTTAATGTGATGGATGCCGCGGCGCTGCCCTCTGCGCTCACATCATCATCAGTAGTCACGCTGGTGCGATCCATCCCCTATACAAGTGGAGGTGTCAGCCGGGAGGAAGTGGGCGGGCTTCACCCCCTTCATGCCATTTCCCTTCTCGCCGAACCACAGTGGTGGGAAGGCAGTACAAATACTTTGTTTCTGTCCAATTTTCAAACATCTGGATCAAAACATCTGACTGAGCTTATCTGCTTTGCTTGAGTACAGGGTTGCCATTGACTTACAGGTTTAATTCGTTTTGTAACTCCAAACACTTGACTCTCAGTTCATCTTTCCCCATTGAAATGATTGGAAATGCGCTTAAACCTTTCTAGCCACACATTGTGCCAATTCTGGTCTGCGTGGCTTGGCCACCACAGGGCAGCACCCAAACAAGGCACTCACAGATGCTCAGTCAGCTGCAGTAATAGTCGTTTTTCTTTAGCTAGCGGGCTTTCATAAGGCATAGTTATGCGGTTTAGTTAAATACACAATGAGTAATTATCTTCGTTGGCTGTTTAGTTTGACAGTAAACTTCAAACTGGAATGCCAATAAACAGCTTGAAACGTCTTTCTTTTATTTGAAATTGTTTTCTGTCTGCAAAACTGCTGCTTGTCGTTTTATCGTTTTTGTTGTGTTCACTACCTAGCGTTCGTATCTCAAAATTTTGCCCTCAAGTCAAAGCAAGAAACTGGCCAAGCGACCACTTGTATCTCGAAAAATGCTAGCTTGCTCTTAAACAACAACGTATGATATGTAATGTGATTTTTCTTCTTCTTCTCATTACAAGCATTATGTACGTTAATAAAAGTGGGAAACTTATGTAATTGTACTTGTACTTGAGTACACAGTGTAAGCCCTTTTACCACTTTGCCAATCTTTGGCTTTTAGAAGTCTTGGCAAAAGTATAGTATGTCTGGGTCCCAACGAGACACTTGAGTGATGAGGCTGGGAGGAATGGTTTCAGTTTACCACAGAGCCTGAGGGAGTCCCGCACGATTGGGAAAGGACACCACATGGGCCCAGTTGGATGCTGAGTGTCTGGTTCGGAGATTCGTGACTGGCACGGTGGTGGCTTAACAAACATCAGGGCAGCTGCACGCTGATGGTAAGTGTCCTCTGAAGCTCGGGATTGGTATTGGCACTGACATTGATCTATGCAGTTATTTGCGGACTTCCACACAGCCTCCCACGCCTGATCAGTTCTGATTAGCAGGGCTTTGTTGTCCTCCCCTAATGGCATGCAAACTGCGGTATGATTTTAGGGGGAAAACACGTTGTTTTTGTTGTTTTTAATAACCTCATGCGATCAAGAATTTACATCAAATGCTGGCTCAAACCGAACCAGATTCTTGCTTGTTTTCAATCAATTCATCATCTGTTGCTTTCAAGTAACAATGCGGCTATGTTTAACATAATATATTGAGCACAAACCCGCACATTCCGCAGTTGATCCTGACGAGAAAGCTAGTTTGATTTTGTGAAGATTATCCAAGGGTTTCAACCTCTTTGGCCTGGCACAGTAAAGTCATGTCAAGAAGCGAATCACGCTCCCATTCTTTTTTTTGTGTGTGTTTTTTTTTTGTTTTTTGTTCAACTCATTCATCAAGTACTCAAATGGCTTGGTCGGGTCACAGCATTCCAGCCTTTCCATCAGCGGTGGAGGAACCTCCACCAACCGGATTATTAACGACAATTACGGACTTCCTTAAAAACCAACTGAGACGCTTAAAAACACCCTGCAAACTTCCCAACGTCACCTTCTACCTTCCAAATTCATCACTTTACAAGAACAAATATCAATCGGTCTATTGAAGGTCGTTATATAACACATATAGGTATGTTATCATAATGTCGCTTTCAGTTTGGTACAGACATTTAAACTTTAAGAAATGTGTCTTTATGTGAGAAGAAAATGTGGCACCTTTATGACTTGCAATTTTTGGCATTAATTTATTTATCCAGAGACTCTTCCAAGGCGGACTTCACCTTGGACTGGTTGCTAATCAATCACAGGGTGCGTACAGAGGCAGGCAATCATTCATACTCACATTCACACTGTCACTGAGGGGCAACTGAACCCACGCAGCCTGCACTGAAATCAGTACCACAACACCATCACCGAATGCCGTCAATTGAATTGAAATGTTACCACAAAAACAAAAAAACGCTCTATTCACGTCAAGGTAGAAGAGAACAATTTTATCTGTGAGGAGACTGTGATCAGCGAGTCATTGCAGAGTCAAATCCCACAGTGTCCACGGCTGTCAAACTATTTACTTACGCGATAAGAGACCAATTTTGAGGGCAGGGAGAAAATGGAGCGTTGCAGCAATGTGGAGACTGCGGCGCTTAATACTGTATCCAGAGCTAAGGCAATAATACGGCTAGATGCTACTGTTAGCATCGGATTTACTGTATTTGTTAGGATTAGCTTCGTGCTGCCTACTTATTATGCGTTGTATTGTAATAGATGGAAAAGAGGCAGCACTCTTGTCTATGGCTTTCGCACGAATACCTCACATAAAAAAATCAATCAATACAAAAATTCACTGGCATCCCACCGAGCAGCTGCCGTCGAACACCCCGTCAGATCAGTTTACGCTGAGAAAAACCGCTGGTGCTTCACAAAGATCCAAAAATGACATCTGATGGCAAATGGAGACGTTCGGTTGGAAGTTGACTCTGATAAAGACGCACCCACAGGGACGAGCTACCGCAGGACTGGAAAAACAGTTATTTAAGAAATAATTGGAGTCAATCCATACATGATTTTCTATGCATTTTCATTGGAAGTGACATCTCAGCAGTGTAATTTAAATGAATTACTGACTTATAACGACGTGTTTTTTTTCTTTGTCAGCTCATGACGAAGAATTTGTGGTTGTGCAGTATGTGTGGGGATCTTGAGTTCATTGTGGGAAAGAACACGTTTGGATACAAACTACAACCTGTTACTCTTGATACGATGTGATGACTGATTGATGTTCTTGTTTTTTAGAAAATAGAACGGCTTTCTCGTCGGTGGGAATTGTGGGGGCAGGTGGACCCCAGAACAACAACAAAAAAGTAGCCACGGGTGAACTTTAGAAGGTTCCGGAGATTAAAAAAAATAATAATAATAATATTTTTTTTTTTTTAAACTCCAGAGACTGAAGGAAACCAAGAAAAGTGAATAAGAAGCCTTTTTTACATAGAGATCCAACTAATTTGCTCTATCAGAGCCATAAAACTAACAATAATCCCTTGCACGCTGTTCACAAATTCACCTCCATCCATCCATCCATTTTCTGAGCCGCTTCTCCTCAATCGGGTCGCGGGCGTGCTGGAGCCTATCCCAGCTGTCATCGGGCAGGAGGCGGGGTACACCCTGAACTGGTTGCCAGCCAATCGCAGGGCACATCGAAACAAACAACCATTCGCACTCACAGTCATGCCTATGGGCAATTTAGAGTCTCCAATTAATGCATGTTTTTGGGATGTGGGAGGAAACCGGAGTGCCCGGAGAAAACCCACGCAGGCACGGGGAGAACATGCAAACTCCACACAGGCGGGGCCGGGGATTGAACCCGGGTCCTCAGAACTGTGAGGCTGACGCTCTAACCAGTCACCTTTGTACACTTTTTGTGAAACCTATTACCACCTTTTCGCTAAAAAACAAAAAACAAAACTCACCTATAAATGTTTTTGTGCTCTTTCTGAAATTCCTGAAGATGGCCCCAAAGATAGATAGTAAAGTGGTGTCAAGGAAGTATGTTCAAGTGATACAGCTCGACTGAGGGACAAGCTTTGTATGTCGTGGAGGAGCAAAGTTTAGCTTGGGTTATTAGTAGAGAATCTTCGCTACATGTACATGTGCACTTACTGTGCAGTTTTTTCCAAATCAAATCATCTGTAAGCCATTTATTTTTAAGTGTAATGTAAAATGAGTTCGCAATTAAGTGTTGTTGGATAATAGTTTGTGGTATATTTAGTTGAACTATTAATAAAGGCAATTATAAACATTTTTATGGGGTTTGAATTACTTGAGGTTTTTGCTATTTGGTTAAGCATAGTTCCTGGGTACATTATTATGTTAATTTAAGAATAATTTTTATTTATTGGAAAACTTGTTTTTTCCATTTTAAATATCATTAAATCTGTTCTTGTTTACATAAAAAATAAAAACACCGTATGTTTTGCATTTTGTTGTACTACCGTATAAAGTGTGACCCAAACCATCAGTTTAAAAACAAGATATGTACCGAACTTTAAATTTTACAGTACCATTACAACCCAATTAAATAAAGATGTTTAGATGAGATCAGAAAATGAATTTGGCATATGGTGAGACTTTTTGCAAGCCCTAGTTTTTGTATGATTCATTTTTTGATTAACTTTCTCGTATAAATTTTGCCCCATTGTTTTGTACATCTGCTCGGTTAACATATAAAAAAAATCGCGTGACTCGGAAAAAATGCTAATTTATCCGAAGCATTTCATAAACTGTGTATAAAGGGTTCAACAGACGGCAAGGCATATTCCACAACGCAAGGTTTATAGACAACCAAAGGCAATAACCCTGCTGGTCTGCTCGGCAACACTGGCGTAACAAATCTAAATAAAAGCTTGCTTTGTGGAATATGCCTTGCCATCTGCTGAACCCTTTTTACACAATACCAAAGTTCTGAGGGCCAGCGATTTGATAAAAAAGGTGAGAAAATAGGGGTGTCAGATCTTTTAGCTCAGAAATATGTCCGATGTCAGCAAGAAAAAAAGCAAGGATCTGATCGGACTGGCTTTAATTCTCAGATTTTACCACTCTTATACAAGCAGTTCATTCAATGTTCACCCCTAGCACTTCTATCCAGCAGTGCCCAGACGGCATGCAGAGTATAACAACAGGTTGCTAAGGTGCTATCATAGTAGCAAGGAGTAGGAGTGAATGTTGCGAGCTTAAAGTCATTGATTGACACTCCAGTTGAAGTTCACTGCAAAACTAAAAAGACATAACAAAAGAATTTCAACTATTGAATGTTCAAATACAGCACAGACTTAGTTTATTTATTTGTTTCTGTTCACAAAAATCACGAGCTCAAAGCTAACACACATTGAATGAAAAACACCATAGACGAGCAAAAATTAGCAATTAACTGTAGGCACTTATAGCTCTTAAAATAATAAATATTGGTACACAAACGCTGTATAAACATAAAAACAGGCAATATAACAATACTCTCTGACATATATTCTTCAAGCTCTGTGAAAAAACGAATTATAATAACAATATTTAATCATGACTTTCTTTGTTTTTGAAAGTGTGTACAGTATCCCATTGTGTGCACCACACTGCCCCTCAGAGGTCAAGATGTGCACAGCAGTCACCTTATGTAACCCATTCGTTAATAATAAATGGGTCAGTTTTTCTCATACCTACTTTTGCTGATTATTGTCGTCCGTTTGTGTAGTATCACTTGATGAAGCCTTCTCTAACATTCCATATTACAAATAAGTAAATTATGTATGGAATCGGATTGGACCGATATTGGTGTTGGCCAAAACTCAAAGCAAAGTATGTGAAAAATGATGGCGCCATTTCCTCCAACTATCTTTTCGGCTTGTCCCAAATTAATCTAGTTTCAGAGACATGTTAATCCGAGCGATATGGGCTGGATTCCAAGAAGCCGAAATAAATCATAGGCTCCGGATTACTGTACTGCGAACAGAGCCACTGTGAAAAAAGCAGGGCACCGCAACTCTGCACATCATTTATTTGAACGTGTCAGCAGCAGGAAATACCCTCTCCCTAAAAACACACAAATCTAAAGTTAATCACTTTCACAGCTCCGAAGAGACCCTATGTCTGGAGACACGGAAAAATCTGGAATGTCGCAGTTGTTAAGAGTACATAGGATGATACAGTATAAAGAACATTGAAAGCAATTGAAACTTAAATACATTACATACTTATTTATCATTAATATATAATGGAGGTAAAATAATAACAAGGAAAATATAGTCTATATACATTCTGATGAGGGGAGTTATTTTTCTTTTTTGATATCAATTTAATTGCATTTCTGTGGTTGTCTGAGCTTTGAAGCTTTTTATTACAGAAGACGTTTGCAGCAAACCAACTTTAATGAACATTAAGTCCTTTTATGACCAACATACATAAACTAAATTAAGGACAAACGTACCTCCACCCCCTCATTTATTGAGACAAAGGATTTGGAGACAGGGAAAATACCATAAAGTTCCTGACACAGCAACCTTTCATCTCAAATACAATACGTTGTGGGATTCTGGAAGCATTTAAAAAAAATGAAAAATAATGAATTCCCATTATCAAATAATCAATTCCAGGGTCATACTGTCACCAATAAAAGTATTGGAACACATTTCTGTTTAATTCACACTCTAAGATTTGCCACGGGAAATATTGAAAGAGTTTAAAATTTACGGGGAGGAAAAATCACTCTTAACACCCAACACCACACTCAGAATCATCTTTTCAAGATCTCTAACAATCGGGCCTTTGATGACTTTGATTGGAAAACTCACTCATCATAGGCAATTTACACAAGAGGATACCATTATTTTTACAGACGTCTGCGAATCAGGCCATGGTTGATTTTTTTTTTGGGGGGGGGAATAATCCCGTTTAACACTGCCCACACCTCGAGATAATCACTCAGGATCATCTTTGAGAGACATTCACTAGTTGGGCCTTTGCTGATTTTTATCGAGAAAATTACATCCCCCACACCACAGAATAATCTTTCAGAGACATTGTAGAATCTGGCCTTTGCTATCTTTAAGAATGGAGGAAATGCTCAAATTCGGCCCAGATTGTTGGTATTTGTGTCTGCTTGAATGAACTTCAAGGTTTGAGAGGTTCACAAGTTTGCACCATGATGAAAGACTCTGCTGCCATTGGGTCTCACTCATGTCTTCATGTGGACGACACTGTCATGCGACTGCTATTGTTTCTCAACCGCTTGTCCTCTTTGAAGGCCTGTTAAATCTGGTCACGCACGCCGTTACTTCGTAATTCAAGCAAGACGCGTCCCATCCGTCCTCCTTTCTGTCTTTGGCTTTTGACATTTGGAAATCGTTGATGAGAAAGACAGAGTTGTACCAACTCAGCTCACAATGTGCGACGGCATGCCAGAAAAATGGTTCGTATTTAAAAAAAAAAAAAAAATAAAAAACGTTTGTTTGTATGGGGTAAACAATCTTTGGTGCTTAATGAAAGTATCATTGCATTTGATGGGTTTTAGTTCAAGTTGCAAGCATTTGTTGTATTTACGCTACTGACATGAACTTAAGAGATATTGGGCTTTGGGTTGAAATTTCAGGATGAACCTACAATGGACTACAACCTATACAGGTGAACTTAAGTTGACTTTCTCTAAACGTTTTCCTGCACATCCACTTGCTTATTGTTTCAGTACTTATTACACAACCTATTGTTCTCTAACAAGGAACTGAACGGCAAAATTCACAGCAAAATTTCCAAGGCTTTCCACTTCTATGCCATTCTGTGACTTTTCCAGTCTCTCTGTATCTCTGTTGCAACTTTGACACTCTTAGCTCAGTGGTCACTTGCCTCTGAAAACATGCTGTTTGTTGCCTCGCAATGAGGAGGTATTGTTGATCAATTGTTTAGAGTCATCTCAGTTTTATAATGTCAAAATGTGAACAGCATGATGGAGAGGACGGTTAAAATGCCAATTATAATTGAACCAGGATGCGGGGAGGTTATATATTTTGCTATTCGGCTCCTTGTTAGAGAACAACAAGTTGTGCAAAAAGTGCTGAAACAGAACAGTTGGACGTTCATTTAAAGGTTCAGCGAAGTTCACTTGTAAAGGTTATCGTGCATTTTAGGTTCACCCTGAAATGTAACCGAAAGCCGATAATCCGTAACGTTTTGTGAATCGTGCCTGTCAATTCATCGTTCAACAAAAACACACCAAAAATAACATTGATTTGCTTATTTGCTGAACATATACACGCACCGTGTGACATTATGACCATTGAGTGGTGCTGCTATAATGATTGACGTCTATTTCATCCGATGGGGCGAAAACTCTGACCAAAAAGCCAGCTGATGGTTTTACGGTCGAGACATAGCCACAACCCTAAGTCAAGTGGGTGGAGTAATACATGCTGACTGATCGATGATGAGTGACTTTAACACACAATTTAACATTAAAGCTGGATACTTTTTGTGTCGCAAAAAGGTGCGTTGTAATAATATTGTATTGTATTAGCAATGCCTTAGAATACCACATTGAAGCAAAATTATACAATTATTGTAATTGTGTTACTTTTGTCATGCATTGTTCCCTTTGAGTGAATGTACAGATTTGGTTTATGCAAGGTTACATTTGAATTATGTATACTTAAGAGAGAAAACATGGGTTCGGAATCACAGGTATGAATCTTTTGCGATATCATGAACAATTTCAAGGTGTTGTATCAAAGTTCAACGCTGTGGTAAATTGCTCCCGAGGGTGTCGTATCATAAATTACACAGGCAAGCTCTTTCAGCACTCTGGAAATAGTTTGGAAAGAGAAAAGTCGCAAGTGTTTCTCTTTATAAGTTAAATATATGATGTTGACTTGACGATATGTGAGGTCCAATCTACAGCGATATGTCAGTCTTGTGCTAAGTGACTACGATGCATACAGTAAGTCTGGAGTTATGAGATTTTTGTCAATGGAATAGAAAGAACAAGTCACGTTTGGTGGTCTCATAAATGTTCTGGCATATATTTTATGGACCCACCAGAAAGGCATCTGATCAGTCCCAAATTTCATTGCGATCCAAAGCATACAAATGGCTGCCACAAGGCTCTGTTTCCACAAAAGGAATAACAACGAGTCATGGAACATATGCTTTGAACCCTGACGGGACCGGATCTCAATATGATGGAGTCCACAGAAAGGCGACCGCATTAGGGTTGCTTGGAACGTCTTCAAGGCTTGGAACAATTGTACCAAGGTAAAGTGGTGCTGAGCAGATCTCTTGTACGCCCTGTATATTATTATTATATTCCATCGGGATGCATTGGATTTATAGGCATTCATCCACCGTATCCGCTGGCGCAGAGGTTTTTTGGTGTCACAGTTTTAATATGGAACATGTTCACATGGCGGGCCTTAATAACATCCATCCATTTTCTATAGTGCTTGTCCTCATTTGGCAAGGCAAAGCAGCTTTATTTATATAGCGCTTTTCATCCACAAGGTAACACAATGTGCTTTACATGATGAAAAGTACAAGTCTTTAAAAATGAAAATGAAATTGATTAAAAACATTGGAGTCATGGGTGAGCTGGACCCTATGACAGCTAAATGAGGCGGGGTACACCCGAAACTCGCCAGCCAATCACAGGCCTTCACAACTCAAACATCCAAGTCATTGTAATTCGTAAAGGTTGAATCGAGGAAACTGGACTCTTGTTGTTGAAGACAATTTTTAATCTAAAAAGCTTAGTCGGTTCGATTTTTTTATTTTTTTATTTGATTTATTTATGTTTTCTTTTTAGTGTAGAATCTCCTTATTCAGGTGAGTCCTTGGGCAAGACCCTTCACGCTATACGCCGATACCTCAGATGAGCGATACACATAATGATAGCGTCACAACGGCTCGGATGTCGACAAGGTCTGCGTCAGGTGTTGGGGAACCAGGACACTATGGAGTGCTACAATGGCAGGAACCCCAATGAAAGGGCATATATGCAGAAAATGTGGGAGGAATGGACTCTTCGAAACCTCACATCCACATTGAATAAGAGACAACAACGGGTTCAGTGTTTGAATATTAGCAAGGGCTACTTGCTGTCGCAGTTGGAGATCCTGTAGGTGAGGTACAATGGACCTCGCCTGCGGTACAAAGATGCTACGGCAAGCTAGGGGGGTGATTTCACCATCACCCCCAAACTTCAAGATCGGGTTCTGAGCCCCACAAACAGAACAGCTCAATGCAAGAGCAATTGACTTGAGAGAGAAGATCATGAAGTCCTGGGGGAACTCAGCTAACTCCTGCTTGCTAATCCTAAGGAACTGAACAGTACCATTCAGTGGAAACACAGCCACGCTCTCCTATGAAAACCTTTTTCTCCCAAAAGTATATTTCAGATTACTAAATGGGCAATGAAGGTTTTATTGTGTGCATTAGGCCGCATTGTCGCCGAGCCGACTAGCGCAGCAACCCCTTAAAAGTGTCTCGTCCATCATCACACGCAAATGACAAAATGCTTCTAGAAACACGCGAGTGACAGAGCACAGACAGACATGTCTCAATGCCTCGGACTGACAAGTTGTGGTCTTATCTGAGCTGAAATGAAACACATGTACATTCTTTCAGCGCCGCCAGTGCAAACAGATTTAAGGCCTCTCACTATTGGCAAGGCATAAAGAAATTGCAGAAACGGCAAAAGAGTTTGAAGGGGAAGCCAAAACACTCACAGAGCGTTCTGCCTTGTGTCGAGCCGGAGGAATTTGAACCTCGTAGGTATGCCTCACGGTGGCCTGAGACTGGTTTTGCTCGGCGAGGGGATTACGGGATTCATATGGATCTTATCGTGTTTTAGTGTGTCCTTTATGCCGGTCACGCAACTCGCACAGATGACCACTTCCTCTAAAAGTGTCTTGACACTCCCACTGCCAAACTGAGGTGGTCTAACATCTCACTTTGTACACGTACAGAGAGCAGACCTGCTTTGCTATACCTGTAAAGTTTATATTAATGTTTCCTGACCTTTATTGAACCAAGGTATATAGTTTATATTGGAAAAAATCTCATGCCACACCACCAAACAACAGTGTCACAAAGTGCAGTACATGGCTCATTCCAGAATTGGAAGACAATTTAGGCCCAAACATTTGTAAAAAACAGACACTTTATTTTATATTTTTTTGTTACATTTTCAAGCAAAGCCAGTAATAAACCATCATATTTGATTTGTCCAGCCCAACAATCAACAGTGCACGTTTTAAGATGTTTTAATTGACAAATCATATATTTTGTTGTACAGCACGACCCTGTTACAGATACTCAGGAACGTATCCTCAGCTATTTGATGAAAAAGTCACATTTGCGATTTTCGTGCATTTTCTGTCACGACCTAAGATGCCGCCACAACCTTTGTGGATTGATAATTGATATTTTTACAGGTTGGGAAATGACAAAATAAACACCAGTGTACTTGGAATTTTAGTGCAGTTTTTCAATCATCACATTTTCTGTAATTTATTTTTAAGGCTAATGTAAGATGGTTTTGGGATCATAGTTTGTGACATATTTACTGGTTAAAAGATTAATATTGGCAATACTAAAAAAATTTGAGGGTGCGTCAATTATCGTTTTTATTGTTTTTTGTTTTTTTTTGCGATTTGCAACAGGGTTTGTTTCAAAACCCCCACAAGTAGGAAGGTTTACAGTATTTTAAACTTTGGTCTATGTTATCTCATTCTGAGCTACAAATGATCATTCATACTTCTCCTAACATCTTGATGACTGCAATTCTCTCTTGGCCTGTCTCGACAAAACATCCTTAGGCCGTCTCTAACGAGCTCAAAAGGCCACATCACTCCCGTTCTGTCGCCCTTACACCAGCTCCCTGTTAATTTTAGGATTCAGTGCAAAATCTGAATTTACACAGCCCTCAATGGTCAGGCTCCTCCATACTTGGTGGAACTGACGTCATTTATTTGTCTAGTTCGTTCGCTGCGGTCTGCTGACATTTACTTACTGTCCCTAACGCAAGATTCAAAACTAAAGGTGATAGAAACTTGCAGTCCGTTGTTCCTAAAGTGTTGACTGAAACATTGAACTGTTGGACGTGTGCATTCAAAAGTTAACAAATGGTCAAATTAAATCCACCTGAAAACATTTCAGCTTCATTGTGAAATTTCACCCGAAAGCCCGTTATCCCTCCTTTATGAGTACAGTAGATGACTGATTCAGTTTCACATTTACACATCCTATGATAGACTGGCAACCAGTACAAAAATCATCAGTGAAAATGCAGGCGTTTGAAAGTTTGGCCAATTTTACTGGACATTCTTTGGCTTGGAACAATAAGTGCAATAAATTGACACTTTTGGCGCTGGTGTCAGCTCGTTCTTCAAGATGTCAAACTTGCCTAAAAGTGTTAGCTCGGGTTGTTTTGATGGAAGCTGACAGCTTAACAGGAACCATTTTATCATTTTCCACCTTCAAGACCGACACCAATTTAAAAACAATTGACTACATGAAATCCAATAGGGGCCTGCGATGCTGACATGTGATTATAAAATATGGAGGTTTTGTGCCGCAGGTGTTGGTCTGACAGAATGTGTAGAAAACTTGCATGAGTTTGATGTTTTCAGAAGGTTCAAATGATCACTGTGGCTCATTTTTGAGGCTGCTGACGGGCAGATTCACAGTATGTTTGCTCTTTTTAAATTACTTATTTTGTCTTTTACTGTATTATTATAGGTTTAATTTTTCCCTCATAATATAAAGAGTTTTTGTAAAATACTACTATTTTTGAAATAAATATGACTACATTGGTAAAATTTTGAGACTTTTTCTCATCAATTATGGCTTCATTACTATGAAATAAAAACTCATCTTGTAATATTTCAACTATTGTCGTAAAATCACACCTTTGTTCTAGTAAAATTGCATTTATTTTCTTTTAACACTCCAGCACAAATCTTTTAAATGACTAATTTTGTCTTGTATTACTGTATTTCGCAAATTTATTTCCCCCGCCTTATATTTTCGATGTATTCTCCTGAAATGACAACTTGAATTCATAAAACCTGAAATTTCTTGTAAGTGTTATGCTCATAAAATTTGAGCTATTCTCATAACATTCGAAATTTTTCACAAACAATTCTGGATTTATTCTCGTAATATTGCAAGTATATTCTTGAAAAAGCACGACTATGCTTGTAAAATAAAAAAAAATATTCCAACATTTTTTTTTCAGAAAATATCTTGCATTTTCCCCCTTAAATTAAGACTTTATCCCTGCAAACGTATAACTTTATTTTCAGAAAACAAAAATCACTATATTCTGTAACTATGACAAGGACTTTTGTAACTTATTACAACAATTTTCATATTATTTCTACTATTCTCGTGATATTGCACCTTTTTTTGGCTTTGACATGATTTTGCTTCTGTGATCTTCACCTAGCCTAGTTGTCAAGTCATGGCCGGAAAAAAACCCAAAACATTCAGAATGTCTCTATTACAGACACATGTTGAGAAATTGAAATGTATAGAAACAACTATAAAGTACATTTTCCATAATAAGCTCGACTCATTCATGCATTTTCTTGACCCACATTTTGACAGTTTGTGTGGAAAACTCGAATGTTCTGGCCAGAGAGTGTTGACCATATTATCCTTGCGTTTCCTGTACTTGGAGCAGTTAAAAAAAAACGGGCGCAGACATTTTCATTGTTTTCTCAAGGCAGCCCAGCTGCAGCTGTTACACGTCATTTACTTTTTCCCAAAATAACCAATTAATACGCTCAAATAGAGCTGAACGTTTTTTTTTTTTTTACGCCAGCTCAGGAATCTCGCGGCGCGCCACTCGATATTTCCTGCACGTGCAAAATATGTAGCGTTGTTATTTGCTTTAGCTCAAATATCTGCATGATGTTTTCGCCGAGATGAATAGCACACAGCGCACTGCTGTTGCATTTAATTGTTATGTCATTTGGTAACGAGTGCAGTTTCCATGCGCCAGTGAAATTGCTAGCCATCTGAAAAATTACAGCTTCAGAAAAAAAAGATGCCGCCAACGTTAACGCTCTCAACATATGGGAGGAAACATTATAAGCCGTTTAAAGGGAATGTCAATAAACCTTGGCTTAATTCAGCCCATCTGGAGAAATCATAACTTTATATCAGACGCCAAAGATATGAAGACTACAGTAGATACGCTAGCCTGCTGTAGCAGGCCGGCTAACCGACGTGCCTACGTGGCAGCCATGTTGGGGAGGTCGACGTTCCCATTAAAGGTAGTGGATGGACATTGAAATTAAGTTGTAACTTTCTTATTTCTCCACCGATTTTCATTAGGTTTTTGTTGCTATTGTTAATGCCAAAGTGTGTGCTATCAATGCATACATTTGAAAAACATACCTAAAAAATATATATATAGGAGATTATTTCATAAAATTAAGAGTTGTTCTTTTTTCAGCAACTCAATTTTCTGTGACCCCAACAATCCTTTACAAATCTTTGCATGAAATAACCGTCATGCAAACAGTCAAATTATATGTATTTATAATTTTTTTTAAAAGCAAGCGTTTTTTGTTTGTTTTTTTGTTTTTGTAAGTTATCCGTCTCCCCTCCAAAAAATGATGCAACATCTACTTCCTGACAATACACGACCACAATTGGCCAGTTCTCATGTGACAAGTCCCTCGCCCAGTCATGCATGTGTTTCCACAAATTTGAGTGTCAACTTTGCTCTATTTGCGCCTTTTCTTCCCACGTTTGCCAGGAAAAGTGCGTTTTTTTGGAAGGGTCGAGGTCTTAGTGAGTTAAACGCAATTAGGCAGTCATCTGTACAAACACGCTCGGGGGCAAAAACCACACAGACGGAGGAACGGGGGATAAAATACTACAGACTCTGGCTAACGTGAGAGCGGACGGCTCGCCGCACGACGGCCGCTGTCAAGACTCGTACTCTCTCGTCTGATTGTCGCCAGATGTGCTGCCTCTGCTTCCTGTCATGCGATGGCACACCGTAAACGCATTACACTCGGATAGGTGATTTGGTAATGGTGATCGAAATTAGGATGCTTCCTGTCTTTCAGACACATCTGCTCAATGCCCTATTGTGAAATGTATATAAGGCGGTGGATGGAATACATTTGATGTCATCAACATGACGTGTTGTGTGGACTTGCTATGTTATGCAAAAAGTGGAGTTCCTGATCTGCAAAAACTCCTATGACGTGAAAGATGGATTGTGTCATGAAAAACTCTGTTTGACAAATCAGCAAGGGCCAAGAAGTTGATTGGACCGAGCCACATGGGATCAAAATGTGGGGCACTGCTTATGATAAAACTGCTGCAACGGCAATCCAAAGTCGTACAATTGGGAATTTAAGTATAAAGTCGCACAAAACATGAGTCACGCATGACCAGAGGAGGGAGTAAGTCATGTACAGTACCTGAGTCCAGTTTTTTAGTTTAATTCATTCTATGACCATAGGACGTGTTTTTTTAATAAGGAAAATAGCACTCTATAGTGCTGCATGTTATGAAAAAAAATAATACAGTAATGACATCATTAAATAGAATATAAAGAATTAAAACAGTTTTTGCACAATGTATTGCCTCAATTCAATGGACATTGTGCTCCTACATACATACAACATACAATACTGTATATTCACACATTAGCCACTTTGCACTCAGTGTCTGTACTTGTGTTAGTTAGCTGTACTTCCACATTCACAATCACGTAGTTTTTAATGGTTTAAAAAATGTTTTCCCTCAAAATTGAATAAAATTAATACCTTTTCTCTGGTAATATTATAACTTTACTCTTGTATGATTATGATTTTTGTGCAATATTATGACTATTCTTGTAGAATGAAACATCTGTGCTCCTAGAATTACTACTTTCCGTTGTATTGTCACTGTATTTTCATAATTTACTTTTTTGCCTCCATGAATTTTACAAATGTTTGTACAAACGTTACATGTTTTTAGAGCATAATTCGGGCTGTTCATACTGTTACTGTTTGTATCATTAATTTCCTAAAATGAAGACAAACTATTGATGTTGCACCTTCCTAAAAAGCAAAGATCTAAGGTTCAATATAGTAATTAAATATTTAGTTTAGTGTACATTATTTTGTTGATTTGATTTTAAGTTTCATTTATTGGACAGATTTAAAAGACTTTTTTTTGTTGCAGTTTTTCGTTTCATTCTCAGTAGATCTCTTCCTGTTCACACACACAAAAAAGCATTTTTATGTTTTGTATTCATTTCCCTTACTGTATGTAATGTGAACTGAACAGTGACCTAAAATCTAAGGTACAGTATACACTGAAGCCTGATTTTTGTTCAATGATTGGACTAGTTTGTCAATTTGTTTTAGACATAATGATTGTAATCTGGTGTCAGTTTCTGTCTGAAATCATATATTTCATGTTTTCATTATGCCAATAATCAAGTTAATTTCTTCAGTTGGATGCCAAAACAAAACGATCTCACAAATTTTGACGTTCAGTCTTAGAACTGACGACAGAAGAAACTCGTCCAGTGGGTCATACAAGGCCTTCTACCAAGTAAATATTATGTTTGGCTCAAGAAGAAAACAAGTGTATTATTTGCTGAGCGCATTTATTAAAACCATTCAGCGGCTCTCTGGGTGGCTCGTCCCTAATCTCCATTCATGAGTCCTTCACGTGGAGCCGAACCAAAACAAACTTTGCTCTGAGACAACGGACTGTAATGTCCTTTTTTTGAACAATCCCACAAAGACAACTCCTTCGATATGATCTTTTTATCTGAAAATCCAACAATAACCAGATGTGGCAAAAGTATTCACAGTGTGTACTTAAGTAGAAGTATAGATACTTGTGTAAAAGAGACACTGGTAGAAGTAGAAGCACTGATTACAGTCTGGTTCACATTCCTCCATGTTGCTGCCGTCAGTTTTTTTTTCTACTTTAGAAGCGAAACTCAACTCAACTCACAACAAGCAGCAGTTTGGCAGGTAGCGAAAAGTTCTTCAAGGCTTCAAGCTTTACAGTTAAACAAATAAAAAGAACTACGTTTGTTTAATCCTATTTTAAAACAACCACACAACTTTGCGTTAAGAATCTCTGATAGCTTAATGCAAAATGCCATAGATGGGCTCACGAAACCAGCATCAATGTTATAAGCCCGTAAGCAACCAATATTTGAACACAAACGGTGCATAAACACATGTGGACAGAAAATATAACAATACTCACAGGCATATATTATTTACCCTTTGCGAAAAATGCCTAATATTACTATTACCAACTATTTTGCACATTCAATAACAACAAGCCGTGGTTCACTGCCAAACTTAAGCAACTTCGCCAAGCTAAGGAGGACGCATATCAAAGCGGGGACAGGGCCCTGTATAATCGAGCTAGAAACCTGCTGACTAAAGAAATTAACATTGCAAAGAGGAACTATGTAGCAAAGTTGGAAAAGCAGTTTAGCGCTAACGACTCTAAATCAGACTGGCATGCATTACAATCGTTGACCAATTACAAGCGACGATCCCCCCGAGCTGAGAACAGTAGCACACTAGCCAATGACTTGAATACCTTCTACTGCAGATTTGAAAGGACACTTTCACACCACACACCCACCCAACCCCACTACCGACCACAATCACACCTCTGACTTCTGCGTTGACCATCCACGAACAGGATGTGAGACGCATCTTCAAACAACAAGCAGGCCTGGACCTTGTGTCCCCATCCCACATCAAAGTCTGCGTGGACCAGCTCGCTCCAGTCTTCACGCAGATCTTCAATAGATCTCTGGAACTGTTTGAAGTACCATCCTGTTTCAAACGCTCCACCATCATCCCTGTCCCCACACAAACTACAATCTCAGGTCTGAATGACTACAGGCCTGTCGCCCTGACATCTATGGTCATGAAGTCCTTTGAACGTCTTGTGCTGGACCACGTCAAGAGCATCACAGGTCCCCCGCTGGACCCCCTGCAGTTTGCCTACCGAGCAAAGAGGTCTGCGGATGATGCAGTCAAAATAGGACTGCACTTCATCCTAGATCACCTCGACAGTGCGGGGACCTACGCGGGTATCCTGTTCGTGGACTTCAGCTCAGCGTTCAACACCATCATCCCTGAACTCCTTTCCTCCAAGCTTCTCCAGCTCAGTGTCTCGCCTGCCATCTGCCAGTGGATTTACAGCTTCCTGACAGGCAGGACACAGCAGGTGAGGCTGGGAGAGACCACCCCATCCGCACGCAGCATCGGCACTGGGGCACCTTTTGCCGCTGCTCTTCTCTACATGAACGACTGCACCTCAACGCACCCGGCTGTCAAACTCCTGAAGTTTGCAGATGACACCACTGTCATCGGCCTCATCAAGGACGGTGACGAGTCTGCATATCAACAGGAAGTGGAGCGGCTGGAGCTGTGGTGCGGCCGGCGCAACCTGGAGCTGAACACGCTCAAGACTGTAGAGATGATCGTGGACTTCAGGAGGCATCCTTCGCCACAGCTGCCCCTCACGCTGTCCAGCTGCCTTGTGTCAACCGTCGAGACCTTCAAGTTCCTGGGAATTACAGTCTCTCAGTACATTAAGTGGGCGATCAACATCAACTCCGTCCTCAAAAAGGCCCAGCAGAGGATGTACTTCCTCTTCGAATCAAATAAAGATGATTCTGATTCTGATTCTGATTCTTGCAGCTTAATGAGACAGTTATGAAACTCTTCTTTGTGTTTGCTTCTATGTCTGTATTATACTGCCCCTGGTGGGCACGTCTGCGCACACCAGAAAGAGCACATGGGCTGGATGGAATTAAAGGTATTTTTATTTATTTTCAATGGAGAAAGATGATTTGAAATACAAGTGATTTTGAGGCACCACTGTACTCAAGTAAAAAACAGATACTTGAAAAATGCTCTTACCTGCAGTGGCAAAGTATTTGTACTTTGGTAGAAAAAAAACAACAACAACCTCGTTGTGAATTTATCAGCGTACTTTGTAAAGTAGGTTCGAGTTGGTTCTGCTATTGTTGATGACAAGATGCCATAAAAATGGTTATAGTGCCTCATTACGTAAGTGGAATTACCCTAAACTAATTTCAAGGGGAGGGCAGCTGGGGTTGAGGGCAAGCTTCATTCCCAGAGTTCATATCTGGGTGGGTGAAAGGAGGGGGGTCCTTCTAATTGAACTCCCTCAGGGCGGGAGCTTGAATGGAGGTCTGTTTTGGGAAAGCCACGCCGCCATGTGTGTGTGCGCTCTGACTTAATGCCGCCTGACAGGTCATGGCTGCCGCTCAGCTGCTGGCGTCGGTGTGCGCGGGTCTCGGCTTACAGGCGGCGACGGCGGTGGCGGTGGCGAAAGGGTGGCAAGACAACAGAGGTGGAGCGCCAAAGTTCACGAGAACGGTAGCGCATTTCACCACCTAATTAACTTTTCGCTAAGATTCTCATGGTGAATCCTGGAAATAATCATCAAACTTTGATGCCGTACTATGTCCACATTAGATGGCACATGCAAAAAAAGCTTGGCAATTTTTGGCATTGCCCATCATTCTAGGATAACTGCTTCCGAGTCCTGCTAATCCAGGTTACTTTGGGCAAGTTGCGGGGTACAACCTGAACTGGTCACCAGCCAATCACAGGGCACATGTAAACAAACAACAATTCATACTCATTCACACATCATCACTCATTCATTCACACCCACGGACAATTTATAGTCTTCAATGAACCTACCATGAATATTTTGGGAATTTGGGAGGAAACCGGAGTACCCGCAAAAAACCCACGCAGGCACGAGGAGAACATGCAAACTCCCCACAAGGAGGCCAGATCCCAGATTTGAACCCACAACCTCAGAAGTGTGAGGGGGGGGGGTGCTAACCAGTTCCCCACTGTGCCAGTATACATTTCGGGGGTGTGGTTTAGAGAACCGTCAATTAGATGAGTAATTACCAACCTTCATTAAGCCAAGGCACATTAGAAAAATGTCACAGGACACCACCAAACAAAAATGTCACAAAAGTTCTGTGTATAGAAATTATGGCGATTTTATCTCAATTCACTCAGAAATTAATTTACTCTGTGTAAAATTTAGGACTGTTTAGTTTCACACAAAGCTATTGTGGTATGAATGGCCACAGGTGGATACATAGGTTAACTGAAGCTTCTGCCATCTAGTGGAAGAGCATTTAATTATCCTGCCTGTCACTATATGCCGCTGGCATAGATAGATGATTTAATAATTTTTAGACCAACAAAGTGAAATTGGATCATTTTCCGCAGCACAGTGGTTGGAGATCGCTGAACTAGATTACCATAATGTAGTGTGAAAAGAGCTTGAGCCTTGTGTCCCTTACAAAACAGCATTGCCATTGGTGCTTTCATTGGACTCCTGCACTTGCCAGAAAAATCAAGTGCCCCTCACATCCATCTCAGAGATGCTCTCACACTACTTCCAAAGTTGTTCCGGAATAAAACGATTACACACGGAGTGCACACGGCTCGTCGTTGCCTCGCACAATGGCTTCCATCTGTCCGGTTCGGTGGGACACCGGGGGAATATTTTGGAGTCAATGTCACTTTGGCAAAGGCTTTACACTTGATTAGAAAGGCCTCATTCCACACGTGAACAACAGAGCGAAAGAAAACGGTCTCCTTAATGCGAGGAGATCCGATAAGCTTTGCAATCGTTTGCTGCCAGAATGTTTAGTCCAGTCAATGACGCAATACACAGGCATAATAAGCAACACAAAAATGTGCTGGCAATGTCAAGCAAAGTAAAGCAAATGCTAAAGTGTGTACCTTTGTTTATATTTTTTTTCACTGGTTTGGGATTTTTAGAGCTGTTTCGTCCTTGTCATTTTTTTAAACTTGCTGTTATGATTTATTTTTTCTTTTTTATTTTTTTTTCACATTGGTTTCAGATTCTGAAGGATGTTTTGTCACAATTGATGATGTTTTCTTTTAACTATTATGATGTTCTTTAACTATTAGTATTTATTGTTATAATTGTAAAATAAAATCTATAATTATTTTTCATTTTTTCATTTTTTGTTGTTTTTAACTGTTTTTAAAATTAGTTCTACATTTGTTATTAACTTTTTTGAGGTTTGGCGAGATGTTTTGTTTTCATTTATGCAATTTTATTTACTTTTTTTAAATGTCTTTTTAAATTTCTTTTTACTTTTATATTGTTTACATTATCATATTTTTATAACACTTATATTTGTGAACTAACTTTTTGCAGCCCTGGTTTTGTCATTTATCATCCTTATTATTTTGTATTTTCACTACATATACAGTATATATTTTAAATATTCATTTTGTTTGTATGTTTCCATTTGTTTTGCCATTTCTAGGTAATTTTTGAATACAGTATGTTGTATCTTATTCATTATTACAAACAAACAAAAATGATTTTATAATCCAAACCTTTTGTATTTTGTTAGTTTTCATATTTTTATACATCATTTTTTTTATTACATTATAAGTTTATTTACTGATAGGCAGCACGGTGAACAACTCGTTAGCATATCTGCCTCACAGTTCTGAGGACTTGGGTTCAAATCCCAGCCCCGCCTGTGTGGAGTTTGCATGTTCTCCCCGTGCCTGCGTGGGTTTTCTCCAGGTACTCCGGTTTCCTCACACATCCCAAAAACAAGCATGGTAGGTTAATTGACGACTCTAAATTGCCCGTAGGTGTGAATGTGAGTGCAATGGTTGTTTGTTTCTATGTGCCCTCCGATTGGCTGGCGACCAGTTCAGTGTCATCATTGCGTGTGGCCGCCGCCGAGCTCAAAGCGCATGCAGGACAGATATACTGCACCGTACATACCTCCAGGCTGCACGCAGCTGCTGCTAAATCTTTCCGGCTAACGTCCACCTTCTGTGCAAACAAGCCAGAGTACGCCACTCACGTGAACGCCTCGCTTACTCCAAAAGTGTGTGGTCTTTTTTCCCTATGTGTGTGTGTGGGGGGGAATCAGATGGCTTGCAGTGCGTTTTGTAAGCAGATTTGAGAACAAGACATTGGCGTGTCGAGAAAGCCCATTTAATTCCCTTTTTTATTGTAGTCCCCAGAAATGTGACTGTGTAATAACCCTATTGAGATTTAATATATATGAAAAAAAATTCTATTTGTGACGTCAGGCAACGCATCCAAAAGGAGATGGGGATGGTGGAGTCATTTCAGCGTTCTAACAACTAGATTTTGGCGAACTTGGCCAGTAAATGCAATAATAAATGCGGTGCCCGGGTGTCCTGAGCTTTGCGAGAGAAATGACATACGGTGACGTGGTTAAGAAGGCACGGCCATGGACGGAGATCTCCGAGGTGATCTCAGAGATCGCAGAGGTGCGGTCTACTTCTCATCCAGACCAGTGGAAAAGTCTCCGCGCTACTTCCTGGTAGGCCGCTAAGCAAACCGTTTCAAATATGGGCAAGCTTGCATCGGGGTGCCTTCGTCCCTGTGCCCTGCCCCATGGTAAATATCAAGAAAACTAAGTGCAGTGTGAAAAGGCCTCAAATAGGTAAATAGTAATTGATACGATGGGTTATTAGTGGAGTGTCTTCGCCTCATGTACATTTATAAGTGCAAGATGAGCTTGAAATGACAGTGTTTTGGGATCATAGTTTGTGGCATATTTATGGTTTAAACTATTAATATCGGTAATCATGAACATGTCACGGTTTAGTCTGGGTTGTTAGCAGAGGTCACCGAGAGTCTTCGCCCTGCCGCTCTGCTGAATGCCTATTAATAAGCATTTTTTTATCAAATTAATTGGATGCCATTTCTTTTTAAGGGTAATGTTGGAATGGGATAATATATTATAGTACATTTACAGTGTACACTAAAAATATAAGCAATTATTTTTAGCATTAATTACTTGTGGTTTACAGAACACAGGGGTTTTATTGTTCCACCTTTCTACTACAACAACACCTGGAAAAAAACACACCCACAACTAAAACAAATAGGAGTCCTGCCGCTGACGTATTCAGGCTCCCGGCAAGCTGTCGACAACTCGTGAAAGTCTACGCAACCGTGAACTCAGCCCAGTTCCTCCACGTCGCTCCATTTGCTACCCGGCTACCGTATCCAGTTGCCACTGCTGGGAATTGACCCGGGGGTGGGGGGTACAGTGTTCTGGGGGTGGCGGTGGGGGTGGGGGGACTTACCTTGACGTGCGCGGCTGGAGATGCAGAGCGGCGCTCAAGCAGTCAATCCAAAAGGGTTCGAATTTCCATTCCATCAGCTGCGAGCCACCTGTCTGGGCCGTGACATCAATGCACTCCATCAGGGCTGGAAAATATACCTGTGAGGAGTAAGGCACTTTGTCACAATGAATAGAGGCTACTGAGTGAACTATTGCTGAGTACAAGTCTGATTTTCACATTTACCTTTTGTTTTCTCTACCAAGGGACATTTTCAGACTGTGTTTAACATATGCAGGCCATATTTTAATGAAATTAAATGATGAAGGAAGTCCCTGTCCACGGGGACCACCTAAGAAGTAAAACTGCATTCATAAATCTTTCATATTTTGGGGTGAAATATGCCTCTAAAGCCAGAAGTCCAAAATGAAATCTTAAAAAAAGAAAATTGTGGCAGTTTATGCCGAGGCTCACCATCAAGTTGAGGTTTCAACAGCAAAGCACTCATCATTTCTGTAGAAGAAAAGTGTGAACTTTTCCTGCATGCGTTGGAAGGGAAAATGATAGGGCCATGTAATGAATAAATCTAAACATAAACACATGTAAAGGCAGTAGTCCGAATTGAAATCTTAGCTAGCTAGCTAGGTTGGTAGGAAAGTAGCAAGGTAGATATATAAATAATATGTAGCAAGTTAAACAGATTTGCAGCTTGCTAGCTAGCTAGCTAAATAGATAGGTATCTATGTATGTAGGTAGGAATCTAGGTCGAGGGTTAAGTAGGTAGCTAGATACAGTTTGCTAGGTAGCTAGCTTGATCGATAGTAGGTAGGTAAGTAGGTAGCTTGATAGATAGATGGGTCGCTAGGTATCAAGTTTGCTAAGTAGCAAGCTGGATATACAGGTATGTCGCTGGCTAGGTAGATATGTAGCGTGGTATATACATTAGTTTGCTAGGTAAATAGATAGGAAGCTAGGTAAAGGTAGGCAAGTAGGTAGCTCATTAGATACAGTAGCTGGGTAGCTAGCTATGTAGCCAGGTAGCTAGGTAAGTAGGCAGTTGGCTAAATAGATAGATAGCCAGTGAATTTGGTCAGTAGGTGGATATCGCTAGCTTTTGTGTTAAAAATATAGACTGTTACATCAAGCTGCATCAATTGTAGCTAGCTAACCAGTTAACCATGAGAGCAACCAAAGTTGTAGTCTATTTTTGTTTGTGTACTGACATACTAACTGGCCCTTTGAAGCCACTTTATTCGCAGTGTGAAAACTGGATTTAAATGAAAGGCAAAAGCAGCTACTTGCACAATAGCAGCTTGTATTGCGTGTTCATTTAAGGGTGCTGCAAGTTATTGTAGCACAATTGGAGCTTGTTGGCGTCGACGAGCGCAGCGGTCGTAGGCGAGAGAAAGTGAAGGAAGCGAGAGGTGATTGCCACTGACGGAGGCTTTCCGCCACAAACCACAAGCGTGAATCATATCTCTTTGAGTTGGAAGCCACCGCCTGCGGGGGGCCTTTGTTTTTGTTTTGTTTTTTTAAATTGTCGCGGCTAATCAGCGCAGGCGACACGGCCTATCTGTGACTTCCAAGGGCAACAGGAAGTCTTGATTAGGTCTCGGGAGGAAGTCGGTGGAAATTTGTGGTCACCAAGAACAATGTGCAGCCAGCAGCTTGGAACACAAACAGCGGCATTTACAATACACGCAAAATGGATTGCTATTGGATGTACTGGTATTTAGCTTGGAAAATAAAACAGTAAACAGTAAAAGACGAGTGGTTTCTCAAATGATATTAATTGTTTGTACTGGATGGGAAAAGAGATACAGTATATTTTTATTCATGTATCTAATTATTGTAGTATTTTATTTTACTGCCTGTACTCTATATTCACAGTCATACAAAGTATTTTGTGCTTGGTTCTTGAGGCCCCATATGCATGTCTGGGAGAGAAAGTGGATGGTGATTGGTGGGGAACAAGGAGGTGAGTGGTGCGCAGAACCACTTCAGCCCAAAATATGTATCTGTGGATTTTAACGGTTCAGGACTGTGTGGAATTATTTCAATTGCAAGACACCCTTTCTGAAAAAACAAGGTGTGAAATTCTTCTGCATGCTTTGAATGAGAAAGAAATACCGCTATATGGTGGACAAACTAAAAAGCTAATACTGTGGTCCAAATTGAAATTGAAAGGGTTGCATTAGTATATTTTAAGACTCAACATTAGTTTTTTTGTTTAACTTTGCCATTTTCAGCTAATTTAAAAAGCAGGGTTGACAATTCTTTACTTTAGTCTATCATCCAACACAGCGAAAATCAGTGAAAGGTGCAAAATGTCCCTTGGATCTCTTAAGGGTTAGTCATATTTGACTTAGTTTTACACTTAAGAATGTGAAAATGTGACGTATCCTGGAAAATAATATTCATCGTCGCATTCTTCCCTACTGGAAAAGTTATTTACAGACAAAATGGACCAGTGTTTCCACAGTATTCGTATTATCGCCAATTCGGTTGCCCCATTGTTTTCTTTAACAGTAGCTACATACAGTAAATTACATATAGCTTGTAATGTTTATAATGTAGTCCCTGCAAAACCATCTTCAAATAAGCTTTTTTTTTCTACGGGACCACTGAAACTGAATACAAATATGTGACATATTTTAATAAAGTTTGTCTTCCCACAGTCCACCAGGTCCGATGTCATTTAAAACCCCACAGAAGCCATGATAAGTACATATAGCTAAAAAACCTTGTCTTATCTTAAGGAGAAAATATTAAAAACTTGACGTGTAATAACATGACAGGAAGGAGGAGGGGGAGGATTTACATGCACGGAAAAGGAAATGAAATGGTCGTGACCACGCCAGGGGAACGGGAAGCCAACGCTGACAGCTTAGACAACCAAGCTTAAGCGCTCTTTTTATATATATATATATATATATATATATATATATGTGTATATATATATATATATATATATATTTTTTTTTTTTTTATAGAACTTCATCTGTCAGCAAGTGTATAGTGAGGATCATTACACGGTGCGAGGCTCACGCCGCAGACATCCAGCATTCACGTTTTATCTGATTTGCGGGTCATGCTAGCGTCTACCTGTGGCTCACGTGAAGAAGAAAAAAAGACAGTGTCCTTCAGACTAAAGTGCTGAAAGTTATTTTATTATTATTATTATTTTAATCCCTCTCGTCATGCGTAATTACAGGATACACAATTGCTGATTCACAAAAGTTCTCTCAACGTCACCATTGTGGAAGGCCAGGGCGGAGAGCCGTCACGTTCCCGAGCCAAATTGTGGAACGTGATTCTTTTGGCGCGAACGCGGTGTTTCCGCGCCGAATAAACACGAGCGACAAGAATACCAAGCCTGTATTAAACCATCACCAGCTGAAAGAAGAGACGAGGAAACATTGGACATGGTTAGAATTTGTACCCTGTGTACAGAGCAAAGTAACTTTTTCACATTCGTAACTGTCATACAAGTGTAAAGTTAACTGCCATGACTATACAGTGAAGCCTTGTTTATCACAGGGGATATGTTTGAAACCCACTCCCAACAGGTGAAAAGCTGAGATATACAGAGACAATATCAGTTATTTTTTTTATTTTTTTTTGGCGCCTTTAAGAGGCAGGGCCTAGTGGGGGTGGGGTGCGACGTCGGCGAGTCTGAAGTATGTTGACGTGATAATTCTCAACTGAGAGACTAAAATCTTTGTATGTCAGGGAGGTATTAATTGTCATGCTTAGTGGAAGTTAGGTACAGTAGATTCTTTGTCGCATGTACATGCGCACTTGTGGTGCATTTTTTTTTCAAAATCAAATGATCTTCAAGTCATTTTGATGAGTTTGAAATATGTATGTGGGGATCATAGTTTCTGTTATAGTTACAGTTTAAACAATTGATTTGGGCGGTGTGAACGTAACAGGAAAAGCAAATATTAGCGTGGGGGTCGTTTATGAGGTTTACAGGTCTCATGCCTTTGTTAGCTTCTTTGGAGCTCATGAATTGTCTTTGGGTCAGCCACTGTAAATATTTCTATCCCTCTGTTGTGTTATAAAAATTCAGTGTATGTACTCCATCACTCAACTCAGACTAAATAGAGTCTTTGCTTGTTTTTCTTCTTTACGCCGTGATTGTTTGTGCGCTTTCTTCTAGCTCTGGTTGAGGTTGTTTCCATTCCTTTTGGCCGCCGTCCAGCGAGAACTGCTCGGCCCGCCCGCTAAAAACTACACGTGTTGAGGATCGTCGAGGGCCTAGCGCCTGCCGCATGACAAATATTCAAACCTATCAGTTCAAACAAAAACGCAGCAATTTCAATTTTGTGACAGCCCGTTGGGATGACTTACACCCGCCTTCGCGCCCTGTTGTGTTTCAGACCTAATAGGGAGTTCGGGATACGAACAAAACACTTTGCTTTGCATTATTAGGAGGTCGACCCGTTTTATCTCTGGCGCTCCTCTGATAAAACATGCCTCCTTTTACGTGTGATACACGCTGAGAACGGGTGGTCCGAGGCAGCGGCACGGCTCAGTGATTTGTGGCTCTTGTGGAGACTCCAAAATCAGAAGGGATAAGAAAAGATTGGATTGCTTTTTTTTTTTGTTTTTTGTTTTTTGGTCTTCCTTTGCAAAACACTTGGAACACAGCGTGGAAGCCAAAAGGGGAGTGCGGGGGTGGTGGGGAGTTGGGGGACCCGCTAGTCACAAAATCAGGATAATTGCTGGATATTTAAACGAGTCGACAAAGGGGAAGTTGAAGTTAGGTTATGTGGAAAAGGTATAGTTCCAGAATGACTCACGATATTAAGAGACCTTTTAATTAAAAAAAAATACTTTTTGGTCAATAGAGGGTGTTAGGGCACCAAATTACATTTATGAAAATATTGATAGTAAAATGAAAATACTCCATGTTTTAAGATGAACAAGACAAATAGTATGAAATGAAAGTTGTTTCTTTCACCTCTGTTGACTGATTCCATGATTAGCATTATAGTCATCATTGTTGAGTTTGCCTTCAATGCAACAGTTGGGGGCGTGACTTTCCAGCGCCCGAGGTGACCTCCGTACGTTGCATTCTGGCATGATCTCTACGCACACAACAACTTCCAGTCGCGTCGAGCTCGTCAGACGCATCAAGCTCGTCAGAATAACTATTTATTTATTTTGAGTTTTACGTCTCCGCTTACCTCTACAATTCCAAAGGTTAGTTTGCGAAGATCGGTTGCTAGGTTCCTGTCATGTTGACTTGGTGTGGTCGTGCTTACTCGATAACAGGTGAAGACGTGCAAACGATGACTAGCAATAAAGTAGAGGACCACTGTATCCATATTTCGAATGATGTAAAATATTTTCAGACACCGGGTTGTGAAACTTTGCTGTGGTTTTTCCAGTTTAATTTTCAGCAAAAATGATGCCTTCATTAGATATAATCAGCTTCATTTTGATGTGTTTTTAAGGGTGCGTGAGTGGGTGAGAGGGGGTTTGCCCACTCTGTTGAGATATTCAAGGGCGTGCATTATGGTGAAGGCTGCCACAAAGAGATGTGGGAAGCAGGGCCGGTTGCTGGAGAGACTACCCGCGTGACTAATCGGTGGTGCACATTAAGAAAGCACATTTGAAGCACTCAAACGGAGATGTCAAATAACAAATGCCATTTAACTGTGGAATTCGGTCATAATTCTGTCAAAACACTCATTTGATGTATATATATTTTTTGTTGTTGTTTTGTTTTACTTTGACCTTACTGAGGACAAACTTCACTTCAATGCTGCACCGACTAGGCGAGATGGTGTTAGATCTCGTCCGCAAGTTGGCTCGCTCTCACCGCTGCAGCGCTTGTATAAAGAAGTTTAAGTAACCACCGAAGCTGGCTCGCCGGACTTTTGACATTTGAGGCTCTGGACCGCTAGAAAACTCACCCTCCCACTCTGACCTAAAGAATTGCACTCCATGTCTGGAAGAGCCATTTGCATTCAGACCTTTTGGTGCTGTGTTTTATGAATGTGCGGCGCCACTGTGTTTTGACTTCCAGCGTTCAGACCAGCTCAATGCCAAGAACCATACCCGAGTATGATCTTTAAAACCATGTTTCGTCGCACTGTACTTCAATGTTGGCATGATGACACTTGTGGACCATGTGATTTGTAGGGCTCTTTGTTGTTTTCATTTAGAAGACATTTCCCCCAGAATAGTGTTTTATTTATGGAGCACACCCATTACAATACAAAACTGCTTATGACATTGAGAGAACTTTTTAAGAAATATTCCTAACACGGTCATATGGTTCCCATTATTTCTACATATTTACGGTACTTGTGCTCTTTCTGAAACACTCCAAGATGCCACAAGTTGCCACCAAAGCACTAACAAAAATTACTTTCTAAATAGAACAGGAGTGCAGTTGGACAATTTCTAATAATATCTAATCCAATTTATCTAAATTCCCTCATGGGATGAAAAAAAGTATCTATCTATTTATCTATCTATTAAAGATGGAAGGATGTTTAAGTGATAAACCTCGACTGCGAAACAAGCTTTGTATGTTGGGGGCGGGGGGCTAAGTTTAGCCTGGGTTGTCACACAGAGTCTTACTCACATGGCATGTACACATGCATGTTTTCGAAATCAAATCATCTATTTGATTGTATTACTTATTTTTAAAGCAAAAATAAAATAAATATACAATGTGAGTAATAGATGCACCTGCGCCTAAAAATTGTTTAAACCAAAAATAACCAAAACACTCATCTTGCATCATTAAAAACAAATGGCTTACTGACAATTGGATTTTGGACAAATGCACCCTAAGTGCGCTTGTACATGCAACAGAAATCCTTGAAACCAATGACTACTTTCAGGGCTTTGGCGCCATCTCGAACTGTTATGTAGAAAGAGCACAAAAAAATGCAAATAGGTGAATTTGTGACTGGGCGCGCGGTTCACTGTATACCACAGGTATGTTTGAAAATACTATCCAAAGAAATACAAATGAAGGCCTTTCCCATTTGTAGTTGAGTATAAGAAATCAAGAGTTCTTGCTTTAAAGTTGCAGCATTGAAGATTGTTTTCAATAATAATGACCTGCCGCAAACCATGACAAGCGTTGGAGGCGAACAATTTCACTGACGTCAGGCTTTGGTCTGTAAAGGGTGTTGCAGGACTTTAACCATATATTGGCCTCCACCCACCAAAACCTCAGACTCCACACACACTGCTGTCATTCACACACACACACACACACACACACACACACACACACTTTGACTTGTCTGAAGGACGTTTTCAAGAGGAAGTCAATCATTTCGCGGCCAAACTGCGTCCCGGCGAGATGGGAACAGATGGTTCGACCCGAAAAGCCATCGTCGGTTGTCAAGCGGCGGGGTTGCGTCATCGGCCAAGTGAGTCTGATGAAGGTCAAAAGAGAGTGGGGAGGTTGAGCCCCCGTGGAGCTCCTCCTAATTATCATGTTAAGTGTCAAACATGGCAGAGGAAATCTCCATTGAAGAATTTGTTACCAAAATAAGCTTTGTCTGTTTTGGAAACAATGGAAACCGACGTGCGTTTCCTTTTTCGAGACGCGCGAGGTTTTGTCAAACAAGGGCTCAAGTTACCCATAATCCATTAGTACCACTCTTATTAAAGTCTCTATTGTTTGTACTTATACGATACTGATCTACAGTATGTTTGCCGTGATTGTTAGCGAATGCGCATGTGGTTGCAACTCACGAGGCTGATTAGGAGCCTTTTGTTCAATTTCGACATGTGCACGCTTTTGAATTCCGATGCAAATTGCCGGAACTTTTCGAAACTCTGAAAACAATGACTAACACAGTCCACATTGTACAATACATTGTACACACACCAGCCAAAGCATTAGGTACACCTGCACAATTAACATTACCGACCACAAAGCATCACAGACCCAACCATGCCAGGTGCGCTCCTCGCTCAGTTAAGTCAAAATGTTGGCGAAAGTTTGAATTAAATGTAAGAATGGTACAATGACTGGCTTAAAAATGGTAGTCCATGACCGAGCTGACTGATGGTGTACAAAGTTAATATTTGCTCTATTCTTTCGCTTCTGTCCTACGTCTTCACTTCATCCTGAAAATGAATGAGCGCTCTCGATTTCAATAAACATTTGAATTCAACTGAAAAACTTGGCGACTTTGTGATGAAGGGCCATCTCCACCAGTGAAAATACAATCAATGCGTTTACCGTCTTTATGGGCACATTTTTGTGGAAATCTGTGTATGTTTTTGCGTAATCCCGTTCAGTAAAAACTCCCTCATTCTCCAAGCTTCACTAATGTACCCAGGGGGACTAATTATTGGTTTGTTCCATTTTCAGGACCAAAGGGTACAGGTGTGGTCCCAAGCTATAAAAGTCAAGTGTCATGGGTATATAGGATGAATCACTGCGGGTCCCCACATGAATAGATTTCTGAAGAGCTATTAGCTTGTGTTAGCACGGCATAATTACATCTGAGCTGGACGAGCGTGCGCGTGCGTGCGTGTGTGTGTGTGTGTGGTCATGCAAACGTCAATAAAACCCTCACACCAAGTTCAACACGTCCAAAAAAATAAAAAATATATTTATTTTTTTTAAAAAGCGGTGATTCGGCTTGAAGGATGATGAAACAAATGGTAGCAGTCACTAGGAGGAGTGACACAAGGCAAAGTAATGAAAGCCAGACAGCAAAAATTGAACCTGAACGCAACACTGAGACGAAGCAGGGCTGCTGATGAAAACACAGATTTTTTTCAAGACTTTTATTTATTTATTTATTTGCAATTTCTGTCAAAATTTGTTTTCCTGGAAGTGGATTTTCCCGTAGATATGAAGGTGGTGTGACTGCATGGTAAATTCCCGGCACTTTTGCTAGAATGTTTCCTTAAAATTACATTAAATTAATGGCAATTTTTCTATTTTTCTTTTCTTCATTATTTATTAATTTAACAAATCCAGTGTTTAATGTAGAAAAAAAAATGTAATGAATAAAACCATAAAAAACACAAATATCCAGTGGGAAAAATATTATTCAAAATATCTGGTCGTACAACCATTTACCGTTTCATATGGATAATCGCTAGCCATGATGTCCACGAGCCAGAGGCTGAGCTGCAATGTGTTTGTTTACCGGAGTAGTCGTGTGGCTAGCGCGTGAGGCAGTTACATTTTCTCTAGCTTATCTAGTATATTGAAAAACCTGATCACCAATGGTGCGATATGCAATTGAACCTCTGTTACATTTAGGTCGTTATAGTATGTTGTCCTCATTACTGTGTAGGGAATTTACGTACAGTACATGTATATTATTGTTCTGCATTACAACAACGAAAAATGTTGACGGCTCAGGATGTAAACAAGCATGCAAACAGATTAGGCTGCTTCCATGTGGGTTTCAGAAATTCTGTGTTGGATGTATGCCTAGTGAGTGTTTGTATTTGTGTTGTTTGCATTAGCGACTGTGGCGCTCCTTGCCCACATACTCAAGTAGTGGCGTATCCGTAGCGTAGCATACGCATAACACAAATTAGTTACAAAATATATAATAAAAGGGACAAAGTGACAGCACATAATGCCACAAGCTGGTAGGTCAAGGTATCGCTGTAGTTTTAACTAAAGTCACAGTGAGTTCAAACGTATTGCGGTGGAGGTAAATAATCCATAAAGTCATCCATTGTATCGTGTTTCCTTTTGTGTGGCAAAGTGACATGCCTGGGCAGAGATCAGAAGCACACTTCCAAAATGACCATGTTGATGTCATTCACCTTCCATGCCAAAGACATCCAGGCCCATCACTGTCAACTATTTCACAGGAAATTGTCCGGAATTGACGGTTTTCCGTTTGTTGGTAGATGACAGACTTTTTCCCCGTTTTCCTTTTTTTCAAAGCTGACTTGTTTCCTTAAAAGAAGGCAAGCTAGTATTGGTCTTGCGTTCTCCTAAAATGAAAAACAAATCTGCTATGTAAGGAAACTTTGATTTTTTTAATACATAAAACTTCAGACTGTTCAAACAGTTACTGTTGCACTTGTCTGCATTCTTAGAAAAGACTTAAGCTGTTATATATTATTGTTTTTCTGGGGCTTTTTAAAAAAAAAATCATTATTTTAATTGTAATTGGGGTTTTTTTTTGCAGCTGCATTTTATCGAGGTTAGGTTTTTTTTCCATCTTTTTTTTGGTATTCAACCGATTATGCGGACAAGCGCTTATCTTTATCCCAATCCTACATTTATCTGAGTGAAATTGAGGTTTTGTAAATGGAACAAACACAAACCAAAACATAATTCAATTTGAAAAGAGCAAAAAATAGATCTATTTAACTGTAACACTGAAGTTAATGGAGCGCTTCCACAAAACTATCACGGCGCTGTTCAGTACTGCACTTTGATTGGGCAATCTGCATTTAAGGGGGTGTGGCTTTGGTCAATTTGGTACTAATCAGAAATCAGGTCTGCACTCTGCTGGGTAAGTCTAATTTTTAAGCTTTATCGGGGTTAACGGGTCTTCATCAAACGTCTGCTCTTCCAGCCGCTGTCCATTGGTGACAGGGCCATTATTTGGTTCGTTCCTACGAAATGTCCATTTCTTGGAAGCCCCCAGGCCTGCAGCTGCTCCTCGTGTTTGGATCCACCTGTCACGACGCGAGAGGCCCACTTTAAAACTCATACGTCCACCGGTAGGCGACAAGGATGACGCCAGGGTTGGAACACGTGGCTGCTTTGCGATGACGTCAGCTTGGATGGCAAACAAAGCAAACTATCGGGAGGTCAGACCGACCAATAAATTGAACCAAAACGGAACCGAGAGGAAAGCGTTCATCCCGATCCAATAACTCTTTACTCTCTCCCCGTCTATTATATTTTATGTCCGAGCGAGCTTCGACCTGATTGCATTAACAGACCCACACGAGCTCTTGGAAGAACAAACCCTGCTGCTGAGGACGGGAGGAACCAACACAGTCTGGACAGGAACAAGGAGCTTTAAAATGGGGGCAACGTATATTTGCATCTGCTGGCAATTGTTAAGAAAAACCCTCGGAGAGGAAAAAGATAGGGTTGGAACGCAAAATGTTGGGGAACTAAAGCACAAGTCCCTTATTGTGGCAGATAGCAATAAACTGATCAGACATGAGAACACCCACTTTCTTAAAACCTTCCTGTGGTCTGTCCTCTGTTTGTTAATGTCTCTTTTTCTGCCAGTGAAAATTCAAACCGCCACCCACAGTTCGAAATAATCCACACGAAGTCAAGTACAAAATTGTCAGGGACGTAATTCAGGATTAACTCTTACACACTACTGAGATGCTTTCACCACCTAAACCTTCTCACACACTACTGAAAAAGTATTGGCTCACACACCACTGAAGTGCTCTCACATTCACTACTGAAACTCCTTCACAAACACGAGTGAATTGTTCTCACGCTTATGAAAAATTATTTGCTCACAGACACATTAAAATACTCTCATACACTATTGAAATTCTCTCACGCAACTGAAAAAATGTAGTTGCTCACACACCGCTGAAACTCCCTCACGTTCCATTCACTACTAAAACGCTCTCACACACACTACTGCAATATGCTCACACAACTACTTAAACGCTCTCACACAAACTACTGAAATGCTCTCACACAAACTACTGCAGTGCTCTCACACAACCTACTGAAACTCACACACTACTGAAAAGCTCTCACATGCAGTACTGAAATGTTCTCGCACTCAACTGAAACGCTCACACACAATGATGAAATGCTCTCACACCTACCGAAAAAGGATTTGTTCTCACACCACTGAACGCTCACACACTACAGAAATGCTCTAACACGCTACTGGAATCCCCTCACACGAACTACTGAAACGCTCTCACACGCACTACTGAAACACCCTCACACGAATTACTGAAACTCTCACAGTCATTACGGCAATGCTCTCACGCACACTATTGAAATGCTGTCACACTACAGATGCACTCTCACACACACTACTGGGGCCCAATGATTGTGAATCACTGCTATTGATTCTCACTGAACTGACGTTTAGTGAAAAGTGCGAACGTGAAAAATCTCATCGTGATCATTGTCATACATCACATATCACTTGGAAGTCTTTACCACAGTATCCTCCTGGCATGGAAGGTTTCTGCAAGGCATTAGGAATAACGTATTCTCGGGCCTGATTCGAACCATATTGATCTTTCCTCTTTTGGAAATGAACGCGAGGAACAACAACACGGGTTTCAAGGTTATAAACATGAAGAAGATCCGGTCCAGAGATAATTGCGGCAATTTTCCATGATTCATCCACGCCGGAGCGCCGAGCTCTGATAACGTCCGTGAACTGGGTGACATGATTATGACACGCAGGCTGGAGGGGTGGGAGATTGGGGCGCGGGGGGGGGGGGGGGGGGGGGGGGGGGGTTAATCACATACAGTGCAGCCTTTATACCCGGGGTGGGCAAAGTACGGCCCGTGGGCTCGGTTCTTTCATCCAGCTCACCGAGCATTTATATTATCCAGAGTCGTAAAAAAAAGTTTTTCCCTGAAATCGGTTCATTCAGATGTACACAACTGTTTAAAAGTTTGGGCTCACTTAAAAATGCCCTTCTTTTTGAAAGAATATCACTGTTTTTATTAATGAAGATAACGTTAGATGAATCAAATCTATAGTCCAGATATGTTAAAAAAAACAGCAGTTTTTCTTCAAAAATAAGGACATTTATAAATGACCCCCAAATTTTGAACAGTATGTTTTTGTTTTTTGTTTTTTATCAGTTATCGCATTAAATAATTAATTAATTGATTTATTATAAATCATAAAATTATATTGATAAAAATCTACATGTGCATTTAACAATATGTTATTCCATAGTTAGTTAATTATGGTGAACTGCATCATAAAATGAGCATGAATTATTATTATTCTGTTATGGAAAAAAAAGCTGTTCCATATTTCCATACACGTTTTAACTAAAAAGAAAATAACAATTGAACATATTTTGAATATGCAGTAAAACAAAGAAATAACAAAATCCACACTGAAACACTGCATACTGCTAATCTGATAAAAAGAGTACCAGTGGGCATCATCCCGCAAAACACACACACGCAAAAAAAAGACAAAGAAAAAGCTACATTGGCATCACGAAACAAAACATGAAAACTCAAATACACTTTTTGATTCATTCCTTTGAAAACCATGCCACTGGACAGTGAACTTAGAGAGTAAAGTTGTATTTTTCTCAGATGAAGTCATAATATTATGACACTAAAGTCGAAGTTTAACGAGAGAAGAAAGTCATATTTAATAATAATTTAACTTACAATTATAAAGGATTTTAATCTTAATAGTGTGCCTTTTGTTCTGGAATAAAATTTAAAAAAAAGTTCAAAAAATATTCACGTAGTGTTGTCAGAATGGGCCCAAAGCTAAGGTAGGCAAAAGTAATTGATTTATTATGTTTGTTTTATTGGTGCATTGGTACCCATTTGTCCGTATGCACTTTTTTAAATGATACCACATAATAATTTATTGCAAACAATTTTGCGGACCCTGAAGCAACAGCTCGCATAGCCTTCTTAAACACAAACACCTGACGGGATAAAGCAACCTCAGTATGGATAGTATAGTAAGATTAAGAAAACAGATAAACTTGTTCTCCTGAATGAAGATATTCCCAATACAGCTGCTGTGGAGTTGCATGACAAAAACAAAGAAACAAAAACTGTTATAAAAGAATCAAAACAAAAATTGCAGTCTTCAACTCCAAGACAGTAAGCTTCTGTCAGTTCCATCCACCTTCCATCGACTGCGGCAGTATTGTCATTTATCCACACCGCAATGGCTGCAATCTACTTATTATACAATAAACTATGACGGTGAACCATAAAATAAACACACACAGACACACGCACACACACACACACACACACACATATATATACAGTATTTCAAACAGAGACCACACGGAATGGGATTCTGGGGAACCGCAGGATGTCATCTATAATTAAAGCTATATGGAGACCTAAGAATGAGATAAAGATAAAGATTGCTGCTTCCGTTATATCACAGGAACAAGAAGAAGGCCTAGTATGGAGGTTTGGCTTGGAGAAACATCTTAATTGGAGATGCTTAATTACCTAGGGAACTTTTTTTTTTGTTTTTTACTCTAGCACAAAAAAGCAAAACACATTTACGGAATCAAGCTTTCAAATTAAGAAAAGTGTTTGCCAATTGAACAGGAAAATTTGAGTTGGCTAGATTTCTTAAAACAAATTAACATAGCTATCCTAAAAGAAAACCACACACAGATGTCTTAAAACTAGTGTATTATTTATACTACGTACACCTAAATAATTATGGGCCATTCCACCGAATCGTTGCCATTTGCGTCCCAGGAAAAATAAAATACGATAACAATTGAGTGTGAAATATTTTTGGAGCAAGGTGTCCTGCAAATTGATGTGATTGCATATTAAAACATTGTAATTAAAAAATATGACTGTACTTTAAACTACCTTGAACACTGGAATAATAGCATTTGTATTTGTAACCCTAACCTGTCCCTGCTTGCTAAAATATACCACAAAAAATAATAATTTAAATTCTTTGAAATTCTTTCTTATTTTCTTCATTAAAAAAAAATATTACATTTAAATTGTTTAATATACATTTTTAGATGAATCACTGCAATGTGCTTTGTGTCAACATTTTATTAGCATAAATGCTATGTTGCTATATTTCATGAATTTGCAAATTCTATGCTAAAAACTGACTGATGTTACTTTCATTCATTAAATGAGGAGTTAGTACAAATAAAATGAATGAATAAAATGTGTCATATCAGACTAAAATTGATTCTTCTTTATTTTGAGGGTTACAAGTAAATCACATTGATTGGGCATATGGCCCTTATGGTATTTCTTATTTTAAGCTAAAGTTACTCGTAACTAACAAATCTCAACAAGTTATAATGCTTTCTTATTGTTTTTAAGGGGTAGGTGTGCTTGAAGCAAATGAAATGGTCTTACGCAAAAACTGTCTGGGAAGAAAAATATCTTGGGAGGCAAAAAAATAAAAATAAAAATAAATAAAAACATACTTTGCCTTGATTATAGATATTTCATCTTGGTTACACTATAGTGTTTGCAGTGTATAACAATAACCGTTGTATTTCAGTAAATGTATGCCAAATCTAAAAACAAAGTGTTTAATGCTCTCGAAAGTAAAAACCATTGGAGAATCTATGTAAAATAATTTATGCCTGCCTTACTCGAGGTCGGGGGGTAGAGGGGTCTTAATTCAATTTTCAACTGCCCACATGCCTCATAATGGCAACGTTTCCTTTTTGGATTCAAAAGTCGCCGATGTTGCAGAACATGGATTTCTTGGATGGTGAAGCCAGTTTTTCATCCAAACCTCATGTTTATGTATGTGGAGATCTTGAAAACCGTTGTGCCTTCAATGTGAGTAAGTCATGCCAATGTAGATCGTTTAACGTGACTACTTTGCAAAAAAAAAAAATAATTTGATACAGCTCTCATTTGTACCAATTGAAGTGTTTGGCAAGTGAATCGGCTTTAAAATGCAGCCATGGCCAAAAACATCGGCACCCGTGAGGTGCCAATATTTTTAGCCATTAAACAATCCATTACCATTAAACAAGAACTTAAACAGTGTTTGACACATTTTCTACTGCAGTTCAAGTAACAGCCCTTCTGCTATATACAGCTTGGTCACCTGGGGACAGTATAACACAGACATACAGATACTGTATACCTGTACTGTACATCAAGCCGGTCTCAGCTCCTTCATGAACCGCCATACTATTTGTCATTCTTCACAGAGGATAAAGAATATATGCCTGTGATTGTTGTTATACTGCATTATCTGTGTGTGTTGGTTAAATGGTTATCCGCAGATGACCCAAGTGAGTGTTGCTTGCACGTCCCAAACTTGGCTAATAATCCAGTCCAAGACTTCCTTTGTACCACACACATACAATAGAACTATCTATTTCTTTGCCATGTACTGGAGACAAGATGCTTCCTGCTGGTCACTCTCCAACACTCGCTGTCCAGAAACACTCAACAATAGTCTGGAAAGTTTCTGGAAGCAAAAAAAAAAAAAAAAAAGACCCTATGAATGATCATATCCGAGCGTTATTATTTTTTGTGGCTTAGTTTAAGTCATCTTGACGGCGTGCCAGCAGATTGTTCTTTGATTGCAAAATGTCTGGATGACTTTAAACGCAGCAACAAAGGTTCATTCTCACACACACACACACACACACACACAGTATGGGTCATTAACTTTGCATTAATGGATCCAGTAAGCAATACTGAGACACACACTTGCATCTTGTCAGTGGCATCATTCAATGGAGTCCATGTGTGAATGAGGTCAGAACAATGTGTCAGAAATGGTTGTAATACCATACAGCTTGTCGCTATTGTTTTAATGGAGTAAACACCCACCTAGTCCACGGTTCACAAATCCACTTTTTAGTAGTAGATGGGTAACAATTGGTGTCAAGGAAGTATGTTGAAGTGCTACATCTCTTTGCTGCCATGTCAATATAATCTGCCCAGGGCCTTCAGAATCTGGCCCATGTAGCTTCAACTATATTAGCAATAGGATTGTGTCTTTAACCGATCAGATTACAACAGGTTTATACATTTTCTATGGCTGGCCCACAATAACATTTGCATTTTTCCGCGCTCTGATTGGTTGGTCAGAGCAAGTTCGAGTTCGACTAGGAAAACACATGTGTAGCGAACGTCTTCACACATTCCTGTAATACAGTGGTGGCTTGACATCATATGATGTTATTTGGTGTTCACATTTTTTGAGTGCTGACTAACATAGCTTAGATGCCTGGGACACAACCAATGCTGAAGTCATCCATGGAACTTTATCTCATATGGGACACATTGAGTGGTGGCCGCAGCCCGTCACTCTCTATGTTGAAGTAATTTAAGGAGCATCATTCAGACAATAGTAGTGCTTTGCCACCATCTCGTGGCATCTTGGTGTCAAGGAACCATGTTGAAGTGAATTGGGGCGCTTCTTTTATACTAAATTAGTGTTTTTCCACCATCTCCTGGCATATTGGTGTCCAGGAACTATGTTGAAGTGTGTCAAGGAGTTTTATACAGACAAAAGTATTGCTTTGCCACCCTCTTCAGGCATGTCGAGGCAAATATAAACCTCGCTGAATCGAATGACAACTTTGAAATTTTATTGTACATTGTATATACTGCATGTGTCTACTACTTAAGTGTGTGAATACTGCCACAAGTGGCCGTGGATTGGAGCGAGGAGGTTCGGCCATCAAGACCTCACACAACCCCAGTTGCCAGTCACTCTTCACTGTGTCACTCCCGAGAAGAGGCAGCTGCGTCTCATCTTCTCTGCCACTTATTGGAAATATGCACACTTGCGTCAGAAACCCCACGGCTTAACGTCTCCAATTTTTGCTCAACTGAGGAGAAGTTTGGGAGACTGTTTATTAAGAACCATCCCTTCGCTTCCCATCCTTAGATCATATCCTACAAACTGAGCCAAAAAGACATTAGGCGTAATCACCATAATCCAATCCAAGTGTTGCACGTCAGCAAAATTGGATTCCGAAAAGGAGCTTCCTCGTTTGTCATGATGAGCTGATACTGAACTGTGTCGCTGTTACTTTGACATTTTTATAGTGACGGGAAATAGAGGATCTGGTACTTTTTTTAATTCAAACCTTCCTGTTATGTTGCTTGTCCCCATTAGGGTCCAAAGGTCGATGTAGTAGGGATTTTTCTTACGCCAATAAATATATATATATTTATATATATATATATATATATATATATATATATATATATATTATATATTTTATATATATATTTTATATATATATATATATATATATATTAGATATACATACTTGTATTGTAAAATAAATGTTTAATTTAATTATAAAAATACGTTCATTATAAATACAAATTTAAAATGACAATTATTTATTTTTTACTAAAATAATAATAATAATGACCTGGCCCATCTGTTCCTTTAAAGAAATGGCATAATATGTCTTGTTTAAATGTGGGTCTACAGGGTTGGGGGGCAACGACACTGTTGTTGCTTCTGTAGGTTTCAAGTGGCTGACTGACTTGACCTCACGTGAACCCCGCCCCCCGGAGGGGGTAGGCAAATAGTGAAACCAAAGCTTGGCCCTCCCAATGCGGGAGCGGTGTTAACCTTGGTGACGTGGCGAGCTGCACGCTTCCCAAGAACACGGGCAATGATTTATTTGTTTAGAGCTGAACTGGACCCACTATGTTACTGGAGCCACCACTCAAGATTGCCCGTCTTTCTTGGAGTGGCTGGAGTGTGCTTTCTTGTAGCTGGAGAGCCTTGAAAATCCATTCTAAACATCAACGTTTCGGTACCAGGACCTACAGGGGGGACTTAACCAACTTAAGCCAGCGAATCCATGGTGTCAAGCAACTATGTCGAAGTTAGGTGAAGAGTTTCCTATGGAAAAAATAATATGCTTTGTCGCCATCCCAAGGGATCTTGGTGCCAAGGAAGTATATTCAAATGACTTGAGGAACTTGATTTAGAAAAGAATGGTGCTTTGCTGTCATCTTGTGGAATCTTGGTGCCAAGGAACTATATAGCAGTGACTTTACAAGTTTCATTTAGACTAAAATAGAATAATCAAATTATTTGCTGCAATTTTGTAGCAACTTGGTGCCAAGGAACTTTCTTAAAGGAAATTGAGGCGCTTCATTTCGACAATAATCATACTTTGCCTCCATCTTGTGGAATGTTGGTGTTAAGGAACTATGTTGAAAAGATTTGAGGAGATTCATTTAGATAAAAATAGTGCTTTTTCCTTGCCTTCGGCCACCGCCCAGCTTGCACTGCACCCGACCCCTGTGGCCCCTCCCACAGGTGGTGAGCCCATGGGAAGGAGGACCCACGTTACCCTTTTGGGCTGTGCCCAGTCGGGCCCCATGGCCCGGCCACCAGGCGCTCGCCTTCGAGCCCCACCTCCAGGCCTGGCTCCAGAGGGGGGCCCCGGTGACCTGGGTCCAGGCAAGGGAAAACTGAGTCCATCATTTGTCGTCATCATAAGGGGTCTTTGAGCCCTGCTTTGTCTCGGACGCCTCCCTGGTGAGTTGTTTCAGGCACGTCCCTCCGGGAGGAGACCCCGGGGACAACCCAGGACACGCTGGAGAGACTATGTCTTTCGGCCGGCCTGGGAACGCCTTGCGATCGCCCCGGAAGAGCTGGATGAAGTGGCTGGGGAGAGGGAAGTCTGGGCGTCCCTGCTAAAGCTACTGCCCCCGTGACCCGACCTCGGATAAGCGGTAGAAAATGGATGGATGGATAGTGCTTTGTTACCATTTTGTGGCATCTTGGTGCCAAAGAACGATGTTGAAATGGCCTGAGGAGCTTCATTTAGACATAAATAGTGCTCTGTGACAGCTTTTGTGGCATCTTGGTGTCAAGAGACTATGTTGAAGTTAATTGAGGCGTTTCATTTTAACAGAAATATCTGCTTTTCCACCATCTTGTGGCATTTTGGTGTCAAGGAACTATGTTGAAGTGACTTGATGAATTTTAATTAGCACAGTGGTACTCAAATTTTGTCACCCTGTGACCGCATTTTCCTATAATCACAAAGTCATGACTCACTTTCAATAGAAGTTAAAAACAAAAAAGGTTTTTTTTGTTCACAAATTTGTATAAAATTCTAATAATTGTGAAAAAAAAAAACATTCACAGATAGTACCGGAAGCAGTGCAGCCTGGAGAAATATAATGAAATGAAGAATGAATGACTGCTACACAAAGTGGGCAATAAATAGCCAGGTATAAAGGTATGATCCTTGCAGTATATCTGAAATTATCTACTACATAGGAACGCTTTTGATAAATTATCCGATGTGGAGCTCCTCCATAAACCGCTCGCACTCTAATCTATTTGTAGAAGCAACATTCAAAAGGCGGTTTTGGAGTCAGAATCCCTTTGCCGTAATTTGCCCTGCGGATGATATTATACTTTCAAAAATACACACTGGCAATTGATACATGTGGTTGGCTATTTTTTGACATGTGCCGAGGGAGACTAGCTGGCATTTTTTGCCAAAGCAAAGCGAAAGTGCCCATATAAAAAAATGTAAAAAAAAAGAGAGAGAGAAAAAGAGAATCTAGGGGAGCTAAATGTGTGTTTGGAAGATAATGACCACAACCTGACAAGGGAGCATAAATCATTGCAGCATGAATTCAACCACAGGCAGAGCTAAATGCTTGCTAGTTACAATTTTTTGCTAGCTACTGGTAATTATTAAACTACTAAATTAGATGAAAGGAAAAAAAAAATAATAACAAAATAAAATAAATTTGATGAAAGTAGCCTAGCGTTTTAATATCAACTGAAAATGTTGTAATGTGCATGCCCGTCCAGTAGTTGACAATAATCCATTGCTTCTTCTAATGTCTCTTATCAAAAACCATCGTGAATATCCATTGTCGGAGTAAAATTTCATGTAATAAAATATCTTTCTCCAACATATGCCTCATTAAATGTTTAACAGAACCAGAATGCAATAGTCAATATTTATTAAATAAGTCTGTGGACTAGCGGTTGCTGAACTATTTCAATAAGTTTAAGATTTTTCAACATGCTTGGTATTTTCTCCAAAACTTAGCTAGAAGAGTTTAATATTTAAAAATCTTTAGGCCACAAACTGTAGTAAAGACGCCATGCATGAGGCGCGAGCTCACTTAAGTTAAGTTGGAGCCTAACTAGTAGCTACAAATTTTACACTGTAGGCAATAGCGCGATAATAGTCAACTAGAAAGACAATAATATTGAACTATAAGGACAATATCTTTTTGGTATGTTCGTTTTAGAGTGAATGTCCCAGTATAGCAAAAAGGCAGCTGACTGGTACAAAAACAACATTCCCCATAAGACCTTGCTTCTCCGGCGACTGTCTTTGATCATAAAACGTGCAACGTGCTAACAGTAGCTAGCTAGACATAAGCATACGTATTCTCGAATATTTCAACATTCTTTTCATGGACGACAATCGAGACGACAACTTTATGTTCACAATTTGGACATAATGCAATCATTTAACAAACAAACTGAGCTACCACAACTACCTAGCTAATGCCACATTGTGGACTTAGGGGAAAATCCAAATACAAACCAGTTGAAAAGATGGATTTGGACTTCTTGATGGATAATTTATCTTGGGCCATGGTGAAGGAGTAGCATTTCAATTTGACTTGTTCCTATTCCTTTTTGGACCAGCAGTACGCGGTGTGTCAGTACAGGACAATACTTCTTTTGCACATTTTTTATTTGTTTGTGGTTATTTTATTGTATTGTTCAATCAATAAGTGGTCGTAATTTAAAAGTGTTAGCCTAGAGTCGGTGTAGCGAGTAAACTTGAAACTAATGCTGAAACAGTTTGCTCACCAAATGGCAGAAAAAAACTAAACTCATTCACGACAAATTTCAAAAATATACATACAGTAAGATAATATGATTGCTATATCATGTTAGCTTTGCAAATTAACTCAACTAAACAACTACTGCTGGTTATTTTCGCGATAACAGCTGTCATTGTTAAGTCTTTTCAGTAGCTAGTTAAAAAATAAACGTGACAAATTCTCCGGCGAGCAAAACCTCTCGGGCTTATAAACGCATAAAAACTTCTCGAAGATTGCCTCCTTTGTGTGTTTGAAAAAGACAAGGATCTGTTTTGCGCCGTCACGCCCGTGGCAGGGCCTCTCCGGGTGTTTCGTTTCATAGCGAATCGTCCAAAAAAGCATATTGATCTAATTACCATATTATTAGCGAGCCAACCACATCTTAGATAAACTGCCTTCTAAAAGCTTTTACCCACATTGCCGCTGTTTGTCTTGACTAATCAATTTCCCAGGATTACTCCCAAGGCCGATCCACACCGCCGCGAATAACGTCGGTGATTATTTTGCCTTAACCCTGGTGTATTTAGCTCAGTTTGTTGATCTTGGTCATGGCGCTCTGGGTTTGACTTCCTTCGCCTGAGCCAAGGCTCGGGGACGACGAGACAGGCCCTGAACACAAAAGCTTCAGAGGCATCAAATCTGAATTTGGGAAACTTTCCTTGGGACCTTTCCTCTGCAAAAAGGGAAGAGGAAACATTGCGCCAACCTTTATTTTTCCAGCAACTTCCGATAGAACAGGAGGCATTCCAAAACGCTGATTCACAACCGCAGAGGTCGCTTTAGCTAAACACGTGCAAAGAAAGGGTCAGAAGAATGACTGCCGGTGAATAATTTCTTCAACAGGGGAAAAAAAAAAAAAAAAAAAAAAAAGCTATTCTACGACTCCTATGAATTTTTACTACAGTGGCACCATGACTGAAGCATTTAATTCATTCTGAATTGTATTTACTTGATTATCAAATCAGTAACTCCTTTCAAGTGTTTTCATTTTCTATTTGTGTGTTTGACTGTTTTCTTCCCATTCTATTAACAGCTGAAATTACATCAGCGACTGTGGCTATCCTTGCCTACAGGCGAGGACATTACAGTAGCTTAACTGCTCCATATTTTAGTCACTTGAGTGAAGCCTGTCTGAAGCTTGCTCATAGCTAAAATTGTGGCTTGGAACTCACACCAACAAAAATAATTGACAAAGCAATGGCTTGTAACTCGAAAAACTTCGTCGGGGTCCTCGTAAATCAAGCTAGCATTGTGTTCCACTACTTCCATACATTTCTTTCATACTTCTATGCGGAGCGTGAGATTTTAAGTCTTGCCCATTTGAAATGTCCTCCACTCTAATGACTTTGAGCCAACACACTTCACAGAAAAATCACACAGCACACCAACTAAGAAACATGTCACAAAAAGTATACTGTATATTCAAATAATGATGATGTTGTCTCAATTTACTCACAAATTGACTTACTGGTACTCAGTGTTTGATTTAAACACCAAGCTATTATTCTGTTGCATGAAGGACAACCATCTAGTGGAATAGCATTTACTTGTTCTGCCTGTGACACTATGTCACTGATATAGTTAGGTCGCTGATCAGAGACTAGTACATAAATTAAGAGAAATTAAATTAAGAAAAATTTGTATATTGTGGTAACAATTTATTTGTTAACTTTAAAACAGGTCAATTTGACCCATACCATAACAGAGTGTTCAAAGTAAAGAACAAGCTCACTTGGCTATTTTTAGTGTAGCCTCCGAACTTTATACTTGGACACCCGCTTTGTTGACAGATTTTTAATTGCGTCACCAAAGTAGGCTCATCGTAATTACACACCCACTCTCAAGCGCTTGGCGTAGACAACGTGCGGTTCGTTCCGTGGGAACGTTGTCAGTGGCAGCTCATTTTTCTGCTCGGCGCGAAGCGTCTGGAAAAGTAAGTCACATCATTGTTTCTGCGCCGATTCGGTTTGCCAGCGAGAGAACAATAAAAAAAAAATGTGCTCGCTCTATTTAATTTGCTGCTGGTAAATGCCAACTCCTACAAAACTTGTCATAATAACTTCATACATCAGCTGACAGTAAATTCAAACTCGCTGGGCCTGAGTAGAAATTGTTTTTTTGGCGTTCTTACTCGTAGCGTGTGTGGTGTGGACAGGGTGTCCGAAAACTGATCTCAGCGCCGATTGAGTGACACGTTCTTTATGGAGGTCACATCATATTTTGTGGGATGGCAGCTACCTTTCAACCCGCTCCAACCCGTGTTTCATCCTTGCTTGCACTTCGCCAGCGCACTTGCATTTGATGTTCGCTGGCCTCACCTCAAAAACCATCGCAGCGTACCTCCGAAGATTCGCGGAAGATGAGCTGTTGTATGGAAACAGTTTGTTCCTTGGGTAACTGTGCAAACAAATGTACAGAGGGATCAAAGGGACAGATGTGTCGGAGTTTAGTTAGCAGGGAGTGAGGTTTACAAAAGTGTGCATAGTCCGTAACAAGTTCTGTATTGATTGATTAAATGGCAAGAAATCAGAAAGAAGAAGAAGAAAAAAAGTTAGGGATATTTGGCTTTTGGGGAAAATTTTAGGATGACTTGCTGTTCTCTAACAAGGAGCAATGGCAAAATTAACAACAGGTGTTTGATCGATGACTGGACCAACACATTTCTTGGTTCAGTTAGAGCTGGTATTTAAACGGTCCTCTTCAAAATGCTGTTCACCTTTTGACATCATGACACCAAGAGGACACCTAACAATTGATCAACATTACCTCATAATCAAACAGGAAGTGGCCACTGAGCTCTGTCATTAACAGGTTGCATCAGAAATACTAAGGCTAGAAGAGTCACACAAAGCCATTTAAATGGACGGCCCTTGGAAATTTTCACGGAAATTCCTCCAGTCCACATTGGTGTCAGAAATGGGATCAACACTGTGAGACAAAATCATTTTGGGGAGCACGGAAGCCCCCCAGACTCAGCTGTTTCTTGGAAGAATGCACATTCATGGAGTCAGACAGGTGCGCTTGGGGCATTGGTGTCAGAAGTGGGACTGGCAGGTACGTCAGCACCGCAAGCAATTTGGCCCAAAGTGAAGAAAATATAGAACCTGCAACTAGTCATTGGACACATTGAGTCATTCCTCAAGTCTTATAGGACACATTGGTGTCAGAAGTGGGATTAACACTATGAGAGAAACTTGAGCAAGGCGCAGAGCCCCCACCGGACTCAGCTGCTTATTGTATGAATGCACATACAAGGAGTCAGATAGGGCCGCTTGACACGTTGGCGTCAGAAGTGGGATTGGCTGCTATGTCAACACTGTGAGACAAACTCATTTTTGGGTCTGGGAGGACATTACTTTGGACCAGAGTGCCACACTGGTGTCAGAAGTGATATCAACACTCAGCTCTTTCTCGTAAGAATGCACATTGATGGATTCAAACAGGGTCAGTCACTACATTAGCGTCAGATGTAGGATCAAGGCTTTGAGACAAACTCACTTTTTGGGGCGCGCAAGCCTCCCAGACTGCTCCTTTTTTTTCTTTCCATTTACGGCGTCACACAGGGCCGCTTGCTGCATTGGTGTCAGAGGTGGGGGTAACTGTTATACACTCACGAACCAGCCATTCTATTGTACTTAAGCCAAGTTCTTACAGAGATAGCTACCAACTCCCATATTTTTGTGACTAAATGAACACAATGAACCATGCCTGACACTGCATTCGTCCGTAGAAGTATCCCTTATTAGATAGTAGATACCGTGGAAAAAACACCAAAGTGGCTCTTACGTGTTAAACCCAAAGACTCCAGAACCCACACCCACCCATCCGCCTCCCCACAGGCCTAGTCCTGTCTTTCACAGCCAGACATTCTCCAAAAACCCGTCTGCGGTCCAGGACTCAACCGCAAACCACTGACACCGAGCCATACGGGTTAATTGACACTCAAAGTACCTGAATTTGTCTGTGCGGGGTTGTTTTAAAAAAGGAACTAAAAAGCAATGAAAACACCTTCACATGAATAGATGCTCTTTATTCCACCTGAATACATTGTTTTTTTTTTCAGGGAGCTTGTGGTCTTAAAGTGCTTTGGCTCGATGCCTTTTGGCAATTTATTGCAGAAAAAGGTGGAATATTTTGCTTGTTTTTGGGTACGCTAATCATTGGTCTTCAGTGTAAGGCAGTGGTATTTAACCTGTCTGCCACTGCGACTTACAAGGGCGACGTTCTTGGCCTCGGGCCCCCAGGAACGAGCTCCAAGGCAGCACTTGCCCTGGTAATTTTCTGCAAATCGCCAAGGATCGCTTTTGTAGCCAGGAAACATGGCGGCAGATTTATGATGATTGAAGCTGAACCAGATGCTGACTACTGTATGTTCTTACCCGAGAAAATAAGTTGAAAAAGTATGGTGTTGTTAAATAAAGAAACCCCAAAATGAAAGAGACGCTACAACATAGAATTTGGGCTGACTTGTCCGTACAAATTTATGGTCAGCACTCTACCAGAATAACTCCACTAAAATGAGCATTGTCAAACCTTTTGTTTCACACAATATCAATCCGCTGTAAAGCAAAATCAATAAAAATACTTTCACGGCGAGGCTGGACAAAATTATTGGGAAAAGTACTAAAAATAAAAAGTGTTGCTCTCATTTCTTGCTAATAAATGTCGCAAAAAAAAGACAAATATGAAACAAATTCTCCAAGCAGAATGAATCCTTGATGCGTGACATTTACAGGCATAATTTTCTCAAAAACAGTCAAACATTCTGTATTGTTTGCCGTTCGAGGTTCCACTGCACTGCAAAACTAGCAAATTGTGAAATGTTCCTGACAGTTCTGACATGAAGGTATGAAGAGAACCCTGCTTGAGCCTTGTCTGTGGTCTGACCGGGAATTAGGGGTCGAAATGCGAGCTTTTCCTTGATCAATTGAGTCATTCAGCAGTAAGGAGTGGTAGCTCCAACAAAGGACATTTACATCTGCATCAAGTAACGAAAGGAACACAAAGTAACATCTGACATAACGTAACCCAAAACAATGAGGAAAAAAAAGACCTACAGTAAATTAACAAAACAGTGTGACATAACCTGACATAATGTAACCCAATGTAGCATAATATAGTGGGACATTTCATAGCATATGTAACGTTACATAATGTAACATACCTATACCATAACACAACGTAACATAAAGCAATGCAACTTAAAATAACGCAATGATGTATAATGCAACGTAACATAACGCTATGAACGCAGCGCAACATAACATCATGACACTACGTGACATAAAAGAACGTCACAATGTAAAAGAACATAACGTAGCATAACAACATAAGTATATAAATAACAGAAACTAGCATAATTTACAATAGCATAATGCAACGTACTAACATAACGCAACATAAATACAAAACATAACAACATAACATAACGTAACATAAATACATAATATCATAATGCAATGTAACAAAACATAATGTAACATAACTTCATGAAATATAACGTAAGATAACCTAACATTATGTAACATATCGTACCGTGTAACACACCACAATGTAATATAACGTGACAAGATAATTTAAAGTACATTACATAAGATAATATGGTGTAACATAATATAACACTATGTAACATGAGACAATGAAACAATAAAACGTAACATAACGTAACGTACCATAGCACAACTTAACATAACACAGAATCCCAAAACATAAAGTAACATAATACAATGCAACATAACCTAACGTTACATTACATAATACGGTTGTTATATAGCATAACACAACGTAACATAATATGGTTAACATAACACAACATAACATATTATGGTTACTATAACAACATAGCGTAACAAAACATGAGTTAATATTACATCACCTAACATTACGTAACATAACTGTTTAACCTAATGCAGCGTAATGTAACGTAGCGTAACGTAACATGGCATAATGTAGAGTAACCTTTTATAATGCAACTACCATTGTGCACTTAGTATATTTCAGCTGCTTGCTTTACATTCCAAATGATTCTTTACAGGACAGAGTGGTAACTCAAAGAAAGGTACTGACACGTGCATAGGCTAACACAACCTTGACTTTTCCCCCCGTCTTTTATTGTTTTATATGGCCACACATTGGGAGCATCTCTGAACTTTCTTTTCCATCGGGAGGGAAGCAGCTGGAGCAAGTTACTGGCGGACGCCGGAGTAGCGCAGGGAGATGCAGATGGTTCGGTTCCCGTGTCACCTGCGTCTTCTTGGCCCAGACATCAGCCAGCCAGTGGAGAAGGATTTACTCTTGCACAGAACATGTGTACATATACAAAAGGTACATGCTAATAAGATCTCCTTCATACTAAGTCACGCACGTCACGCGTGGAATGTTTTCGTGCACGTTGTTTGCGTTTGCCGTATGGGCTTTGGCGTCACACGCTCATCCACAGACACAGAGGGCAACAACGTATACGTGAACATAGAAGTCGAAATGACATGACTGTTATGACATTTAGAACCAATCCGTTATCGGCGGAACGTCACATGACCAAACCCGGAAAACGGGATAGCTGACTTCCTGTATATGCTACGCTAACGAGCATGACTATGGTTTCATTACATGATCGTTTGAAGCCGAACTGGCAAAAATGTTGTTTTATATTTTATATATTATTATACATAATTTATTTATACAAATATGTAACATGTATTAAAGATCAAGTTAAAATTACAGTAATCCCTCGTTTAACGCAGGAGTTAGGTTCTGGACCACCTGCAACAGGTGAAATCCACGAAGTCGCGAACACATATTTCGGATTTACCCAAAAATCCAAATTGGCCATCATGTCCTGCAGTGTGAACATAGCCATAGATGACATTTTTAACCAAAAATGTTGTCTTTGCAGTTTGATTTTACGAAATGTGTTTTTAATTGAACTTGATCCTGAAGTTAATTTACTGGCGATAAACAAATTTAAATTTCATTGTTGGTTCCAACTCATCGCCCGTGTTTTCACAGTGGCGCTACCAGGCAACGTGCACAAAGCCCATGACAACATCAGCACAAAACACTGACTCACCCGCGCATTAATATTTCTTTAATTGCAAACATATTCCTCGTTGTAGCGCCTGCCGTGAGTGTGCCACGCACCGTGTTTGAGCTTTATTGAAAGCATACTTTTGGATGAGCTGAGACGGCATGGGAGCAGGATTTGGAAAACCCTGGAAATGACTTTGGAGGCAAAAAAAGAAGGCTGTTGTTTCGCTTGAGGGATTCTGTTTTATTGTGTCATAGTGCCATGCCAAAGTTCCAGGAAAGGTTGAAAAGTTGGACGAACAATATGCCCTCGACCCCCCATCGGGAGACCACTTTGTGTGCGTGTGTGTGTGCGTGCACGTGCGTTGTAGAACATGCAGCTGACAGCTGCAGACAGGTGGAAGACCTTACAACACAGTAGTTTTGGAAATATGGCTGGTTTTGCTTGAGCACTTAAATTAACATAGTTTATGTGCATGTGTGTGTAATTCTGACACGTTAAAAATCACTGAGCAAATATTGGACACAGAAACACAATTTGTATTCGCATGTATGGAGAACTAATTAGATTACGTAGATTAGATTACTGCAGCAATAAATTCTCTTGAGTTTTTAAAAGTTGTGTAGTTTTAATTTATTTCAGTTTTATTATACAGTGAAAGCTGCAAAGAATGGACAGGTTCCTAACACCCAGTTGGAGGTGATAGCACACAGTGAACGCTAAGAGTTGCTGAACAGTGGCGAACAGCACCTAACAATAACAATAAAACTATCAGTAAATGCAAAAGAGGTGGAACATTGATTTCTAAATAAATAGAGAGCACTAATATAATGCTAATGTTAGTATTTTTAGCATTCACATTAGCACTGGCTGGTGATACTTAAATAAATTACGGGTTTCCTTGTTTTTAGTGTTAGTTTTTTTGTTACAGTTAGCTTTTGTTAGCCACTGTTAACATTGGGTAGCCTCATTTTGTTGTGTGCTGCCGTGTTTGCCGCTAGATGCGTGTTAGCAGTAAAATGGCCAATGTTAGCAGTTTTTAACATTGACATTAACAATCTCTACTGTTTTTGTTTTGTTTTGTTTTTTTTACATAACGCGTCCGTCTGCTTTGCTTTTGTAGTTATTGTTAGCCACAATTAGCGTTCATTAGCCCCAGTTTGCTGCGTGCTACCTTGTGTTAGCCTCTAAATGTGCGTTAGCAGTGACTTGGCCAGCGTGTGCACTTTGTTAGCGTTTACATTAGCACTCTGCAGTTTTAGACATAAATTGCCCATCTGTTTTGCTTTTACTGCTAGTTTGTATTGCTTTAAGACAAAAGGATGGAAAGAAAAACAATGTTAAAAAAGAAAAAAAAAAAGCTGCTCTCTATTCAAAGAGTGTGGAAAGAAAGCGTAGCTGTTGTCGTTATCGCCATAGGTTCCTTAGAGTGTGAGATAAAATAAAGCTAAGACGTTTATCTTAAAAACCGGGCTGACATTCCAGTTGAGGCAATGCTGTTGACTGGGCTGCCTGCTAATTGAACACACATTTTGGTCCCAGTGTCTCGCAGCACATGCCAAGGGTTGCGTTGCATAGACAAATAGTGGTGCAAGAGCGACATCGAGTGACAACTTAAGGCATTACTGTTGTTTCTCTGAATTCACTTTTTTTTCTACCTTGTTTAAAAAAAATAAAAGCATTAAAAAATTAAAAACACAGTGTTGAATCTGCGTACTGTTTTTAATGCATTCATATAGCTGCATATACACTATTGTTTAAATATTTTCCATGTTAACTTACTCGTTCATTAGGAACAATATTCAGCAATTTTAGTCAATAAAATGGCGGATTAAAAAAAAAAAAAAAAAAACTCATCCAGTGCAATGAAATCAGTTGGAAAGGGAGTGAGATTTTTTTATTTATTTTTTTTAAACAAATATACCTAATTAATCATTTTTAACATGTTTTGAGTACGGTATAATATATGCAGGACAAATGTACATAATGTGTCGTTTACCAAATGTGCTATTTATTTTTAAAATAATAATAATAATAATAATAATTTCATTTGTGTAGCGCTTTTCATGGTACTCAGACACTAACCGTTTTTAGGGAAGACATTTTAAGACATTACATGAATACTTTTTATTGTTTTAATGTACATTTTATGCAGGGACATTTATTGACGAAAAATATGCATAAATTAAGGTATCATTTACCAATTTCGTTATGATTTAATGATAATAAAATTTCATTTGGGAAAATTGCATAAAGTCGTCATTTACCAAATTTGTTTTAGAAATAACAAATGGATAAACAATAACAACAGCAATAATAATAATGACAACTGTATATGTATAGCACTTATCAGGGGTACTCAAAGACACTGGAACCCTTTTCATGGGACTCCTAAATACATCTTACTGTACTGTATTGTATATGAGTACATATAAATGTACATATACTATATATAATTCAAATGTATATTATATAACTTTTTAAACTTTAATTACAATATTTTTTTAATCATTATGAATATATTTCTAACAATTTTTATTTCTTCATTTTTACCTTTTTATTATTATCACTATGTTTCTTCCCAATGTTGGGTGGGGGGAACCCACATTGTTCTACTTTCTCAGTGTGATGCCTGTGGCTTTTGACTTGATGTTACCAAATATGTCCTTGCCCTCTATATAAAAGAGCTATACTGAGAGCGAGGTAAAACAATGGAGTCTTCAGTGTCACCATTCATCGTGCATTCATCTCACTGCCATCAACGGATGGAGATGAAGCCCATAAGGGAGTCTTCAATGTAAAAAAGGGGGAAGGAATATGGCAAAGAAAACCCAGTCTGCATCTCTACTGATGTCAAATCATAAAAGACCACTCAGGACCCCTCACAAAATGTCCGGTGCCAGAGTGTGGCCGTGTGCGGAGAGAAGCTGCATAAAGAAACGCAAGATGAAGAGCGGGGAGGGAGGAAACAATCGTGCCCTGGCACCCGATAGCCATTTCAGGTCTGACAGAAAATAGATTGCAGATGTTTACACACACACACACACACACACACACACAGAACGCACACATGCACACAAAACAGTGGAGGGAATGTTTACAACCTGGTGCACCTTGTATTCCAATACACATGAAATGAGTTGGCAAGTTCTGCCAGGGAGATGTGAATCATTTAAACCTGTGCGATCAACTCATTATCAAGCGTTTCCTCATTTAAAAGCATCAGAAAACCTTTATAAACTATATAGGCAATGTATTCGTTCAGTCATTCCAACCACTGTGTCATGAGAGATCATCAAGTGTGTCGTGGAAAGTTATCCAATTTCACTTAATTGGTCCAAAATTAATATTTATTTACGACAAACAAAGCATCTTTGTTCATCCACGGTATCTATGCCAGCGACATATAGTGACAGGCAGAACAATTAAATGCTCTTCCACTACATGGCAGAAGGTACAATTAGTGTAACCTATGGTATGCATCCTCCCTGTTGCCATTCACACAACAGAAAAATGGCTTTGCGCTCAACTAAATAGGCCCACAATTCACAATAAGAAAGTAAATTGAGTACATTCAGATGACATCATCATTCTTTCAGTATACTGTATGTACTTTCTCTGACGTTGTTGTTTGTTAGTGTGCCGTGAGATGTTTTTCATGTAAAAGGGTTATGTGCCTTTGCACAAAAACGGCGGAGAAACATTACTTCAACTAACATTCTTAACTGTCATACATACGTTTAAAATGAAGTCAACCAGTGTGAAATGTGAAGACAAAAAATGATGTTCCCCTTAAAGCCGGGGTACGTACTGTACATTACCTACGTACCTCAACTGTCTATTAGTAGCCGTTTGTTAGAATTTACATTAGGTTAGCACTCTGCTGTTTTAGACATAAATTGGCCATCTGTTTTGTTTCCTGTCCACAACCTTCCTCCTCTCTGGTAGCATCACAACGACAAACGACAAATTAGCATCTACAGCCTATTCCCTTCTTGATGTTTTGGTCTTCTAAGACTTAAGTCGCTAGTCTGAATGAATTGTAAAAAGACTCTTAGGAACAACTAGCGAGAATACTAGTCATACATTAACTGGAATACTGCAACACGACTGTCATAAGCGGCCAGTGTTAACAGCCCATAGACGGAAAGCTCCACATGGAACACATCTGTCTTGCAGGCCGGTGGCTGATGTTGGTCTCGATACGACAATAACAGATTTTTCTAGCTTAAAAACTGGAACGACCTCCACGCCGCGCATCACCTGTTCACTGGATGGTCTGAGCACCTGTCTGAATATCCCCGCCGTCACCCTTGGATTGAGCCAGTCAGGGTTCACACACGTCCATGTACACGCCATTGTGCTAAGCCAGATGGCAAGGTCCTTATAGGCCTTCTTGAGTGCATGGAACTACTGTTTTTACCAAAGGCGGGGGATTTGAGTTAGATTTGACTTGACTTGACTTTGACCTGAACTACATGACAAGTCTTGCCTGTTTAGATTCCTACTACATCTAACTTCATCCGTCACTGTAAAATCCACAAGGACATTAACTTCACAGTTTACCTAACCGCTAGCTGGTCAAACATGAACTAAGCTTAATGTTGGTTATGCGTTTAATTAAAGGCGTGGTTAAACCCCCCAATTTTTATTTTATTTTTTTGTAAAAATATGTTGCATCTGCCACCACTAATCAAAACGCGGTACTCTGGTAAATATTGCATTGATTCATCAATATCCAGCAATCTCAGGGCGCCGCCATTTTAGGCAATATCACCTTCTGCTGGTGACCAAAATTAACTTCATAATTACCTTTGTGAACGTTGCATGCGTCACGTGACCAAACCCGGAAAAAAAAGGTTTTGGAGACTCCCTGTGTATGCTGCAGGTTGCTGACATGATAGTTTGAACTCCATTTGAGCAAGTTTGGGTTACTGTCATGTCAGCAACCCGCAGCATACAGAAGGATTTTTTTTTAATTTTTTTTTTACAAATGTAGAGGCGCTAAACAAGAAATAACTTTTGGAGGTACATTGTCAGGCGCAATGCTTAATACTTGAGTTTTTGCCGCATTCAACTGAAGCAAGCCATCCAGCATTTTAAAGAAGTAAAAGTCCTTTAGTTTAAGTGTCTAAAGAACCACTACCAAACTGGTGTCAAGTTTTTTTTTTTTCATCATCATGGTGCACTAAAACAGCCATAAACGCCTTTTAATTACAGTATTTCCAAATTTGTAATCCACAAATGTCACAGTTGTCACATGTGAACAACTACACAGACATAAAGTCAGCTGTTTTCCATTATAACAAGTCTCCTTAGATCCTGGCATTAAATCTCTGTGATGTGTTTTGTCTGGCTGTGTATAAACACTACACTATTCTTCCTGCGTCTTTAACGCTGCTATTAATAACACCTCCACTGTCACATGTGTATTTATTGTGTGCAGAGACTGCCTGTTTCCATTCGCCTCACATTGTTAATCCTGGTGCTCGCACCTCGGCCGTGGTACCATAATTGCTCATGTAAAATATGATCTCGAGTATTGATGTTTACTGTCACGTGACGTCACTACATCCGGGTACTGGTCACCACAGGCGCCATACTTGGATGTTGTAACTTTAGACATTACATACAGTATCATATTGGAATGAAAGTATACCTTTTAACACCCCCGAGGAACCGGTATATGTTTTTATGTATACGCGCTATTGACTTTTGATAGATTTTTTAGGAAAAAAATGACGGTAATCACTGCCGCCCCCCAACTCAAAAAGCAAAAAAATAATATTCATCACATAAGTGGGGGGAAGAAGAAAAAAACCAGAACACTTTTATTTGCAGCTCACTTATCTCATAACTGTGAGCCGTATATGCTAACCACTAGGTCATAGTGCTAGCGCATATGGTTTCATTTGTTTGTATTACTAACATCTCAATAACAGGTGCTACATATTTTGTTTGCCACGTATATTTACTTGGCCACAATGAAAAATAAAGAACCTTGACATTTTAAAAAGAGCATTGAGACATGCGAGAAGCAAAGGTAGTAAAGTATACCTTTTTTTTTTCAGAACTTAAACTTTTCCTGACATGTCACAGCGGTATCCTGGCTATGATGGAATTTGCATTCATTACAAAATGAAAACAAAATCTAAGCTATTCCACCTCTGGAGTTCAGAGATGCTCATCCCAAGAGTACCATTGTGACATGGAAGCTTTTTTTTTTTCAGGGCCAAAATATTTGCATCACCTGAGAGTTGTTTTTGGCTATTTCACTGCATGTCCGTCCGTCCGTCCATCCATCTGTCATCTGGATCGCACATGACCGACGCCGTGACTGAATGCTGCCATCTGGACAACATATTTGCTTTCGGGGATGTGGTGAAGGCAGGACACCCACACGTGCTTCAGAATGACATGAATGATACTTTAAGTTGATCCACAAATCCAAATGAATCCAGTGATTTTTTTATTTTTTATTTTATTTGTTTTACTTACTCGACTCACAGAAAGCGGGGACAAATCCACACACGTTCCACAGTTAGTTAGTTAGTTAGTTAGTTAGTTAGTTAGTTAGTAAGGTAATTAAGTAAGTTAGGTAGGTAGATGCGTAGGAACGTTGATAGCTAGATAGGTAGCTAGCTTGATAGGTAAGTAGCTAGCTTGAAAGGTAGGTAAGTAGGGGGCTAATTAGCAGGTAGCTAGCTATATACAGCAGGTCACTAATTAGGAAGGTAGATAATTGGATAAACAAACTCTAAAGATGACTTTTGAGGCAGTATTTGCCAACCTTTATTGAGCCATGGCATCCGTTTTACACAAGAAAAATCTCACCGCACACCACCAAATAAAAATAATGATGATCGCCTCTCAATTTACCCACAAATTGACTTACTCAGTAAAAATGTGTAGTCTGTGTTTTTGAACACAAAGCTCATACACTCGCAGGAAGTCATGACTTACTGTACGTATTCTGTTGTATGAATGGCAACAGGTGAATATCCAGGTATACTATGCCTTCCGCCACCAAATGGAAAAGCATTTCATTGTTCTGCCTTTCACTCTACGTCACTGGCATAGATAGAGATAGAGACAGCGATATATTTGTAATTAAGAAATAATATTTTTCTCACAAATGAGGTGGAACTGGATAATTTCCCATAGCGCCGCCGATGATCACTGGCTGAAGGGGACAATTTAGTGTCCTGGCGTACAAAAGCTTGCAATGTCAGGCCAACTTGGCAGAAAACCTTAATTAAAGTCAACTTCAAAAGATTCCAGTGGAGAAGGGGAAGCGATAACTGAACGGATGGCATCATCAGTTAAGTCGTAACAAATTCTCAGCAGGGGGAAGGATCATTAGAGGCTCTTTCAGGACCACAACAATTTGTTTATGTCCTTCTCTGTGCACCAGGTGCTGCTACCCGGCATGGATTTTCTTACTCAATAACATTCTCAGGTGTCTTCCTGCTCTTGTTAGCAGAGATGATTACAAGGTCAGAATAGTTTACAGGAGCATGTGACCCATGTGAAGAGGCTCGGGCACACGTGATGGGCATGTGCGACTGTTCATAATTTTGTGTTATTTGTTAATGCAGATTATTGTCTTTAAACTATATGAATAGATGCTGTTATAGATATAAAACATTTTTTTCCCAAAAGAAATAATATAATTCACTAATTCACCCTCATAAAATAGAACTATTCACTGTACAGGTAATGTTAATTCCTGCCAAACAATTGTGCTCGAACTACAAAGTGTAATGTTTTTGTTCTTCTTTGCTGCTTCCACTGTATTCCGCAGTGTGCTTTGCAGAAGAGACGTCCTGGTTGCAGACCTTTTAATCCTCAACGAGGTTTTTGGTATCTGTTGATAGGACTCCCTGCCTGAGGGCAGAATAATAAACTGTGAGCGAGGATGATCAAAAACAATAAACAGAAAATATGCGCGTGACGGGAACTCGGAATAGGAATCATGCGTGCATCAGATATGTGCCAATAAGTGCTGAGAAGATGTGCCGACGCGGCCTCTGCTTGCAAATTTACGTGCTCATAAAAGAAAACAGCTTCCTCATTTAGGATTCCAACAAAACATATTTTTCTTCATGTGCAACTTTTCGATAAATAACCAGGGTGAGGTGGACGGAGAAAGTCAGATGGATGACCGGGTTAGGAAAATAGTGCATTTTTACAACCTGGAATCACTGTTCGATCCCTGTTTCCAAAAGGCTTAGATGAACTTTTGTAACAGCTCCTCAACTTCCCAGTAGCCAAAATCAGTTTAATAACTACTACAGAAACTCCCACTATTCGCGGGGGATAGGGACCGAGGCCTGCCACGAACAATCGGGGGTGGGGGAAGGAGGATGGGGTACCCTAGAAATGCCTATATTGGTAGCCTAAATGGTAAACATACCACAAAATATGATCCCAAAATATTTTAATATCCATCCATCTTTAAAAAATGGCTTACAGCTGTTTTTATTTGGAAAAACTGCTCATGTACATGCGGTGAAATAAATTTTGCTCCTTCTTAAACTATAAAATGTATAATATATAAATGGTAGTATCACAGTCGGCATGTATCACTTCAACATTTCTTTGACACCAATTAATAATTTCCGATTACCCAGGGCTTTGGCGCCATCTTGTGGTAACTTAGAGCATTGTAGAAAGGGCATTAAAAGCTTGAATATGAGTTTTTCAGTGGCTTGATGAAGAAATGTGCCACTGACAAAAACACAAATAGGTGAATAGTGAACACCATAGACAGGCTATTTAAAGTAGTATCGATGTTGCGGTGCTACAACCCTTTTAGTAACTGGTATCTGAATACAAACCGTGCAGCAACACATGTAGACAGACAATATAACAACACGCACAGGCTTATATTCTTTATCTTCGTCGTGTGCATACGTATGTATGTATTATATTGCCCATGGTGGCCAAGGCGTGCACACCAGAAGGAGCTGCACTACGAATGTGTGAAATCATAAGGCACAAACTGTTTAATTCTTGATTGATTTAATTATATTATTAGAGTATCTGTTTAAAGTATAATATAGTAGAGTGCATTTAAAAGATACCCTACTTTTCTTTTGTCAGTGTTTTTGGGGACTGGAACGGATTCTGGAAACACTAAGAGACAGTCTTATCAAAGAAAAATGTCCATTATGTCAGACAAACATAACCCCAAAGAAACCAATAAAACGCTAAGACAATGAATACCCAACCCAGAGGTTATCAGTTACGCACGCTATTCAGTATATAGAGTATCTCTGAGATTTACGAATGCCAGCACTGATGTCAGCGAGGACTTTATTGTGGTGAAAACTTCATAAAGTCTAAATGATAGAACGAGCATAAATCGTCCTCAGGAGTTCATGGTCGGGTCGAGGTTGCATGCAGAAGAGGGGCTACAAATGTTTGGCATGTAAACACCTGAATGCGAGACAGTATTTGTGTCAAAGTCAATTTCCCCGTTTCAGAGTTTGAGGCGGCAGGCAGACGCTGGAAGACGATAAAGTCGGTGGGCGGGGGGGAACACGAGCAAACATCCCCCACAGCCATCAATATGTCATAGGGCTTGTGGAGCTATTTTAATGCTGCCTCACTACAACTATTAGAAATATTATCTAGATGTCGATTTAGAAAAAGAACAAAATCGCTAGCATCCCATGACTATCAACACATTTATGTGTCTCAAATATGACCTCCTTTTCAAAAACGACCACCAGAAAATTTAAAGTAAAATATCTCGGAAAACATGGTCCAAAATTGGAAAAATGAATCAAGAACCATAACAAGATTATGCCTGAAAAAAAAAGTAACTTCAAGGTTTTACGATTTCAAAAGTTCAACCCCTTTAGCACATCTCATTAATAATAATGTATTGTTAGTCTTAAAACTTAATGATAACTTTTATACTTCGGTGACTACCAACTATGCTACGATGTTACTTATTGAAGTAGTGAGACTCATGAAAGGTTAAACTTTCTACACACTTTGTTTTTAAGTCTTACTATTAGTAACCAGGACTTTTAGAATGTATTTTTTTGTGCTTAAAAGACTATTAACAATGCAAAAAATATTCACAACACATTTTTGGGGAGTTAATGAATTAGTGTTACTCAAAAGTAATATTTTTTACACTTAATTATTTTTAAGTTTTAATATTAATAACTGGTACTTGTATACATTATTTTTGTTAAACTATTGATTATGCTAAAATGTGTTATTATGTTGAAATTTAATTTAATAGGTTGAAGACAGTTATGAACTGTACTTTTAATACTAAATTTGTCGATTTTTTTTATATTAATAGTAAATGAAAACAGTCCTATTATGTACTATTGCTTTTTTTGGTACTGTTAAACCCCTACAGTAACTATGCTATACTACAACTATAAAACGTGACTTAAACCAGTGTGTTTCCCAACCTTAATCAAGCCAAGACACAAATTTCACATTTGTAAAGAGTGTGTACTTAACAATGATCTCGTCTCAATTTACTCACAAATGAAAAACACAAAGCAACAAAAAATTCTACTTTATGAATTGCAACAGGTTAATTGCACCTTCTGCCATTGAATTGTTCTGCCTGTCACTATATGTCAATGGCATAGAAAGCTGAACCAAGATACGTTATGTGTCGTAAGTAAGTAATTTTTTTTGCACTAATTGAGTTGAAATTGGATAATTTCCTGCGGCACACCTGATGATGTCTCCCGGCACACTAATGAATTAAACAACCCTCAAATGGATTTATCTATTTCCAATCAAAGGTATAAAAAAAAAAAATCCTACTGGAATGGATTGTGTTAGACTTCTGATGATCTACTCTGAATGGTCTCGGAATCATGTGCGCAAGAAGCTAGAATTTTCTTTCATCCTAACATTTTCCCTCCAGCGGTCCCTGTTCCTCCAGTAAGAGTGTCTTTCTCTCTATCATTTAAAAAAAAAAAAGAAAAAAAAGAGAAAAAAATATCATCTGCACTCAATCTAAATAATTATCCCGAGCAAATGCACAGCAGAGCCAGCGTAAGAGGTGCAGTAGAATGGCGCACAGAGGCGAATGAAAAAAATCAGCAGCCTGTGCTTGTTATTAGTCATCTCTGCTGCCTTGGAAAGATGGTTTGGGATTTGGGCCACGAGAAGCTAATGTGGCTCCATTGCCCAAAATTCAAAGCAAAATCTGATGACTTGCTGTTGCGATGTCTATCAAACGTCTTCTTATTTACATATTTCAAACATTGGCTTAAAAAAAATAAAAAAAAACCCGACATACTTCTTTTTAAGTCACTGTCAGTGTGTGTAAATGCTTGCTAGGAGTTTTCGTGCTGCGTTCAAGAGTTTCAATCAAAAGTCGCCCCACATAAACACAGTAAACTAAAAGACTGATTAGACTCCAGGGCCTCGGCTGCGTGACAAATCCACGTGGGAACTCAGAGCCGTCCTCAGATGAATATCTCCGTGTTTTAAATTTCTACTTCACTCTCGAGAATTGCGTGTCGTCGCGTTCCAGACGTCTCCGAAAAGCCCCTTTATAGTTGAAGGATGGCCGCGAAAAAAGAAAATAATCAAAAAGTCCTCCTAGACTCCTCGTCTTTATTTACGTACCGACCTTTAAAGGAACATGGTGTTGTAATGTGACCTTAAGATAACACTTTCAAAAATCATGTTGTCCTGACTTGTAACAATAAGTCTGATGCGACGGTGACCTCGGATCACCTGCTCTAGCGGTCTCGTGTGTTAGCTTTAGCGTCAGTGCTAACGTCCCAGTTCCTACTTGCGTGCCGTGTGTTCGCTAAAATAATAAGTGAATGTTTATTTCCAGACACGATGATATAGCACAGACGCATTCTATTAGCGTTTGGCTCGGGGGTCTAGCTTCTGACTACGTGTTTGTCGGTGATCAAATGCACATTTATCACTGCTGTCTATTTTGTATGTACCACTAATGGAAGTAAATTGCATGACAGCAGTAGGGTGGGGCTATAGGTAGTAGTGGGAGGTAATTGTGTACAAATACTATGTTACTGTACTTAAGTAGATATTTCAGGTATCTGCACTTATTTTTCTGACAACTTTTTAGCTAAACCGATATCTGCACTTACTACTCCTTAGTTTGTCAAAATAGGCTTATGTTTTTCATCCTCGACAATGTTAAAAAAGGCAACATTCACTGTACACGTCCTTTTTGCAGTTTTTGTAAGTGTATCATTCCCTTGCCCATGACTAGCCAGTTGACATTGAGCAGCGTTGCAAAATTGCCACCTGGCAAGAAGTTTGACTGTCCCTGACTGCAGTTCAGTGCCAGTATGAGAAGCTCTATGGCCGTCACAAAGTTCCAACGTGTAGTACAATCAGTGGCGGTAATTGGCATGTGCGAAGCGTGCGACCGCACAGAGCGGCACTGCGCAGGATCAGGGGTTTTTGATATGGTCCATAGTACCGTCATATAGTACCTTTTCCAACTGAGGACCACGGTCTCAGATTTGGAAGCCCTGATTCTCAACCCGACCGCTTCACACTGGGTTGCGAACCGCTCCAACGAGATTAAAGATCGCAGCTTGATGGGACCAACACAACTACAAAAGCAGAGACGCAAGACTGAGGCCACCGAACTGGATCCCTTCAACAACTCAGCTGCACTTGGCAATTTTGTCCATAAAGTTCATGAACAAAATCGTGACAAAGGGCAGCGTTGGCAGAGTCCAACCCTCACTGGAAATGAATCAGATTTACTGCCAGCAATAGAATAAACTGTCAAATGTTGATGGTCTCACAATTGCTTTGACTAAAGATTGATTGCGTCATGCAGGCATCGCCTGCCTGGTAAAGACAGTTTGGACTTCAGAGAGTTGTTTCTTCACTAATATACGCAGCCGTCAGATAAAATAAAATAAAAAACGTCTTGAGTGTTTCTATGCAGCAACAGATGAACTTTTTCCCTCCATATTGTCAACCCACTTTCCCTCTCTGGGTCGGCCCTTGTAAAACCGCGAATATGATGTCCATGTGCTTATACATAAGACTGGGAAAAGTAGTACTGATTTGACTCCTTTACTTAAGTAAAAGTTTAAAAAAACTAAAGATTGAAATGTACTTAAGCTGTTGTTGTCATTGTTTCAACTTTTTTTTTTAATATATAATATATATATATATATATATATCTTTTTTTATATACCATCAGCTAGCTAGCGTTGTCTCTGACTTAATACTCAAGTAAAGTACAGACACCTGGAAAATCTACATAAGTACAGTAAATAAGTATTTGTACTTTGTTACTTCCCATAACTGCTGGCCATATGCTAAGCTAAACCTTAATTAGCATAAAAACTGTGAAGACATTCCAGTGCCCGCAAAGCTTCAAAGAACACGTTTAGGTTAGGAAACACTCTGCCTCAGAATATTAGCTCTATTTTTTTTAAGTCTTCTATTTCAATCCCGCAACCAAACCCAGACATTCTCCACCGGTCTGTTGTCCCTGAAGGCTTTTTTTCTTTAAATATTCTGGAACATTTCTCACTTTGGGTCTTCCAACATGTTTTTAAATGTTTTTTTTTTTCCATGTCTAAACGACAGGCTTGTTTAGATTTTCCAAGTAAAAGTCATTTTATGATCGTAAAAGTCTTCCAAAAGACAATCATCTTCCATTGGGCTCGATGCAGCTCAAGTTTTTGGATTAGTTTTTGGTCTTCAGTGTTAATTGTCCAAGAATCGACCAACTAAATACTTTAACATTTTTTTCTTTGGGTACTCCACCATGTTTTTAGAATGCTTTTTTTTTTTCAATGTCTAAAGGACATGCTTATTTGGATTTTCCAAGTAAAAAGTCCTTTTATGATTGTAAAAAGTCTTCCAAAAGTCAATCATCATCCATTGTGGTAAACCCAGCTCAGTTTTATTTATGTTATTTCTTTTTGTACTGGTCTTCAGCGTTGATTGTCCAATTGACCAGCTAAACGACTATGTTTTTATATGCTGTTTGCATTTTCCACGCGCAAGTCCTTTCATGCTCGTCAGATGTCTTCCCAAAGACAATCATCTTCCTGAAGAGTAGACCAGCTAAAATAATTGAACTGAGTTTATTCTGTGACACTGACCGTGTTTTTCTAATGTCAACATTTCCCATAGCAATTAATGTAAAGTGAATTCTTCCATTGCCTGTTGCCATCATGAAAGCTATATTATCTCTTACATTTGTAAATGTTTTATACAAGTATGAGTAGGGCCACACTGATGGACAATTTAGAGTCTTCAATGAACATAAGATGGATGTTTTTTTTTTGTCTGTTATATTTTTGCGCATAACCTGTGTAGAGTATGAAGTGCACTTTGATAGCTCAATGTCATACGAGTGTCTGCCATCATGTCTAAACTCTGAACGATTAAAATAGTGCAAAAAAACAAAAAAAGTGTTGATGGTGCTTTCCGATAAACCTGTTAGAGCAGTCGTAGTCCTGTAGAAGGCAGTGTGATCGGCGCCTGTGATCGTTTGACTTCTTCCATTGTTTGGCCTTTCTTTCCAGCGTGCGGACTTGCTGAAGCAGATTTTCTCTTTCCCCCATAAAGCAGTCTTTGAAGCTGAAAAACCAAATGAATTGCAATCAAACTAACGTTAATTTTCTGCGTGTTTTTATTATAGTTTGACCAATAATCATAGGAATAATAACACAGCATACATATGTTGTAATTCACACTATATGTCAATAAGTAGTGTGACTAACATGGGCCTTTAATGCGTGGATATAATGCAGCTTTTTGCTTAAATTTGATGCCAAACCTCATTTAAATCAAGTTACACTATAACAACATAGTATTTTAATGCTGTAAAACCCAACGCCTGCTGCATGGAAACGTGTCTTAAGCGTGACCATGTGACCTCGGTGCGTTCAGGCAGCTTCCCACCTCTTGACGCACGCCATCCAGTAGCGCTGTTGCTGACACAGCCATTCAAACTGCTCCAGCGTTTCCTGGAGCTTCCTCGCACCGCTGTCATTCTCCCATCGCAGAGCTCTCACCTCAGAAACAACATCATGCATTATTATTATTGTTATAATATGCACTAATAACCAGGATGTAGTCAACCCCCCCAAAAAAGCAGACAAGGTGTGGGACTCTTTCATACTGTTCTTATTACGTTTTTTTTTTTTTAACACAAGCAACTTGTCTTGTGCACTTGCAGTGAAAGGTAATTGTAGATTTTGGAAGGTTTGTGGTTTGATTGACTGGTTTGGAATTGTCCAAGTCAAGTGTAAATTAAAAAAAAACAAAAAGAAGAAAATCTTGACAGATAGGAATGTTTCATGATTTCCCCGACTGCTAATTTAGCGTTTCATCATTTCTGGAGGAACTTGGCTTCACGCTTGACAAAGACAAATAACCCACACTTGCACTTTAAACCTCCATTAGAATCTCTCTATGAAGACAAGGGCGTTAGTGTTGAGCAAATCTGACACCTGCTGGACAAAAGAGGCAATGCAGAGTAGCCTATTGCTGTATAATTGTTATTCAAAATGTTTCCCTTGTCATTTCGGGTTATTCAATGTGATGTAAAAAACGCATGACATTTTTTAATATAGTTTGTAGAGTTGTATTTGTATTTCTGTGATGGGACACAACACGACATTACATGTACACCAGCACAATCCAAAGAAATCCCCAAATTTTGCCTTCACAAAAACTAATACCCATTTTGTTTGTGGTATAATAGGCCCATAATATATTGGAACAAATGCATACTATGTCTCATATTTGTGTTGTTTTTATTATATATGATGGTTAAAAAAATAAATCCCCAAATTCTTCCTTTATAAAGGTAATAACGCTAATAGTGTTGGCTTCTAGGCTAAAATAATAAAATCAAATCCATGCTAAGGTTTTATTTATATGATGGAAACTATTTTCCTTTATAAACATAATTCTCATTTTGACCGTTATATAGGCCTACAATATTAAATTACTTTAAATGCATGACATATATAGTTTATAATGAAAATAATAATAATAATATCATCGACACTACTAAGTACACCACAATTTGACACCCACAATTTTGCCTTTACATAGATAATGGAAATATTAAGATGTTACAGACCAAAAGTATGTTTGGTACACCTGCACAATCTAATATAATCTAATAATATATATATATATATATATATATATATATATATATATATATACCCTGTACACACTGTTCTAAAGTCTGGGGTCACTTGGAAATTCTAAAGAACTGCACAGTACTTTTACAATGAAGATAACATTTTCTTTTCTATTAAAAAAATGACATTTCTGAGTGACTGAGTTATCATTTTTGCATTATTAGTTGTTATTGTTTACCTGTTCTTCGTGTGCAAAGCGCAAATCCATCAGCTCCGCCGCCATCTTCTTGTTGGCGTCTCGAAGCTGATCCAGCTCTGCAGTCTTACTGTTGGCGACATGAGGAACACATCAGTACATATTTTTCACATTTTTTTCTTTTTTTTCTTTTTTTTACTTGAGAGCTGTTCCTAATATTAAGGTTACCACATTAGAGGGACAAAATATTAAAACAACTCTCCGTATGACGCAGTGGAGAAACAACAACCAAAGGAATAATAGTTTACATTTCCAGGTCCGCCTGGAGGCCATCAGTCAGCGCTTCGCCACGGTGGTCCTCGGGGTGCAGCTCCGCCCCGAGGCTCTCGGCCTCCCTGCGCTGCTGTAGCAGGGCCTTGGCGTGCAGCTCCTCCGCCAGGCCCTCCAGCTGCGCCTCAGAGCTCTGAAGGCACAGCAGCTCTGAGCACACTTGACGCAGCAGCTCGGCATCGCGCTCAGTCTCCCCCGCCAGGAAAACCACACGCTGCTGTAGCCACTCCACCAACTCCTATAAAAAAATATACAACTGATAATGTAGTTGCAAAAGTGTGCACACCCTCTCATAACAAGAGATATGGCTGTGTTCAGATTTAACCTGTCAAATTCAAACTCGTGTTAAATGGGAGTCAGCACACATCTGCCACCATTTAAAGTGCTTCTGACTAACCACAAATAAACTTCGGCTGTTGCAGTACTTCAATGAAGCTGAATGAAGTTCTTGAGTTCTTCAACCTGATTGGTTAATTATAAACGCAGTCTCGTCCCCAGTTATAAGAGGCTGTGCACATTCGTGTTTTATTTCTCCTCTTTAAAATATATATATATTTTCAATTAGGTTGTACAGGTTATAGGTCACATTAATGGTGAAAAAAAGTTTAGAAATTAATGATCTTGGTTTCATTACTCTCAAAAACCTTGCATTTGAACAGTCTGTAGATGGGGATGGTCTGTAGATGGATAATGAGTAGAGATTGATGGACGTATAGATAAATAGAAAGATGCAGTACTCAAATAGATGCAACGCTGTAAATTATTTTGTTGAGCGCATAGCTCAAGACAAGCCTAAACCTGATGCGTGAGTGTCTGTCGTGCCAGCCCAAATTCCTGTCAAATTTATGTGTTTATTAAGAATATCTCCGTAGTGGGGGATAAAGTGCTAAACTGGAAATGGGTTTCAAAAACAACTTATTTCCAATTCAGAAAAACACAAAAACGATCTAAATACATAATGCACTAATTAAAATCAAAGAAATGATTCATTTGTATTAATACTCGCTTGGATGTGTGTCAAAAATATCCTAAAAAAATCCTGGACAATTTACTGCAAAACCTCTGCATTTACAAACTGTTAAACTGTTGTACACTCATTGACACGTAATTAAAGCAAATGCAGCATAGGGTGCTAACTGTTACTGCTCTTGGGTACATTTTCTAAACCTTACTTTACGAGAATGTGAGGTTAAATCCAGCACCGGGTTATTTTGAAATTCTATTTGGACCATTTAAACCTCATTGGCCTCTTTTATGTTATATGGTTCATTTGAATTCAGGGGCAGAGTGCAAAAGAGCCTTTTTCTGGAAGCAATAATTTGCTGATTCACCACTAATCCCACTGAACGGTGCCTAGTGTGCACTGTGTTCTTTGCTCAGTTGAAAACATACAACACAAGAATGAGGCTTCAGTGGATGACGGTTCATATTATACAATGGGCATATAAGACATACACTGTCTTTAATCATATACAAATTTATATAAGATGGTCAAAAAGATCCTAGCACAGTTACAAGTTTTAAAAAAACTATTGAGATTTATGTGCTTGCCATTGAAGGTGAGACTCGTCAGAAATGGGATGCCACACGGATCTGTCTTAGGTCCTCTTCTTCATTTAATACTGTATATTTTCATTTGCAATACCTCAAAGGTCTTCCCTACATCCTCTCCTATTTGTATTTGTACTGTACATTCCAAGTGGAGTAACCAAAGGCTCTGCCCTCTGTAACTTGTTTTGTATTTATAAAGTATATTCCATGTGCACTAGTAGTGTACTGGCTCATCTGTCTTTCATGTAGAGGGCGCGGGTTCTATTCCTGGCCAGCAGCAACAACTGTATATTTCATGTGGAATACTACAAGGCTCTGTTCTATGTCCACTTGTAGTTTCATTTTATGTCTTTCTGCTAAACAAAGAACATATTTGATCAGATAATAATTGCAACAAAAAAAATCCCAATGGGGAAATTACAGTGCTCCCCAAAAAATTATTCCATTTCAGTGTCAACTCAGCCTTTGTTCAAAGCTAAACATGAAAGCTGAATGCATTGGCCAGAGTCCTGTTCAAATACTAAAATCATATCAAAACTTTACTTTAGAACTATAGGACACAGGTTCAAGTCCCACTTTGGACAAAAATGTAAAAATAGCAACTAATTGTTGGAGAGATGCTAGTTTATTTACAGACTACTGTCGACCACCCCAGCTCAAGTGTTGCAGCACTCTTCATGCACCTCTTTCACTATGAATCTCACTTTAAATGCCTCTGTGTGAGTAATCTGGTTCTGTGTGTGGTATGCAACACAAAGTATACATCAGAGTGGGAGTTGAACTTCCCATTGAGGGACATTAATCCATCCATCCATCCATTTTCTGAGCCGCTTCTCCTCACTAGGGTCGCGGGGTGTGCTGGAGCCTATCCCAGCTGTCATCGGGCAGGAGGCGGGGTACACCCTGAACTGGTTGCCAGCCAATCGCAGGGCACATAGAAACAAACAACCATTCGCACTCACAGTCATGCCTACAGGCAATTTAGAGTCTCCAATTAATGCATGTTTTTGGGATGTGGGAGGAAACCGGAGTGCCCGGAGAAAACCCACGCAGGCACGGGGAGAACATGCAAACTCCACACAGGCGGGGCCAGGGATTGAATCCGGGTCCTCAGAAATGTGAGGCCGACGCTCTAACCAGTAGGCCACCGTGCCGCCAGGGACATTAATATAATTTAAAAAATATATACAGTGGGGTGAAGAGGCCAAGGAAGATTACATTTCTCAGTGAATAATGCATGAATCTTCTGGGATAAAATTAGCCCTCTGCAGGAGTTTGATATCTATGAAGGGATTCAACGTGGTGCTGATATGAATTAAAGATATTTGGCCTGTTTCATAAAAGCGATCTGCACCTGCTGCTGTTGGATCGTGCCAATAAGCTGGTCCTGTGTCCTCCTGAGCTCCACGTTGCTCTTCTCCAGGTGGAAAAGTTGAGCAGCCACAGCTTGGAAGTCATTCTGCAGCTTCTTCTCTCTTTCCCTAGACAACAGAAACTCCCTGTCTGACACAGCTGCAAACACGAGAAGGTAGGCTCAACCACAGAATCACTTTAACAGCATGAAAGTGTTCCTGGACTACAGATTAAAACACTAAAATCATGTTCCCGTATTCGCACTTAAATGATGGCGCACTTACTGTATAAACTTTTAAAGGTACATAAAGTGTCCGTCTACCTTTGTCTCGAGCCAAATGCGTGCACTTGGCTGTCAGATACTGGATCTGACTGTAGTCTTCATCCCTCTGCACATGGAAAAACCTCCTCATGGTCGGCCTTTTCCATCTACAACTTCTTCTACTTTCCCATGATCCTACAGTGTAAGCACTCGGTCCGCTCCAACACCTACTGGACGTCTCCCAGAGGAGTATTCAAGCAGCACTGGAGCGTGTGGACTGAGGGCACATTGCAACGTTAATCTGAGTGAGTTGGTTTCAAAACAAAGAGGCCAGGTGGCTGGCACGTGTTTAGGTCCATTGCTTTTTTTCTTTTTTAAATACATTTACCTGAGAGGTGACTAATAACACAGGTATGCAGAAAATGTATAAAATGTTGGGACATGTTGTGTCGAGCATGCAGTTTGGCTAATGGATTTACAGCGAGTCAGCACCTTCCCCTTTGTAAAAACATAAAATTAAAATCCATGCCTGAGGGAAATACAGCTGGCAGGTAATAACACCTTCTGTGTTGAATGAAACATAACACTTATGTTCGGAAACAATACCTTTTAGCCGACCTTAAAAGAAGTGATGGTGTTTGTTTTAAATTGGAAAAAAATGCATACAGTATAGTGTCTCCTTTTAAACAAGAAAATGAGCACTGTGTTCAAGGTGCCTGTCATAATATTCACTGCCAGCAGAGGGAGACAAAAGCCATCTTTGACTCTTGTGACTACTACGCCTCTGAAAGTTTGGTGTGGGGGACTTTTCAAAAACATATATTATAAAATATTGAAAGCATATTATATTATGCAATTATGTATTAATAGTCATACTATTTTTATGAATATATATATATTTTTTAATTCCTCCCAAAATTAAAATAAAACATAAGCTTTATCCATGACAGCAGAACAAGATAAATCATTTGTTTGTTCGTAGCAGATGCTCATTTCTCAGTAGTCAACATTGTAAAATCAACTAAAATGACTGAACGGGTCAGAGAGAATGTCCCAAAATTGAATTTATTTAAAAACAATGACTCGCCATGCTGTCTTCAGCCATAGAATAATTGCATCGAACATGAGCTGTTCTATTAAATAAAATAAAATAAATATGACATGACTGCCAGTGTGGGAGCAAAATGCTAATAACAGTAACAGACAGAGAGAGATGACCAAGCTACAGCTACGCACAGTCAGACCATGTCGGAAACATTAGAAATTCTTAGTTTTTTCTTTCACTCTTTTTTTTTTGTTTGTTTGTTTGTTTTTTTTAGATCACCAACAGTGGCTTCGTCTCATATTCAGGGCGTTCCGACCGACGTCAAAGCATTAGTGTAACGGAACAAAACACACAAATTATGTCAGTAGTTTTTCACAGAGCTGCCTTCATTCCAGAGCTTCTTAGTACAATCAATGCCTTCACTGAGGTGATGATGTCAGGGTGACAAAAAAATTTAAGTCATATGACTCGACGGTCGGGAGTTATATTATTGACAATGAATGTTCAGGGCGACACAACAGAAAACAACCTGCAATGATATGGCACGCCATTTTTGATTAAAAGGTTGCAGAGCAGGAGTGGAACAAAATATCGATATTGCGATATATTCTGATCTTTCACAATACAGTTTCGATACACCGGCATCAGATACTGATAATACCTTAAAGGGTACATATTATTAAAATAGATTTTTTTAATTGACTAAATAAATCGTCATCCATTTGCAGTATGGACGCACCTCGGTGAACATTTCTGAAGGGTGTCTCATAGGTTAATGAGTGGAATATTTTGAGCTAAAAGTTGATAATATCAATTCATATCTGCTGAGCTGAAGCTGATTGATGCGTGTAGGTCAAGTACCTAAAAAGCGCCATTAAAATCTGAATTACACCAATTCAAATGTAAAATGTTGGTGCTTTAATGACATGGTTAGACTTTCTAGACATTATTAAAAGCCGATAAACTCACTGTCCAATGAAGACATGTACAATAACTCCAATTTGTTTTTAAATTAACTAAGAGAAAAACAACAACAAATATTAATTTTCGTGTTCAGGTCATATAAAAAAAAAAAAACTGGACGGTGGCTATTGACTCACAGAAGTGCAAGTCTGCGTAAAAATTTTTTTTTTTAAATGAACATACATGTGGGTTTTTAGGAATAATTTACTTCTTGCTCCGGAAAAAAAATTATTGGACATATCAATGTTTCAGATATTGTTTTCCAATACATTGATTACTGTGTAAGCTGCTGTACAGAAAAATATTGCAATATTGTTTTTCAAGATATTCTGCAATTCCAACCCTTGCTTCTTTCTGTCTTGTGCCAATGATTGAACGTGTGTTAGCAGTTGGCAAATCACCAAAGAGGGAATTTACTCCCTGCCACCTAGTGGACTGGAGCAAATGCAATTGAAATAATACAAAAATAAACTGACATTGTCATGTAGGTCTTCTTAGACATTCAGGTAATGTCCTTATTCATAGCTTTCACAGCAGTCGATGGCAGTTTGGCTCCAAACTCTCAAATATCATAACAGAGGTAACGAAAGATGTCGGACAAGAATTCCCAAAAATGAGCCGGGGGGGAAAAAAACCCCCAAAACAACTCATGTCAGTTCAATGTGAAGCAGGCCAGTCTGAAACAAAAAGTATTGCCCGGCTTCGGAGTGACTTTACTAAAAATAATAATAACAAGGACCAAATGATAAAACCATTAATAATGTGCTAATAATAATAATAATATCAACAATAATAAAAACGGTTGAGATCCCCTCCCTCTGCTGGTTTACCACTGCTGCCAGCTAAAGTCGTCGTTGGATCCGAAGACTAGGAAGAAGCCCAGGATGGTCCCGAAGATGACAATGTTGCCCGTCGAAACGAGCGCACACGCCCCCCAAGCAATCTGCAAACATAAGCACCAATTCCGCCTTCACGCCTCTTCGTCTGGTACTTGAAACAGTTCTTACAACTCCGGTGACTTACGACTTCAGCTCGCGCGAAGACGACGGGCAGGCCGAAGGCTGAGATGACGATGCCCGTCGTGAGGAAGATGGCCAGCTCTTTACAGGCGTTGCTGGCCGAGTCGGTGTCATCCACCACCCGCCGTGAGATGCAGTACGGGATGGGCGAGAGGATGTAGAAGAAGAGGAGGAACAGCGGCCAGTACTTACTGCGCACAGAGAGAGAGAGAGAGAGAGAGAGAGATCAGAGGTGCTGATGTGTTGTTACGGTACACAGGGAGGAAAATGCTGTTCAACACACCGTAATTCCTTAAATAAAGGTCCTGTCTCTAAGGTTGGATTTAGAGAGCAGGTCCAATTCCAATTTAATGGCTTGAGATGGGGCCGCACCTATTGAATATTTTTGGAATCAAGTATTCTATTGATTAAGCCATCAATTAATCGAGTAATTGGATAAGAATATTAAACACAATAAGGTGTGAATGTGATGTGCAGGTATCATTTTTGTCCACTTGGTGTCGCCATCCTCAATGAGAGAGAAGAGTTGACTGACTGACTGCGTGTTGAGTGACTCGGTGTCAGTTGTGGCTATCGTCATCACGTGTATAAATGGGCTTATTTCGTGTTTGTTTTCTTACCGTTTGTTCAATAAAGCGATTGAAAGTGCACCGGTGGTTGCGTCTATCCTTGAAATTTTGTAGGGGCATTACACTACCTTCTAACTAGCAATGGTAGACTATATTAAATTAGCTGACACCGTTATGTTACCATGGACTCATCTCATTTCTATATTCACAACTTTGTTTAAACCGCATGCATTAAAGTTCCGGAGAAAAAAGTTGCGGGCTACTGTTCCGAGTTTTACAGTAATAGATACCCGACGGCACTTACTCATAGACGGGGAGGGCGCATCCCAGCATGAGGAACATGAGGCCGATGGCCCCTCCGAAGGACAGCGTGATGAGAGCTAGATGACAGAAAGGACAATTCAATAGGGATACCTACAAGTAGGTCAATACATTTTACCACTTCTCACAGTATGATCAAAATACAGTCTCTCACACAACTCAGGAAAAACCATCAAAACAATCCAGTCTTACTGGAATGTCTGCCTAAACAAATGTTGTTTTTTAACTGCTTTATAAAAATGTCTACAAAAGAGGCAGTTCTTCGCTCAAACAGAAGTGCATTCCACAATTTGGTCTCCAAGTTTCAAACACATTTAGTCTTTGTTGTGTGAGGTCTGGTATGTAAAAATAAATAAATACCTTATTTCACCCCAATTTACAGTAAGTGTTTTAGCCACAGTATGGTATCAAAGCGGAATTTATAAAATGTTACATTAAAAAATACATTTTTGTTAGCCTAATAGCATAATTGCCTGAAGTAATTTTGGAACGTTTGGAACGAAAAAAAGCAAATTCAAGAAATACGTTGAGTCCAGTTGCTTCAATTCAACCTTTTTGGATTACTATGACCCGGATGACTCAGAATCTACACAGACAGAAGATTCAAACACAATTTTTAGCAAGCAGATTTAAGTTTTTTTTTTTAAATTATTATTGCTATCACGACATTAAGATAAAAATGGACTTGATCAATTATGCTATTAGGGTATCCACTTATTAATTTACCAAATGAAATAACATCTTTATGGAAAAAAAACTCTAATATGTGATTCTAGTAGTTGCACTAAATAGTGAACTTTTTTTCTCCTAAATTTAATTTATGGTTCATTCTTTATTTGTAATTTTTGTGTAATACTGTGTCCAGTGAGTGGATAAGCACAGCCCCAAGCTCCATACCGTGTGACGAATCAGCTGATATCACGTTTGATAATATTAAAGGCAAACAACGCTACCAAGGAGTTTTTTTTTTTTTTTTTTTTTATTTACAATTCGCCGATATTTTATTTCAACACACATTGGGTAACACACACCCAACTTAACGATTTGGTTAGCCTCAACCTATTAGCGATTGCTACAACGCTAAAATATTACCAAAAAAAAAAAAAGAGAAAGAAAGAAAAGGCGACAACGTCATATGAGGTCATGCTTTTTAAGAATTACAACACAATAGCCGATTCATTAGTTGTAAACAGACAGACACGGTGGTGGTGTATTTTAATTTTGGCCCTTCGTGGCTATACTTTTGCCTTGGCTAGCTTATTAACACTAAATGCGTGCGTAAGGTTTACACGCATTGCGTCAAGATAAGGCGGTTGGACGCCGTGGTTTTATTTCTAAATTCTATCGTGGTGGGGGGGAACAAACAACATTCAATTGCCGCACCTTTAATCCCAGCCATTTCCCCTGGACAAAAGGGTCGTCACACCACCGCCGGGCCAGATGACAACAGCTCCCCCCCTCGCTCGCATCCGCTGAGGACTGCGTCGGAAGCCAATACTAAGATGCTTTCAAAGACTAGCATGAACGTCGGAATTATTTGGTAGCCATTGGGAAGGCGCTAGAAGAAAATCCGGTTAAGTTTTTGTTGTTGTTGTTATGGTGTCAGACATTTAATTACGGTCTTTCTGGGGATTTTTAAGGTGTTTTGTTAACGTATGGAACTGAGTAAGGACGACTCTTTGTTTTGATTGGAAATTCTTTCTAATAAAGCGCTTTTCACATTTGTACTTGAACATTTCACAGCTGTGGTTTAAACGTTGAACAAGATCTACGGTGGCCGACAAGTATTATAAAAAAATTTGCAAAATCAATTATTATGCCAATAAGCTTAATTAGCATACAGTGTACTACTTATTGATAAAAGATTCCGAAACACACCAACCTGTGTAAAAGTCTTGTTTCGTCGCCACCGTAGTAACGGAACTGCGTCCAAAAATCGAGTTGATTATGTTTCATGTATATTTACTTTCGTCATATAATTATTTCTATAACGCGTTCACAAATATTTCATTTAAAATATAATCACAGTAAAATACCATTTATTTAAAATACAGTTTAAACTATTTTTACGTTAATCCGGATGTACACATTTTCACTACCGGCTTTCGGCTGGTCGTAGTCCACTCATCAAAGATGGCGAGCGGGGCGCTATCCACGGCGGCGCTGTGGACCGAAGTGAACCGCTGCGGACAGAATGGAGACTACACGAGAGCCTTGAAAGCTCTTCCTAAAAGTAGGTATCCGTGCCGCTGGCGAAGCCGGACATGTCGTCTTGTGGGTTGAGGGAGGCTGGCTTGTGGCTCCAGTCAGCGTTGCTCTGTGGCTAAAGCTACGGTTAACTCCCTTGGGCAGCTGTTAGCATGTGGCTAGGCTACGGGCCGTTTGTCATTTTATGTATCTTTTCCCTCGTCTGACTTGATTTTTTTGATTTATTTTTTTTTGTCCTGTAGCGTAATTAATAATACAATAGTGTAGTTGTTAAATAGGCTGCATGTGTATTTTGAGACGTGGCGTTATGTTGCACTGCCTTCTCGTGGTGTGTGACGTGTCTCTAGAATGACAGCTAGTGGGCTTATTTTACACTTTATTTTTTGACATATATAATCCAATGTCAATATAATCCTCTAGAAAATAAACATGTCGCTTGCTTCTCTGATAAATATATTTAATTTTGTTGCACGGTTGTAAGGTTTGTGCTTCTTTCTCCTTCTTTTGTCACAGTTTTGCAAGCAAACAGGGATGATGCGATGGCCCTTCACTGTAAAATAGTGTGCCTTATCCAGAAGGGCACCTTTAAGGAGGCTTTGAATGTCATGAACATCCAGGCCAAGGTCCTTGGCAGGTAAATTATTATCACCTTGGATGACATTTGTCTGCAAGTCTGAGTCCTGATTATAATTTTCATTTGAACCATGCAGTTTAAATCCAGCACTGGTTTGAAACCTCCTTTTTCTTCCTCCTCCAGTGAGCTTGTGTTCGAGAAAGCATACTGCGAGTATCGCTTGAACAGAGTGGAGAGCGCGCTGAAGACCATCGAAGGTGCACCCGAACAGACGGACAAGCTGAAGGAGCTCTACGGCCAAGTGGTAAGGCTTGTTGATTAAAGCTATTAAAAAAGTAAGCTCATTTGAAAATGGAAGCTCATTTGGATACAGGTGGATAATACTCCCACTTACATCGTGGTTGATGTGATGCTGGTAAAACATGTTTTTTTTTTATGATACAAATTATTAAATGTCATGTTAAATGTGTGTATGTGTATAGAGAGATCGATATAACTGAATTTTCAGCAAACATTGGTGGAATTATCACGTCAGAATATAATAATTTCAGCTGTTAATAGTCATACATTTAGTAAAAAAAAAAACACATAAATGCCCAAGAAACTGTTTCAAGGAGGAATAAAAAAATAATCGTAGAGTCGGACCTCTAATGGTGAACATTTCTTAACTGCGCAGGCGCTGTTTTAAGTAGGATTTTTTTGGGCCGATCAGTGAGTTTAAAAAAAACAATCACCGATCCGATCACAAGATAGAGAAATGTGTTTATTTAAATTACCTGTTCATTTACTGTATATACTTGTGTACTTAATTGCTCAAAAAAATGACAATAAATAATGTATCTTTGTTCCTCTATTTATGCCAGTAAGGCATAGTGACAGACTGAACAAATGAATGGTCTTCTATTAGATGGCAGGAAGTAAATATAGTAATTCATGTATCCACATTTTGTGACATTTTTGTTTGTTGGTGTGCCGTGAGATTTTTCAATTGTAAAATATGTTCCTTGACTCCATAAAGGTTGGAAATCACTGCTCTAGTCAGATCGTGTATTCTAATCAGTCAGGTCAAACCAACATTACATGACAGAAATAATGGGTGCTAACTTACTGTTATAAAATTATTTTTAATTAAATTACTTCACCCTCACCAAAACGTTAGAGCATGATTCGACAGAACGGCGGCATGTTTACGTCCAGCTGTTCGTGCTAGCAGTAGCTTGCAAGGCTACATAACGTTTTTATTGCCTGCTTGCGAGCCGTATCGTATTAAAAGTACGGGAACATACCTCAAGCAAGCCTTAAACGAACGTCCTCTCCTGTCCTGAGCACCAGTGACCACCAACGCATGTTTTTCCACATTTTGTCCTTATAATACAGTCGGCATGATCCACTCTTGTTGTCATCGCCACGGTAACGAGTGCATCCGGTCGCATTTGAGTTGACAAGATAAAGGCCAATGATCGTAAAAAACGGGATGCGGTGGTATCAGAATACAATATTTTATTGCAGTAGTCTGACATTACAATCATGAAACAGCAAATTTGTCTTGTCTGATCCGGGCATTACGTGTTGCCTCTGTCCGACGTGTTGTGTGTTCCACACCGCCGACATGTTTTTAAAAATGTGTGTGTGTGTTTTTTTAAATAACTTCTTTGGCCATCAGATATTTACAGTACTACGTCAAAAGACACACGACAAGGCTAAAAAAAACTAGCTTTTAGATTCAAATATACTGTGCACGCGGCGACACGGAGTTAATGTCTTTTGCGGAGCCGATCAATGACGTCATTGGTCGGATCGGCGAATTATGACATTAAAGCCGATCAGCGTAAAATGCTAAATATCGGCAGATACTGATCAGCCCGATCAAATCGGTGTAAAGTCTACTTTTAAGTCACATTTTTAAATTATTTAGGGTCATAGATATGTAACGGTAAGTTAACCACTGTATAATACAGCTAAAATAAAGTAAAACTACTCGCTGATTGAAGACCCCTAGCAGAGAAGCAGTTGGCGTAAGGTGTTTTTCGTATTTAACTACAATGAATCGGTTCGTAATGTGCTGAGCATTCGGCTGCCGTTCTATGCATATCACACTTTTAAACATATACTTTCAAAATAATTTTGGGCTTTATTTCCGCAGTTGTATAGACTGGAGCGCTACGATGAGTGCAAGTCTGTCTACACAGATCTGATCAGGAACTCCCAGGACGAGTACGAAGAGGAGCGCAAGACCAACCTCGCTGCTGTCGTGGCCACTATGAGCCAGTGGGAGAAGACGCCGTTGGTAACTGTCGCTCCAGTTAGCAGAGGCACTCTTGTGTGGGTTAGCGTGTCACAACGTGAACAGTCAACGCTATGGGCCTGACTTACGAAATGTAATTTTGGAGCTTCTGAATGTTTAACGTGCTGACTCAGAGCCAATCACAATAAGTCATGTCTTCTATAAAAAAAAAAAAACAACTCCTTTCAACTCTGCATTTATTGCTTCAGGGGTCATTTCAGTGCACTGTGACAACCGGTGCTGGCCTCCTCCGGAGCAGTTTTTGGGGTTTGCTGTCCCTAGTATTAAATGCAATGTTTCCCAGAATGGTTGGTCTCATTCAATTTGTCAGGAGCTCGGGGAGTGTTAACTTAAACAAAACATGGCTTTCATGCAGTTGCTGGCTTCCCCAAACTACTGAAGGGTTAGATTTATTTTCTGTAACTAGGTAATTATGCTTGTTTCTCTTTCACTAACATTTCTAAATTCCATCATTTCAAAATTCATTTTTTCATGATTTTTGAGTTGTTCAAAGTGACGCTATATGTCAGCAGCAGCAGCCTGTTACAGCGGCTCCGTTAACGTTCTCCTTTGTGTGTATTTGAATGTTGGGAAAATGCTGAGTTCAGGCCGCCACCGCAGGCAGGGCGAGATGAAGTTGGGGTCTCATGCCATCCTCTGCGTCAAAAAACCTGAATCCAGGCTCTTGGGCTTGAGAGAGGTCACAAAGAATTTAATGGGCAAAACACCGACTTATATACATTAAATGTTGTTGTTTGCGACAACCCCTTTTCTCTGATCAGTCAGTCTTGGATGGGCAGATTTCTAATCGTGTCATAACACGCTGACCATCCCATCTACCAAATTTTCCATTGAGAAAGCAATCAGCGCTACCTTAAGCACAAAAAATACGTCCACCACTTTTACACCTGTTGCCAACAGCGCACACAATCTGTTAGTGAGTGAACACGTAATTTAGCGGTTGCGATTTCAGATCTTCGGCCCTCTGTGTATTATTTCTTTTTTTCTCCTTTTCAGGAAGATTTAGGCCTTCCCGAGACGACGTACGAGCTGTGCTACAACACCGCGTGCATGCTGATTGGCCGAGGTCAGCTGACGGCAGCGTACAATAAGCTTCAACAAGCTGAAGGTCAGGCCCAGTCGCATTCCCAGTCCACCTTTTTTTATATTCTAAACCAGTGTTTACCAACCTTTCTTGAGCGAAGGCATATACAGTCATGGAAAAACTTATTAGACCACCCATTTTTCTTTAGTTTTTTGTTCCTATTTAATGCCTGGTACAACTCAAGATACATTTGTTTGGACATATATAATGATGAGAACAAAAATAGCTCATAAGTGGTTAATTTTAGAGCTGATATCTAGCCATTTTACATGGTTTTCTTAATAATAACCAAAATCTCCAGGCATACGATTAAGTTTAAGCATGTCAAACAGGACAGAAAGTATTACGGAATCACCAAGCTATTATTCTCTTGTGTGACTGCTAACAGTTGGATACACAGGTTGATTGTACCTTCTGCCATCTCGTGGAAGAGCATTTAATTGTTCTGCATCTCACTGTACACTGCTGGCAAAGATGAACAAAGTAGATAAATAATTTAAATACAGAATAATTTCCAGAGCAATTAAGTGAGATTGGACCATTTCCCACAGCGCAAACGCAATGTTTTATTTTTTATGTGTTTCAGCGCTTTGCAGGAGGTCACTGGCTGACGATTCGGTAAGTTTGTTCCTCTACCGTAATCTATATCTATAATCATTGTATCTTTGAATTAAAGGTCCTGTATTTTGGCTATTTAAACCTCCATAGAGTGACTCTCTAGCATGGACTTAGTATAAAAGTGTCAATTTCATAAAAAAAACAAAAAAAAACACCTTGGTTTTGTTATACGAGTGTCCAGAAAAGGCCTATCAAACAGCTACTTCTGTTTGGCCCAGTTTTGTATCCGCTTTGTCCATATTTGGCTAAGACCGCCTCCTTCCTTCTGATTGGCTACCTCTGTGTAGAAGACTGTGTTATGAGAGCGCACGTGTTTGTTATGTTGCTAGCGCTGGTTCAGGAGCAAAGTGGTAGGCCGAGAACTTCGTTACTGATGTAGATAAGCTCGAGAAATTCGAATGACCTGATTTCAGTCCTCTCGACAGAAAGCGTCTGAAATTCAGGAATGCGTGGATGATTTTTCTTCATATTTCATATTTTACTGAGACACTACAGAGACAATATTATATCCCAAATACTCGAAAAATTTGGTTTGTCAAAATATGTCCCATTTATGGTAGTCCAATTCATGATATATATTATCTCGAAGGCCTACTTTTTTTCCTTCATAATTGTGTCGTCTCCTGCAGGACATAACCGAGGAGGACATCGAGTCAGAGCTGGCCGTCATCCATTCCCAGATGGCGTACGTGATGCAGTTGCAGGGTCGGACAGACGAGTCGCTCCAGCTTTACAACCAGGTCATCAAGCTCAAGTAAGAGAAATCTTCTTTGATTTACACGCAGAGGCATAAGATTGTGTTTGTGTGCAGTTTGTTCTTGCTTTCATGGTTAATTTTCATCCATAAAATACTGTTGACTGTTTTTGCTTATTTTAGGCCGTCCGACGTGGGCCTGCTGGCTGTGACTGCCAACAACATCATTACAATAAACAAGGTGAGTCGATGGCAAGCCTGTGTATTTTCATTGATGAAGGTCACAGAGACAGGCGCAACAATAAAGCTGGAAGCAATGATGAACATGCACACCACTTTTCATAGTCAATCCTCAAAATCTCTACGCTGCGCTCCCCACAGATTAAATGGCATATGACAAAAAAAGTGATCGCAATCCCCCATTGCCCATCTGTCGTACTGTAGGTATCTACTTTCGATTGGGGTCTATTGGGGAAAATTCCCTATTAGAATTTAATCGAAGTGCGAGCCCTGGAATCCTGCTCAATTTCGGACATGGGACCTTGAGACTTGTATATGCAATTTTGTGTCACCTGTCGAAACTGGTGAGAGGGGCAATTTTTTTCCAACTTTCCAGGCCTCTTTTTCATGTTTTCTAATTTTGTAGCCCCCTTTGTAATGGAACTCGCCCCCAAAATGGTGGCTGATATCCGGTCCAATTTTTTGCATGGGTCCTTGAGGCTTTTTCGTACTTCCTGTTGTGATAGAAACGTCCACCCAAATTCATGTCAATCAGTGACAGTGGGTTCGGCGGCAAAACATTTTTTAAACTTCTCATTCATTGAAATGATAAAGGCAATGATTCCACAGGACCAAAACGTGTTTGACTCCAAGAAGAAGGTAAAGCTGACAAACACGGAAGGGGTCGAATACAAGCTGGCCAAAAAGCAGCTACAGGCCATCGAACTCAACAAAGCCCTGCTGGCCATGTACACTAACCAGGTGAGTTTCGAGCATACCTAATTATTCAGTACATCTGTGTGCTTTGTTTAAATTGAACAGTATTTGTTTGTTTGTTTTTTTGTTTTCCAACAGGCCGACCAGTGCAGAAAGCTGGCTTCTGGCCTTCAGTCGCAGAACCCGGGTCACCCGCGACCCGTTCTGATCCAGGTGGCTCAACTGTGCAGGGAGAAGCAGCACAGCAAAGCAGTCGAGTTGCTCCAGGTAGGGCAGCGCTCTGGTCACGGGATGAGCTGGAGCCTATGACACCTGTGAGCTAAATAATTGTGCTGTTCATCCCCCCCAGCAATTTTCAGAACAACACCCAGAGAGTGCGTCGGCCATCAAACTGACGATGGCACAACTCTATTTAGTTCAAGGTACAAGCATTTGTGCACATCATTTTGTCCTCTGTTTACAACCCTACCAACATTTGGACGCAACGAATGGCGGGCAACAAACTCCCGTAGTTTCTCATGTATAATACGCTCTTAAGTAAAAGGAGTTCCCCCAAAATCAGGAAAACCCTTCTACCTCTGTATAATGCCCACCATCAATTTGCTGCTATCCATATGCCATAACACGGTGGACGACTGGTTAGAGCGTCAGCCTCACAGTTCTGAGGACCCGGGTTCAATCCCCGGCCCCACCTGTGTGGAGTTTGCATGTTCTCCCCGTGCCTGCGTGGGTTTTCTCCGGGCACTCCGGTTTCCTCCCACATCCCAAAAACATGCATTAATTGAAGACTCTAAATTGCCCGTAGGTGTGACTGTGAGTGTGAATGGTTGTTTGTTTGTATGTGCCCTGCGATTGGCTGGCAACCAGTTCAGGGTGTACCCCGCCTCCTGCCCGATGATAGCTGGAATAGGCTCCAGCATGCCCACGACCCTAGTGAGGAGAAGCGGCTCAGAAAATGGATGGATGGATGGATCCATATGCCACAAGCGTTATCTGTACTTAAGTCTGTTTTCAAAGAAATATTCAGCTGTGTCCATGCGCTGGTGTAATTCTGTTTTTTTTTTTTTTTTTTATTCCAGTCCATGCTTCATTTAAAAAAGCTTAGCGTTGCTTAATGTCACAAAATTGTAGCCAATCATCACCAAAATTTGTGGACATCTCTTAATTATGCTCGCTTCCCCGTCTAAAAATATCAGAACAAAATCATTAATATTTGGCATTTTATATCGATCTGGCGGTACCTACAAGGAAGTATAATGCTCTATCGACTTCTGACTATTTTTTTGGGGGGGAAAATGTGAATTATACATGAGAAATTACAGTGGTTTTTGCAGTGGTGTAAGAATACATAGTCATGTGGCACAAGGAGACACACTCAGTTACCACCATAATTACTGTTTTTCATTTGATTGTTCAATATATATACAGCCTAGAAGAGGTTTTCATACACATTTGCTGTATGACAAATTCCTGTGAATATGGACACACAAACTATGATTCCCAAATACTTTAGTGTAATTAACTTTTCTTTTTTAAGACGATAATTTATAACGAACAGATTTTTGGTCATCAGGTCACGTCACAAAAGCCTGCGATGTCCTGAAGTCCATTGAAGAGTTCAAGCACAAAGCGGGCATGGTACGTGTGGGGCAAAACGATTTAATGATGGACAGCATCTTCTCTACCGTTCCAGTGATTGAGCATTTCAACAAGCTGTCAGCCGAAACTAAACGGTGCTATTGGCTCCTCAGGTGTCCGCTCTGGTGTCCATGTATTCGCACGAAGAAGACATAGACGGGGCTATTGATGTTTTTCGACAAACTATTCAGCACTACCAGTCCGAACAGGTTTCTTTTTTGTCATGTTGTTTTCATCCCTCAGCTGCAGCAAAGGATTGTAATTTGTTACGATAATATTTACCCATGTCCTCTTCTTTCTCTTCCACAGCCGGGATCCGCGGCCCACTTGGCTCTGATGCGAGAAGCTGCCAATTTCAAACTGAAGTACGGGCGGAAAAAGGAAGCCATTTGTGATCTGGAGCAGCTGTGGACGTGAGTTTTATTTTATCAGCGTTTTAACACCAAATTGATGCATGCAAATTGCCGGTATTTTTTCTTTGTGTGTGTGTGTCTTTTGTTACATGTATTAATAAAACCTTATTTCTTTAAACAGGCAAAACCCAAAAGACATTCACACGCTGGCGCAACTCATCTCCGCCTACTCTCTGGTGGACACGGACAAAGCCAAATCGTATCCTTGGAAAAACAAATCACGTCTTCTCTTTCACTTTAACTTGAATGTCTTACAACTTCAGAGCGCAAAAAAATGTTGCGTTTTCCTCAGTGTTCCCCTCCAGCCTGAGCAAGCACCTCCCTTCGGCGGACACCATGTCCTTCAAGGTGGACGTGGACGAGCTGGAGAACTCGCACGGAGCCACGTACGTCAGGAAAAAGGCAGCCAAAGTCACCGGAGAAAACCTTCCCAAAGAAGAAGGGTAACAATTTCTTCTCATCACTTTAATTGGGTTTGTTTGATTTATTTCATCATGCTTTTCCAGTGGAAGTTAAATTGGAATTACTGCATGTTACTAACCTCTCTTTTTCCCCCAGTAGTTCGTGCCTGTGCAGCTAAAAAGACAGCAAAACTTTTACTTCTGCTACAATTCTTCTGCTAGAATTAGAGAAATACCTTAGTGGTACTCACAGTTTTTACACCAAGTACTTCCTAATTTAATATTATTGTAACCCACTGTAACAGACACAGTTTGAATATTAACACTGTGCTTAAATATAGGAAAATGAAAAAAAAAAATCACCACTGAAATAATGAATTTGCACATAAAAAGCACAAAAGTTGAATAAAGCTTCCTGAAGACTAAATGCAAATGTGTTAAAGATAAGATAGATACAACTGATTTGTACTCAGGCAGTGATTCTTTCGTGGAACTCTAGAGTGAGCATGTGTATATATTAAAAGTTGAAACTGGAAATATACCACAAACTATAATCCCAGAATATATCATTTCAAACTCATTTTACATTATCCTTAAAAAGAAATGTGTCACTGATGATTTGATTTCAAAAGGAATGCACATTAAAATCATACACTTGCTGCAAAGACTCTCCGGAGCTTCTAACAGCCCAGGCTGAACTTAGCACCTGCCCGACATACAAAGATCTTACAACAGTCACGATGTATCACTTTAAACTACTTCTTTGCTACGTTCCTATTTGCAAGGGATTTGGCACCATTTTGTGGAATCTTAAGGCGTTTCGGAAAGAGATTTTCAGGGAGGAGCTGAGAATAGGTGTCACGAAAAACATGCAAATTTGTGACCCCCCCCTTCTTGAGACACCTTCCATTTTGAATTAGCAATATATAAATGGAATTTAATTGACTCTGTAATTTATGGGTACATCTGTTGTCTTTACAGACAAGGGGATCTGAAGAAGAAGAAGAAAAAGAAGAAAGGTGTGTTTTGCTCACTAATAAATTGAACGTCCTGGCCTGCCTGGAGGTCCTAAGTGCCCACCTCTTCTTCATCTTCCTCCCTCCAGCTAAACTACCGAAGAACTGCGACCCCAAATCCACCCCCGACCCAGAGAGGTGGCTGCCCATGAGGGAGCGCGCCTACTACCGAGGCAAGAAGAAGGGGAAGAAGAAGGATCAGATCGGGAAAGGCACGCAGGGGGCCACGGCGGGAGCCTCCTCAGAGCTGTGAGTAACTTTATATTCAATGAAATAGAGCTGAAACAATTAATCTGACAACCATATTACAAAAAAGTCAAAACAAAATCTCTGCCTTTAAGCATGACTCATTTTTCTACGTGGGCTAATGTTAGTGTAGACTCACTTAGAAGGTGCGATGATGACGAGCCAGGAGGAAAGAGTCCGTAAAAGAATGAATGTCCGAAGTTTGTTATCATTTCACACAATAAAAAGAAGATAACAAAGTGCAATGGTTTTACTACAAAGCAGAACTTTTGTACCGCAACAGGGAATCGGATCTCAGCAAGTTGGAAATGTGGATCACAATCTACACCTCTCGCAAAAAATTAGGGATACAGGCAACGCCGCATATTGGTGAATTCACCTCTTCACTTTTTTTGGGGGGCGCAGGGAACCTTCCCACTGTTACTTTCTTAAAAAAAAAAAAAACTCACCTATAGTAAAGTAACAGTTCAGTAACGTACATAATCGTTTAGACACAAGTGGTGCTTTGCTGCTATCTTGCAAAACTTTATAACCAACCTGTTTTTGGGGGGACGTCAATTACTCGTGATGTTTCGCTATTTGCGGAAAGACTCGAATTTTAATTAATGAACATTCTCGAGTGCTCTTTCTCCCTCTGTGTGGCAGCGATGCCAGCAAGACTGCCAGCAGCCCACCGACGTCCCCTCGACCGGGGTCCGCGTCCTGCTCGGCGCCCACCAACGTGATCCCTCCGCGGCAGCAGAAACCCGCGTCCTCTGGGGCCACGCGCAAGAAGGCACAACAGAAGAAGAAAAAGGGCGGCAAAGGAGGCTGGTAGCCAGGGGAACTAAGGACCATTCAATTTTTATTTCATTCTCGGGTCCTAACTTTTTTTTTTTTTTTTTTTTTAAATTGACAGACAAAACCCTCCAACTCCCCTCTACTTTTTGTCTTATTTTTACCGGACATGAAACGGCACAAAATGAACTCTCCAAGGCGGTTGCGATAAAAAATTAAAATGTCTCTATGAGTGTTTCTTTTATTTTTGTCTTGTGACCTTCTGTTACCACAAGACAAAACTCATGTTAAGTGTTCCAAAAAATGAAACACATTTTAATTAAAAAGTACAAAATGAACCGCATTGGGCTCATTCTTCTAACGATAGTTCATGTTTTGAAGTATGGCTGACTTTCGTCAGGAGGAAAAATGCTCAAATACGGTCCGATTGATGGTATGCGTGTTCTTTCTCATGTCACAAACGCAGAGTTGGTGGCTTGGCCGAACTCTGCTGATGACACGCATAAAGATTTGTGATTGTAAGTATTGCACAGGTTTAACATGTGACTTGTCAGGTGTCCTCGCAGATCGGGGAGGAAAAGTCACTTCAGGATAATTGTTAAAAAACAATCCAAAAAAATACAACCTCACGGCTTCGATCTTAAATTTAGTTTTTATGCTCTAAAAGATGACTTTCTTCATGAAGATATTGTACTTTTCTCTAATTTTGGACTTTATTCTTATCAAATTTATCTAAAAAAATAAATTAATGAAAAATAAACATTCCTGTAATATGACTAATGTTGAATATATACAACGTTTCTCATGTATACAATTTATTTCTTGAAAATATACAACCTTATTGTAAAAATTATGACTTTGATCTTGGCTTTATGATTTCAATCTCAAATATAAACTTTGTGAAAATATTCTACTTTTTCCTCTGAAACCTTTTCCACATAAATCTAAAACTTCAATCTCGAAAATACAAAACTTTATGAAACTTTGCTCAAATATCCGACTTTATTCTTAAATAATAATAATATGTCACATTACCACTTAAATCTTCAAAATAAGTTTTGTTTTTCCTTAATTATGCATCCTTATTCGCTCCAAAATGTACAAACTTTATTTCCCCAAAATACACACAGTTATTCTACTAAAATTACAACGGTAATCTTGAGAGTGTACAGCTATTTTCCTCGTAAAATATACAGCTTCAGTCTCAGCGTTTTTCTGAAGGTGGCCCTAAAAGTGCTTCTTTCATATTTGTAAAAATGTGTAATCATCGGTAAGAATCCGCAGGTGTTTAATTGGATGGCTTTTCCCTTATCGGTCCGCGGCCATTTTCGGAAATTGCTCCAAAGTCATCTTTCCCTTCCCCACGATCGGTCCACGATGCCTCGCGTGCCTTCCATATACGCCGACACCTTCTACGAGCCTCTGACCGACGACGTGGAGGCTCTCCTCGGCCGCTTCCAACACGGCGACTCGATCCGCCTGGAGCGCTTCACGGCCCTGTGGAGGGACGCCGGCTTCTCGGACGTCTTCCTGGGCATCGCCGGCAGGAGCGAGATGAGGAGATTCTGCCGGGTGACCCTGGCCACGGCCGTCAAGTACTTCCTGCCGCCTTACTGCTACCAGGTTCGGGTCGGGGGGCTGTACCTGATGCACGCCTTCTACCACATGCAGCTCGCCGTTCCCCCGGTGCGGATCCGCCTGGCTCTGCGGGACTGGGACGACGTGGAGAAGTTCTTGCGGGACTCGGTCGCCTACGGCCACTTGGACGTGCTTTATGTCTACCGGAAGCTGGTCTCCGGCAAGGCGGTGGACTACACCGCCATGCCGCATTCGCTCGTCTTCCAGCGGCCGAAGAAGGCCAAGGGGCAGCAGGTGTGCGCCGGCATGCTGGCCAGGGCCACCGCGGTCAAGGAGCTGCTCACGGAGGACTACCTGGAGGAGGTCGCCAACGTCCAGAGCCACTACCGCAAGATGAAGAACGACCTGTCGGAGGTCGGTACGGCTGCCGACAAGGATTTTTGATTGCTTCAATCAACAAAATAAAACATCAATAAAATAGATGAAGAAGAAAGTGGCGATAAATTACATAATTTGGCACAGTTTCCATGTTCAAAAGGACTAGGAGGAAGTACAAAAAAAACTAGTCCTGTTATGTATAGATCTATCCAAATAATGAGCCTGTGAATACATGCAAAATATTTCTATTATTCATTTACATTTGAGTCTTGAAAGGGACGGATGAGAAGGGACAGGTAAAAAAAAAAAAATATATATATATATATGAGCCGGTGAATTTTTAAAATTTTTTTTTTTTTTTCCAAAGCCAAATCATTTGTAAACCATTAATTTTCAAGGGTAACACAATGAGTTTGAAATGGTAAAGTTATTTGTGGTAGAGCGCAGTCCCTATCCCCCATCAGTAGCTAAGATTACAAATGACATATTGATAAAATTATAATTCTGTAGTGTGTATGAAATATCTGTCTATGTATAATAGTTATTATTATTATTATTATTATTTTTCCATTCTCATTTGAGTAAAGAAATGCCACTGGTCACTACTTGCACAAATAGGGTCAATCAATTAGCTTTAAAATGGTACATTTTTGTAATTCTGTCACTTTGTGGTCATTGTAGGTCCGCCTCCAGGCCACCATGACCCATGCAGACTTTGCCTCACGCCTTAAAGACACTTTGAGCGAGTTCCTCACATGGCAGCAGAAGACTTTCAACCCAACCAAAGACGGCCGTAAGGATGAGGAGGAGTCCACTGAAGGGGGGGCCTGCCGTAGCCGGGCCACCCTGCTGGCCTCCATCAAGAAGCGGGGCTATGGCCACGAGCAGGGGGGCTCCAAGTCCAAGAGGTGCCGCCAAGAGGCGGCGGCGGATTCGTCCGGCTCGGGGCCCGAGTGGCAGGGTCCCAACAAGACGGCCAGGCCCCTGTCACTGAGGGCCCGCACCTTGAAGACTCTCGGAAAGAACGCAGAGAAGTCATAGCCGCAGACGTGGCTCCTGAGCGCCCCCGACCAGGAGACGGTGGCGTTGAGGCGGAAGAACCAGCAGGGGCGCTACAAGCAGTAGAAGGTCCACGTGTGCACTTATTTGTTATATTGTTAAGAAATCAAATGTTGTCTTATATTTTTGATAATATGCAATCAATTAAAAATATAAGATGTGATCAACTTATCTGACGACCCGGTGAGAACGGCGACGTCACCGTTGGTTTGTACAGTATGTCGACGCCGGTGAAAATTTCCAAGCCCAGCAATATGCAGCCGTCTGCATTTAGCACACCTCTGTTATATGTAACAAAATGTTCCTTTTGTAAAACGAAGAGAAGACAGTGTTTGGAATAATTGAAAATTAAGTTCTCTCACAGGTTGAATAAAGGATTTATCTATCTATCTATCTATCTATCTATCCATCCATCCATCCAATTTAATGGAACAAATATTAGAATTTAGGTTGTTAATGCACATCGGTGCTTCTGTTGGCGTTTAGGCCAGCAAAGAAAGTGTCTTGGTTACTGAACTGAACATCGAGCAAATTCTCTGAATCTCAGGTATTGAATATCCAGCAATTGGGCTGGATCTTTGGTACAGAACACACAGGTAATAGTCTATCCTGGATTATGATTTGCCAGCAGTTATTCTATGCCTTGGCTTCTGAGAATCCAGCAATTAGTCTGTATATATTTACTGAACGACCAGTAATTAGGCTGTACTGAGTAATCACCACACGAGTGGTACACTTTCATCGCTCAATGACTCTCCATACTCGTGTTTTGTATGTCCAAAATGTTGTCATACTAGAGTGGCTCCAACTACCGTAGACAAATTCCTTGTGTGTCTTGTAACATACTTGACCGATAAAGCTGATTCTGATTGATCACCCAGTTATTAGTCGGTGTTCAAACCGAGTCAACACACGGCAGCTATTTTGTTTGTTCCTGTGCATTCATTAGTTGGGATGAATGTTCGTAATAGAAAATCCAGGAGGTAGTCTGTTTTCAGAGTTGTGATTTTTGTTTTCTTTTCTGCCCCCTCTCGGTCAGACTGAACAATTACATCAAGAAAGAGCTCGGGGCCGGAAGTATGCTGGAGAAGTTCCTCTCGCGCTTCCTGTCTATTAATCCACTTGTTGATGAAGAAGGGGAGTGTGACAAGACGGTTCATTTTCAAGTTAAACGGACACGTTTATGAAACAATTAATTCGGTTTATTAAAGCAGCGGCCGGCCGGGTGTTGAGTGAGCGTCATGTTGGGTTGGAGGGAAGCCGGCGTCCTCGGGTTTTCCGTCGCTCTGGCTGGAGGACTGGCCTATGCCGTCTGGAACTACGCGTTCTTCTCCCGGGAGTCCGATGAAAGTCGCGCAGGGGACGACGGTGCGAGCGGCCGGGGGAAGCTAAGCCCCGACGGAGAGAAACTGAAGAAAACGGAAGACGGGGAAGACGCCGAGCTAACGGTCGCCGTTGCCCGAGTTGAGCCGGTTTGCTCAGCCGAGAGGGCGCCGAAAGTATCCGAGGTAGGCGTCACCACCGGCTGCCACGCTTTCATGCCCACCTCGGTGATGTTTCTTCTAAGCACCGGGGAGTCAACAGAACTTTATTAAATCACAATCAAAGTTTGTTAAGACACTTTCCAATGATTTTTGGCCACAGTCGAGAAGGACAAACGGTCAGTGTGAGCGCAGTTACTGGTTTGGTCAGAAAATAGACAAAAATGTTGATCATTGTTTTCCAAAGTAAACGCAGATGTTTGCAATTGTCTCCTTTTGATTCAACACAAAAAGGTCTGCTTTCATGGAGGAGTTGGGGGACTACACAAATCAGAGGATATTTACTGTTGAGAGGTGGAAATTCAGAGGATTTGGACAATTTTAAGTTAAACAAGGTATCCAAATGATAATTGATTATCAAAATAGTTGTTAATTTGATAGTGGATTGGTTGTCCATTCATCAATTTATTGTTGCGCCGCTATATAGCGTTTAATTTACTTTAATTTAGGGTACTGGCTAATGGTGTGGATGCCAGTAGGTAAAAAAACAAAACAACAAAAAAACATTTCAGTGGTATTACTGCAATTACTTGCTACAGCCTCCACTTCTAATTGAACAACAACAACAACAAACTGCATCTCTGCTATTGAACATCTAGCAATTAGTCTATATTTTAGGTACTTTATCCCCCAGGAGTTAGTCTGTGTCTTACATTATGAGCGTCCAGAAAATATTCTGAATCTCGGGTATAAAACATCCTACAGTCAGTTTGACTCATGAGCACTGAACACGCACAGAATAGTCTGTATCTCAACCTCCACTTTTAATCTCTAACTAAGCCTGTGTGTTTGTGTGTGAAGCAATCCATGTTGGTGAAGCCAGAGGGGACCCAAGTGCTGGTTCTGGGCCTGGATGGAGCCGGTAAGTCCAGTTTGCTGTACTGTTTGGCCATCGGCAGCCTGGACGTTGACATGGTGCCGACGCAGGGCTTCAACGCTGTCTCCATTAACAGAGAAGACCTGCACATTGAGTTCCTTGAGAGTAAGTCTACTTAAAAAGTAGTCTTTTGTCTGATTTACTTGATGAATAATTCTTCAATTTTGTGCTATCAAGTGAATACTCAGGAGTTGGTCTATGTTATAGCAACAATACATCCAACAGTTAGACCGAGTCTTCTTTCGAGCAACCAGTGTTTGGACAACCCTGATTTAAACCATGCCCCAGCTTGCCCCCTAAAATAATCGGAATCTAGAATCTATTTGTTAATTTTCCGAGATTGGAAATTAAGTGAAAGGGTTTGGAAAAGTCATGAAAAACTATTGCTAAAAAAGTGTATGAACACTGGCTAGTTTATTCCTAGCAGTTGGTCACTGTCATGTGATAAACAAACATCAAATTGTCTGAATTGTAGCTACTAAAGACACAGTATTTAGTCTGCACGTAGACTGCAAAACAACCAATAGCGTCGAGCAGTTGGTATGTACCTAAGCAAATGAAGGAACAGTAGCTATTCTGTGTCTTAGATATTGAACAAGCAGCAATTAGTCTGTATCTTGGGTACAAACAGCCAGCCAATAGTTTGTGTCTCGGCTTTTGAACGTTCAGCAATTAGTCTGCATTTTGGGAACTGAATACCCAGCAAATAGTCTATTGGTTACTACTAGACTTTACACGATCAGGATTTTTGGGGCTGATCACCTATCAGCGAGTTTAAAAAAAACGATCACAGATCTGATCACATGATAGAGGAATGTGTCTATTTAAATGACCTGTTAATTTACTGTATATTCTTGTGTACTTAATTTCTAAAAAAAAAAAAAAAAAATATTTACAATAAATAATGTATCTTTGTTCATCTATTTATGCCAGTGAGGCATAATAATAATACGCTCAACCCAGCAACTAGTCCGCCTCTCAGTTGCTTCCAGTGCCTTGTCTTGTGTATGTCGTCAGTCGGCGGCAAGGCAGAGCTGAGGCCTTACTGGCCGAGGTACATGTCCAAGGCGCTGCTGTTGGTGTTCGTGGCGGACTCATCGGCGCCGCAACTCTTCCCCGTCGCCAAGGCCCAACTGCACGAGCTGCTGCACTCCAACCCCCGCCTGCCTCTAATGGTACTGGCCAACAAGCAGGTGAGAATGATAGAAACACTCTAGAAAAGCTACAAAAGGCTTATGTTGTCCCTCACCCCAGAGTATACCACAGCAACAGATGCTGTGATTTTAGCAATTGAAAAACTTCAAGAAAGTCTATTCAAAGCACATGGCAGCAGTAAACTCAACCCACTTCACAACAAGCAGCAGTTCGGGATAGTGAGCAGTTTTTCAAATAACAGGCTTCAAGCTATATAATGCCACTCACAGTTAAAGTTTACTGACAAAGTAAATATAAAAAAATGAAAATTAGATTCTCTGTATTTAAAACAACCACATTGCTTTGTCTTGGTAAAATGTAGCTAAATGCGAAGAAACAATGTAAAATGCCATAGGCTAACAAATCGCGTCCATGTCATGGTGTTATAACCCTTTAAGCGACGGACATTTGAAGACACAGTGGAGCAACATGTAAACAGCTAATCTAACAATACTGACAGGCATCTATTCTTTGTCCTCTGAGTAGAACTATTAATAGTACTGCGGCTTACTGAAGAGCTGTGACCGTCTCAATTTATATTGGTATATTTGTATTATAGTGGCTCCAGGCGTCTTAAGGTGCACACACAGAAGGAGCAGCATAGTGTCTATTGAAATTAAGCAGAAAATGCGGAAAATCTTTATTTACATTGTTTAATTATGTCATTACTCATCGTTTTATAAAGTACAATATCTTAGTGTGCTATTATTCTTATTAAACATTACAATTTCTGGGGGGAGGAGAGGCTGGAACGGCGAATAGGTGGGGCAAGCACCGTATTCTGTTCATTGTTATATGTAGGCTTCCCTCGAAAACGATATCGCATATCTCAAGCGATTACCTGTAATAATTAGGCTTTACATGATCAGGATTTTTGTGGCCGATCACCGATCAGCAAGTTTAACAAAAACGATCACCGATCCGATCACAAGATGGAGCAATGTGTCTATTTACATGACTTGTTCATTTATTGTATATACTTGTGTACTGTATCCACCCATCCATCCATTTTCTGTACAGCTTATCCTCACAAGGGTTGCGGGCGTGCTGTTGCCCGTCCGTCCCAGCTCATATTATTCTCTCGCATTTTAGACAAAAGTTAAAACACCAATGACCTCTAGGGGGCATTCAAAGGTTGGCCACTGACATAAATTTAGGTCAAATCAACATTACATGACAGAAATAATGGGTGCTAACTTACTGTAATTAAATTACTTTATTGCAATTAAATTACTTTAATAAATACTGTTAATGACATGCTTACTCTAACTTTCTCACAGTCCAAGCTATATAGACGGGTGTTGTTGCCCACGATGTACTTCAGATGTGTACAGGCTGCAAATAACTTACATGTTGTTTGTCTGAGACACCGCAAAATAGTCCCACAAAGATGATGTGTTTTTTCAACCACAAGATTGAAAAAACTTTATTGGCCGTCAGATGGTTACTTACAGTACTGCGCAACAAGACGCGTGACAAGGCTAAAAATAAACTAGCTCTTGGATTCATACGCGACGAAGACGCCGAGTTAAATGTCTTGTGCGGAGCCGATCGATGACGTCATTTATCGGATCGGCAACTTATGACATGAAAGCCGATCAGCATCAAATGCTAATTATCGGCCGATACCGATAACACCGATCAGATCGCCGTAAAGTCTAGTAATATTAAACAAAATTACATCCTGGAAAAGGCACAACAACACTAATCTTGTCTTCCAGGACCTTCCGGGCGCCTGCAGCATCACCGACCTGCACGACGCTTTGGAACTTTCCAAGGTCGGAGACCGCAAGTTGTTCCTCATCGGCACGTGCGTCAAGAAGGGCGAACCCGAAGTTAGCTCAGGCGTGCGAGACGCCCGAGAGCTCATCATCCAGTTGACCAGCGGCAAGTAAACGTCGCCAGATCCCAAATTGTTTTATTTTTTTATTTTTTGTAATTTTTTTTTCTTTCCCCGCCCCTCTCTCTCGCCTTCACGCCCGCCGGCGATTGTTAATGTTCTCGTGTTCCTATAGCACCTTGTTCACTGGGGTTCACTAAACCAGTCCGACTGAAACAAAGTTGAAAAATAACCCAAAGAGGTTTTCACTGTTTCTGTAGGAGATCAAGAATAATGTTCAGTCCAATTCAGTGAAATTGGATTATTTCCGACAGTGATTGGGAATCACTGAGGAGTTCAGGCGATCGTGTTAACTTTATTGTTAAGCAAATGTCAATGCATGGGAACAAAAGGACAAACTATGAGGGAAAAAAATGAATCTAATGGGACAAAAACTGCATTACTAACAAAGGAGTATTAGTGCCACACTGGAAAGATTTTTTTTGAACAATTATACCATGGGAATCCATTTGAAATAAGTCGGTATTCTCAAAACAACAAATAAAATAAAAGTGCTTATCTTACAAGAATAAACTACAACTTGGACTATTCTTGTATCATAATGATCTTTTCCATGTAATATTCAGACTTTTTTCCACCCTTTCATAATATTACAAAGTCGTTCTGTAAACACCTTCACTTTTTTTCGGGAGAAATAAGATTTTTTTTTCTTCCTCATTGCGACTTTATTCTCGTCAAATTGGTGCTTTTGTTTTCAGTGTGGTCCTGGTAATCGAGTCCCATTACAATTTGGACCATGACACCTTTGAACCACTAGACGTCGCCAAAGTTCAATGAAAGACTTGCAGGAAACAAACCAAAAAGTATTGAAAGTATTTTTTTGTTCTGAAATGAGAGAGACTATACTGCGTGTCAATTGTTATTTGATCATTTATTGACATTAAGTCACGCAAATAAATGTCAATATTGTTTACTTTAAATATCTTAAGGCCGCAGTAGCCTTCCTAGGTTTTGTTTTGGTTGTTCAATAATGTGATTTATTTTTCAACTTGCAAGTGTTGTCTATACTTTCTAAAAGAGTATTAAGGCCACAACTTAAAAACGTACACTGCAATAATATATTTGTAATATTAAAAGAACAATTGTATTTTTGAGTTAAAATGTAATTTTACGAGAATAAAGTTATGTAAATTCTACACTAAAGTAATAGATTATCAAGAAGAAAATAGGTTTTTGAGATATGTTTATATTTTTTTAGATTAAGCTACAAAATCTACATTGATAAAGTTGTAATTTTACAAGAATAAATTGGTGTATTCTAAATTAAAGTAATATATTTTTGACATATTTTTAAAGATTAAAGTTGTAAATTTTAGTGATTAAAGTTGTAATTTTACAAGAATAAATTTGTGTATGTTCGATATTAAAGTAATACATTTTCAAGATAAAAAATGATGAATATTCAAGATAAAAAAACTCATTTTTGATACCAAACTATTTTTTTTTAAAGGTAAAACAACTTTATTCTTGGAAAATTCTCACTTTAATTTTGTAGTGTAATTATTTTTTTTCTGTGTGGCCCTAATACTCCTTTGTCGCACTTTGAAACGGGATTAAAACGAATGTCAAATGTTTAAGGTCTTTTCTAAAAAATAAAAAATAAAAAAGCAAGAAAAAAAGATAAACGACGATGGTTAAAACTGTTTGACCACTCAAAATTAAAAACCGTTGGGTAATTCATTAGCTGGTCTTGTAGTGAGTTTATTTATTTCTTGAATGTATTGACGTCTTTCTGAAGAAGTCAGGTGAGGTATGAAGAGCATGACTCAGGTTTCAAGTGCGTGGTTGCTCGGGTCGCACGTCTCCACGGCAACAAAGAGAGCTCAGAGTGCCACCTCCCCGTCATCTTACAGTTGAAACAAAGTGAAAACTTGAATACGTCACGGGCTTATCTTTAAATATTGTCACTGTCCTACAATTTATTGCAGGGATCAAACTTGTTCGATATTCATACTTGGCAAGTGGACGCCGCTCTAATAGACGCCATGCCCCAATTAATCCCTAGGCGTGTCATCTACGTCAAAAAATAAAAATAAATCTTGTGTTTCATATACTAACAGTTGGTCTCCCCTCTAAATAGACTCCTAGCCCTCTTTGCAGTTGACTATAGACTTCATAACGTTAAATGACATGTTCAGCTCCTTAGCGGTTCCTTCTGTTAGCGTCCTTTTCAGCTTGATCAATGACTCTTAAAGACATTAAGGGAAAGGGCTGAGTTTGTCTTTATCGTGCACAGCCAAAGCTTTCAATTGACATTTTAGCGAAGATTAATAAGTGCAGCGTGCGCGCGGTGGGATGCCAGTGGACCGATGCCAGACTGGCGGCAGAAGACCTCATCAAAGTCTGTGACATTCACTATGCAACCACAACAATAAACAGTGTTGAGTTGAATAATGAAGTAACATCTGTAGGTTTTTGCAACAGATTTTCAAATTTTGAAAAAGTCAACTAAGACCCACAACAGAACAGGATTTAAAAAATGTGTATTATACAAAAAAAAAAAGATTAGAAAAGTGTATTTATTTGTTTTGATTGATTTTTATTTATGCGAAGCACTTTGTTTCAACTGTGTTTTTTTTAAGGTACACCAAATAAAGTTGTTGAATAATAACTACAATTTTTTTTTAAGTCCAGAACAAGAAGTTTGATGCTAATGTATTGATTTTTCTTTGATTTTTCCACTGGATTTGTAAACTTTAAAACAGTCAATTTGAGCCACCATTGTGGACCAAATGAAGGTTCCCTCCCACCTGCACAATAATATCCCTTAAACATATTTATATCAATATTCTACTGTACACACACAAACATGTATATGTGAACTTTGAGTAAACTCCATGTCTGTGCCATCCCCTCCTCTCTCTTGTCAGCATGTCACATTAACAGCACAGAAGCGCGACGGTCTAATCGGATCAAGAGCCCACACAGGAAGCGCTGGGGACCAATCCTTCCTCACTGTAATCAAACGACACATAAGGTCATTTATTAGCATTATAACTGATGGCTACGCTACGATAAGGCATTGTGGCTTCACAACACGCACAGAAATATTCCAGTTACAGTAGACTAAGTAGTACTGCTTTTCTCTGACGAATTGGCGTTCGTAGATAGGGTTAGCGATATTCTGCTGATCTGTTGAAATGGATTGCAGAGGTTTTGATGCCGCAGCAGACATGAGCGCCGCCATCTTCTTTATCCGCTCCAACTGAATGTTCATAGCAAATATAACAAATACAACTAAATCGAATTTGTGTATGAACAAGCACTTATGGCCTCCTAAAAGAAGATACAGTATGAGATTGAGGGGAAGAAGAAGTCAAAGATGAGCAGCTTCCAAGTGACAAATTCCTCACACGTCCGCTCGCTCCTCTTAGCAACAAACAAAAACAAGGCGCCATTTGCATTCCCTTTGCATTTTAGTGCTCCAAAAACATCACAGCACACTCGCACTTTCTCTGGACATTTTGACCACCCCGTAAGCAGCCGATGCCATTTGTGAACTCGTGCTTTGCTGGAAGAGGAAAACCGCCGCTTACGTACTACTGTCGGCCTTTATTTGCTGCCAATACGAAAAACACACAGGATAAGGAGAAAGGAGTGTGATAAGGGAACTTGCATTGATTTTCTTATTAGGTAGAATTAAGTCGTAAGGGCAATAATTTGTCATTTTAAGAAAACGCTTCCATGGAAATCATCCATTTTCAAATTGGATATTTCATGGACGGCAATCTTAATATTTTGTGCTTTCTAGCCTATAAAAGATGCGCATTTAAATATATTCAAGAAAAAGGCAATACTTAGTCCCTAAACAATGTGAAGTACATCACAAGATTATTTTTAAATATAAATATTCAATAAAAATGATCATATTTCGTGCAATCGTATAGCTGTGTATTATATTATTTCAAGGTATTAAAAATAAGATTAATATTATTAACCACCATTTCGCAGTACTGTATACGCCACATAATAATAATAATATATATATAATATAGTAATAAATAATAAACATTGTTATCTTGCTTGTATAGTTGCCAGTCATTTTTTAAGGTTTTTCAGGAAACAAGAAAAAAAACCAACAAATTCCACAAACGAGTCCACTTCCCTAGATTTTCGTGGAATAGCATGACCTGGGTGATTTGCACAGACGAATAACATAACTTTTAGAATTATTGATAAATGTCTGAAATAAAAATGATCATATTTTCCAGATTATTTTTATGATGTCACTGATAGGTTAAAAGAGGTGTGCAAAGTCCATTTGAAACAGTTTAAAATGTGTTAATAATAATAAGTGTTTAATAAAGTGTTAATAGAACCTGACTGAGATGTGTGTGTACAGTGAACATTTTAAACCAAACTTAGAATTATTATTATTATGACTAACATTAATTTGATCCTGTTCAAAATAATGTTTTGCTCAGTCTAAACATAAAAAGACAACTTAATTAGAGGCTGTACACATTGAATGGCAAGATCGATCAGTTTTCAATTTGGGTTTTATCATGTTTTGGAAAAATAACTTTTCCTAATATGCTTGTTTTGAGGGTGTGACGAGACAGCAACACACCCACATGCTGATCAGTCACACGATTTTACACAAAATTTCAAACGAACTCTGTGCATGTTTATGGCTTAAACACAATACTACTTTGAGCATTATACCAGAAGTACCTGTTAGGTGGTTTCAGTCAAGCAGGTTATGCAGGCACTTTCTCACCACATATTCTTTCAGCAGGAAACCACAACCTCCATCTGACCCTTGCCCTCCTTCCTTTACACTCATTTCAGAAACAGATTTTCAGTGCTTAATAGAGCAAGGAACCATATTTGGCAATGTGTATTTTTACTCACTTTATCACCAAGTCATCACATTACACTTGGTAATTAGTGTGCAGATCCATGCATGTGGCACATGCAGCAGACACATCGCAAAACAAAAACCAAAAAAAACAACCAAACTAAATAATACCGTGAGTGTTATTGGGCAGCTTGGCGATGAAGTGCTGCATCCCTGAGTGAAAATACAATTGACGCTTTTTTCTTGTCATTTATGGCTGAATTCTCATTTTTAAAAACACTAATGGCATCAGAACAGGAAAGGCAGCTGCCTAAGACACTCAAGAGTGCTCATTGTTGTACCTTTTATCATTAGCATCAACAGTGCGCCGAGCGAGCGGGCCAAAGCTAGCGCACGACGATGAGCTCACATCCTTTTTGCAGACAATGGAATTAACAACACCTGTCGTTTGTTTGTCCCGTGATGCTGATCGGCGCGTCCGGCTCGTGTTTCTGTCCGTCCCGTGGGCTGCATGCAGCCTTTGAGTCTGGCTCGTCAGGCAACAAATAATACGTCAGAGGAAACTGTTAAAAAAAAATCTCGTGTCAAAAGTACTAACACAGTACCTAAATAAAAGTACAGAATTTAAAAATAATAATAATAATAAAAAAAAAAAAAAAGGTTCTTGGTGAAGTACTGATTCAACTCCTTTACCGAGGTAGAAGTGGAAAAAGTGCAGTCTGAAATGTACAGTACAAATGTAAAACATGTTTTTTGTTCTTATTTAGTACCTTAGCAAAGCATTTGTACTTGGTTACTTCCCACTACTGGAAAAAAAGTGCCGAGCCCATTTTGACAAAGTAGGGGGTATAAAGTACAAATATTGGTTTTCATATGTAAGGAGTAAAAGTAAAAAGTCTTCAGAAAAATAAATACTCAAGTATAGCGACCTGAAAAATCTACTGAAGTACAGGAACAAAGTATTTGTACTTTCTCACTTCCCACCACTGTCAAAAAGCCCCCAAAATATACTACACAAAGCACAGAGAAGCCATTTTAATTCTTAATTTATTAACAATAATCTGTCATTTCATGTAAACACAGCAGTTATATACTCAACAGCACACAAACACCTTCATTTTCCCTAAATTCAAATATCTTCATACACAAAATAAAAAGAGCTAGGAGGCAGGAAGAAGAGGAAGTTCCAGGAAAAAGGTCCAAAAAGGAGTTGGGGGTGGGCGGGTGTGGATGGGTCTCAATCCAACACAGAGCCCAGTTTAGCCGGAAGACCCTCGGCCTGGCGCCACTGGGCCCTACGCAGCTCGAACCAATTCTGGAGAGAACACAGCAGAAGAAGGGATGTGTTAAAACAATTGGGGCTATTTTTATTTATTTTTATTTTTGGAGAGGGGGTGCCCAAAACCACCTGCAGAAACTGAAAGACAAGAAGCAATGATGTAACAGACCTGGGATGAATAGTCCTTATAATAGGTGCACTTGTGATTCCCTTAAGAAGGGTTTCAAACAAAACAGTGGCTTCTGTAAACACGCTAGGTACTCCACGTAGTAAGGCCTGAATCCGTGGGTCCAAAGTCTTTTTTGTTCGTTGAACTTCATTGCTTGTATAAGGACTAAGTGCCGAGTCAGTTGGTCCCAGTCTCAAGTAGCTTCCCTGCCAGTTGCTTGAAGGCTAAACTGGGTCCTGAGTCATTTGTTCCAAGACTAAAGTAGGATCTAAGTCTGTTCATCCAAGTCTTAAGTAGGTTCTAAGGTATTTGGGAGTCTAAAGTAGGATCCAAGTCAATTGGTCTATACTAGCTTTTGTCTGCTGATCTAAGTCTCAACTAGGTTCTGAGTCAGTTGTTCCAAGTCTTAAGTAGGTTCTAAGTCTGAATTGAATTAAGGTTCTAAGTCTTTTGTAGGTTCTAAGTCAATTGTCTAAAGTAGGATCTTGGTCTTTTCATCCAAGTTTAGATTCCAAGGTACTTAGGAATATAAAGTCAGAGCCAAGTCAGTTGTCTGAGATAGCTTCTAAATTTGCTGCTCCAAGTCTTTAAGTCGTTTCCAAGTCTAAAGAAGGATTTAAGTCTGTTCATCCAAGTCTAAAGAACCATCTATACGTCCAAGTTTTAAGTAGGTTCTAAGTCAGATTGTCTGACTCAAGGTGCTAAATCTGCCAGTAAAACTCTTAGTTTGTCATTCAGTTATTTGAAGTCTAAACTGGATTCTATGTCAGTTCTTCCAAGTCTAAAGTAGGTTCTAGCGCTGTTGATCTAAGTCTAGTAAGTTCTGAGTCATTTGGTTCTAATTTAAAGTACAATCAAAGTTTGTTTGCCCAAGTCTAAAGTAGGTTACAGTGGGAGGAACAAGATGTGAACCCTTTGGAATTTCTTAAATTTCTGCACAAACTGGTAAAAAAAAAAAAGGTCTGATCATCTTAATCACAATTAAATGTTTTTGTATTTTTATTGAACATAACCTAAATATTCACTGGACAGGGAGGAAAACGTAAGTGAACCTCAAGGCTACAGATTCTCCAAGAGCTAATCAGAGTCAGGCCTAAACCAACCTGGGGTCCAATCAATGAGACAAGATTGGAGGTGTGGCTTAAAGCTGCTTTGGCCTCGAGAAAACACGCACCAGTTTACAATTGTCTCATATTAAGAAGCCTTGCCTGATGTGTACCATCCCTCGTTACCTATGAATAAGAATTGTTGACTTGCTGGAAAAGGTTACAAATCAATGAAAGTCTTGAAGTTGATAATGTCCCAGTTAGACAAATTGTCTATAAATGGAGAAAGTTCAGCACTCTTGCGCCTTTTCCACAAGGAGGGCCCGCCCTGTCAAGACGATGACAAGAGCACAATGCAGAATGCTCAATAAGGTAAAAAAAATGTAAAAAAAAAGAACCCTAGCATGTCAGCTCAAGACTTGGAAAAATCACTGGCGCATGCCAACATCACTGTTGGCAAATCTACCATATTGGACAACAGAAGTCCAGTTATTGTTCATGTCCATCCGTCGATCCACACATCCATTCTCTGAACTGCTTATCCTCAAACAATAACAATACAAACATGGATTTCTATGAAGCGCAGTAATGGCCAAATACAGTTTTTGTGAAAGAGTATACATTTTTAGTGCATTAAGTTTGCTCATAAAGACAGAAAAAACGTGTTGGCCCAAGGCTATTTTGGAACAGTACTCTATATGTTTAGAAATACCATAGTGAGGAATAAGCAGTAAGGAAAATGGATGGATGGAGGGAAGTAAATGTCCTCGGCACTAATTCAGCAGCAGTTTATTCTCTGTATATTTTTCTCGAGTGTAGTTTTGATTGGCGACTTGTACGTTGTATTATACGTTGCTGGGCCTCTCGCCGTTACATAACCGAGGCGGAGTTGACTCTGTTTTTTCGGCGTCGTCCACGCAAAACAAACAAGGTGCTCAAACGCATGGCGCACGGAGGCTGCGGCACATTGTAGACGCGGTTTATGTGAAACGGGGAGTGGCACGCAGCCCTGTGTGTTACTGTGTGTGTTTGTGGAGTTGAACCGTCTCCAATGAGGGCTTTGTTAACAATCCAAAAACACTTGAGAGGAAATGAAGTCAAGTCTTTTGATCAGGCGCCACATGTGAACCTTGCACCCCGCCCAGACCAGACCGAGCCCCGCCGCACACAATGAATAGAAACACTCGTAAACACCTGACGTGTGTGTGTGTTTACAGTTGTAGCGCACACATGCACATGTCAAAATATGCAGACACACGAAAGGAAGAAGTAGATGGATGGATGGATGGATGGACACAAGGATAGCTATACGGTGGTGCCCCAAGATAAGAGTTGAATTTGTTCTGTGGCCACGCTCGTAACTCAAAATGCTCCTCACTAAAATGAAGGAAAGTGCCATTAATCCACCCCAGCCCCTTCAAAAATGTTTTTTTTTTTTTAAATACGAAAAAAATTACTGTAGCGCTCTATAATATTGTACTTTATAAAAACATACAGTACTGATGTAATGAAACCGAAAGTAAACAAACAGCTTTTGCCACTTTTCTCCTGTTTGAATTCAGTGGACATTGTACTGATCCTTCTGGTGTGCACGCCTTGGCCACCTGGAGGCAGTACAACAGATATACATAGTCTGTCACAGCTCCTTGGTAAACTGCTGTCCTCGCTGAGGACAAAGACTATATGCCTGTCAGTATTGTTATAATATCTGCCTAAATGTGTTGCTCCACCGTTTGTGTTCAAATATCCGGTCCTTAACTGCCGTGTCAAATTTTTGCTCGCAAGTTAAAGCAAAAAATGGGCCAGATAGCTCGTATCTTAAAAAAAACAAATCGTAAGCTGGCTCAAGGCACCACTGTAGACTGCGTATACATTGCTCAGTTGTGTGAAGAAAGCTACAATTTCAGACCGTGCCTGAAGGCAACACCTGACTGACGGGACGCCTCACCAGGGAGGCGTCCTAACGAGATGCCCGAGCCACCTCGTCTGGCTCCTCGCGATGCGGAGGAGCAGCGGCTCGACTCTGAGCCCCTCCCGGATGAACCCGGACACCCTGCGGAGAAAACTCCCTCCTGCCAATCCAGAGGTACCCATCAGTTGCTTCTGAACTCTCAAGTTTCAAGTTTAAAAGGTTGTTTTCACCTCAAAATAATCACATTTCTGTCCTTACTTGACGTCTCCGTAACTTTGTCATTTTTTTTTTTTTAAACTATTGATTGATCTGGAGGTGTCATTATCACGTGGCTGGTTTAAAGGAGAGGTCCCCAAATGGGCCAAAGGTACATTTTGGATTTGAGTCCTCCGCATTTCATGTCATGACAGTTTTTCATCAAGTCTACTGGATGACTATTTGATTAGGTTTATTTCTGCTGCAGATTCACACTGGTGCTATGCTGTCAAAGCTGGACTAACTGGTTTGTTGGCTTAACGTGCAGAAAAAGGGGATGGATGAAAGTGTTTTAAAAACACGACGTGAAAGCAAAGCTTTGTTTATATGTAAACACGGTTATTTACATGTGAGGGAAATAATGGACGTGCCCGCATCACTTTGGTACCTTTACTTAGAGGACACTGCTTTTTTTTCTTCAGGTTTTATTATTCCGACAGTTCTTTTCAATGGGAAAATAGTTTGTTACACTTTAATATTCAAATATTATTTGCTTTTGAGTTTACTTAGTTCAAACGGGTACATTGGTTGCACATGATTAAAATGTGTTAAATTAACATACATTTGTTTATTTTCGAGTAAAAAGCAGGGAGGGGATTGTACTTTTCTTTTCCAGTGTGGGACAATTTCATCCCAGTGCTACTTTTTGATCTATAACATGGACCACGTTCATTCTCAATTCCAAGACGAACCACAAAGGAGTTCAGAGGGGCCAAGTGGTTGCACAATAAAACTTAAAAGTGAATGGAAGTAATGTGCTGAACTATGTTTTAGATTTATTTCGTGACACTGTATCTCGTATATAACAGTGTTTATGTGTATGTTTATAGTGTCACATTGCAAATGTCACTCAGTATGATGCAGTGCACTTTTATACACAGGGGGAGGAGGGGGGGGGGGGGACACATACCGCTTATTTTGGGTATTTTTTTCTGAAACATAACACTGTTTAGGATGCATAATCCCAAAAAAATAAATGAAAATATAAAATAAAATTAAAATATCTTATTTAATCCAAGAGTGTAAAATGTGAATTATATCAAATCATCAATCTACAATATAACCATAAAAAATATCTCAAATAAATCTATATTTGTAAGATGACATTCAAGTGGTAGTCATGATGACGTATGGGAATATTCGTAGTTTATGCCAAAATAAAAATACAATGACATAAAATAATGTACTTAAGTATATAGTGTATTTTATTTGTATTATACTACTTCATTATTACATTAAAGTGTGTAAAATATTAATATACTTATCAAATAAAATACAAAATACTCTAAACTATAAAAATGTTATATTTACTTATATCAATTATTTTTAATAACAAATTCAAGTGTTCGTCATGATTGAACGGGGATAATTGACACTAATACTGAAATAAAATATTGATGAAATGTTATTACAGTAATAGATTGTATTTTTAAAGTGTAAAAAAAAATGCAAAATTTGATATGTTCATGTGTGTAAAATAATCATGTAAAAATCTAAAATATTATAATTATTAAAAAAATCATTGTAGGGTGTTTAAAATGTTTTCATTATATTCAAGTATGTAAAATATTCATCTAATTATAAAAAAAAAAAACTTATAAAATAATCCAAACTAATATAGTGTTGATTAAAGTGTAGCGAAATAGGCCAATAATCGCAGTAAATGCTTCAATAAAAACATATCAAACGACATATGAGTACATTCTTGTAGAATTCTAATGGCGTGATTCCGCACTTGCATCCATCCGTCGTTGGTGGGAGGACTCACCCGCGTCTCAGCCTCAGAGAGTCCGCACTCGGCGGCCACCAGCATCAGCGTCGTCTCGTCGGGATTCCGGTTCGCTTTAAAATTCTCCTCCAAAACTTTCGCCTGGTACTCGGACAGCTTCATGCGCTCCATGTCGTCTTCGTCTGCTCCGGAGGACGACGTTCGGCTGTACGGAGCGCAGGCTCGGCGGCGTGTTCTCGGAGAACTCCGCCGGCGTGTGAGGGGGCTCCGCCGGCGTCCACGGCGTCAAGAGTCCCGGAGGTCGGAGTACTCCTCCGGTGGAGGCGGGGCTCTGACGTCACGGACTCGTGCTAGTGATGTCATGATTTCAGTGGCAGCTTGGAGAGGTCGCAATAAAGTATTAGCTGTAACTGTAACTCGTGTTCATTTAACTCAATACTAATATAAAAAAACAAAATTGCCGCAGATTAAAATATTACAAGTCTGTTTCTAGGAAAAAATAAATAAATGAAGCTGCAATGTATTGATTGCAATGTACATTGGAAATGACTGGTCCCTCAATAACCTGTATTATAGATATATACATTTTTTATATATATATCCCCCAATAGTCTACATGCACATTATAGCATACGTCATCGATTGGTTGCTAACATTCTTCAAATGTCATTGATTTAGAGAATTCCAAGTGACATAAGCAACCAATCAATGATCCTGCGTGTCCGTGGTGCTGATGCTGACGAGAAACAGTATCGCGGTATAGAGGAATACTACATGCAGACTGAGGTAAGGAAATCATGAATTATTAAATTTTTTTAAAAAAAGTTTTTAAGTTAAATATGACATCTATTCACACAGATTTGACTCAAATGTAAAACAAACTGCACACAAAAAATAAATAAAAATTTTTATTTGAAAAAGATAGACTACATGCAAAGTGTATTGAAACGTGACTCATTCAAGCTACGTTTACAGTTTGTAGAGGCACGTTACTATGACGACAGTTTATTTTTATTGACATAACAGGTAAAAGTGTCAACTTCCAGAATTCACTTGAAGTATATATAGAAAAAATAATAAATTGTGAACCACACCCTAGTCAATCATATACTATTGGTCACCATGGCGACACGCTAGAGGTGCTGATAAGCTGCCAGTTTATGACAGACAAACATTGTATACTTCGTAGAATATTGAGGGTGTGATAAGAAAAGGGATATGCTATTATGATGCTTTGAGCAATGAGGACGCACTTTACAGAATTGTTCAACAGGTAATGTTTAAGAAAAAAATACAAAAAACAAAAGTGAAATAAAAGTAAATCAATGAATAAAAATCAAAGTGAAATTCTATTAAAAATGATTAAAATACAAAGAAATTTCTATATAAAGGGAGGAAAACGACAGTATAAAAGTAAATAAAATTTAAAAAATTGAAACTAATAAATGCAATAAAATTGAAATTAAAATAAGTAAAAATGACAAAATTGAAATGAAATACAGAAAGAACTAAATACAATGGATAAAATTTGAGTGAAACAAAATATGAACATAAATATTAATTGATCTAAAATAAGTGAATAAGAATAATTAAAATGAAGTAAAATAAAAAAACAACATTGAAGGAACATAACATCCAACCCTATTAAGTGAAAAATAAAATAATACAATAAATATGAAACCTGATTAAAAAAATAGACCGCTGACAGATTTTACAGTTACTGTTCAGAAAACTGAATTAATGCATCAATTTAGATTAACATCAAAAGCCACTCTTCAGCTAGCACATGATACATAATCTCTCCTGACTAAAAACTCAAATCAAATCATTTATTTTTAGCCTTTGCGTCACACTGGGGGGGGGGGGGGGGGGGGGGGGGGGGGGGGGGGGGGGGGGGGGGGGGGGGGGGGGGGGGGGGGGGGGGGGGGGCAAGTAGACATATAGACAAAGAACCACCAGTCCATGTTGTCGATGTAGACAATGAGCTCGAAATAGCGAAAGCCTACGAAAAGAGCCGGAATGGGAGAGTCCACAATAGATAGTGCACATGACAGGCCTGTCCGAGCAAAAAATACCACCAGCAGGTTGTGACCCTTTACTTCCTGCCCTGTAAACTCACTTCATTTGGGAGTCAGCACAACCCCAGGAGATATCTTGTTTTAGGGGGAAAATTCCTCTCACGGAATGTGGGAAAAGAAACATCCTAATTCATTTTCTACTGGGAAACAAAACCAACTCCAGTTTGTGTACTGTTAATGTCAATACATAATCCTCCACATCTCATTCATTGACTGTTGTAATCACATGACATCAACTCTCTATTTTTAATACAACTAAACCACGACACTGTAACAAAGCACAAAGTTTGAAAACATTGATTCAGATTACATGTATTAGGATGATAAATATTGAATCCCATGAGCGCTCTTGGTCGCTGAATTCTTGGAAATCGTAAATCTTAATAAAAAAAAAAAAAAAAAATTGTACAAATATAGGAACTTTATTACAAATATTTATTTTAATAACGACAACACTTGAAACAAATATTTTAAATAAAACTGAATACAAGTCAAGCATTAAATAAACGTGCCATTTAAAATAAAATACTTGTACAGGGAAAATCCTCAGATAATTAACGGCCATTAGAATTTCTCTCTCTCGCTTTTTTCTTCTTTTTTTTAACCTCCAAAGATTCTTGAATAAGCGGCGATAAACCACCAATAAGTGCTTTCAGTGTTGGCTCCCCCACCAAAACAGAAAAACGAACAACAACAAAATTAGAAAAAAAATACAATAAAAATCCAAAGATGGATGACTCTGCGGGTACCAACCTGCAAGTATTGGGGGGGGGGTTCGTTGTATTTACAAAAAAACAATGCTTTTAGTATGGTGGCCCCAACTAAGCAAAGACTGATGACTGACTATTTCATTTAGAATTCAATAGACATCATTCATGCGGCACGGTGGCCGACTGGTTAGAGCGTCAGCCTCACAGTTCTGAGGACCGGGGTTCAATCCCCGGCCCCGCCTGTGTGGAGTTTGCATGTTCTCACCGTGCCTGCGTGGGTTTTCTCCGGGCACTCCGGTTTCCTCCCACATGCATGAATTGGAGACTCTAAATTGCCCGTAGGCATGACTGTGAGTGCGAATGGTTGTTTGTTTCTATGTGCCCTGCGATTGGCTGGCAACCAGTTCAGGGTGTACCCCGCCTCCTGCCCGATGACAGCTGGGATAGGCTCCAGCACGCCCGCGACCCTAGTGAGGAGAAGCGGCTCAGAAAATGGATGGATGGATGGATAGACGTCATTCAAATAAGTGAAAAAAAAAACAACCTTTAAAACATGAGAATAAACATACTTTATTCAACTAATCCTAATGGTCTGTTTTTTTTCCTTCATATTTTTAGTATAATTGTTTAAGTACTGCACAATTAGTAGAAAAGTGACATTTTGGGGGAATTTCCTTTAAAATGATTTTTCTTTTAAAGAATTTATTAAATGTCCTTAAAAAAAAAGTGTAAAAAAAAAAAAAAAGTCTATTTCACAGATCCCAGTAGGCTTTTAAGAATTTTGAACCAAAAGCACTGGACATGTAGTAGAAAAGTGCCATTTTAATGATCTTTAAAAAAAGTGTCTTTTTGTTATGTTTAAAACTAAGTTTGATTGTTTGGTGTCCTTGTGTAGGACATGCTGTCAAGATAAGACAAGTATATTTAGAGCAGCGGCATCCTCGCTCATTAGCGTGATAGCAGATAAGAAACTGTGTGTATTGACCCCGCTGTGTTCCTGTTATCAGCTGTGTTTCACTCTTGCACGTTTGGGGGGGGGGGGGGAATTCGCAACGCTTTTGCACGGAAATCAAATCTCTGTTGCACGTTGGTCTGAAATCTGGTCGGAATACTATCGGCGTGAAACACTTTTTGTGTGTGATTGCGAAGTGTTATTCTGCACCAAAAGTCTTTTGTCGTTATGTCTCGCTCGTCCACATTTTAAACACACACACACACAAAACACTCAAGAAAAGTTCCTCATACTTCACATTGCAACTTTAAACTCTTAAACGCATTCAGGACATCATCTGAATTACTTTTCACATTCCCAACATTTCACACTTTTTTAATATTTTAAATATTAGATATTTAATATTCAAACTTTGTTAAAGTGTTTACAAATCATTGTATTCTGTTTTTTTTTTTGGTTTCGTTTTGCACATCCCAACTTCATCGGAATTGGGTTTTGTACATTTCGACAACATTTCGGTTCAGCATCAGCATTCACACACAATTTCTACAGAAATTGCATTCTCGAGTTTATCATTTGTTTTCCCAATCGGCAAATACAACAAACTCTGGAGGTGGTCGTCCTGGCGACAGCCTGAGTGAGTCACAATTCGTCGCTGCACCAAGACATCTCAGGCACGGCTTGTTTTCGCGCGTAATTACACGCGGGACAAGTGTCAACTTCCTCCCAGTGATTGCTTTCGCCATGATGTAAACAGATTATTATGCTCCATCAGAAATTTTGGGTATTAATAAAAGGGTTTCTTCATCTTTTTTTTTTTTTTTTTTTCCTCGACTAAGCCTCAGTTATACATGCCTTTTTGCTCTTCTTTGACCAATTTTGTTCGAACAATAATTTAGTAGTATTTTGTACAAAAATAATGACCCATTAGTAGAATACTGACATATTTATGCGTGATTTATTAAAAGTGTATTTTTTTGGGGGGGAATGGATACTTCCGAGACATTAATTATATAACAAAAGCTTTGTAATGACAAAAATTATAGCATTATACTAACTCTAGCCCTTTGAGAAGGTTTTTGCAGCAGTTTGTATATTTTTAGCTGTAATTAAATACATTTATAATTGAACTTCAAAATCAAGAGTTAAATTAAAATACATTAAAAAGACTAACGCTTTCATTTCGATGAGTTAAGACACAAAAAAAAAAAAAAAAACAACGTAAAAACCCATTTAATTGCAATTTTCTTCATCTCCACTCCAGGTGACATGAACTTTATCATTTTTCATACGAACACTGCTACGCGTCCTTCTTACCTCTTAAAGGGCCAAGCACACTGCACAGTATCTGCCAATTTATTTTCAAATATTTTACATGGTAGAAATTTTACTTTGTATTAAACTGTTTTCTACTCACTTTTACTTTGTTATTAAAAAAAAAAGACATTAGCCTGATGGAAAATGAACTGTTTAAATTTTGTTGTCTAAGCTCACATATATGTATGTCTTGTCCACCAATATGTATTTTAATTAGTCGTACTTATTGAGTTTAATATTTGCATGGAAAATGCGATTATTTACAATATCTCCAACTATTATTGTTTTTCCGCCACTAGTTTTTGTTCCTGCTTGAGAACACATAAAATGCACGGCTAATTTGCATACAAGTGGGCTTGGCAAACAGAAGCAAGTGGACCGAGGCTATTACTGCCTACTGCAATCAATTTGTCACGCAAGCACACGCGGCTGTGGAAGAGAAGGAAACAGTTACTAAATCCAAGACAAACAGTGGATGTGCTCATTGAAAAAAGATTTACCCTCATACAGAATCTGATACGTGCGGGTCTGTCTGTGGTTGCTGTGGGAAATGGGGGAAGCCGTAGGGGCAGCACCCCCCCCCACCCCCCCCCACCCCACACGCATCAGTGACTCATTATGTTCCACGAAGGGAGTCCAGCACATGGACATTACATAATCCCCAAATCCCGGTCATCACTGGTCTCCGTTCCAGGTCGCCCACCCCCCCACTCCCTTCTTGCACAAGCAAAAAATAAAAAATACATCTGGGAGCGACGAGGCAGATTCCAGAAAGTTGGATGGACAATGATATCCAGTGGGGCCTTTCGTACACAGTGTAGCGTATGAAGTGCTGCCTCTAAGAGTGAAAAGACTTATTCCCTCGACGCGCACTCAATTTTCATTCCGCGCACTCGATGCTCTGCCCCTTGTCGTCATGGTAACGAAAGCCATCGGTCCAGCTGTATATGGGGCTTTCCAGTTGCTCACTTGCATGAGACCCCCCTAAACAGTCTGCTTTCAGCAAGACAAGAAAAAGGGTGTAAAGTGACTATATATTTTTTTTCATCCTTGGTGTATTTTGATGAAAGCGGACATGTTACTACGACGTAGGAACGGTTTTAAATTGTGAAAAAGCTGCACAAGATGTCTCCGTTGAGCAAGGCAGTGGCCAGAGTATTTTAGCAGTAGTAGAGTAGTGAAGATTTTTGACTTCCTGTTTGCTAATTTATCAGAGAATATGTCTCTCGTTCGGACCACAGGATGTTCACTTGCCCTCTGAGGAAGCTGTAAAGATGTATGGACCAGCCTGAGAAGGAAACGGAAACTTCCTGACCATATAGTTCCAGGTTCCAAAACAAAACAGATGAAGCCTTCACAAAGTTGCTGTACAAAGACCAGAACCACCCGAACTTGGCCGGACTCAAAAATGTTCCACGTCAGAAAATCAAGGGAGGCCCCCCTCGCTTGTTAACTTGCGCAGGCCGAGTCTCAAAGCTTGTTTTGAGTGGCTGGAAATTGTGTGACCACATTATTGTCTCAGCGGACTTCCAGTGGTGGCGCTGTAGCTCATTTAAAAATGACTCCACATTTTTTACTTGCCGATGATTAATGTCGCTTTTACACTTGCAGTGAAGAATGTTAAAATGTTAATGAAAACATGGCCCGTGCAGTTTATAAAGGGTTTATGATGGCTTGGGACAAATGAAAACACTTGACATTATTTCCTATAGGAATATTTTTCTTGAAATGAGAAGAACTTGGAAGTCAAGCAGTGTGTTTGACAGTAACACACAACAGCCTGTTTTTAGTTTGACACGCTTCTGAATTGAGGGCTCCACTGGTGATTTAGTCGGCGTGAAAGCCCAAGCAGATGTGAGGAAAAGAGCGGGACCAGATGAAAACCTCCGCTGGGGGTTCTGAGGTCTCCGCCAGCGGCGCCATGCTCGCATTTGCTCCCTGTGAAGTGGTTCCCGCATGCGGTTGGTGCGAGGAGGAAGGCGCAGCCAAACAAACCCCGGCCGAGCTTCATCGTGACAAGTCAGAAGGGGGCGGGGTCGCTGTCAGGCCGCAGGGAAGCTGAACAAACAGCAGCGATAAGTAGCAGTGACGAAAAACACGGGTGTAATTATGATACCGGGCCACGAGACAATGATGTTGTGGTGAGATCAAGACAAAACAGTGTAGCACATTTAGAAAAGCTAAACGGGGGGCCTCAGGGATATAAACAAGCCCCAGAGCCGCTTATCTTCCCCTAAAAAAAGATGTTTCTTCTCTATTTAGAAAGCTGCTTGTTTGCACTGAAGACCCCCACAATGCTTTTGAGAGTCACCAACAGACAGAAGTGGCAAAAGTACTCACATTTCAGTAGAAGCACAGATACGCCTCAGATTCGTAAGGAAAACAGGGCGATACGGTGAGCTGCTATCTTTAAATGGAATATTTGCACAAGTCTCTGATGAAAACAGACCCCAACCCAACCGCTGGATTACAACACAAATGGCTTCTTGTTTCTCGTGTATTTCCCACAAACACAGCAGTGGCTGACTGTCTTCAGGGTAAACCGGATGAGCAATATGCAGGATTAGCACATCGGTTCCCGCTGTTCCCGATTTAGACTTTCTTGAAGCAACAGGCGCTGTTGCGCAAGCTAAATCCTAAAGAAACAATTGTCGAGCGCCAAACTTAACACCGCTCCGCTTCAATCACATTTTTCTTTTGTTTTGCTTTGTCGTCTGCCATGAATGATATTGTCAAAGCTATTTGCACACGATTGCAAAAATAATTAATGTTAAAATTTATTGGAAATTGTACTTACAAATGTTAAGCTTTAAAAGGCACCACTAATATTATTGGGCTAGCCTGGAGACCTCTACTAGCATCGATGCTAGCGTTACCATTTCGATATGAGCCATGTTGAATGAGATGCAAATAACTGTACGTAAACAGTTCTAAACACCTCTTTTGTTATGCTAGCACTCGTGTCAATGCAAACATTGTTCGGTTTCGTTAGGTGTATTAGCACAGTGCTTAAACGGTTTAAATTTATTGAGGAATGTCTTTAGCAAAAGCTACCACTGTAATATTGTTCCACCGGCCAGGACACTGTGTTTTGTAAGCGCTAGCGTCAATGCTAACATTATCATTAGGTGTATTAGCATGGTGCTTAGTCTCCAATTATTTTGGGTCTGTCTTTTAAAAAAAAAAAAAAAAAAAAAAAAAAAAAAGGTCCATGCTTTTTCCAGACTGAACAGCTATCAGTTTACATTTTTACAGTGTGGTTTCATGTCAATTTACTTCACACGTTTGGGAAGCGAATACAAAAACCTGATTGTTCTTTTAATTTCTTTATTTTAAACATAGCTTTCTGCATTTTCCAAAATGTACTCAGACGCCACGAAAATATGTTAGCATGTTTTTACTTTCTATGTGAATTTAATTAAAAAGTGAGTCAGTTCCTATTATTGTAAAAGGGGAAAAATAAAAAATAAAAAAAAAAAAAAAAAAGGTACCATGTATGAACACTAATTTCCTGAACATGTCAAAAAAGGGTTTTGTAGGAATGAGACGACGGGCAGCAGAGCGTGTGGAGGGTTGGACCAGTCAGTGCTGGAGGTTAAATATATCTGACAGCACCGCAGGCTGGAAACAATAAGAGAACTTTAATAAATCCAATTTTGGGGTGAAAAGCATGCGAAGTCGAGGCCAGGTTTGAGATTTGCAGGAATTTGCCGACACATTTCCAAATGGATTTGCACATCATCTCCCATTTTCCGTCATGTTTTACTATTTCAAAATGGTTGGCAGCTGTTAGAAGCATGAGATGATGCATATTTGAAAACAAAACAAATTTTGTGTCCCTTGAGAACAGCAGCAGTCAGGCCATGGAGGAGGCACACTCAAATGTAGCAAATGGAGCGTGTTTGTGTGTTTACACGCCATTAGCTTCTTAGCATTCCAGTGACGGCATTTTGTTTCTGAGCTACTGGAAATTATTGTGACAATAGGCGTCAACAATTCAAAATGTGCTTTCATGGTCATTTTCATGCTAGTAGTTTGCATTCTACTAACAACTACATATTATTTACTTTAATTTAGCACCTGCTTGGTAAAATTACTTTAATTTGAAATACATTCGTATTGCTTATATTTTACTGAGCAGCCACACCCTTTCCTGTTTTTTCCTTTTTTTTTTGCCATCACTGTTACCCTTCTGTTGTGGTATCACAAATAAACATAAGACAAAGAAAAACACTAGTAAGAGTTATTGTAATCCTTCCGATGCTCACAGATATGAAGTCTCGTAAGATTTGCCAACCCCATGCGTCTTGATGATATTTTGTTCGATTGCAAGGCATATTAATTGTGCGAAAAGGTCAATTAAAAATGTATATTTCCCCAAGCCCAGAAAATCTAAAATTTAGAAATTCTCCTTGAGCGATTATATTACTATAAATATATATTTTTTAATTTAAGCAAAAATAATAACACATCAGTGACATTTGCCACAGTCTCCACTTTGCTGCAGAGGTCTTGCTGCCCTCAGTCTCCTCATTTTCGTTAGCGTCTGGTTTCAGTTTACTGCTGTACTATTTTGACAGAGAAAAACTGAAAGCCGCAAACAGTGTTTGTTTACAAGCGTTTAAAAGAGATTTTCCACACAAAGAGCATTTTTTTTCTCCAAAGTCAAACATTCTATTAAAATGGCTGCAGAAGTGATGAGGTAATGGTAGGTGTGGTGGATGATGCAAGCAGAGTGGAAACTAGGGGAACGGGGCGACCGTTTGTGATGTAATGACAGCTTTTCGTAGACAAAAATGACCGTGATTAAAAATCTGTCAGTGTTGGGTTTGTCATTTTTTATTTAATAAGCTGTTTCATAAATTATCGTCTGTAAAAGATTTTTTTCAGTAGTTACAAAGAGGATAGTACATTTAGCGACTGGGATGAAAGGGGAGGAAAACAAAAAACAAAAACAAAACAGTTTGACAGGGGGAGGTCTCCCCCCCCCCCCCCTCCTCCTTGATGGGTCAATGAGGGTATCCAACATCCAATCGCTATCAGTTCCTCCCGACAGGAAGCTCTTCCAGGGTGCCAGTGAAACGCTTCCCATCGTCATTGTTTTCAGTAGTCAGTAAAATCTTAAAAAAAACAAAAGGACAGCACTACAGCGCTACGACAAAAGTGGCATCTTCTTGGCTCCATTTTCCCTTCTAGTCCCATTTCAAGGAGAAGCTACAGGGCAGCGGGAGAGGTTCCTTTGTGGTTTATCGTCTTGGCCCCCGCCCCCCGCCACCCCCCCTTCCTGTGCGGTCCAATCACACTAGTGTTCCCACTCCGATCATGTGCCTGTGACTAGGATACCTGCTGCTGGATGTACTGCAGGAACTCACAGTAGGAGGAGCCCGACTCTGGGCGATCCTCCACCAGGTGCTGGAAGAAGGTCGCATTGGCCGAGGTGTCGTCCCTTAAGAAGGAGAAAGAAAGTCAGCATTTAATGCCTGGCCATTAAGAGAACTGGATCAGGTTCTAACTTCAATATATTCCAAAATGTCACACTTCCCGGCGTACTATTTTTCTCATTTCAAAACCACCCCAAAAATTCCCCATTCATTCCCAACGAGACATTCAACAAAATGTCCACATCGTTCCCCTTCCACATTCAAAATATTCAGCTCATTCAGAAGTCCTTGAAAACACATTTCCAAAATTCCCACATTACTCAAATTCTATTTGAGTTTTTTTTTTTTCCCTCACCAAAATTGCCTTTCCCACATTAATATGTATTCTTTTCTACTCTATTATTATTACTCGGGATGGTCATCAACAACAGGTTGTTTTTGTTGCCCGGTGTGGTTGGTCAAACGGCCATCCTGCTGCATACTAATCCGTTAGGGCCACTCTTCTCGTTGGATGAAGCGACCTTTGGAGGGAGAGATCTCGTGGTGGCGACGTAGTTTCCCAATCGAAAGGTAAGCGACGATGAGGGGGGTGGGGGCGTTTAGGTTTGGGGGGGGAGAAAGAGGGTCCCCCCAATCTATCCATGTGACCCGGTACCAAATGACCCGCAGACCGGTATGACGGGTATTTGGGGACCACTGCTCTAAATGTAATGTAATATAATGTTCACATCCATTCCAATCCAGATCAGATTCAGATGGCACATTTGACAGCAAAATGGAAATTTAATGTTCCGACACAGATCAGTGTCAAATCTCATATAATGTGATTTGTTATTGGTTGCTGTTGTTAATGTAGTCTTATTACAGTACCTTTGTATTCAGAGGAAATGATGCAACTTGCCAAAGAGACCAAGTTTAACAAGTAGACTTTAAATCTGCATGGCATATGTTTATCAGTCCAAGTGTTGGACAACAACAGTGCTGAGCAAGACAACAATGGTGCTCAGGAAAGAGAGGGGGGCGGCCCAAACAATGCACTCCCTGAGGAAGAAGACGCCCACGTCACGGAGAAGAACTTCCTCTCAAGAAATTGCTGCGACGGTGACAAAAAGCTGACGACAACGTGTCAGGTCCCCTTTGCGTTAAGTAGGGAATTCTGTATAAAGGAAAGTTATGTTACGTAGTGCTAACGCAAAAGTACTCCTAGCCCGATTGGTTTGGTGTCTGGACAGGCCGAAGAAGCAATGTTCTGTAGCCGTGAGGTTTTAATGGTTTTAAACAAATAGAGACTAAATTGGCTTGGTTCCTATCTTGGCTCCCTCCTTCCTGTGTGGAGTTTGCATGTTCTCCGTGTGCCTGCGTGGACTTTCTCTGGGTACTCCGGCTTCCTCCCACATTCTCAAAACATGCATGTTAGGCTCAATGCAGACTAAATCACAGCTTGTCACAATCAAGGTCCAGCAGCCAGATCCGGTTAGCTGCTTCACTTTATGTGGCTCACTAAAACACAAAGTGTGATTACTTCATGTTTCTTGCTAAATGCATTGGTTCTTATCATTTTCCAAATAAAATGTGTACCAACATTTTCCCCTAGAAAATACTATAAAAATCTATAACTACAATGTGGTGTAAATGCTATCTGTGCCCTGTCCAGGGTGTAACTGTCGCTCACCCAAAGTAGGGTGGGACCCTAATGAGGACAAGTGCTAAAGAAAATGAATGGATGGTATTTCCCCCCCCCAGACAATGTGTTTCTGCAGAACAGTGACAAAAAAAGAAAAGGAAAAAAGGTAGAAAATGCCTGCATTTGCAGGCAGCATAAAAGGGGCTAGTGTGACACAGTGTTTTAGCGCTTACTTGATGACGTGCAAGATGCAGCTGAAGGCTCTGTTGTCCTGCAGCCAGTCGAGGAACGCTCGCACCCTCTCCGACAGCAACGTCTCCAGCTCAGGAATGCAACTCTGCCAGAAACAGCATCACCACAAACGGCAATAAAAAAAAATCAACAACAACAAAAACACGCTTTTCACGGCTACAAATGGGATTCAGCCACACAATGCGGCGCACAGAAAAAAAGGCAGTTTGGAATGTTTGGCACGTAGGTGGTTCTGGGAGGCGTCAACCCGCCTTGTGAAAAAGGGAGGTAAACACGCTGACTGCTGCTGTCAGTCCAGTCGGGCGGAATATTCTAGAGGCGAAAAAAGCAGCAACAGCAGATCTGATTTGCTGCACATGCTTTCCCCCCCACAAACACTGAGCACCTTCCAGTGAAACTCATGTACACCGAACCCACGGCTACTCGTTTAATGTAATGTGTAAAAAGGTCTCCTAACTGACCATGTTGGTGGGGATTGAAGCATAGTTGGGGTAGTCCAGAACATCTCGGATGAACATCTCATTGCAGCATTTGCCAACCCACAGGTAAAACACCTGCACAAATGAGAGCAAAAGAACACATCACCAGGGGTAGGAGTACTACTAAGTGGACTTTAGTAGATGTCCACATAAATGTTGGTGCCGATTGATCGCAGTTTTGTGACATTAAGCTTTTTTTTTATACAGTGAGCTATAGAGAGGAAAATGGTTCATGTCCATAAAATCCAAAATATTGGGGCAATCATTCTAATATTTTCAGAGGTTGATGTGGACATTAAGTAGAGTTGTCCATATAAATATTGTTGAGGATTGATTACAGTTTTGTGACATTAAAAATCATTTACTGCCATTGACGGCTTTTGACGTCAAATATCCATGTTAACGGGGAGGGCTGGCAATGAATGAGTTAAGCCACGTTAAGCTTGCTTGCTTTCTATAGTGAGCGTATAGGAGTCTCCAAAAGGGCTCCAGGGCGACTCCTTGGAGACCCAGCTTGTCTCCAGGAGACTCCATGAGACGTTTACGCAACCAGCGGCGACTCGAGTCAACAACAACTAGTCTCCAGGGCAGATAGGGGGTTCAAGGTATTACTAAAATATTATTGTTAATCTAATTTTTCCTCTGCCCACTTTTTGAGAGCTATAAAAAGTGTCAGTCCGCATGTATTACTCCTCTCTGTGTCACTGTTGATGCATCATTGGACGAAATTGACGTCAACCATTACAGCAGCACCACTGATTGTCTAGTATACGCACATGGAAATAAATTTGTAGTTTTTTTTTTGTTTTTTTTTTTTTAAATTAAAATTTTAATAGACAAAATTCATATTTGTCCAAAATACATCCGAAAACCAACTCATAATAGCTTTTGTTTGATTTAATGAACAAGTACAATTGTGTAACAGAAAGCAGGCCTATTAAGATAATTATATGGCAAACGTTTTGGTGCTGTCATCTTTTTAAAGACCACATGCATATTGGTTAAGCAACATTTTAGAATTCTGCAGTTGTTTGAAAGTAAATCAAAAATAATAAACACGCTACAAAGATAGTATTGTAATATCACTGATTACTTTCAAGACAGTAACTTGTAATACACCATATACAGAATCTCAGGTTACACTGCTGATGACAAAATAAAAGCTAGGCTAATCCAGCTTCAGCAGAAAGCAGGGGGATGTAACTAAAAGCAGAACAACATCTTAAATGAACAACCACAGAAGTCTTTGAACAACTCACAGTTGAATTGTAAGTTTAACTTTAAAATGGAGACATACGCTGCCGCAGTCCATGAGGAAAGCTCCATCTCGGCTCAACCTCTCTGCAGACAAGTGTAGTAGTGGAGGCTGTGGGACCAGCCTGTCGTTGAGGTGGAGCGCCCCCTGCAGGTCAACCACATCAATTGCAATCAACTTAATGAAAAAAAAATATATATTTTTTTTGGTTAGCTTACTCACCTGGTCAGACACGTTGTCCAAGCGGTACAGGTCGGGGTGAACCATCCGCATCAGCTGCTGCAGCGGCTGCGTCTTGAACTCGCACATGGCGAAGACGCGCTCGTCCAGGCGTGTGCTCATTCCTGTACGAAACGCTCTCTGAGAAGCAAATTGCATATAGAGCGGCGTGAATCAAAACGCCGAGAGACAACATTAAAAAAAAAAGCTGTGATACAGTAGGGCTGTGGTAGGTGAGCCGCGATATAGGAAAGGAACACTGCACAACCTACACATATTCACTTCCAGAACAATTTGTCTGAATTTCCATGTTTTTAAAATTATGTCAAGAACATTACAGCGGGACAGTTATCACAGTATGTTATGTAATAGGATAAAAATAATTCCGTATACTGTTCAATTGCACAACATACTCATAGTCTATAATCATAATTGCTCTTAAATTATGGCTCCAATATTTGTTATTTTTATGTATTTATTGCATCAACCTTGTAATGGCGGACACAGTTACAGCCTGAATCAAAGTATATGAGCCAAACAATTCTAAGTTAATGATTATTTGCTAAAAACAGTGTTTATCAGTTTGAAGATTAAATATCGTCTTTGTAGTGTATTCAATTAAATATAGGTTGAACATGATTTGCAAATCATTGTATTCTGTTTTTATTTATGTTTAACACAACGTCCTAACTTCATTGGAATTGGGGTTGTACCATCGTCAAAAATATCTGTACCTTTAGTTTAATTAGCCCGTTAAAACGGACCCCGATATAACGAATATCGGATAAAATGGACCACCTGGACTTAACAATGTGTCCAAAAATAGTTTCCAATTGTGACTTAAAATGCCGTTGACCAAGTCTGTTAGTTCCAGAATTGGCTGCTGTTGTTTACTGGCGCTGTGGTGCAATGCAGGCAAAGAATGGGACTGATGTACTTCCGGTTCACAGATATACGTGGTGGCCATGTTGAATGTGGCGCATTGACGTGGCGGCCATGTGATGAGGGTTATATCTATCTAGCTATCTATTACTGCACATAGAGCAGAGAGAGAGCGACATGCGTTAAGTCGGAGGAGTAAAAACACAACTCTCTGGAATATGGAACATGCTATTTTTGGTCTAGTAACTTTTTGTTTTGTCAAGCGGTTCGCCTTTGGCAACAGATTTGGAACTAGGAAGCACACTAATTCCTCACGTCGCATGAAAGGGACCCTCCTACAATAAGGACTGTACGTCAACAATGTCACCATGACCAAGCACACCGGTATGCTAAGTTTGGATAAAATGGGAAACTTTCAAACATTTAAGCTTTCTTTATATTTACAATAACTTTGTATTGTACTGGCCGTTTTAGGCCATGAAAAAAAAAAAACTACAAAACAATTTTGTACTGTACAGTAATATGGGTGCATAAGGCCTCAAAAAAAAAAAAAAGTGCTTTAATGTAACAATAAGCTATAACGGATTACTCTCCGCCCCCATTAGTCTGTTCTATTGAGGTTCCACTCTATAGTGTTTCTTTCATTTAATTCATTTATAAAATTTGTCCTGGCCATTGTATGAAGCTTCTTGGTGTCCTGGGCCATCTGGATTTCTAAAAATATCCCGAACAATCAGTGTTATGGGCAGAATGAGTTAGCAATCAGTGACTTCCCTAACAAAATACAGATTTTGGATGTTCTGTAACATTTGACAGCTCTGACACTGTAATACCATTTGCATAAAAGGCAGCCACACCTGTTTAAGCAGAGAGAGTATGTAAAGTGGTAAAAGGCGCATGGCGGCTGGCACTACGAGGCCGGAGTGCTGCAGGTTGGAGACGTTGCTCTTGTAGGCGCTCACAAAGTCCACTGCTGCGTTCATCAGAGCGTCCCGGGCATCCGACAGGCTGGACGATACGGAGCGGTCGATCGCTTTTACAAAAAACACAAAATGAAGTATTAACACAAAAACATAAGCTCACAAAAGGTGTGCAGAAGCTGAAAGGCAAATACCGGCAACTCACCCATGTTGGCCAGCAGGCATGTAATGGCCTGGACATCAGCGCCGGCGTACACGTCGCTCAGCTGGTTGACCACAGGCAGGCAAAGAGTGTGGACCCGGATACGCCGCTTCCCTGCAGTAATAAACAGACAGGCACCATTGGAAGCTAAAATGCAGTCATTTGACAACCATAAACATCATCTACCCATTTTCCTTAGCGCTTAACCTCTTTAGGGTTGCGGGTGAACTGGAGCCCAACCCAGGTGACTTTGGGCGAGAAATATGTTTATTTGTCCACAATAAAAGCTGGTAAATGCCTAAAATGAATTTAAGTGTGCAGATCAGCACAGCTTTTGAATAGAAGATAAAGATTAGGGAGTGAAACTCGGCCTGTCATGTCGATTATTGGGGAGAGAAATACCGCCAACTTGTGGAAAGGTAGACAAGTTTAGCCATCTCACTTGGAATAGAGAACATGTATTATTGTATGAACGGAGTATGTGTTGGGGTAGGAAGGAGAAAGTTTGTGTCGCGATCGTGAGAATAGAGGACACAGATCATGGAAAGAATCATGCGGCAAGTCAGCATCACTCACGGCGTGTTTCATAGTTGTATATCTGTAAACTATTATTTTGCCATCAAAACCCTCTTCTCAGCCTTGTTTTTGTTGTTTTCTAGTTTGAGGTGTCACAAAAGCAAACATTAGCACCAAAGTGTCATTTCCTTGTACAAATAGCTTGTTTTCCCAGCTTTTTGGTCAGAATCCGGTGTTTTGGGTGAAAACAACCCACTCTACTGCTGATTACTGATTGGAGAGAGAGCTGTTTTTTTTTCCGGGAAAAGTGTACTCTTTATTTTTGTAGGTTTGGTGCTCATATTGTCACAGAAAGAGATTCTGTGCGTCTTGAAAGATCAGTCAAAAGTGCTAAAACAGCTTGCAATATGGGGAACTCTCCTTTGAAAACAGCTGGCAGCAAATGAGTCAAAGATGATCTTACCTTTACTTGAAGTGTAGAGCAGAGCTGCTTGGAAGCAGGCCAGAGAAGAGTCGACCAGCGAGTCGTCGATCGACATCTGGACAGCGAAAGCAGAGTCCGGGTTGACGTTTGCGAGGGACAGCAGGTCGGTGGAGCGCACAAAGAAGTTGCCGTGGAATGTGTGGATGGATAAACCTGAGGGCAAAAATGGTGGTCAGCAATCTTAACCGGCACAGCAGACAAATCTTTTTAAGAGGGTTACCTTTCGTGCATCGTATTCTCATGACTGCCTCGAAGCCCATCTTTCTGCTGAGGTAGCGTTCAAGATCCTTCTGGAACTTCTCCAACTGGGCTGGGTTGTGGATGTGATGAAAGGAGGGGTAGTAGAAGATGCTGCCTGCAGAGTACTTGGATACACATGCTGGACAGTAAAAGGGAGAGACAACAACAGTGAACATGGTTCCTCGTCACGTAGGAAGCCACTGCGGAAAGTTGAGACCCTTACCCAGTGAGGCGAGGTCAGCGTACTGGGAGCTGAGCAGAAAAAGATCAACACCGATCTGTTGTCCTGAGCAATCCAGTGCAAATTTCTTGTAGAAGTCTGTGGCAGGCCCAAGATGTTGCACTGCCTGCAAACATGTTAGAGGGGGAAAAGACTCTTTACAAACCAGTAGAAAGTAGAACAGCAGCATATCCATTCTTAGAGGAGCCGTGGCACGTCTGTACAGTAACGTGAAAAATGTCATGAACATGGGATAGACTCGAGTATGGTCCGTACCTCGATTCTTGGACCATGGTTCAGTACATTTTCGGTACATGTTTTGTGTCTCAAGAGAACAATTTCTTGATTATTTGTATACATGTGAAAATACAGTAGTATAAACTGTGTACAACAAATGAAAACATAACAAAAATGTAAATAAAAAAAACACTTGGTTGCACCCTACTCTGCAGGCAGGACCAATATACTATTCTTCGTGTATACTGGCTCCCTCTTTAAATTGCCCGTAAGTTGGAATGTGAGTGTGAATGGTTGTTTGTATCTATGTGCCCTGTGATGACTGGCGACCAGTTCAGGGTGTTCTCCGCCAGCTCACCCGCAGCCCTAATGACCGCATACGATATATCAAATTTTGGTTTTAAAAAGAACCTTATTCTTTGACCAGGAAACTTCTCTCACTTTCTTGCTTTACCTTGGCACTGGCGCGCTGGCTGGGGTCCTCCCTGGACTGCAGCAAACCCGCGCCCAGCGTGGGCAGCTGCGTCTGGAACACGCTGACGCGTCCGCCAGTGGGCGACATGAGCTTAAAGGCGGCCTGCAGGGCGGGGCCCAGTGCGCTGTGCGTCTCCCTGCTCTGGGTGAACATGGCGGGGAGGGAGGTCAGCAGGTCCTTGATCAGCTGGATGAAGGGGGAGGACAGGAGAGACATCAATATAATTCGCCCTCAAATGCTATGAAAGATTTTAACAAGGGGGACAGTGTACCTCTTTACTCTCCTTCCAGCTCACCATTAGACTATCATGAGATGGTATGAAGACATCTGCAGTTAAAAAAAAAAGAAAAAAAAAAAAGGTTTAAATACAAATACATATTGTGGAGTAATTTTCTTTAATTGTTTGAATAATTGTTTAATTGCTCACATGAAGTGAAATTCGACAAATAATTTGCAAGCTGCCTATTTCTGAAACTGTGCCTTCAGGTGAGCCATTCTGAAACTTGGTGAACTGTGATGTCACGATTGGGCTAATTTAAATAATACCGCCCCCTTCACCAACTTTATCCACCCATGACTTGGAGGTAGCATGGTGAAAGATCCGTCTTTTTCAAGCCACGGTCGGAATACGCTGCCTGAAACGCTACATCCAAGCCAAATGGTAAGCAGAGCTGCAATACATTTTCTTGGATGCACAGTTTAGCGTTAACTTCTGACGAGCAGCACAAACTCAGTCAATTTGTCGACATGGGAGTTGGGGAGTATTTCGCAATGTGCTTGCTTCATGCGCCGCCACGTGCACAGATCTGCACACTAACTGACAAGGGTAATGCTGGTGCTAAATAACTGAAAATGTCTGTTTTTATGGGGACTTGCATAAGCTTCAACTTGCTTTTTCGAGACTCGGGGCTCAATTAGTAGCCACCCTGCTGCCTCCTCAAAACAGGCGAATTTCAGAGGCTTTAAATAGGAGGTGAAAAGTGACGTATATTTCTTGATCATTGTGGTGTTTTGATGAAAGCAAAAACAAACTCTGACAGTAATAAGTTTCCTTAAATTAGTTCTTATGTTATAAATAAAGAGAAATGCTGATTATGAGAACTCAAACTCCCAGTACCATCAATATCAGTCACCACCAACATCTGTGGCTGGGAAAGTCCCTCCTGAAGGTTGTAGAAGTGGACGTTGCTGTCGAACGTGAGGAATCCCACCTTGGTGCGCGAGTCTCCAGGCAACCTGAGGAACAACACACCTGTTTTTAACCCCTGCTGTCGTTTTTTTAGGCAGAACTCCCCACAACCTTTTTTTGACGACTTTGTTACTCACTTATCCAGGTTCTCCATGAGAGACTCGCAGAAGTATTTCAGGTACCCGCTTTCCACGGCATTGTGGGAAACGTCCAGCATGAATAGGTAGACCGCCGGCTGAGGGGGCCGTAGCTGTCGATGCAAGTTTAGGATTAGCATTGCAGTGAAGTTTGCATAGTAATGTAAGAACATTAGGTACACCCGCACACAATCTTTAAGGACAGCCAATACAAGCGCAGTTTAAAAAATTAAATCTCATGGCACAGAGAGCCAATTATTAGAAGTTTGGTCTTTATTAGCGAAAGAGCTCTTTATTTTATGCACATTTTTACAGTTATCTTAATAATATTTTTACTCACAAGTACATTTAAATACATTTACATTTTGTAGAATTGCTATTTATTTTAGTTTTTGGAATTTAATTCACTGAAATAAGAATTTCTCCAATATTTGAATTACATCTCCAATATTTCATAATTATATTGATGTATACTTAATTATATTTACAATTATGGAATTTAATCATGTTACATATGACAATTATATTATTTATTTATTTTTTCTGAATGAAAACACCACCACTATGTTAGTGGCATTTTCCTGAGGGGAGAAAACAGGAAAGAATTTATTTGAGGTGTGGCATTTATTTATTGTGTGTTGTACTTTGGGGCACTGGCAGTTAATTGGTGCACAATATCTATTAAAGCAGCAGCCACTTGAGGAAATAAGAAACAATTTTTTGGTGTGCGTGTGATTTAGAACTGCACTGCATCATACTGAGTTTTCTTTTATTCACTGAGAAAATAAACAAGAAAATATAGCCTAATAGTGGGATTCAACAGTCAAAATTTGTGACCCCACTATTTTCCTTATGATCAACTTCAACACCCCAAAAACCTTATCCTGCCCTTCTGACATTGGCTCACCTTCATCTGGACAGAAGTAGTCTCAAAAGTGATGCCCCCAGAGCTCACAATACAGTGGCCACAATTAATTAAACAATTCTGCTGTGACAGTATCTATCAAACGTGAACTCATTTTGGATTGGCTCTCATTACAGTAGATTGTGCGCTCAATGAAATGAGGCAGCCATCTGGTGGACTAAAGCACTCAAAGAAAGCTAGAAGTCAAAGCAAGAAAGTGTTCCTCACCATGTAATCTGAGGAGGCGATGAACTCTACGGTGGCGTTTTGGACCTCCGGTCGCTTGTGAGGTTCGCCATATGACCTCGTTACTGGGTTGTACATGAACTCATCTGGTACTGAAATGGAAAAGAGAGAGTAAAAAGATCAACATATGACTAAAAGAAGCAGCGCAAAATAAAACAAAGTTGTACCATCGTTGACCCGATAGCAGAGGTTACACTTCCACCGTCGCTGGTCCAGGAAGGTAACAAAGGGGTTGATGTAGGTGCGGCAGTAGCGACAGCGAACTATGGTGTTGGATGTGATAACTGGCAGTTGCTGCAGAGAGACATTTATTAAGACACCAACGGATATTTGGTGAAACATTAGGTAAATCATCCAGTGCCAAAGACGAGTAAACTTGTCAATTAGAATTCAAATGTTCAGTGCCAAAGATGACTTTTTACGTCTACGTTTTTTTTTTCACGGGGAGGGGTGTGTGAAAGACTGATGCTGCTCGAAAGTGATTTTCAGGCTTTGAAACAATGTTAATGAGGCACAACCGCCAGTACATGGCAGCGATGCACTGTTTTACATTTAAGATCAACCTCCAGTTCGTTCCCACCCACACATTACAATGTATGAGGAGGAAATGGCGCCGCTTGCAGGCTGGAAGTCATACAAGTTGAATCATTTTATACATGAACAGCTAATGTATATTAATAGATTTCGCAGAGTATGTATTATGGTAGTTAGCAGAAGTATGTGTGTCATAAATGTGACAAACTACAACAGAGATCTTAGACGTGTGACGAGGACGCCGTTATCCATGTAAACAGCCACTGCACAATACGAAATGTCATGACTGACGTCACAACCGGTGACTTTGCGTCACTCACAGCATGTTATATCGGTAAACATTATTATTTTGCTATCAAAAGCCGGGGGGATTTGGGTTTGGTGATGTGGCAATTTGCCACATACAGACAGTGAATGTATGAACTGCTGAGTAAAAGTGTTTCTATTGTCTTTATGGGCACTCGATTTGTTTTCTCCCCTGACTCAAGGTTCTGCTCCCGCAAGTTGAACCGTAGCTCAACGCGCAGGCTGTGGCAATTGGTTGTTATAGAAATGGAAGCCGGGCTCATCATTGGCCCACGATATATGGGGTGGGGTTTATAGCCGCTCTCGAGCATTGTGCTATAATGCTAAATTTGCGGTATTACGGCAAAAACATTCAGAGACTTGTTAGTAAGATACTGTTTTGCTGCTGACAATGGTTTGAATTCCAAATTGTACAATTTACGGCGTTTTCGACAATGAAGGTTCTGTACGTGTTTCTTTAGCAGTAGCTTATCTACTTTAGAGCTCAGACCACACCTCTAAGTCTCTGAAGGGGTGAAGCAGGAGGCCAAGTGGCAGTCTGGCCTTGCTGAGCAGAGCCTGCGTTTGAGGGATGCTGGTCAGGGTACACCGGAACGTCCTGTTACAGGAGAGAAAAGGGAAGTTGATTTGCATCCTATTTTTTTTTTCCTCTACAGACTTTAGGAAGCGGTCAAAACCTTTTACATACTGAGGGCTGCAGTTGACCTTCTTTAGCTCTGAGCTCAGGTTGGGTTCAGGGGCCTGCAGGGGTCTTGAGGGGAGCAGGTTCCTCTCCTGCAGAAGGTTGACAGGCCTGAGGGCTTCCACCTCTAGCTCTGGGACCCCGCTAAGCCCCCCTAGTGCCGCAGAAAGCTGGGACAAGCTCGGGAAGGGCTGAACACAAACCAGATAGTGAGTATGGCAATTATTCTGCTGTATAATTGATGTACAGGTTAAATAATTCATTTGACTGAAGGCGGGAGGTGAACCTGTGGGTACTGCTGGTAGCCTGACGGTCCAAGCAGGTCTCGAGAAGCCTGCGAGTCCGTGAGTGGGGTTGGTCCTCCTCCATAGGCTGGCTGCATGGTGGGGTAACCATAGCTACCGTAGGGTGATGCTTGATTGGTCATATTGGCTGAAGGTGGCATGGAATCTACATGGGAGTTTGTTGGCCATAAAATGATTAACTATCTTGATACACACCGAATATGTACAGTACATTATATCGGTTGTTTTAGCAATGCTATTATGACCATATACAACCCCAATTCCAATGAAGTTGGGACGTTGTGTTAAACAAATGAAAACAGAGTACAATTACATTTTACAATTCACATGAATAAATATACAGTGACGGTTTGAGATACGATCCGTCGCTCGACCGATTTTTTGCTTTGACTTGCGAGTGCAGACCAGATGCGAGCACTGTTTGGTGGCAGTCAACTGAAAACACAAGGAGCGGCAGTTTGGCAAATAGTAAACAAATAATAATAAATAAATAAAAAGAGGCTTCAAGCTGCTTAATGCCACTCCCAGTTGAAGTTTATTGGGTAACTAAATATAAAACAGAAAATTACACTTTGTGCATTTAAAACAACCACATAGCTTAGCCTTTCAGTCCGCTAGGCATTATTAGGATTCCCACATAGTTTCTAGGCAGGACACGCCCTGCTCCAGTAGGACTGGCTCCAGGACAGGCGCCGCTGCAGTATGATTGACTGTTGTATCCCTGTAGAACACGCCCTACTGCTTCCAGACAGGAAAAGAAGTGTGTGACGTGTGGCGGCGGTAATGTTTCCCCACCAACTTTAACCCATCATGAACTGTCTTAAGACACAACCCTAGCCCTGAACCTAACCATAACAAACTTATTTGTTTTTATTTTGTACAACTGTGATACATGTGTGGGATTGTCATCTCGTTACATCTGCGTAGCCTCCCCTTCCCGCTACGCAGGAGCCAATCCAGTTGGTGGGCACACCGGTAGGAGTAGCATTCAATTGATACAGCTGACTTCTTTTCAATTCAATTTAATTATGTAATAACTGTAACTTTTTTATGAAGTACAATATTACGGCATGCTACCGGAATTTACATCCTCATTACAATACACATATGGAACCAATTAACAGCATTTCTGTGTGGAGTTTGCATATTCGCTCCGTGCCTGCGTGGGTTTTCTCCGGGCACTCCGGTTTCCTCCCACATCCCAAAAACATGCATGGTAGGTTAATTGACTACTCTAAATTGCCCGTAGGTGTGAATGTGAGTGCAAATGGTTGTTTTTTTTTTTATATGTGCCCTGCGATTGGCTGGCAACCAGTTCAGGGTGTACCCCGCCTCCTGCCCGATGATAGCTGAGATAGGCTCCAGCACGCCCGCGACCCTAGTGAGGAGAAGCGGCTCAGAAAATGGATGTATGGATGGATTATAATTCATTCAAATTTTCAATTGTATTTTTTATAATCATTTTACAGTGTAATATTAATGATTTAATACAAAATGTTAAATACAAACTAAAAGTTCAATAGAATGAATTCTCATTTTAATTGTATTATTCATAATTGATTCATTTACAATTAACCATTTATTAAATATACATATACGTGCTTTATAAATGTATATGTGAAATTGCTTAGTTTACTAATATGTATTAGTTTACAATAAATTAAATAACCAATTAAAATTAGCTACATTATGCAAAAAATATTACAGGACTATCGATAATGTAAAATTGTCATTGAGCCGGATTAAAAGACTCAGCGCGCCATAGTTTGTCGATTCGTGCTAGTATGTGTTCCAAGTATAATGTAGTTGAGCAATGTAATGTGTACTCTCTCAAAACCAAATGGAATGGAACACTAATGAAAGTAATGCAATATAATAAAACGTGAACACCCGCATTTGTCCCACTTTTTGACTGTGGAGATGACAACGTGAACAAAAATGTCAATAAAACAACCAAGCTAGTGGTGGTCATAAACTTTTGGACACTGCCGCATGACTCACAAGGGAATAAAGAGCATGTTAGTGACCCCGTACATACCTGGATAATTACCTTCTTCCAGGGAATCATAGCTGTTGGGCACCGGTGATGCACTGCCTGTGGTGGAAGATGACGTGTCGCCGCCTGAAAAAGCATCACGGTGACATGTCACAGAATCAAGGGGGTACGGATGAAATTAAACAAGGAAATGGGGGGGGGCAGGATGTTGTTACTTCTTATCCTGTCAGGCTGTTAGTATTACTATTATACTACTATAACTCCTGGTTGCAGATGTGTGCTTTGGAATCTACAACATAAAAGGAAGAACGAATGCTTGAAAAGAACAGATGGTTCTGTCCCACACCACACCCAAGTGGGATGCAAGAGAGAGTTAATCAGACCAAGACACTACTGGAATATCTGCTCTGGTACACTTAAAACACCAAGATGGCTCAATCGCTTTATAGGAACATGAACAATGAAGGTCAGTGGAATGAAGCGTGACAGAATGACAGCTACATGAGGTACACGTACAAATATTAAAACGCTAAATCGAAAGCAGACCTGCTTCCTCATCCTCTTCCTCCTCATCGTCATCCTCATCATCCTCCGAGCTAGATGATGAGGGGGCTGCGGTCGGACCAGAGGCCGAGATCGTGCCGCTATTAGCGACATAGCCAAACTGCGTGCCTGATGGAAACGGGAGGCGGGGGAAGAAAACGAGCAGAGGTTTTCAGCAATTTCTTCTTTGTTGTAAACATTTAACTTCAGGACATTACAGTTTGGTTTAAATGTATGTGTTGGTTTAAACAATGTATCATTTACCTTGATGGTGGCCTGGTGAGGAATGTACTGACGTTGTGGGAGTTCCCGAGGGTGGTCGTTCTCCGTTCGCAGTGCCGCCGTAGGAGGCCTGATGGTCGTAGTGTTGGTGGGCTGTGCTTGCAACTGTGATGGGAAAGCAGACAAGAGAAAATCTATCCATCCTTTTCCTGAATCACTTATCCTCACGAGGGTCATGGGTGTCCTGGCGCCAATCTCAGCTAACTCTGGGCGAGAGGCGGGGTACACCCTGAGCTGGTCGCCAGCCAATCGCAGGGCACATATAGACAAACAACCATTCACATTTACATTCATACCTATGGACAATTTAGAGTCTTCAGTTAACTTTCCCTGCATGTTTTTGAAATGTGACAGGAAACCAGAAACCCTACGCAGACACGGGGAGAACATGCAAGATATATTTGATCGATAGGTGAAAGGCTTGTCTTCAGCGGACCAAACACAGTCTCGAGGGTGGGCCTTATATTTTTCATGATTTCCGAGGCATAAAAACACAACGATATAATCCTTTATCGTGATAGTTTTTGGTATAGTCTTTTTTTTTTTAAATTATGACAGGCCTATTTGTGTGGTATTTTTAAAGCAGTGTATTCTTGTGATTTAAATGGTCAGACTCCATTTATTGACCAATTTATGCAGAAATGTAAGAAATTCCAAAACGAGTTCACATACTTTTGCCTCCCACTGTATGTGCCCTGCAATTTGATGGCGACCAGTCCAGGGTATACACCTCCTCTAGCCAAAAGTCAGATGGGATAAACTCCAGTTAATCTATGAAAAGCGCTATAAAAAATTGATTGCCGAATAAGCAAAATGCAGTACAATGGGTGTGTCGCAAGGCTCCATCCTGAGACCACTGTTTTTACATACTAAAATGTAGTTATATCCATAGGTGTGAATGGATGATTTTTTTCCTCTGGATCAAAAAAGTTTGAGAACCCCTGGGAAAAAAGTGCTTTTTAAAGTGGGACAAAGTAAGACTTACAAGTCGCTTCTACGTTTACCTTTCTTCTACTAAGGTAGGCTTAACTGTTACTATTCCAAAACATGTCACATTAGAAATAAGAACCAAAAGATCCAACAAGCACATACTTGTGCTTCCTTGACCATTGACGGCTGATGCCATCTGAGTAGAAGGGGCCACATTGTACCCAGGGTGCATTGCTGCTGTTGTTGTAGAGCCTGGCTGGAGGTTGCTGTACTGGATCGTTCTAGGCGTGGTGCCCATCTGGTTGGAGACGAGCGTGCCGTACTGGCTCGTCCCTGGTGCAGATGGGTAGGAAATGATGGGGTAGAGGGGGGCCCCGGGACCACTAGGTGGTGCCGGCAACAAGGTGGGCTGTTGCTGCTGGGACTGAGCTGGGGATGCGTGGTATGCCATCTGTCCATAATAAGCTCTTGGAGTGGCATAGGGTGGATGTTGCTGCTGGAATTGGGCGTAGTGGGCGCTTGGCGGAGGTGCTGAGGAAGGAACGGCAGCAGCGTGTTGCTGGGGAGGGGGCGCTGAGCTTGGGGGTGCTACCTGACAGTGATTCTGGTAGTAGTTATTCACATGGTGGCCACTGTTTGTGACGGGGGCTTTGCTGGACATGCCCATGCAGTGTGACGGGATGGTGGGGTCGTTCCGTTGCTGAGGTGGGGCCCCATAATAACCCATGGCGGGATACGTGGTGGTATATGTCTGAACTGGACCTGAGAAGTAAAAAGGAGAATCCTTTCAGCGTCAAATCTGGTGGTGCAAATACCTGCTTAAATTATCATTACTTGTAGCAGACATATTAGAAGCATTACAAAACTAATCATAGCAGCAGTTCTATTGAGAGGAGTGTCATGTTTCCCAACCTTTATTGAGCCACGACACATTTTTTAATCTCTCGGCACACCACCAAACTAAAATGTCACAAAAGGTATATACAGTGGGTACGGAAAGTATTCAGACCCCCTTAAATTTTTCACTCTTTGTTATATTGCAGCCATTTGCTAAAAACATTTCAGTTCATTTTTTCCCCTCATTAAATGTACACACAGCACCCCATATTGACAGAAAAAAATGGAATTATTGAAATTTTTGGAGTTTTATTAAAAAAAACTGAAATATCACACAGCCATAAGTATTCCGACCTTTTGCTGTGACACTCATTTAACTCACATGCTGTCAATTTCTTCTGATCATCCTTGAGCTGGTTCTACACCTTCATTGGAGTCCAGCTGTGTTTGATTATACTGAGGGCACTTGATTAGGAAAGCCACACACCTGTCTATATAAGACCTTACAGCTCACAGTGCATGTCAGAAAAAATGAGAATCAAGGTCAAAGGAACTGCCTGAAGAGCTCAGACATGTATAGTGGATTTATGAGGTAATTAGAGCCTTAAATAAGTCATAACAACATATGACAGTTATATTTTAACCAGTGCGGCCTTGCAGGTTGGTCATGTTCTGTTTTTGCTTCACAAGTGTCCTTGTCGAGAAAAAAAAAAAAAAAAGGGGGCTGAATGCAGTCTCAGGCATGGCCGCTGGTGTGAAAGTGAGCTCAATAAACTCATGAGCTTTTAGTGAACTTGAAGGCCCTCAAATGAAAGGAGGAGATGCATTTAAACTGACCAATAAGAGCAAAAATTCAAACATCAATAACAAACATTTTTGAATTTGGGCCAGACCCTACTTTGACCCAGGCATGCATGCACACTGCATAAGGTTCATGAAAGATCATCTTTCGACCAATTGAAGTGCTGGATTTCAAATAACATTTTAATTTTCAGAAGAGCTTAGGCCAGAAATGTTGAATTTCACAGGCACGCAGACACAAAATAATACTCATATCTGCACACAAATACTTAGGAAGTATTTTGGGGAAGTAAAACTTATAAGTAACGTAAAAAACACATTTTGTCAGAATGGTCCCGTTGAACCCGCCGCGCACACAAACATCCACCTCATATAACAATCCCAACTCGCCAACATATTTTTTTGTGGCATAAAATGTGTGAAATCGTAGCCGTACGTGAAGTCATCTGCTGGAGGGATGGGCAAGAAATGTTTACAACGGGAGTCAAAGAACCAAAATATTCCAATTTTGAGTCCTGCGTATGGTCAATTAACAGCTCGTACGTCTAAAAAAATTGCATCATGGTGCCATTTTGAAGTTATACATGTTAAAACTCTCCAGCGAACATTTCAGCCCTCTCGTCTTTGTTGTTAAATGCTTTGTCTTAGATGAAAGATGTCAAATTCAACAAAAAATCCATAATTTGTACAGATGATGCATGAGGATGGTAGTCCTGCACCTGCTCCATATGTAACCCTGCCTTTACATTGCACCCATATTGGGCCAATATAGAAACATGACTGACTTGTTAACCAAAGCTAATCGAGCCAAATAAAAAGTCAAAGCATAGGCTAAAAATCTCTGTTTGGTCTTAGATGCAAACAAGAGCGATAAGAAGATCTTGGCTCAACAGCTTGGTGTACTGCTAATACTGAGATGACAGCATTGTATGTGAAACACTTTACTATACACTCCTGGTTATAACAGTATCCAATTGAGGCAAATGAATTAGAAATTGTGAAATAAAGCTGCGCAATGTGTTGCATAGTTAACAGCTGGCTCGCGAGAGGTCTCATCTACGCTAGGCGAATGTTAGCATCCTCCTTTTGAGTTCTTAGCGTCACGTTGGTGCACGTAGGAGTCTTGTATTATCGAAAACGACAACTTATTACAAATGTTACCCACTGTCGTTGTGGTTCTTATTTCCACAGCACGTTTGTGATTACAATCAGGTTGGAAGCGACAGGCACTCAACTATCCCATTAGCATTAGCATGCTAAACCTCAGGAAGCTTGCTAATCGCATCATCCGGGCCGATTTACCATTCTGTCGGGGGGCAGCAGCTCCACCGTTCGGCGCAGGGGTTTGACCGTAGCCGTTCACCGGCGCCGACATCACTCCGGCGGCCTCCCGTCCTCACAGATACGCTGCTGGGTAGTAATAATATATTTTTAAAAATAAAATAAAATAAAATAAATCACAAGAGTCTCATCTGGCGCCGAGCTGTTTGTATATGTCCCGCTGGAGGAGAGGCCGCAGATGGTAAGAGGAGACCCGGGCAGCCCCTGGTCGGAGCTGGGTCAGCGGCCGAGTTGAGTGAGGATTCCGGGGGCAGGATGTTGAAGAGCCTTCACCTTCAGCCGCCGGTCCTTTCGGTGCGTTCCATGGGAATCGGAATTTAAAGTTCCTCTTGGGGAAGAAGCCACTCGAACGCCCTCTGAATTTGCAAATCCGACTGCGAACGCAACATCAATTTCCAAGATATCAACCCTCACCTGTTAAAAGTGAGCGGAAGTTATATTGAGTAACAACGTTTTTTGTGTGTGAGGCTTTGACAAATGAGTCAACATTTATACTACTGGGACACTCTTTACTCATGTCACGGCCCCTGTCAAAAAGCAAGCGAAAAAAAATGACAATTTAACAGTTTTATTAACTTAACATTTGTCAAAACACTCACATATGTAGTACTGGTCAACATGTGTATGTGTGCTTTTCTTTCTGTCTTTCTTTTTTTAATTGAGGAGAACGTCAGTAAAAATTACAAGTGCTATATTATAATCTTACCGACGCCGTGGAAATAGACTTCATGTTCTCATATGGGAGACCTTTTAGGAAGTAAGAATCAATACAAATGTGTGCTGTAGCTTCAGATTATATGATCAAAGTTGTCTGCATTTTGACCAATGGGTCTGAACAGAAGTGAAGTCACATCATTTGAACCACGGTAGTCCGGTTTAAGGGTTGCTATACTGCCATCTACCGCTGACTAACATGCATTACAATCCCTTTCTCCCCTCACCTTTTTAATTTCTCTAAATTCCATGCCAAAATAGTCATGTACAAATTAAAAGAATAGTAAAAACACAGGCTATCAAGCAGTGTGTTGTAAAGAAATTTTATGTATGATGCTAAAGCATAGGGGTGAAATAACATAAATGATATAAGGATATAATGTCCCGCAAGATCTACTCTTTTTTTATACATGGCTACTAATATGCATGAATTTTATTCATACTTAGTTATTGTATAGTATGTTAATGTTTCATAAAGAAGTTTCATGTACAGTAATTAATTATAATGCTCATTAAATTTCAGGAAAAACGTGAACATCTGCTGGTCAATCTCAGCAGTGATTTGAAAAAGTTTAGGGTACTCTACTACTACTACTACTACTACTACTACTACTGGACCATAACACATTTTCCCACATGTGTTTGGGAGATTTTGTTATGGTCCATTGAAACCAAGGTTGAAAACCTTTTGGCCATAAGTCCCAAAAATATGTTTGGCACAAAAGCAGCACTTCTAATCTCCAAAAGAACAGCATACCTACAGTGAAACATGTTGGTGGCAGCATCATGCTATGGACTGTTTTTCTTCAGCTGGAAATTGAGGCTTCATCAAGGTGCAAGGAATTATGAACGGTTACAAATGGTAGTTAAAACCCTCCAGGCTCCTGCAAGAAAGCAAGAACAAATGTCAGGAAAAGCCTACTAGAACATCCATCCATCCATTTTCTACCGCTTATCTGAGGTCGGGTCGCGGTGGCAGTAGCTTTAGCAGGGATGCCAAGACTTCCCTCTCCCCAGCCACTTCATCCAGCTCTTCTGGGGGGATCCCGAGGCGTTCCCAGGCCAGCCGAAAGACGGTCTCTCCAGCGTGTCCTTGATCGTCCCCGGGGTCTCCTGCCGGACATGCCCGGAACACCTCACCGTCAATGTGGAGGAGCAGCGGCTCTACTCTGAGCCCCTCCCGGATGACCGAGCTTCTCACCCTATCTCTAAGGGAGAGCCCGGACACCCTGCGGAGGAAACTCATTTCGGTCGCTTGTATCCGGGATCTTGTTCTTTCGGTCACGACCCACAGCTCGTGAGCATCGGTGAGGGTAGGAACGTAAATCGACCAGTAAATCGAGAGCTTCGCCTTTCGGCTTAGCTCCTTCTTCACCACAACGGACCGATACAAAGTCTGCATCACTGCAGACGCTGCACCGATCCGCCTGTCGATCTCCCGTTCCATTCTTCTCTCACTCGTGAACAAGACCCCAAGATACTTGAACTCCTCCACTTGGGGCAGGATCTAACCTAAGGCGGCTTTTTTCGAACATGTTGCAGCTAAATGCTCCATAATTGACATATAAAAACAAAGAAAGCTGCATGTCATATAAAAAAAACCAAAAAAAAAAACCCTGCAACGCATGGCAGCTCAGGGACCCGCTGCAGGAGTATAAAGGGCATCGTAGTTAACGGCCCTCTCCGCGTGGGGCTTGCGCATGACCTCATCTTATTCAAACACTTTCACGTGTGTGTGAATTATTGCCAAGTAAGTCCTATACAATGTGCTGAAATTCTTTTAGTCCCCGCAGTGCACACATCCCCGCGCCAAGGCCATTGTAAATGTTTAAGACAATCAACAGTGCAGCCTGGCAGTGCATCATCTACCACAAGGCTGCGCTGCTTGAGGCTATCATAAAAGTAAAAAAAAAAAATCGCCTTTACAGTGCAGGAAGAGTGAGGAAAAAGGGGGCGACATGTAAGGTTAGTGTGTAAAACGCAGTGAGCTCATGAACGTAACATTAATGTTAAGTGCTTGTAAAATGTCTCTTTACTCTGCATTACCTCAAAACCAGGGGCCAATGAGAAATGCGGTAAATAACCGTGCTGTTATTTCGAAGGTTTTTAATGATACAGTCCAGAACGCGGTAACCTGAGAGGAACACCGCACCTCCCGCCGATCAATCACAAACACGATAACGACTCGGTGTTCACAATTTAGCCCACATGCAGACTGGCATGCAAATACTTGAACTTCGCGCATATTTCTGGTTCGACATTTTGAAGTGAGTTCAGTAGCTTCATTTTGACAAAAGTAGGCCGTAGTTTACGTAACACGGCCCCTACAACAAATTTCTCCGCCCGTAACTTGGCAGCTCAGCGGGTTGAAGATTTGTCACTTTGAAGCCATGGCAGGTCTACAATCTCTGAAACACAATGTCAAAACGCAAAGGTCAGCAGAGCTGCAATGAGTTTTATTGGATGCGCAGATTAGCGTTAGTTAAAAATGTTAGCTCTTGATAGACAACACATACTTGATTGCTTGGAGTTGTCAAAGCGTCGGGGGTCGACTTGTGTTTGGTGACGTGCCCGCTGCATTGCGCCGCATGTATGGATCGGCACAATGGGGGTGGGGTGGCTGAGGGGGGGATAATACAAATTTACATAATTATGAGTTGGTATCCCGTTGTATTTCTGTCTGATCTATGTGCTTGTACAGCTGCCTCCATTACCCTTTTTTATGTCCGCAGTCTGGGGACGGAATACCTGTCGTTAATTTAATGGCCTCCTTGGCCACTTTAAACTGTGTGTGTGTGTGTGTCTGTGTGTGTGTGTGTGTGTGTGTGTGTGTGTGTGTGTACGGGGGGTTGAACTACCTGGCATCCAGCTGTGAAGTTCCTCTGGTCACCCAGCTATTGCTTCTGTCCAACGTCACAGAACTAACGTTTTTGTTAGTTTTCCGACTAAATACTCCTTAATTTAGTGGGCAATAAATATTTGGCTACTGCAATTAGAAAGGTAACAATTACAGTATCACAAAAAATAGGAGTTATTGCGACTTTAGAAGTAGTAGGATTGCCTAAATACCAGCGGCATAGTAGAACAAAGAGCTGTGGAGAGGGAAGTTGGAGGTAAATAGAGGTGTACATGATGAGAGAAGACTTTTCAAAAAAGTCATAAATCAAAAGAAACCTTTAAAGAGATTTTAAAGGTTTTTTTTTTTTTTTTCCAATTTTAAAATCAGGTGTCTTAAAACATGTTTGTGTCTTGCTTTTGTCAAACCCTTGGGGTTTGTGGATGTTTCTGCACGATATTATCATTATGATCATGTCATAGGCAGAGAAACGCAGTTATTATGTATATTAGCCCCACCGTTACATAAAAGTGGCACAGAATGTCTTCCTCTCGGACATATTTTTAGAACGAGGGAGATTTACTTGGTTTAGTTTCAAACTTGACGGGTGGGCAGGAACTCCACAGACCTAACTGTTTGTATACAAGCTGTTAAAAAAGTTCATCCAGCCATCCATCCATCAACTCCTGTTGGCTTCATAGGACCTCCTCTGTATCTCTATCTGCATTTGCATTAACACACTATGCTGATGACATTTTGCACGCAGGCCAAAAACATATAAAGGAATAATAACAAAAGGGAAAAACAGCAGTTTGGAAAAATAATTTCTGCTTCGATGGGAAGGCCATTAGTCATCCAGACATCAGTGAATGTTAAATCTTTCCCTGGAGAGGCGGGTGGAAGCGGCATCACTCCTAGAAACATTTTCCTCCACAAATGTTATGACAACCATGTCATTTTTCAGCTTGTTTTTAATACCACAAAGTCTTAAATATTTTTTTCTTGGGGAGGGAGGGGGGTCTGTCTGTGTAGCTTTTACCATTCCTCTGCTTTTGTCTCCGATAACTTTCCCTTCCATAAATACCTGCTATTCCTCCCGTTGTCCATTTACACTCCCCACAAACATTAGCAACACCCTCAGACAGTTCAGATGAGGCATTTTTGGAATAGCGTTAAACAAATTTGCTGGTAATTTGAAATCTATCTCAAGTTAGGTTTAAAACAAAATAAAAAGGATTGTGACAGAGAAATGATGGCAGGAACAATCCGTGTAGCTTCTTGGAACATAACACAACGCAACACTGTGGAACGATCACTCTTTATGTCTACACACTTTCATTCATCTGAGAGACTTGTTTTCGTGCCTTGGTAGGTGCTGCCGTTTTTGTAAGCAACAGAGTTCAAAAGTCCATATGAATTGCGTCTATGAATTGAGATAATTACAGTTGCTGTTTTTTTCCTCCTGATGGCAAAAGGAGGAGTTTATTTGTCTTTAAAGAAATGTATGCTTTGTTCCATCCATCCATCCATTTTCTGTCCCGCTTATTCTCACAAGGGTCGTGGCCGTGCTGGAGCCTATCCCAGCTATCTTCGGGCGAGAGGCGGGGTACACCCTGAACTGGTCACCAGCCAATCGCAGCGCACATATAAACAAACAACCATTCGCACTCACATTCACACCTACGGGTAATTTCGAGTCTTCAACCAACATACCACATATGTTTTTGGGATGTGGGAGAAAACCCACGCAGGCACGGAGCGGGGCCGGAATGTGGTAATAATGCTTACTTTGAATTGACTTGTATTAATTTGACAAGTTGATCTGTTTATTTTAGTACAGAATTGTACTGCCTCATACTGAGTACACTTCGCTTATCTGATTGAGCACGGTACTCAAATCCATCTATCAATTTTCAAGTGTTTATCATCCTTGCGATTGTGGCTCACCTAATTTTGACTACATTCTAGTATGTAAAAAAGGTGGTCTGAGAATTGGGCCTTGTGGCACACCCAAATTACTGTATGTTTTATCCACCTATCCATTTTCTGCAGTCCTTGTCACGGGTGAACTAGAGCTCATCCCAGCCTACTTTGGATGAGAGGTGAGATTGGGACCCAGAATCTCAGAGCTGTGAGGCCAATGTGCTAACCACGAGGCCCACCATACTGCCTGGGACACAAATCACAAGATGGAAAAAGAGATGCGTGGGATGAGGAATTAGGGGGAATGAAAGTCAATAAACGGATGTAATATGCTGGCTGCATGAAGATGAAGCTCAATTAGTAAGCACTTACACAAGCAGAAAAATACAAAGGATAAGTTATGAAGGGGAAGAAAAGCGGAAACAACGCTATTCTGCCCCTGTGCCATTTCTCTCGGAAATCCGAACACTCGACTGGGAGCACTCCGTGTGATTGGTGTAACGTTAGCCCAAGCGACCTCCCCGAGCACTTAACAGGGGAAATGACCACCACACTCTGGTTAATTTGCGCCAGTTAGCCGTCATGGCAACCACTGATGTCGTCGTATCGGGTGTTCTTTAATCAGGCTGTGGGCATGCTCTCAGGTAATGCCGGGAAACATGAGGAGGTGTGCGCATGCATGCGGTGTATTGGAAATTACCGTTGGCATTCTTATGATTTATTCTAACATAACCTCACTGAAGCAGAGTGAAAAAGCAGGATTCTGCAGTACATGTAATAATTCACAATAATTAAGTAGAATTTTGTAGAAAAGGTAATGTAATCAGTAGTACATTTCTATATTTTTGTGTGTACTTAAAATATGCTGTCCTAACTGCTTACCGTAATTTCTCATCCATAATGCGTGCCCATGTATAATGCGGACCCCAAAAGTTGACCCTTCTACCTATGTATAATGCCTTTTTTACAATGCATAATTTTGCTTCCACCCATATGATCAAAACATGAAGTATTATCGGTATTTTGATATTTTTTTTTCAAATAATTATTCTAAAGTTAAGCACGTTATATAAACACATTTTTTTTATTTACTTGCTCTTATTTTGAAATTCACAGCCCTACATTTATTTAGTAAATGAGAAAGGACACAGTTGTGCTCATATGTTTGATTACCCAGGCAGAATTTGTAAGATGTGTGCAATTCTTTTAAGAAAACATGAAGGACCAGGTGAAAGACATTTAATTTTAAAGAAATTAATGATGGTTGTTGTTCAGTCATCATTCATATTTAAAAAAAACAAAACAAAACAATATTTCACAAATTCATCCTGGGTATGTAAACTTATGAGCAGAATTGTACATATATGCAGTCATATGTACCCCTGACATATTGGAATGAAAGTGTGGTCTACAGCTTTTTCATAACATCGAGGTGGCATACTAGAATGAAAATGTACAACTTTTTCATAACCTCTAGGGGGCGGTGGCATAGTGGAATGAAAGTGTACAGCTTTTTCATAACCTCTAGATGGCGGCATACATTTATAAAATGTGAAAGTCTTGTTCATTTTCTCCTACACTTATGTATAATGCGCACTATTGACTTTTGACCATTTTTGGTTTATTTTGCATTATACACGAGAAATTACGGTAATTGTGTCCACCGTGTTTGTCGAGTGTGTTGTTCTTTTCCACATAATTTGGTTTTCCAGTTATGAATGTGAAATAGTTTTCCACTATATGTAAAATTTCCCACAGAAATACATAGATTTTTTTTCTCGTGTCCACCTTTGAACGGAAATGTTTTTATAGGCTTCTGATTTCAAAACTGGTTATTCATCAATGTGTTGTGTATACTGTATGTAATTACAGTAAATGAGGTAATCTTTCATTTATATGGGTTCACAGTCATAGCGGCGCTGCGTGGGAAGTCATAACTACGATGTGACAAAATGAGTTTGACTCCCCTGCTTTAGGGGGTGCGGTGAGCTGGGTGGAGTGACCAAGGAAGCGCACCTGGGAGCAATTGGTAAACAGCTCCCAGTCTTAAGCGCAGCATGCACACTACAATGATGTCAGACCTTTCCTCTTGTTATTTTGTTTTTAGCCATTTGTATCCTGTCTCGTCCCAGCAATATTGTGTCAAGTTTACTCTTAGTTTTTGTGGTCCCTTTTCCTATGAGTTTTGGTGTCTTTCTGGCGACTATCCTTGCTCCCTTTTCCCATCACCGTAAGCCCTGTTTTTCTGGTCTTTGCTTTTTGTTTGGGTGCTTTTGTTTGCTTTTGCCTTGCACCACAGTTTTTTCCTAAGTGTTTGGTAGCACCTTTTGCTCCCCAGTTTTAAATCTTTTTGTATTTAACCGTTTTATTTGTTACTTTAGTTTATTAATATTATTTATTTTAATAAACACTTGAATTATACATGCTCTGGTCCACAAAGGGAAAACAAACAAAAACAAGGTCCGGAGATGTTTCATGATGACACAAAGCAAATTGCCTTTTGCAAGACAAAACGCCACACATGAAATACTCACAAATTGTCAGTCTAATTGGCCAAATAAGCTTCCCATTTGTTCCACTGTTTTTCACCCAAATGTTTTTGGAAGCATATGGAGTAAGTCATTTGCTACAGACCATGTAGATTTGTTTAACAATGTTGATTAAAAATGCTAACAGTGGGTCAGTTTCTCTGGAGCCAAGGTTTTTAGAAGATAAATGTTGTTTTTGCATAGTCCTTCTGGATAATTTCCAAGATAAAGGGTTGTGAATGATCCAAAGATATTGAAACACAAAACATTTGAAACAATGTTTGATGCTTCCCAGTGTGTTTAGTTTCTGAATTATACAAGCTTTTGCGCACTGCATTACAATTTTGTTTCACTCTACCAAGGGTGTCCATCTTGTTTTCATTGTTAGCTGCAACATATTTATAACTGGCAGTGAACTCAACTCACTTCACAACAAGCAGTAGTTTAGCAGCGAGTGAACAATTTATTAAAAACAAAACAAACAAAAAAAAACAAACCCCAAAAGTCTTAAATCTGGTTAGTCACTCCCAGTTGAGGTTTACTGTTAAGCTAAACATAAAACGAAGAGTTTAATACTTGCACATATTGGGAAACGCCATAGATGAGCTAATGAATAGCATCTTTGTGGCAGTCTTATAAAGTTTAAAGCAATGTATATTTGAACACAAACTGTGCAGCATCACATGAAGACAGGCAATATAACAATACTCACAGGCATACATTCTTTAGCCTTTGCAGTAGTTGTGAAACTTATTAATTTGTCTTCATTTTAATGTGTAAAGATAATTTGAGATGCAAGTGTTTTTGTGTTACGAGCATGTTCACGGAACAAATTAAACTCCTATCTCAAGGCACCGCTGTACATGTATAATTGGTCAGGGTTTAACTCTACGACAAAATAAATCACAGTTTGGTACATGGTTTTAAGTTTGTGGTTCAGTTCACATCGGGTACAGTAAGGGAACAAAATGAAAAACCACTTATGTTTTGTACAAACAAGTAAAGATTTAATGACAAACTGAAATATCAACAGCTCTTTTCTTATTGAAACAATAGTTTGTCTTCTTTTTAGGAAGCAGACAATTGAAGCTGTAACAGTATGAATTATGCATTAAAAACTAGGAGAGATGCTGTTTATTAAGTTGTGTTTGTACTGCCCTATTTTTTTATATGTGTCTAGTCATCATGTCTTCTCGCCAGAAGCTGAGGTGCATTGTATTTGTTTACGAACTGGGTGTGTAACCGCACCCATCATACTGTATTACATAATTGCCCATGCATTTGATTATCATTTTTCTGACTAATTTTGAACAGAAAGAAAAATACTTTCTCAGGCCACATAAAATGACACGGAGGGACGGATCTGGCCCTTGGGTCACGAGCTTGACACCAGTGCACTTTCCGTCAGTTTGACACTTGTGCGCTTTACGTCAGCTTGCTTAAATCTTTTAGTGTTAATCACTAGCGCAAATGTGTCAGATTTGACAAATGTTATTAACTTTTCCTTTGCACTCAATTGAAGGCGAATCGAGATGCGCCAAAAGTTCCCTCTCGCCCAAAAAGTGTCCGATGGAGATCATAAAAATGCTGTCGCCGCCACTGCCATGGTTCCAAATGAAAACCTCTTGGTGTGGCTTTCTGCTCTTGTCAGAGGCTCACTGCTGGCTCTTGCGAGCTGTCATTATTTTTCAAAAACACATTCGCATGCCACAGGAAGCAACCGCTTTATGGGGAAACATGGTCTCAATTTTGAAAACCCAAATGATACAAGTACCGTGGCACCACTATGGTTCAGTATGTGTGGCCAACTTGAAAACCATTGTTCTGACGCAGTAAAAGCTACCCATGTGGTTTGTACCTGGATGCATGCCGGCGAAAAATCCCCGTCCCCGCAATGGACGTCTGGCTCGGGGAAAGAATGAGTAATGCTCTCACTTCTCTTAGCATTGTTATGATATTAAGACGTACATGTTTACCTCAGCAAATAATCGCACAATCGCCGCTAATTTGACAGCTCGGCTTAATGGGTGTACGCTGGGCTTCGCCTCATGTTGGAGAGAGTGACAGAAAATGGGGAGAAGAGAAGCTGGAAGGTAGCCTGTTTCTGAACCGTGGAACACTTTGGACCTGACTCGTCTGGATCAATGATATTTTTTTCCTCGGAAAGGCTATCCCAACACGACCAAACCGCACATTTACGGGTCGATTAGTGCCTCACTTGTTGCTTGAAGCTTGGAACCAGATGTTGGATTCAGGCAATGGCAAAAACTAATACATTTTAGGAAGTATGTAATTGAGAAAAAGTTTTACATTCGTACTTTTTTTGCTTCGTAGGAATGAGTAAAACCGAACGATTCATACTGTACATAGACCAGATACTAGGAAAATATCACACTTGGGCGATCTTTTATCTATTTTTGTGTCTGGGCTGACTATTTGTCATTCGCTGTGTAAATAATTTGGTTCGTCTCTGTTTTATATCAAGAGGAACCACCCAATTGCAACCCTGTTAACCCGGTCTAGTCTCCACTCTGCTCTATTAATGGTGAGTCACATTAAGTATACCTTGGCCAAATCCCAATTGTCTGGATTTAAGTGGGCCATCATGGACTCGGAACCACCCTCATTCAAAAAAAACCTCCTGCTTAGAATGACCACTTTCAAAAGCGACATGAGAATGCTAACGGTTTGGTTGTATCTCGGCCCAGAGTCAGTACCCAACGGTACTGTTAGAAGCTTGCTAGGAAGTTATTAAGACGCGTTACAATTAAGCCCTTTAGTGTGGTATGGTTGGGCTCAAACCAAGCAACACAAATGGCAAATTCGTCAGAGCGCTGTGTCTAGCTACACGCTAGGCAAGTGAACCGTACTGTACCACTGCAACTGGTGGTCTTGCTTTAGGGTGCCGAAAAGTGGGACGGTTATGGTCGGATATTTTGGGACCTATTTACGATGGAAACAATGGCACACTGAATCCAACTGTACACTGCTTTCACCACACTTTCACCAGGGTTTCTCCCCTTAGCTTGCATTCCAAACTGACAATCCTGACTGGCATGTCACGAGTTGAACACGCGAGTACAGTATGCTGCCATGTTGATTGAACACTTGTAAGGAATGTAGAAATGGGACGGGACGATTCTCTATTTCGAGTCTCTGACGCTGTAGTGGTTCACTCGCGTAACTTCCGTGCCGGCAGATTGGGTTCAGATCCCACTTAGTGACAGTGGGAATGTGAGTATGAATTGTTGTCCCTCTCGAGATGTACGCTGTGATTGACTGGCGACCAGTCCAGGGTGTCGTTTACCATTTTGGCAATAGTCAGCTGGGTTAGGTTCCAGCTCAGTGCAATCCTGAACAGGATAACCGGTATTGAACGAAGCTAAACGTGCTCACATTATGAACTTAAGATACTTGCATTGTGTTGTCATCCATGAAGGCTGAAAACAGTAACCTATGGCAAGTGGATTCAACATTTGATTTCAAAGGTATTTTTTTATTTTTTATTTATTTTTCGTAAATACATTTTCATTCAAGATATCTGTAACAGAATTATGACTCGTCAAAACAACAGATAGGGATGTCTGTAAGTCAGTCTTGCATAGTCAAAAAGAATATTTCAGATATCCACAACTATGGGTACATTTCGCCTCGGACAAGTGACGTCACTTTTGCCATTCATGTGTGGGGTTTCTCATTACAGATGCTGTATCTACAGTTCACCTGCAGATATCCTCCAGTGAATTACGAATATCTGCAACTGAATTGTAGAGTTCTGTAACTCCAGTTGGAGATATACAACCCCATTTTGACTAAGCTGTAATTTGAATTATGACACCTCGTTCGGTTATAATTGAATTTAAAATATCTGAAAAAGGGACATGTAGATATCTTGAATGGAACTGAAATTATGACTAGTCAGAATCAAATGTTAGATATCTTTAAATGGGGTTACAGATATCTATAATTCCGTTGCAGATATCCGTAATTCACATATTAGTTGATATCTGCATTTGCGCGTTGAAACGTAGTTGCGGATATCTGAAATGTTCTTTTTGACTTGGCAAGACTAAATTACAGGTATTCACAAAACATTTCCGGTCTAGCTGTGAAATGTTAAGAGGGCTTGCCATAGTAACCACCCTATTAAGATAAAATACGGAGTAAAACACATAGGTATCTCTTTTCAAATGTAGGGAGTAAAAGTAAAAAGCCATCAGAAAAATAAATTCTTAAGTAAATTACAGATTCCTGAAAAATCTACTTAATTCCAGTAACAAAGTAGGCCTACTACCCACCACTGAGAAAATGTATGGATGGAATTCTGTATTTCAGTTCTCTGGCTATAAAAAAAAGTAAAAGTATAGTCACAATTCACCATGGGGAATCCTGAGGCTCCAGTGATCCTGTTCTGCCCTTACAACCCGTCATGAACTTTTGGGGCTATGTAGATTCCACGGCATTCCAGATATATACTTTACATTAAATATAGATCTGCCCCACAAGGCAAAGAAAACTGTGGGCATTCCATCACCGCCCACAGGATTCTTGACATATCACAGTTTTTAATACAGGCCAGATATGAGAACCGCTGCACATGTATTTCACTGGGTACGATCAAGCTGACACATCCCACTTACTGATATATCGCCGATGATGAATGAATGTGCCTGACTTTATTTTTAAGAACAGAATTGTGGGAAATGCTCGACGTCCACGGATGACGCGAGTACGTCGCCTGACCCACGCCGCATCTGGTGCCGACACGTTTAGATTGATGACAATGTGACCGCATCCTTGATTACGCGCGCAACAAACCGGCATCCTAAAATTGCTCGGTGTAAGTAACCCAGGTCGCTTTACACCACAGCGGAGCTTGTGAGACTGAAAGGGACATGGTTCATCTTGGCGGGGAACAAAGTCAAAACATTTCGCCCGTTGCACTATACAGTATATGGATTTAAATTGAGGATTACACGGAGATAGTCTGTGGAAATTTTAAATTAAAAGGGACAGAGGCCAAGAGTGGGTGATGGTTACAAATTGCTTAAGTTACACAAGGGGATCGCAGTGAGGCATCATGTGATGACCACAGTACGCCAACAAGGCTTATCAGTATTAATGCATTGTATCATATTTGCGTAGTTAAGCGACTCCTCAGTCCAGCTGGCATCTTCCTCCCTCCTGACTACTTCATTGTGTCTGCTGTTCGGCACAATGAGAACATGAGAGCTTTGATGCAGAGCAACACTGCGATCAACTAACTGCTCGGCATCTGCCAAACATTTGAGCAGCGTCTCAAATTCACTCAGGCATAAAGGCTCCCACTCGCAAAGAGTGGAGATGTAACTACTTTCTGGAGAAATTGACCCTTATTTTTTTTTTTTTTTTTTTTTTCTGTAAAAAAATTCCCCTCGAAGTCCACAAGAAAACCAAAATATGTTTTTAAAAAGTGGCTTTCTTCAGTGCAGACACAGTCGCTCCAGTTTTTCTTTCTTTTTATTTTTAAACTGTTTAAATGTCTTTGGGAACAAAATAGAAACCCCACAGCGTTGAGTCAAGATTTACTGAGTGAGAAACTGTCCCGCTGTATTTACTTAATTCATAATTTGGAGTTTAAGCACGCAAAAATATGAAAATCAATTGAACTCTGCATGACAAGGGGCAAGCTAAACTGCCACCCACACTCACTTTGGCACACTTTTCTAACATCGTTAAGTCAAAGTCAGATCCCATCCATCATTAACATGGTGTTTTCTTCCCTTGCACACTTCATTGCTACCACTAATAGCTCCATGACACTCTAATAAAGAATACATAACTGAACACAACACACAAACCCTCAAAGTCTCACTCACAAAGCATATATATTGTAACAATAATTGGATTGAGTGGTGATACAAAAAAAAAGGGAGCTAAGCAGGGTCATGTAACTACCGATGAAGACTCAGCAAGCTAAAGGAAATACAGTATTTCCTCAAATAGTAGATGTAATAGATGCGTTATTTTGCTGTAATCAGAGTGTCTTATCCACTTAATAAAAATGTGCGCCTTACTCCAAATAGAAGCTTCTGTTTTTCCAGGAAGAAAAAGTAAACTGTAATTACCTCAGTTCATAGATGCTGTCCTTCACACGCGGACATTAAAGCTTTAACTGCTGATTTAACAATTGAGCTTTGTTAAAACGGTTCGAATCTCGGCTGCTGCCTTCTTGTACTTGTGTAACCTTTCTCTGGCTACACTGGCTTTCTCCCACATTCCCAAAACATATTTGGTTGGTTCATCGAAAACTCAAATTGTCCATAGGGGTGAAAGTGAGTGAATGGTTTTGTTTATATTTGCTCTGCAATTTGCCCTTTTTTTCCCCCGTGCACTTTCTGTAACGCTCTAAAATGTGACATGGCACTAAAGCAATGGCTAATAGGAAAGAAGTAATTGGTGTCAAGGAAGTATGTTGAAGTGATGCATCTCGACTGAGAGACTGCTGGTTTTGTATGTTGGGTAGGAGCCAAGTTTAGACTGGGTTGTTAGTGGAAGTTACGGAGAAATTTCACCGCATGCACATGCACATTTCTGGTGCATAAAAAAATAAATCTGCAAGCCCTGTACCTCATTCATGTATATTGTAATTTTTCATCCATTTATAATTGAATTCATTTTCCTACATTTGTAACTATCTATCCATCCATTCATCCTCTTCTGCTTATCTGAGGTCGGGTCGCAGGGACGCCCAGACTTCCCTCTCCCTAGCCACCTTTTCTAGCTCTTTCGGGGGGTCCTGAGACGTAGGCTCTCCAGTGTGTCCTTGGTCATCCCCGGAGCCTCCTCCCGTTGGACCGTGTCCGGAACACCTCACCGTGGAGGCGTCCATGGGGCATCCTAACCAGACGAACAAGCCACCTCATCTGGCTCCTTTCAATGCGGAGGAGAAGCGGCTCGACTCTGAGCCCCTCCCGGACGACTGAGCTTCTCATCCTATAATCTGTAAGTCATTTATTTTTAAGAGCAAAGTTCTAATATGAGTTTGATGATATGACAAGATGAAATGTAATGATATTAAAGTGTTTTGGGATTGGCAATTATAAAGATTTTTGGGGTGTGAATTACTCACATTTTTTTGGGGAGGGGGGGTTATTCGCAGAAGGTTTCATTTCCTATCCCCCAGAAATACATAATAATAATTATTAAAATAAGAATAAAATGCAAACATAGGCCTAGAGTGCAAACAATGTTTAATAATTCACGTTGGGCAAGCCACAACATGCTCATTAATTCCAAAACAAATAAATATTCCAGATCAAACGAATAAAGAAAAAGTCCAGATTTTATTTGTGTCAGGTTGGTCTTATATATTCCACTAGATGTCACTGATTCCCATTTACAAGGCCTTGTTGTGTTCAAACCTCAAGCAATACACCCCACCAGCTCAACAATTAGTTTTTCATTTTTCATATTTATTAAAACTGACACTGGAAATAATAGACTTTGACTATTATGTAATCAAACACCGACTCTGATTGACACAGGCCCTGTTTCAAGTGGCGTACCCAAGTCATGGTTTGGACGCTCTTTGCCCAATTCATGTGCTATGTAGGGCACTGGCAGAGCTTATCTCTCTTATTTATCCTGCACTGATCCACTGTAGCTTTGCCTGGAAGCTGTAGCCTAGGCAGGAATTCAGAGTTGTGACAAGGTTTATGTTGGCTCAACCGCCTGAAACTGGAGCCGAGCCCTGCAATGCAGTCAAATAAATCACGTAAAGAGCGGAACGGCGTGTAGAAACACAAACAAATAGCTTTGTGCAAAACAGTCTTTCCAATAATGTGTTATTTCTTGCCAAGAGAAAGGCCGGACACCCAGTTAAAGAGAGCTAGCTCTATGCAACGACACATTCAACGAAGCCTGTGTCCCCCAATTCCAAATACATGTCAGATACATTTAAAGTCAATTTATAGTTTAAAAAAACGCACACCGATTTGAAGACTGTGTTGTTTGGTGTCATTATGCGCTCAAAAAATTTCATTCAAACAATTGAAGCACCGTCATACGAGACGTCCAAGTCCTTCCCTCCAGTGTTTGAACAATAGCTGCTTTTCGAGGGCTAGTATGATGAAGGACGGCAAAATCTAAGACAGACGAGATGGCAGACAGCTGGAAATGTTGATGAAGCTCCATGAAGACTTTGCCAACATTTTTTGCTTGTCTATCACATGTGGCAAGATACAATTGAGGAGGGAGGGTGATGGACATTGTGGCTTAAAAACGTTTGATGGTTTCAGTTTCACTTATGTCAAAGTTGTACAGAAACACTCTACAATACTGGGTATTGGTTATGCTTACGTAAGACAGGCAGCACAGTGACCAAGTGGTAACCACGCCGACCTCACAGTTTGATGTCGTGGGTTAGAATCTGTGTGGAGTTTGCATGTTCTCCCAGTACTAGTGTGGTTTTCTCCGGCTTCCTGTCACCTTCCAAAAACATGCACGTTTGGTGCATTGAAGATTAAAAATTGTCCTTAGGTGTGAATGTGAGTATGAATGGGTGTTTCTCTATATGTGCAACCAGTTTGGGATGAACCCTGTCTCTCGTCCAAAGTCAGCTGGGAGCCTCCAGTTCCTTCAAGACAAGCGCGACAGAAAATTCATGGATGGATAAACCATATACTGCACAATGGGTGTGGAACAAGGCTCAATCTTCAGACCACTATTTTTACATACTAGATAGAATGTTGTCGAAACTATCAGTGATGTCGTTTGTAAGTATGTAATAATGATAATGTAATAATGATACATTCAAACGGGTCCACAGTCATAACAGCCCTCTCAGGGAAACCATAACAACAGTATGGTCTGTGACAAAAATGAATTTGACACCCCTGAGGTAGAATAACATGGTTTATTAGGTGTTAATGTCAGTAAATTCTTGCTTGTCTAAATGTGCCTTACAATTGGCCGGCGATCAGCCCAGGGCGTACCACGTTTCATGCCAAGTCAGCTATGACAGGCTCCAGTTCATCTGTGACAAGCTCTATAGAATGGAATGGATGGATGGATAAACGATACACACTACAATGGGTGTGCCACAAGGCTCAATCCTTAGGCCACTGTTTTTACATACTGGAATGTGATCAAAACTATCATGGATGTAATTTGTGCAATCAGATTTTACATTTACAAACCTCAATTTTTGGAATATACATTTCGGGAGATTCCCATGTTATTCTGACTTTCATACAGTGTAAATTAAGATAAGATGGACTAACATTGTTGATTAGGTGTGAATGTAAATATGAATGGTTCTTCGTCTGGCTGGCGACAGGAGTATATGGACCATGAGCCAGCCCGTAAAATCAAATATAGTAGCGACTTAGGTTTATATACTGTAGCTTTCAAGGGACTAGTCTGTTAAGCAATTACACATTATACAGTATAAAAAGGAAAGACAAAGATTTGTGTTTTTACGCTCCAAAATGTCATACACATTGTATTTTCAGAGGCATAAAACACCATAACGAACACTGGCCAATGTTAATCATTTATAAATGCTGTTGAACCGTATTGAGGACAAATGGAAAATGGATGGACGGATTGACATTTCAAAGAGTTAAAATTTTGCTATTTTTATTGTTAGGGCAAAAAAAACCCATCAATTTCAAGTCAACCTTGTCAATATTCTCATTGGAGACACTCACAAATCAGTCAGTTGGTGTTGAAATATACAAGGCGGTACAGAAAATATGTGAAAATATGTGCTTTTGTGGAATATTTTTGTCCCGCAAGATGGTCGCCACTTGGACGGATTGACATTTCAAAGAGTTCAAATTGAGCTATTTTTATTGTTAGGGCAAAATAACATCAAATTCAAGTCAACCTTGTCCATATTCTCATTGGAGACACTCACAAATCAGTCAGTTGGTGTTGAAATATACAAGGCGGTACAGAAAATATATGAAAATATGTGCTTTTGTGGAATATTTTTGTCCCGCAAGATGGTCGCCACTTCATAGCTGGAATTTTTGGGTTTGGGTTGGGAAGGGCCATTTTTGAGTCCTTACACACATTCTTCATACCCCCACTGCTGTGACACACCAGCCGGCTAGGTCTCATTTTTACCTTCCGACGAATATTCCACCCCCTGAACTTCCAGGGAGACGAATAGGCTGGCGAAGACAAATTCAGTTCTCTCCACTTGACCTGGAAGGTAACTTGCATTCAAGTGGGTGATGCAACCCAGCTGTGATAAACAATGACACCGTTCCGACACAAAGCATAAGGCTGGAACCAGTTATGAGGTCACATCGTTGAAATGCATTCAGAGGAAACAGGTGGTCTGCGGCCACAAGTGTGTCCGCATTCATTAGTATGCACTGTGAAACACTCCCAGGAAGAACCGATTCACATTTTTAGCCAGAATACAACACAGCCTCCTCCTTTGTTTCTCCTCATTTATCTTGACTTTCACCATCAAATTGGCCTCTGTTCTGTCCCGTTCTCCTATGTTTTTATTATTTGCTTCGTCTCCCCTGCTCTTCTGCCCACCTTCTCAACATACCAGCGATTAAGTATGACGAATAAAAAAACAAGCTCAAATTGCATTGTTGATTTTCATGCTGTAAGGACGCAAATAGCAAACTTTTCTTTTGGTTTCAGCATAAAATTCCTTTTTAAAAATAATTCAGAGTCCTACCAAACGTCTTTAAATTTTATGCATTTGCCTCGTTTAACTACCGTCATTTGTGTGTGGCCAATAAAAGTTAATAGAGAGAGTTTAAATGTTTTTTCGCTGTTGTAAACTCCATCCATTATCTGAGCCGTTTATCCTCACAAGGGTCGCTGGAGCGCTGGAGCCTATCCCAGCGATCATCGAGCAGGAGGCGGGGTACACCCTGAACTGGTTGCCAGCCAATCGCAGTGCGACATATAAACAAACAACCATTCACACCTACGGGCAATTTAGAGTCTTCAATTATCCTACCACGCATGTTTTTGGGATGTGGGAGGAAAGTGTGCCGGAGTGCCCGCAGAAAACCCACGCAGGCACGGGGAGAACATGCAAACGCCACATAGGCGGGGCCGGGGATTGAACCCAGGTCCTCAGAACTGTGAGGCAGACGCCCTAACCAGTTGGTCGCCGTGCCGCTGTTGTGAACTCAGTTGTGTAAATGATTTGTAGGCAGTGCTTGGCGTATCAGGATGTACAGTAGGTTTAGTGAGAAGGAAGAATGGAGGCACAATACTAGAGACCGCAGGCATACTATCTGTAATATAAAATTAAACATATAGGTATCAATAAACAAATATTCGTATGTATTGTGGCTTTATTGGTGGTGTTGTTTTATTGAGTTGCATATTAGCTGATCTTCTTAGGCCATGTTAGAATTTTCATTTTATCAGTTTAATTCAAAATAATATATTTTTAAATGATAATACATTATTTAATTAGTAAAATAAACAATTTCCCTTTTCTATTCAACATTATTTACTTTTGATTAATTTTAGCCATGACTGTATAAAAATCAACATAGCGCTCTGACGGTCTGACAAAATCAGATTAAACCTTTCCTGCTTTAGGTCAATTAGGATTACCAAAATTATTTCTATTTGCTAAATGCCAGAATAACGAAAGATGGATTTTTTTTTTTTCTTGATAGGCCCGCGACCCGAGTGAGGATAACCAGTGTAGAAAATGAATGGATGGACATATATATATATAATAGACAATACAGTCACGGCTAAAAACATTGGCACCCCTGGAGTGTTTTCGAGAGGTGGCTGTATTAACCCCAATCTGCAGTATAGCCAATCGGAAGCCTGAAGAAAGTCATTTCTGGAAAAGGGCCGATAACAACACTGGTGAAATCATTTGTGTGGACTAATAGTGAAACATAGTTACCCCCAAACCCCCCCCCCCCCCCCCCCCCCGATCTATGTACCCCATCATAGAGGTATTGTAGATGCTGGAAAGTTTTTTTCTTTCACCCCGGCCAGAGATTTTTTTTTTTAATTATTGAAGCATATATAAATATATTATAGTTTTACAATGAAAAGACGAACCGACAATGATTCTATGAAAAGATGGCAATTGAAATTTTTCTTTTTTATGAGCTTTGCCAAATTGGCTACAAATATTGCAACACTGACTGTGCATAGAGCAGGAGTGAGTCTTACCATGCTTATTGGGATGCTCTGAAACCTTTAAATGAAAATGTTGAGGTATCATAGTGTGTATATCTGTGCTTCTATGAAGTGGTTATTTTGTCATATAATCTCACACAAGCACCGCTAATAGCAACATTTATATTTTTAATCCCTTGAATTCACCTTTACAGAGTCTCCCATTGTGTTTAAATTGTTACCCTGTTATTGTGCACATGTGCTACAGTTACATACTGCACAACAGCGCTCGCTGGAGTCATTAATGGTTTCTGGGCTTCTTATGGGCGAGCAAATCAAAAATTGCATAAGCGAGTCTTTGAATGCAGTTTGTAAGTGGGGGGAGGGGGTGGAATTGAGGCTTAAACAAGAGTCCTGTGGCTTCTGCTGTCATAGACACTAGCGCCGACTTTTTGTTCTCTTCTAGTTCTCGGTTCACGCCATTTCTCTCACTCTAACTCAAACCATTCCCTCATTCGCTGCCGGCTACCAGAAAACATAATGGTGGCCTAGATTGTTGCAACTCACTGTAGAAGCGCACAAATGGACACACACACACACACACACACGTATATGCAGAGCAGAGTCAAAGTTATTGAACTTGTAGGTGTTGGGTATCCAGGAGTGAGAGCAGAAAGAAAGTCTGTAAATTCTTCTCTTGAGAGGGTCTTAAGACTTTTATTAACTTTCATTATGCACAGAAGAGTTCCAGAAGCGTTTGGCGGTTAAACAACTCGTAATTTGTCCTAAAATTAAGTGTGAATATGGTGTAAATTTGCAATACAAAAAAAACGACCCATCAAAAAAACAGGACGAGGCAAAGGCCTCATTTACACCAGGCGATAGGGATTGAAAAAAAAATCAGTCGACTAAGTAGATGTGTCGACTTTATTCCTCAGCGACATTTAAAAGTTTTATCGTTTTATCGATTAATCCCTAATCACGTTTTTTGGGATCTCGTCTTCCAATCGGCCAGTTTACAGAGGACCTTTGACTTGTCCGTCTGCTGTTGATGCCGGACTCGAATCCCTCGCAGGCAAGTGAGAGTGTACACACATAGTTGGCAATGTTACACTTATAAAACCCATCAGGTTATCAAATAGTGTGGCTCCACCAATCACAGCATAGCAGCGTTTAACTCTCACAAGGGAGCCGCGCCAATTAGAGAGGCTGCTAATGAAGTCCGTGTGAAATGTGGGGTTTCTGGGTAAGCCCAGCGGGTGTCGTCTTGATTATGACTTAACACTAACGGGACGCATACCTAATGTGAGATGTGATGCATTTTTCATAGTCTGGAAACAGTAGACTGTGGATATGTTGAACCTTGTGAAACCTTTATTCATTAAAGGAGCAAAGTCAAATGAGACATGTTTAAAAATGTTTTGTATACAAATAGATGGATTTGGACGGCCTGCCCAAGTGTGAAATCAAACAACCAAGTAAATCTTTTGTTTTCTGCCTATTTCTGAAAATGCCTTTGAGCAAGGCGTTTTGCACTTCTGCCCAGCTGTGACTTAATAGGTAGGTTAATTTGCATAATAACCACCAACCACACAGTTTTCTGCGTACAAGATCCAATCAGCTAGCCTGTCGGAAGATCCTGAGCCACTTTTAATTCTTTTACTGCCAGCCATTTTCAAACCAGTGTTCCTCATATTTCCAGCCGGTTTAGAGCATTTCGACTGATCTTTCAAGACCCAGTGACAATATAAGCACTGAACCTATCAAAAGAAAACTTTTTTCACCAGACAAATATTTGTTTCTGGCTTTCTCCGTTCTTCAGTAACAACAGTAGAATATGGCTTGGTTGCACCCAAAAAAAAAAAAAAAAAACAATTTTCTGACCAAAAATCTAAGAAGATTATCTTTTCTTGTGAAAAGCAGAACAGTGACTTTGACGCTAGTATTTTATAATTTTGTGAGGTCTCAAGCTATAAAACAACAAAAATTAGACTGAGAAAGGGCTTCTGATGGGAAAATAATTATTCAGAGACATACAACTAAGAAACACGCAATAAGCGATGCTGACTCTCACCGCTCACAATCTCACTAGTGTACCGTATTGTGCGGGAGTTTGCTCATGACACTGGAAAATAGTCTGAATAATAGCAAATAGCACAAAAAACAGCATTTTATATTCTCACAGGAACATGTTTCCCATTTCTGGCGTTGGGAAAAAAATGCTCAGCTCGGTCTCCACCCATCCCGCAACATTATCTGGAATGTCTATCTTAACATCAAGCAATATGCTACACTCATAACACTTTTCCTTCCCAGTTCTCCTCTGATCTATGTTTGGAATGTGATCTTCAACGTTTTGTAGCAGATGATATCGCCCTCCCAAAAGGCTCAGATAACAACCTGCGGTTACGACGCTCCAAGAAATACAAAAATCAAGCGGAATGTTGACGAATGTTGAGTGTTTGCAGTACTTTATCATGTGAGAAAGTTGTGTCGTACCTTTTCGACTCCAACAATTTTTATTTTTTTTTTTCTTCTTCAACAGCAGCCTGTTGCACATCTTTTTAGAGCCATCAAATGGTCCTAACGAAGACCATGCGACGGTACACCAGGGGGTACATCTCCGTCGCGTGCTGGTGTCATCTGAAGGAGGTTTGCAAAAGTCATCTATCCAGAATGTGAAATCAAACACCCACATCTTATCTCCCCCTGGAGGACCCCCTGCCCCTCTTCTGTTTGATCTGAAGGGAAAGCAACACAACGTCACCTTTGACCTAAGAAGAGCGGACCCATGGATATTGATAGCCTGTCTAGCCCATCTTGATGTTGCGTTGGGTTTATCTTTTTGAAAAACAGATTTATTGGATGATAATTTATCTCACAAATTATCACCAGCTTCTGAAGGCATTGAGCAAGGCCTTCTCTGCTGGCCTAAAAACTGTCAGAAGCACTCACTTACATTTACAACTTAAATTCTAATGTGTTCATTACAATTCCTGAATTATCTGTACTCTGGTGGTGAAAAAAATTAATCACTCCATTTACTGTGGTGCGTTTTAGCTGGATCATATCCCAGCTGACTTTGGGAAAGAGGCACGGGGCATTGAAATCTCATTGTTCAAACAATGTCTTTGTAATTTTGACTACATTGTAGTCTGTAAAAAACAGTGGTCTGAGGATGGAGCCTTGTGGCACACACATTAAACTGTATATGGTTTGTCCATCCGTCCATTTTCTATAGCGCTTGTTACGGATGAACTGTGTACTATTCCAGTTGACTAGGGGGAGAGGGGTATAACCTGGAGTGGTAACCAGCGAATCGCAGAGCTCATACAAACAACCATTCACATTCACACTTATGGACCATTTACTAAGTAATCTAGTCTTCATTTAAGCAAACATGCATGCCTTTTGAAATGTGTGAGGAAGCCAGTGTATCTGGGGAAAAAAAACTACGCACGCACAGGGAGAACATGCACATTATACACGGGAAGACCGGAGAGTCAAACTCAAACCGCAGAACTGTGAGGCAGAGGTGCGAACTACTTCCACTATGCTGCCAGTCCAAGAAAATACTACAACGCAGAAACTCCAAAGTCGCACATCCCAAACGTCAAACCACTGGGAGTTCGACCAAATGTTTCAGGGAGAATATGTCCCAAAATGCATGAACTAACGCATGAACTATTATCATGTGAGACTTCTAAGACTATCAGTAGATCAATGTGGAAATCAACCAGCATCACGGAACATTCATTGGCCAAATTATCTTTAGGGATTTATAGTAAGGAGGTGCTCCATCTTTTCACTTTTCACTTCCATTTAGTAGGTTGAACAAATGAAAGAATGTTACAAATGTGATACACGCTTACTCCTTCACCCTGACCACTTTAAAATGATGTCACAGTATAGAATTTCTGTGGCAAAATTTTACATTCGTATGCCATGTTTGCGAATTGCCGTATGTTGTGGTCGTACACCGTTTTTTCCTAGTTACGTGAATAGTAGTGTTATAAAGTGCTAAACATCCCACAAAAAGACTTAATATCTAAGCTGGTACCAATCGGAATGCCTGTTCAAAGCAAACTGTTGGGCAATGTAAAATACCTTACCGCTAATAATAGTGTACACTAAACCTCTTCTTAAACAGATTGGACCAACAGTGGAGCTTTGAGCTGATCCAGTTAACTGCTGGCTGAATTGAAACTATACTTCACTTTTATTTGTTGGGGGCTAAGTCTGAGGACCCCCTAATGGGTCCCTTGGCTGCTGTTTGACAGTCGCTCCATCTCAGGGATAAAACATGTCCAACAGACGTGGCGGGATAACTCTCCCCTGGCACTCGAAGCCATAAAACAGCGAATCGGAGCACCGTAAACGGGCGCGAGGGCTTGTGTCAGGTTATCAACACATCGAGCGGGGGCGGGCGCTGTTTTTCTCCAGAGAGATCCTGGATTAGACGCTAAGTGGACACAGGTGGGGATCTTGTATGTGCACACACATACCGTATTTCCTCGAATAGTGGCTGCCGTGCCCTGATTAATCCTTAGGTGTGTAGTTCACTTGAGTAAATAAAGGCCTCACCTAAAATACACAATCTTGATGCGCACGTTATCCATATTTGCTCAAATATTGCCCCAAATGCCCTAACCCAATTAATTAACAGATGCATTATCTACTTGGAAAAAATAAATGCGTTGCCTAAATTCGACTGTCTTGATCCACATATAGATTGTATTCCTTCAAATACTGGGCTGCGCTTTAAAAAAGACGTGCGCTAATTAATTGTAGCGTGTCATCCATTTGTTTGAATAAATAAACACATCGGCTAAAAGAGCACACATACTGTATACATAATTTCTTCAAATAATAGTCACCACTCAAAAAGACACAATACCCCAGGTTAAACTTCGGGTGTGTCATCCACTGGAATAAAGAAACACCGCACCTAAAAGACACAATCCTGATGCAAACATTTAACAGTTTTCTTCAAAGGCGGTCTCTGGTCAAATGGAAGCCGTACCCAGATGAATTGGCACATTATTATTATTTCTTCACAAGTAGCCTTACCTTACAATAGAAGCCATACCTCGATGAATTGCCGGGTGTCAAGTCCACTTGAAATTTTTTTTTTTTAAAAAGATCACATCAAAAATACACAATCTGCATGTACACGTGTAACATAGTTCTTTAAAACTGGTCTCCACTCGAATACAAATGACACCTTGATTATTTATCGGGTACCTGGTCTGCTTTTTTGAATGAATAAACGGTGCTTAAAATAGATCTTGATGCACACACATATAATCTAATTCCTCAAATAATTGTCCTCTCTCTAATAGACACCATGCTCCAATTATTGGTTGCGTTGTCACTTGAATAAAGAAAACACTGTGCCTAAAATAGATCTTGTAAAATAGATCTTGACGCACACACATATATTCGACACCGTGCTCCAATTAATCGTCAGGTGTGTCGTCCACTTAAATAAACACTGCAAATAGGATACTCTTATCTTGACGCACACCATGTTTCCTCTAGTAGTTATGAATTAGCAGGTCTACTTGAATAAATAAACGCCACACCTCAAATAGACACCCCTTTTTTCCTTCTCAGGATACATTTTTACCAAGACTGAAACCACCATGTGCTGCAGTCAAAGTCATAGCAACAACCCACAAATATTAATTAATTGTTTGTATTAAAAAAATCTCCTCTTAAAAGAACACCTGGCTCTTAAAGATGGCTGTCGTTGAGTAAATTCAATAAATAACACTGGTATCACAGTATGTCGAAATTCAGGAATAAGGACAACGCAAATGAGATTTCACGGTGATTTTAAGACCATGCATAGACACCTATAGCATTGCTCTTCACTCCACATCTGAAAGTAATTTTAGGTGTGTGTGTGTGTGTACGTGAGGCCTGCTGGATTCCATTGGAGCCCCCCTCAACAACAACAACCAGGAAGCTGGGAGCATGAAGGTAGGTAAGCGTTTTGGGAAACGTGGAAGGAGAGGGGTTCGGCAATTAAAATCCCCTTCCCTCCCCCCCTCTCTCCTTTTGATGGCATTCCCAGCGGAGTTGACTCTTTGCGGGATTAATCATCGGCCCTTGTCCCCCAGAAACCTCCATCGCTCATTCCCTCTTTTCTTTGTGTGCGTCATTTCCTCATTAATATCCTGGGAGAGGAAAAGCCGACAAGGCCTTTATAAACTTCTTTTCTTTTTTTTTTCTTTTTTTTTTTTTTTTTTTTGTCGTGCTCGGCTCTGCGAACATGTTTGGACTATTTGATTTAAATGTTGAGTTTGAAACGTACATGTGACCTCGCTGCAAAAGAGTTATTTTAAACTATGGAGTGTCACTACTCGTTGCCTGAAGAATGCCGTTGTGTCACAGCCGCTAATTGTTATAGTTATAGCAATAGTTGGTCAGAACAAAACTTGCTACAGCCAACTTCGACAAGCAAAACACGTCTGTAGCGATCTGCACATATGAATACAGACTTCAGTACCTCCAGGAGCAGATGGTCAGCTGACCTGGGGAGCAGGACTGTCGGGACGCAGCAACTCAGAGAGTTAAGGCGGGGATGAAATTTGGAAACAAAATAGCAAAATGAACTCGAAAGTACACAGGCAGCCAGTGGAGGTAGGCCAGTGTAGAAATGATATGCTCCCTCTTACATGTTCCAGTTATCTGCTGCAGATGATGTACTGTATGTGGCACAGTTGCGTGCTGTGATAATGTGTTTTTTATATAGCATTATTATAGTATTGTAATATCTCCGTAAGGGCGGGTCTGGTGATTGGTGGTTGTGAAGTCGGCAAAGAAGAAAGAGCAAAGGAACAATGAAACATTTCAGATGAAACTCAGGTTCCTACTGAAGGCTCAGGGACCAAAGGCCCGGCTTGCCGATTGGTAATGAGCCACTTACCAAAACAGCATTCTGCTTCAAATGCTTTTTATTTGGGAACAATTTGTAAGTTATCCCTCTCTATCTGTCTTTCACTTTTTGCGCTAAAAAGCCAACAGAGCAACAAGCTGACGGCGGAAAAGAATTTGGATGTGCGCATGTTCATTTCATCGCCTCCATTAGTTAAGGCGCTGACTCATGGGCTCGCATTGATGTGCGACGCTATCAGTCATCTCCTCTTGGCTACGCCAAGGACAAACTCTCCTGTTCCACAGCTGTAGTTGCCTAATAAGACCACTTCTGTGGGGGGGGGGAAACAATTTTAATTCCGGGAACACGGTGGAGGGTTTCATCTCATATTAATCCTCGTCTTTTTCCCTGCCGCACTGCTTTTTCCCTAAACGTTGACACTTTTTGAAACGCTAAAGCACTTTTAGGTGTCTTGACATGACTAATGGATGTCTTAATGTTTATCGTTAAATACTTACCGATCTGATTTAGATTTATTTTCCGCATTTTCATGCCTTAAAATACATGTTTGGGTTATATAGTGGATGTATTAGGAAAAAAATAGTGGGCCTCGCTTTTTTGGATGCCATAAATCATCGGGAGCCTCGTCCACTTGAATAAAAAAACGCTGCGCCGAAATAGACAATCTTGATGCATGCAAAACATATTTTTGGCCTGCATTCTAATAGATGCAATGACTCAGTTAATCGTTAAATGCTTTAAATGCTCCTTATGCTTCCATTTTAGAGGTAATGACTTGGGTTAGAGTTTCTAAAGCCTGACACATGACTGCGAATGACAACTTTTCTATCTTAAAATGTTGTCAAAGGGTTCCAGAAACACCTTTTAAACCTCCAGTCTTGACTTTGAGTTGAGTTCCCCTCCACTGCTTCCTCCTCACCCTCGCTTCCATCTCCTTCATCCCTTCCCGCCCGACACCTAAAATCCCCTCTTCCTTATTTCCACTCAACGTGCTCAGTGTTTGTACTTTGACTTGGCTTTATCTGATCCCTCCTCGAAAAATATTTGATCCCTTCCTCGCCAAGATTCCGTTCTTACCCCTGGACTTTTCCTAAAATCGCGCTCAATCCCGTTCATCTTCTGGTCTGATCCCGAGGACGTTCCCCACGTCCGGAGGCGGTGTTCCCGCCTCGAGTGCATCCAGTCGAGCGCCAGGTATTCGCAAAGTTTTACTCAGGAGAAGTGCTCGGAATAACAAACGCCACATTCCAATTTGTCCTTTCCTATAATCTCCATGACCAACCAAGAAATCAACTTTTGCCTCATGCGTTCTTGTTTTAATTCATTGGGCCTATTTTTTTTTAGTGGGTATGGTAAGGTACTATGTTTATTTATTTATTTTTCAAAATCAGTGCTTGTTATTATATTTAAAACAAAATATAACAACAAAAAAACAAAAAGCCTTTTGTGTTTTTGATTCAAAAAGTGTTTCCACTACTGGCAGATGTTGTAGTTTTTGTTCACAGCCTGACTGACAATTACAGACAGAGAGTGGTATCGTATTCAACAGGGTCACATCCTTTCTAACCAATTGCAAGTCATGTGCTGGAGACTCAATAGCCTGATGGAAGTCGTTTAAAGGACACGTGAAAATATTTAGCTTTCAAAACTTTTCACTCAGACCAAAACCGCTGGAGAAGTTTTTGACTGCTGGAGACTTGAATGTTTTTGCTGTGACAGAGAGGTCCAAATTTGACATCTAACGTGTCTGAAGTGATGACAGTCAAGAATCATTGCAGTCCAGGCTTAACTGAAGTTTAAGCTCCCGTAATTGTTGCACGCTTGCATATTTGGTTTGCTTCCCAAATCCTCCGTGTTCTTCCCAACAGCGAATGTTAATGTGGAATTTGCGAAAAATACTGACAGGCCAAGTAGATGGATACTAAGAATGGGCCCTAGGATAGACCCCTGGGGAATGCCGGAGGTAATGGGAAATGTGTGGAATTCAAAAGATTGGCTGTTAAATGAGACGATACTGTCACACAATTTAAAACTCTTCAATCCATCCATCAATTTTCTTTCGTACTTATCCTCATCGGGGTCGCAGGTGAGCCGAAGCCTATCACAGCTAACAGTGAAAACATCAATTGTATTTTCACTCATGAAGGCAGCACTTCATCACCAAGCCACTGAGTGTACACTTGTCGATTAGTGAGGCGGATCCATGCATGTGGCACATGCAGCGGATATGTCAACAAACTCCAAATTACAGGGGTGCCTTGACTTACGATTTTAATTCATTCCGTGACCACGCTCCAAACTCAAAACACTTATCTCAAATCATCTTTCCCCATTGAAATGAATGGAAATATCATTAATCCGTTCCAGCCCCACAAAAGATGCTAACAAAATGTTTGTAACATGACAAACGCAACTCTATGTCTACAGTATTTTACTTTACAGAAACGCAGTGTTAATTAAATAGAATGTAAAGAATGAAACAGTTTTTGCATCATGATTATAAAACAGGCATTGATATAATACACTTAAATTTAAAGGTGTTACACAAAGAACAATGTCGAAACTAAACTGCTGTTATATTAGTCTTTTTTTTTTGCAGAGGATAAAGAATAAATGCCTGTAAGTATTGTTGTATTCTACATCCGCATTTGGTGTTGTTGCACCATTGAAATATCCATTGCTAAGAGGGTTATACCGGTAACTACCGCAACGTCGACGCAAGTTTCCTTAGCGCATCCATGGCGTTTTGCATTACGTGTTCACATTAAGCTGACTTTCATAAGGCTTTCCTTTTTCCTTTCTTGACTCCCCCAATTATTTCCCTCCCGAGCAGCCTAAACAAATTAAAACAACCTTCTCCCCACAGCGTCTGCGCCTGACTTTGTGTCTGTTTAGTTCGTCTTGACATCGGTGTAAGTTTTAGCCAAGGGAACATTTCCCATCCAATGTGCGTGCATTTGATACAAAACAGGATACTTGGGAATTTTTGCTTGTGCCACACGGGAAAATAAGAACTTTGCTCTCGAGAGAATTCCTACCATATTTTGAATTAATTCTAATAGATAAAAATGTTTTATACAAACTTCATCCATCATCTTGTTTTTTTAAATGTTTTTCATTGACCTCCTTTTTTTTCCACTTATCCCCTCATCCCCCTTTTCTCTCCTCTCTCCATTTGTACTGTGAACTTTAACCTTCCCTTGTTAGGGAGGAAAGAAAGGAGTTTAACCCCCTCTCACACTCACTCCCACACACACTGTAAGCATTTTTAACATTCTGAAGTCTTGGCAAGGGGTTCCCCTGCTGCACACTTATACTAATCTACAGCTAAATAATTAGCGTTAACTTGAAGTGACCTGCACTCAACTACCAAACAAATGAAGCATCTCTTGGTTGAATTACGTGGGGGTTCATTGGGGAAAATGCATTAAAATGATGACAAATATACAGTACAGTATTCAAAGACACTGCATCAGAGGGACAGCCAAGGTTTGATGTTTTGGAGACAAAGTTAGAGGGAGCAGACTTTGATGGTTTGGACACGTCCAGAGGAGAAATAGTGAGTATATTGGTAGAAGAATGATGAGGATGGAGCTGCCAGGCAAGAGAGCGAGAGGAAGACCAAAGAGAAGGTTGATGGATGTCGTGAGGGAAGACATGAGGGCAGTTGGTGTTCGAGAGGAGGATGCAGGAGATAGGCTCTCATGGAAAAGGATGACGCGCTGTGGCGACCCCTAAAGGGACAAGCCCAAAGGAAAAGAAGAAGAAGAAGATTCTAAGACACTGACCCACTCAGCCCTGATTGGGCAAAGTATGTCAGTGCCCAATTAAAGTGCGGTAATATTTTCTAATGATTTATTTGGTAAATAAATGTGGCTAATACACATCTAAAGCATTTAAAAAGTATATATATTTTTCTCTTGCAGACACTCACGTCAGTGTGAGTGTCTCAAATGTCTTTCGTTTTGTTCCAGTCGATTATTATTCTCTGTTCTGTGGTGCGCATTTTTCCCATAATACGATTGTATTGCACGAATTCTGCCTAGCAACAAGTGGCTGGACAAAAATATATTTCTTGTCAAATTATATAAACTCAATCAATCAATCAATCAATCTACTAAATATATTTTTTTTATGTAATAGTTCTTGGTAGCAATGACATGATCAACAGTCCTGTAATATTTGTTACAATATTTTAACCCTTTTTTGGCTAGTCAAATTATATTTATTTATTTTATTAGTATTCATTTATTGCATTACATGTTTGATTAATTGATTTACTGTAAATAACAAAACTTAAACATGTTTACTTAAATTAATTATACTTCAATAGGGTTGTAATGATACACAAATCTGAGACCGTGGTCCTCAGTCGGAAAAGGGTGGCGTGCCCTCTCCAGGACGGGGATGAGATCCTGCCCAAGTGGAGGAGTTCAAGTATCTTGGGGTCTTGTTCACGAGTGAGGGAAGAATGGAACGGGAGATTGACAGGCGGATCGGTGCATCGTCTGCAGTGATGCGGACTTTGTATCGATCCATTGTGGTAAAGAAGGAGCTAAGCCAAAAGGCGAAGCTCTCGATTTACCGGTCGATCTACGTTCTTACCCTCACCTATGGTCACGAGCTGTGGGTCGTGACCGGAAGAACAAGATCCGGGATACAAGCGGCCAAAATGAGTTTCCTCCACAGGGTGTCCGGGCTCTCCCTTAGAGATAGGGTGAGAAGCTCGGAGTAGAGCCGCTGCTCCTCCACATCGAGAGGAGCCAAATTTTAAAAAGTACAATGTATGTGAATAAATCCATAAACAAGTACAATCTAAAGAGTTGAAAAAATCCACGGAAAATGTTTTATTTATTAATAATTACAATAACTATTCACCTTAGTTTTCCCGATGTAATGTCATTGTGCATGTAAGGAAATAATGTACACCATTTGTTGGAAAGAAATGGAAAGTAAAATGATGACATGGTATATACATTAAAAAACACAGTTATAGATAAAAACCTTCACCCTGAATAAATTAAGCGTAAAAGAAAAACATAGAATGTAGTTTTCCTGGTATGCTTTACTACAGTGGTTGTGACCTCGTCATCAATGTGCCACTGCACACTCTCAACTGTCACACATCATTTGCATTCAACAAGTCAGCATATTAGCCTGTCTTTCCCGTCACTGTAGGCCACAAACTCTTGTTTATTTTCCGTCTCTATGAGTACATTATAATTTCCCTCGTAAGAAAGCGTGTACTTTATGTGTGTGTCTGTGTGTCTTTTTGCGTAGGAGCTGACTGTGCCAACGCGAACAGAAATATTGTTCTTGGATACGTGCCACTCAATGAGCTCTAAATATCACACCGTGGCTGTTTGTCTCACACTTTTTTTCTGTTTTAGTCCATGTGCAACATGAATAGTAATGAGTTGCACTACAAATGTTCATCTTCTTAACCCGCCACACAACGAGCGGGTCGATGCAGATGTGCCATTGCACAATCAGTTGTTGAATCACCGAGAGGTCAGAGTTTAATAAGCACTAATTCCTGAGCATTATGTCATGCAAACATGCGGATCGTCGAACATTAGTCAATGTGGACACATGCGCACAAATAACACAAATATTTCACAGGACTCTTAAGTGCTTGCAGGCCTTCACTGTGAAGGAAAGACGGTGCTGAATTGCACAATACAGTAAAAGTTTGCTATATTAATAGTTTAAACTGCAAATTTCCCACAGACTGTGATCCCAAAACACATCAATATCATTTCCAACTCATCTTGCAACATTATTCTTACAAATGTCTTCCAGTTGATTTGATTTAAAAAACACGCACAAGAAGTGCACATGTACATGCGTTAACCACTAACAACCCTGGCTAAACTTAGCTTTAGGATATTAGTCTCTCAGTCGATATGTATCACTGTCACTATCCTATTAGCCAAGGCTTTGGCACCCTATTGACCCATCTTGCTTCACCATGACAACGGGCCTGCTCACAAAGCCCTGAGCATCTGACACTTCCTGGCCGAGGAGTACATTGCCGTGCAGGAGCAACCTCCCAACTCACACTTAATGTGATTATATTCCCTCTTTCCCAAGCTCATGAGGGTCATCAAGGGGACCCATTTTGAGGAAGCCGACCACATCAAGATGATCGTGACGATGGAGCTGCAGAGGATCCCGGAACAATCCTTTCGGGAGAGAATGAAGGTGTAGAATAATGAGTTGAACTCCAGGGGGATTATTTGGAAGGGGAAACACTTTTTGTAATTTGTAGTTTGGATTTGAAAATAAATCTTTTCTGACACACGGCGTATTTGTTGCCCTAATCTAGCCATTTGTTCCTCCTAAAATTGGTTAGTTAAAATAATGTTACTATTCATTGACATATCTAATTAAATAGTTGATTTATTGTAAAAAAAAAAAAAAAAAAAAAAAAAAAGATAGTGGGAGATTTTATACATCACTAGCCATCCAAAACCATCACTTTTCAAGAAACCAAAAAAACATTAACATTGTACCTTCAAATGGAGAAAGAAAATGTTCAACACTCTTGATTGGTCAATAATTTGTAAAATCGGTACTGACCAATGGTATAGATTTGAGAAAAAATATGAAATTGACATAGGAGTATTCAACCTGACAGTGACGATATACAGTTAAAAATTTTATTAGTGTTTCATTAAATCAATTATAGGTAACTTAATTATGGAAACCTGAATTAAAAATGACCTGGCGCATCTGTCTGTTTTAAAACTCAGATTTGACCCTAAAGTTTACCCACCCATGTTCCACAGTAGTGTTTCTCAACATTTATTGAGCCAAGGCAGTATATCTTACATCATAAAAAGTTCATGGAACACCACTAAACAAAAGCATCCGCAAATGTACTTATATATACTAAAATAATGATGATGTCATCTCAATTATTTTTAAATGTGTGAAATGCGGTTAGTTGAACACGAAGCTATTATTCTGTATAAATGACAACATCGAGTGGAAGAATATTAAGTTGTTCTGGCTGTCACTATACGTCGCTGGCATCGATGAAGAAAAATGGGCGTAGCCATCATTTCAGAAGGGGCGGGGCACATTGTTGAACAAACATCATCAAATCATCAACTACACCCATGAACAAAGATGCATTATTTGTAGTAAATAAAAAATTGTTTTGGTTAGTATAAAGATTTTCAAAGAAGCATATCATCTCTATTCAAATTCCATGATGAAATCGCAAACGAATGAAAAAAATTGAAAAGCAATATTATTAGCTGAGCCTGTTCGCAGACGCGGTTATAATCAGCATGTCGACTTGACGAGTGTGTAATATTCTTCTAAATGAGGCTATTAATCAAACAGTGCACCAGGAAGCGGCGAAGAGAGAAAAATAATATCCTTTTAATAAAACAGCGGCACAGCAGACGCATATGGCATTATTTAACTTGCCCTCCTAACATAAAAGTCTGCATGTGTGTGGTTCTACCAAGTCGACTGGTCAAAATGTTCTACATTACCACAAAAAGAAAAAAATGGACTTGTACAACATGGATTACAAGATGAGCTGTTCTTTGTACCCACACAGATTAGGGATGGGGGAAACATACAGCTAATCATAGCAAATGTCAACATTGATTGCTGCATAAACTACAATGGCAATCAGCTAATAGAGCTCAGAAATCCGCCGAGGCTAAACAATCCCCATCCGGATTAACACCTTCATAAACTGCTAAATAGGCCTGGATTTTATAATTTGGATTGATAAATTAGAAAATGAAATGTCATACAAAAACCAAACAAACAAAAAAAAGACATGAGGATCTGTACACTCTTCAGAGCTGCACTGAAATTCAGGAGTGTTACCTTGAATAGTCACAGTAATTTGAATTTTAATAAATAATATTATTCTTTATTTTAGGTTTAAATTTATGCAAAGTTGCACTTTTAGGATTTGCGCCAAATTTTGTAATTTCTATTATTATTTGGGAACCCAAAAAGGTGGAGTTATTTGTATTTTGTTATATTGATATAATTTCTTTTAATTTTTGATTTACCTATGTTTATTGCTTTGTCGATTATATTTATTTTTTACATTTTTGTCTTTGTTTACATTCACAATTATTGGTCTGATGCCTTTCTTTATATTTAAATTGTATTATTTGTGTCATTGTCTATTTTTTCATTAATAATATATAAAATACATACTGTATATAATGTTATTCAAAAAATGTTTGTATTTTAATTGTATTCAGAAAGCCTAGGTTTTTCCATCCCTACCATACACACTCAAAGTCACAGATACTACACTAGTATGAGAGGATGGCGAGCCAAAGTGGATAAAAATCTTCCGTGCACCTCACATGCACAGTGTGTTTAATCATGCAAAATCTATTTTTGTCCAATTGCTCGATTAATCAATTGCATAATTGGTACAGTACAATACTCGATTCTAAAAATGTTCGATAGCTGCAGCCTTTGTAGGACTAACTTTTGTATAATAATAAAAATATATATATAATATATAATTGATATGCGGTCAGGTGGTTCCTTTTGGTTCTGGGTGACTCTTACTAAAAAGCTCAAAGATGTGGACCCTCTGAAGATACTGATATTTTCGAGACTTAAGGACAACTTTAGTGTAACTTGTCATGACCAACAGGAATCAAAAATGGACTATTTTCAAATGGGACAATGACAGATTCATTGGCTTCCAGACTTTGGAAGCCAAACCCAGCAAATACACCACACCACTCGGGCCGGACGTCATCTCGATGGAAACGCCACCCTCCTTTAGACGTGTCCTCCGGCCCGAGCTTACATTGGACCAACGTCCTGGATGAGACTCCATTTGGACTTGGAGCCAACATTAAGAGAGGACTTGGAAGAAAAACCTCACAAGTGGACGCTACGCTTAACGCATAATTATGTGTGTGTGTGTGTGTGTTTGTGTGTGTGTGCGCAAAGTGACATGTTGTAATGGCCCACTCTAAACGCACACTTAAAAGGCCTACACTCTACTTCAGGGCCAAAAAGTTGTCTCACATACATACATGCAAGGACACACACTTCCAGAAGAACCTCAGGAAAGACACGCACAAAGAAGTGTAGCACATCATCAAGGTGCCATTGGATGCGCAGTCTAAAAGGAAGTGAGAGTTCCACATGATCCAACTTTTCTTCCCAGTTTCCACAGCGAGGGAGTAAAGAAAAAAAATATGTAATAATAGTCCATTAATTGTAACCAAATGTTGGTTTGTAGTGACTTTTTATTTGAAGCAAGAACAGTATTGATTTTGAAAGGTTAGAGACACGAGTAGGGCTGTCACGATCAAATCTTTTTAGAATCCTATAGATATTTCGTCGAGTAATTACTCGAGTAATCGCCGCCCCTTTTTATTTTTGTTTTACTACTAACATGCATGTTATTCTCATTTATGAGGGCTGGAGTTTTATCCTTAAACTGCATATGTTGGTACTGAGTGGATGGTATAAACTGATGCGCAGAATTTGAGACAACAAAGTAAGCCTTTGCTAAACGGTTAGCCTTCGCAATTAGCATTAGCGATTAACATTTTTGGTACAACACAAAATGCCGATTTGTGAGTCATGGACGACGGCCACCAATCAGGGAGAAGCAGTTGGAGAGTCTCAGCAGAGTCCAGCACACACAGATTAAACAAACACAATGGCACTACAGGTTGAGGGCCAGAAATTACTCGGGGCCGTAACACACACTTCAATATCTGTTGAATGAGCGATTTCTTTCCGAATGTTATGAGTGGATTTTGAGTGTGCTGTAATTCTTGATCCTTTGTGTATTTTGACCCGAGACCTGAAGCAATGCTATCTGATCCAAGATACTCGGGGTATTATGTTGGGTTTTTTTCACCGCAAATCAAGTATGTAAGAAGAAGACAGAAGAGGAGGAGTCCAACGTCACAAATGATTGCTTGTGTAATCCGGTGAAGAACTCGACATGTTTTTGGTTTCGGCAGGCCAAAGTGCACATGAGGGGATCGTGAATCAAAAAGTCGTGAGCGAATATTTTACAAAGTTAATGACATGTGTGTTAAAGCCAGCGGTTTCATGCACACATAACACAGCGGTCAGGAGAAAGAATGACGGTTGATGTCCACTTATTTTGGTGATTGTTACTATCGGTTTTAAGCCTTTCATTCCTTGTTTGCTTTCAAAGACTGCTTTTATGTAATATCATCTTTGGCCTCGTGGATGGGAATATTAGCCACAGTTCTTGCCTCCATTTTAATTTATATTTTTCATTTAAAGGTAAATTCCGTGCCTTGAAGGGAGACAAACATTATTATTAAAGGATATTGGTTCAAACCTGATAAATTGCACCACTAACTAAAAGTAACCTTTGAATTTGATTGCATTTTATCATTAATGTTTTTCTCTAAAGGTTCAAATTCATTTTTTTGTTTTTATCTTTTATTGTGCATTATTTTTTATTATTTCATGTACAGAAATATATAGTTTTAGATGTGATATATCTTATAAAGTTAAAATATTACTTAAAACAAAATTATTTGTGACTGGTTAAAGCAATGCTGTAAGATTGCTTGTATTTAATTTTATTTAACTTATGTTTGAACTAATATTTAATAATTACAATTTAATCAAGTTGTATTTATGAATTTCAAATATTTAAGTTAATATTTCTTAATTATTTTTAAAAATAATATTAACTAATCTCGCTGTTTTGTTAAAACTACTCATTTTACTAATTCAAACTAATTTCATTTAGCAGTTGTTAATTATTAATTAATTTCATCTGCCTATTTAAAAAAAAAAACATATTTTTTTGCTAAATTTCAGTGATTCAATTCAATCTTAAAAGGAATAGGAAGGGTAAATTTGCGATATTATCTATTCATGAGAAAAGGGTTGTAATTTTCAAAAAATAATATCACAGTAATACATAGAAAAATACAAGAATAAAGCTGCAGTATTACAAAAAATGTGTTGTCAATTTATGAGAATATATTTACAATATGGGAAAAAGTTTCAATTTTATTTGAATAAAGTTACAATATAATTGGAATAACTATTTAAATTGTAATTATTTTATTTAAATATTACACATTTAACCTGTATTTAAAATATATTTGTATACACTTTATTGTATTTTTTAACTAATTTAAGTAATGTAATTAGTGTTTATTATTATTATTATTATTATTATTTTAACAAATATTATCTAAATTAATGTAACTTTTTTAAATGTTTTACGTATTTTTAATATTTCAATTTAGTGATTCTCATTATTTTTTTAATGTAATATTGAGCTTAAAAATCATCTTTATTTAAATGTATCTTTTTTTTTGGAGGGGGGGGGGGGGGGGGGCTTAACTATCTCCAACTAATTGAATAACTACCTTTGAATGATATTAGCTTTGCGTTGTCACTGATTGGACCTTTTGTGCCGCGCCCCCTTCCAAGACCCAGTCAGCTCTTCGCCCAACTTGTCCAATTCAAATCTTCCACCTGCACGTCATAGCCTCGTTATTAGGAATCCCACACGTGTCCTCGGCACAGGACACGCCCAGCCGATGAGCTCTGATTTCTGACTGTGACTATGTGAATTATACATTATATTAAATAATCATCACTCCCGCTCTTGTTAAGAAAAGCCCGTTGTGTTTATAGAAGAAGCAACTCGGGCTTAATTGGAGTAATTGCAGGTTAAATGAGCTAAATGAAAGCAAAGTGCAGAGTGACTGGCGTTAACAAACATGAGGGGGACTAATTTTTGAGGGATCTTTGAGTATGCGGACCACCATGCAGGCCTGTAAAGTAAGTGGACTTTCATGTTGTGTTAAACCTCATCAGTTGCACAATTCCTCACTGTTACATCCTCCGGCTAGTTTGCCGGGAATGAGCCTGATATGTTTGTTTGTAATAGCACTGACTGATGCCATAGAACTTTCTTTGCAGAGGTGTTTTGCATGTTTTATAAAATTACCAGGGGCAGTTTTGCATTGACCTGTTGGATTTTTGCTTAGTTTCAGGTTGCTTTAGGCCTTAAGGATGATTGGCCTTTTATCTTCATGTTTGAGGGGTATTTTAGTGACGTGACACTCAAACATTGGTGTTAATGCTAAACATGAACATGAAAAATAAAAATCTACAAATTGTATATATTTTGGCCTGGGTCATTTGTTTAAAGTCCCTGTAAAGTGAATATGAATGCTGCTTATGTTCCAAATTTGACTTTTTTTTTTTTTTTTTTTTTTTTGTACCACCAACATTGTTCACTTAAATACTATTTATTAGATAACTCAATTTGGATGACAACAGGATGTTGTCGCATAGAGGTCCTTCTGAGATCCTCCTGCTCGTTCAGTGACACGCTAACGTTTGAATTTTTGACACACTGTTAAAAATCCAAACGTTGACGGCGTATCACAGGCACCGATGCGTGCTGTCGCGCTTATGAAAGAAGCGGTGGGCACGTCATCAGAAATGCGACGACGATTAACTTCTGTATCCGCTACAGAGGTTGATTTCACATTTGGAGTGTGACATGTTTTCAATGGCATTCGCACATCTCAGGAAAACTCCTCATTCTGGGAATTCCACCCTCCCGCAGACTTCAATGTCGCTACGCATTCGCCTGCTAACCGGAAGTTAACACGCAACCGTGCCTCAAACGTGTCAAAATGGTTACATTGTTTAGAAACGATCAGATATCAACGTGTCATTCAGCATATTAACAGGCCGTGCTACATGCTGAGATGCCAAGTTGTGAGATTCGCACACCTTGACAAGCTTTGCCTCTGAACGACTTTAATTTCCCATCATGCCAGAAGTGAACTGCTTCTGCCGTCCCGCTGCTGTGGAGCTCCTACTAAATTTTCACATAAGCCTGAAAGAATAAAAGGGACTGTGGCACAAAGGGCAAATTTTAATAAAATGGTGGCGGGACAACACGGAGTTAAGAAAATAGTAGCATGTTTTGTGGGTAAAAGGGTATGTGTATGATCTTTATCAAGAAAGCGGCCTTTAAGAGCAAAATACTTGTTTTTGATCGACACCGTCAGACAGGTCTTTAAGAATATAGTGGAACACTCAAAAAGAAATTAATTTGAAATTTAACCTTTAACATAAATTTGGAGTTTAATTAGTCATAGTGCATGACATCAACATATCCCTTGAGAGTTTTTTTTTCTTTCTTTTCTTTTGTGATGCCACAATAGAGGGGTACCACAGACTGCAATTATAGTACTTCCTCTGCAAACAAGTTCCTGTTTTGTTACATGTCTTCAAAACGTGAGTAATTTAAAGCTATAATGCGTAAATTCTGTTGTCCCCTTGCCTGGAATTATGGTATTACAGAAACCGTCAATATAATGTAGGGAGCCTTTTGTATGTTTGTATGTGCGATTTTCATTCTGTTTTCAAGAACAGCCAGTGGGGGGGAAAAAAAGATGGATTCTTCAGAAGAGGCAATAGTTGTAAATTCACTATTATTGCTGCGTTTTATGCGTGCATTGCTCGGACATTGCTGAACCTCATTTGTTTTATGTCAGGCACCTTGTCGGGCAGCTAAGGGGTCCTTTTCTGCTACAGAAATGTAAAATGTGTTAAGCAAGCTTTTTATAAAAAAAATTTGTTTTCTTTGCTTGGCAAAATGCGTCATTTCTGTAACGTCATTTCCGCTACGTCGTTCTCGACGCGCCACCAAGTGGACCAGCGCGGGAAATGAATTGGGCATTCACCAAATACTGTATAAAACAATCAAATACTGAAAAATATAGCAAGATGTTGAAGGCGCGAATAGCCTTAATCGACATTGTGTTATCTTCTCGAGTAGTGGATTGGGTGTGGTCCACCTTTTTGTCCCGAGTCAGCTGGGATAGGCTCCAGCTCCCCACGACCCTGAACAGGATAAACATTATAGAAAATACATACAGATTACGGATGGATGGATGGAGTTTGAATTATACAGCAGTTAACGCTCTTTGTACGTGCATAACAAATGTTACTCAAAGGGGGGGCGGGATAGACATACCAATAATGCATTGACAACGAATATTGTGGCCTTGAAATTTTTTATTTTTTTTTAAGAAAAGGCACAGCTTTATAAAAAGTTGTACTTAATCAATTGTGTGTTGTGTAATCTCTTATTGAAGCAATTTAACTAGTAGCGTAACGGGGCAGACTGACTTTGTTCCTTGCGGGCTCGGCTGTAATTATGAACCTTCATTGGACAATTTAGGATTTCCATTTCAACCCGCTTTGAACTGAATCAAACTGTCACAGTGATGTGAATAAGCTGGACATCTTTGAGTGTGCATGTGGAGGATTGGCCAATAGGGGGCAGCAGGATTTTAACAAGCTGAAGAGGGAGACTTTTCACTGTCAAGTCTTTTGATAAAGTGTGTGGCTACAGAGATGGTTTTTTTGGGGGCATTTAATAGAAAATAATGATAGTTTAATACTAGAACCTAGTTTAATATTGCAAACTGACACTTTAAGCCCTTAAAGTTGTCTAGAAGACATCTTTCTAAAGCTTCAGTAGCAATCAACTTGTCGTTAAGACACTTAAAACACTTTTTTTGTAACGCATGTCATTAAATTTTGCTTTCAATGGTAATAAATGCACTTTGTGCTTACTAGCAGTGACACAGTGATTAGCTTTTCCAGAGTTACAGGCCACATTTGTAGCACTTTTTAAAAAAAGAAAATAACCATATTTATGTACAGAAGGATGCCGAAAGTCTCACGATAAGGCAGAAGTCTTAGCCAATCAAGAAAGTTAATTTGAATGAAAAGGTTATGTATAAATATGAGTAAATGTTATTATGGTGTTGCATATATATATTTTAAAATGTTTTTCAATGTAGAATAACTGGCATGACTATTTAATACTTGTAGTGCCCTATAAAGGGCTGACCATTTGCCGAAAGTCGACATTACGAGACATTTTGTTCATAAATCCAAATCTCAGACTGCAGACCTCTGCCACGGCTGAACATTAATGTAAACTACAGTAAAGGTAATTTTTTTTTTTTTAGTGTTGTTCTATTTAGAATGTTTTCAAAAGAATAAGAATGAAGCGAGGAAAAAGTCAGCTCCTGTGGAGTGACATTTTGGTCTATATGTCACACTTGTTTTTTGTTTTTAGGACTATTAGTAACAAAAACTTACCCAGTCAAAAACAATGTTATGTTAAGATTTAAAAGTTTGACATTTGTTCTTGCAGTTTTCTGTTGTTGTGGTATTCTTTGGAGCCTCGTTTACTTTAACCAAGTAAATCTTTTTAAAACTAATTCAGCAGTATAAAATACTAATTATATGTTCACCCCCTAAGGTATAGCTAGATGATCTCGAACAAAAAAATTGAAGAAGTACTGTAGTCTAAATTGAAAGCTTACCATAAAAGCACCACATTAGTTTAGGATGCACCAGTAGCAAAGCACCCTTGGAGAAAATAAGGTGACATTTTGCTGAATCCTTGAACATTTTAGTCCTTGGATTATGTTAAGGCACAACATTCTCCAGCATCTAAGAATTTAACGTTTCAGTCGCTAGGCATTCTTGGGTCAATGAGTGCTACATGGTGGAAAAAGCCAAATATAATGCAGTCTTGATATTTGTGTGGTCCAGTTTTCCTAATGTTTTTTTATTTTATTTTTTTTGTTCGTATTTCTTAGTGTCTGGAACAGATTAATTGGAATTGCATCATTTCCTACGGGAAATATTGCTTTGGTTTTTCTACGATTTTGTTTTAGTCAGAACTTTGGGAATGGATTATCATGAAAACCAAGAGTCTACTAAATTAAAAATGGAACGCGAGTAGTCCAAGCTAAATTGGTAACAAAGGACTGCATCGATTTATTTTTAAGACGCACCTTTAACCAACATCATATCCCTTAAAGTGCGCTTGAAATTCTGCTGCATGCTTTGAATGCGGGAAAAAATGAGCGCTATCTGGTGGACAAAATGGAAAGGAAGTCTTAACATACAGGATCAGCATTAGTTTGGTTGTGATAAATGTGGGATGAAAATTGACACGTTCAATGGTTTTCAATACCAATGTCTCAATTTGTATTGAAATATCCTCCGGTGCATTTGACCTGTAGTCATTCAACACAGCCAAAATTGCTTGGAAAAACAAAAATGAATGGCACAAAATTCCCCTAAGAATCGCATGAGGGCTAGTAAAAGTTTGAATGGTGTTGTGGTGACATTTAGAGAGAGAGAGAGAGAGAGAGAGAGAGAGAGAAGGGGGGAGGAGATGATTTTGGGGGGCAGGAATGAGGAGGAGGGGGCTCTCCTCACTCCAAACCCTCAGAGCGCACCAGTCTGCTCTGCACCACTTCCCTCACAACTTCACTGCTGCATGGTGACGCCTTCTTTTTTTTCTTCTCATTCTTTTATTTTATTTTATTTTTTTTTGTAATGACATCGCTTCTTTTACTGCCCGGCCGTGGATGGGATGCTACTGGTTCTCTTTCCCCCCTCTCCGACTAAATATTTCACTTCCCCCGAAGCAGCAGTTTTGGATGTGCTGACTTACCGGATTGAATGGGGGGAACCACTTTTGGAGACTTTACGCATCGACTTGAGGGATGAATGTTAACTTTTTCTTACTTTTTGCCTCTTTTTTAAATGTGATTTAACTTTTAGGGAGTGTTTGTTCCACACATTTAAATCTTTAGGGAAACTTTTTTTTTTTGTTTGTTTGTTTTTTTTTTTTTAACATTTATTTATTACCCTGGAGATCCAACTTTCAATTGCACCAGCGTGGATTTCTTTCTTTAATTCAATCTCGGTGGATATCATCATGGCTCAGGGGGCCGAACCGAGCAGGTTTTGGGCTCTCTGCTTGGTCCTGGTTCTGTGCACCGTGTCCAGCACGAACGCATGCCCGCACAAGTGCAGCTGCTCCGGATCCCATGTGGACTGTCAGGGTCTGGGGCTCAAGACCGTACCGAAGGGGATCCCACGCGGAGCTGAGCGTCTGTAAGTGTCCACAGAACTATTGCATCTTTTGGTCAATGTTTTATGTGCGCACTCTAAACTGTTTACTTTATTATGCTGTGCAACTGAGAGGACTCCTGGCATTCAACATTTGAGAATTGCCACTTAGGTTCAGTTGAATGTGACTTTTTTCCAACTTTACCTAAAATAATGAACCTAGTATGTGGAAGATGAAGAATTTTCTTGGCAAAACTACAAGTACAAAAGTTCTTAAACAGTGATTTTTAGTATTGAATTTCTTTTTTTAAGAGAGAAAAATAGTAAGGCAGATCACATCATTGTTTAAAATTGAATGATGGTCATATCAAAAGTTCTCAAATTATCTTTTATCAAGATTTTCAGTAAATGAAACGGTCTTAGCTCTTAAGGAATTTTGGCTTTTTTGAAGGAGGGAAAAAATTAAATTTGCCAATTAGAAGTTAAGTTAAAGGCAACTTTATCCACAAAGAACCTAACGTGGAAGATGAGAAATTTTCTCATAAAAAAAAAAAAAAAAAAATCCTTTTGTCGTGATTTAGAGTTAACGAAACAGACCTTAGTTCTTTTTTTTTTTTCTTTAAATGAAAATTTGCAGATTCAAAAGAGGTATTCGCCACTTAGAAGTTAAACTATTCCAACAATAAATTTAACTAGTTGTAGTTTTTTTTTGAAGTTCTCAAAGAATGCTGTAACATCATTTTAAAGTTAATGAAATATTTTTCTGCTTTTTAACTTGGATTTAAAGATTTGCCACTAACAAGTTGAGTTAAATGGAACTTTTTACAATTACAATTGAACTAGTCCTGACTTTTTTTTAAGATGGAGAAAAAAACAAAAAAAAGATACGTTATGTCACAATTTTGTCTTTAAACTTAACTTCAGGGGTCCCCAAACTCAAAACCTAATGGTCACAATCATCAGAATTACATTTTTAATTGAGTTATTCTTGTCACTCTTAATTAGGGGCACAATTTTTGACAGTTTGTGTCAGTAAATGAATGACTATGTAGTTCTTACTACTTGTAATGTTTTGCTGTATTTTCGTCCAATTGGGTTTACGAGTTGAAGAAGTTGGAAGCTTTCCCAACATGTTGAGCACAGTGATGATGATACCACACACACAATGTACACACACAAAACACAACACAAACACACACTCTTATGCTGCAAAGCTATATGGAAGTGATTATGCGTGGTAATGGTGAAGCCCCCCCCCCCACCCCCAAAAAAAGCCCCTCCGGGCGATCCACAACACAGCAGAGCCAGAGACAACAAACGCAATCAGTGCAAAGGTTTAAAGTGGGGCACTGATATGATTTGCATGCTGTGGAGCGGGTGTGATACATGTACAAACACTGGACACTTAATTAGGAACAGCCAATGGCATTCAGTACAAGAGCTGGGTTAAAAAAAATAAGTGCCCTTACAAAGATGATACATCAACAGGTTTGTTATTGAAAGAGCCATTATAAACATCGCAACTTAGACGCTCATTTGGATAAATCCCACAGTAGGAATTGTCAAAAATCGAGTTTTGAAATTCACCCAAAGTGGCTGCTTAAAAAAAATAATAAAATAAATTGCCGACTTCCTGTTCAATTTGGGCCATGGGTCCTTGAGTTATTTTCATGCGTGCTATTACTATCGAAATCCACCCAATTTCGTGTTGTTCGTTGAAATTGGAGTCCAGGGACTAATTTTCTAACTTTCAAGGAATCCACGAAAAGATGATTAAACTTTGACGCCATGTTACGCCCACATTAGATGGATGGATGTATATCGCTGTCTTCGGGCGAAAATCTCAACTCTACAAAGCAATCACTTTTCAGGAAACCAAGAAAAATGCAATCAATGCATGTTTGTTGCGCCATTAACGTTGCATCACCAAAGAGAGCAAGCCATTTTCAACACCTTATATTGGTCAATAATTAGTTAAAAAAAAATAACATACCCACGTGGGCACTGACCAATAGTATCGATTAAAAAAAAAAAAAATGTATACAAAATTTACCAAATTTTGACTTAGCAGGTTTTGGCCCAACGCTAGTGAAATGCAGAATATATATATTTTTTCATAAATTCAGTATACGGCCCTTACATTATGCAGGTGTCCCTAATAAAGTGGCCAGCATTGAACTACACGCACACACTTCTTCCAGCCTGGGGGCCCTCTTCCTTTTTGTTTGGTGACCTTCCGGGACCTGTTGGCTTTTACACAGCAATCCCCTGAAGACATTTACACTCTAAGATAATAAATAATTAGAGCAGGCTGCGATGGAAGGGGGGGATTCGAGGGTTCCCCCCCCCCCCTCCGGGGGCAGAATATTTAGGGGGATACAGCAGCATTGATGGAATGAAACTTTTACACTGCTGTTTTGTCCAAGGGTGCGTTTGTTCCCAACGACTCCCTAGCCACTATATGCAGTAGTAGAGTGCCATATAAAGTGAACCCCTGCATTATTTTCCTGTTTGACATTTGCAAAGTTACCTATTTGCGGAGTTTTTGGAATAACAATATTGTTTTGGCGCCATCTGGTGGCTAAGGAACTGTCAACGTGAGTTGAGGAACTTTATTCAGACAAGTCATTGGATGCTATTAGATGACAACGTTTGTCACATTTGCTCAGGTCCTGGCAGAAAATCCTGCTTAAACACAAGTTCTGTTGTGGTTTTGGTCCCCCAGCAGCTATTTATTTGCGGATAGTGAATGGAAAACAAAGCGAGACGTTGGATCATTGTCACTCGATGCGATTCCAGAAACACTTTTCTAATTTAGTGCATATTTCAATCAATAAATTAATCCATTAGACCCTTTCGTTGCCATATTCAATGAAGTGCGTCATAAGTGCAGCACTCGCATACCGATTTTGAACATCTTAACTGAGTTAAATGGCTTCAATAATAGATTACACAAGACATAATTGATTGGGTACAACTTTCTATGACACAGCAACGTTTCTTGTTGCTTGTAGTGCAGATTTCAAGGACAAAAGGGACAATTGTGAGTCTGCTCATCCAAACCAGATGTCTGTTGTAGTTTGAAGACTGACCTGTGAGAGGCAGTGTGGTGCCAAAGGCCAGAACTGTGCTGACCACACACAAGGATCTGTGATCGAAAATATTGAACAGATTTAACATTTACAATTGTCAGTCCATGACTGTTTTCCGAGTAGATCGTGAAGGAAAAATCTCTCTTAACACATCTCAATCTTTCAGAGATGTTTGATAATCAGGCTATTGATCGCAATGCTTAAAATTTGGCCTGGTATGCGTGTACACCGCCAAACGGCAAGAAGGCAGTTTAAATCGTAAATGTTGAAAAGATTTAACTTTTACGTTTGTTTTCAGAGTAGTGTGAGAGGCAGCGAGCTGCCAGGAGGCATCAAGACTATCTGGATATGTTGATCAGGTTTAACATTTACAATTTTCTGTTCCGACCGTTTTCCGGGAAGATCTGGGAAGAATAATCTCTTAACCCACCCAATACCACAGGATAATCTCCCATAATAATCTTCTCAGAGATCTGTTTTTTTGCTGCCGTTGATCGGAAGGAGTGACTCTGGCTCAAATGAGAACGGATTATCTGTAAATGTGTACCCCGCTCATGGTTGTGTGTGTGTGTCTTTGTGCTGTGTAGTGAAATGAATCTCATTGTACGCCATAGGATAATTGGTCTGGATAATCGTTAGAGACATTTGACAATCGAATATCTTGTAGAAGGTGTAAATGAACTCCACATTGTCACTTCCTGTATACCCATATGTCCCAATACTTATGTCCACATAATGCACTCCCAATTTAATGTTGCAATAGGACATTTGAGGAGGGCTCATTTATCCCCAAGTGTAAAATCTTTTTTGGGGGGCTACTACTACTTTTAATCTCCTTTTTAATGCTCGCTTAAACCATATGTATGCACTTGGAGAATACAAACGTAAAAAAGTCCCAGAAGTGGTTACAAATACAAGACATAGGTTGATGAGGGGAAGGGAAGTGGGAATAAAAGTCAATGGTGGTGAAAATAACCTGCCGTGGAATATTGAAAACTACGGGGGACCGACCACCTCGGCTGCCTGGAGAGGGGGGAGTCCGTCAAAATGAAAAATAGAGGCCCAGAAAATGCCTGAGAATTGAAGTTGCGCTATACCCACACATCTGAAAGGCAGACTAACCAATCACAGCACAGAACACGCCGCGGAACGTGCAATCATGCATATATTTTAGTTTTTCCACTACTCTCAAATTCACCTATTTGCGTTTTTCAGTGTGGAACCTATTTGCTGAAAAATGACTCACAGTAACGCTGGCTAGCTTAGCCAGTTAAGCAAACGAAGCTTGGGACTTGGGAAAGCTTACTTAGCTCTTCTAACAAGACTAGCTATGTGCTGCATTCAGCTTTTGATTTATTGTCACAGCTATTGTAGCCACCGTAGTTCTTTAAAGAACATGCTAATTTTGTGCAACTAACCCATAGGCAACTTAACACTCAGTGCAGGCTAGCTTAGCCAGTTAAGCTAACAATACTAGCGATGGGTTCCTGGCTAGAACGTTTTTATGGGCCTATTGTTTATGAATTATTGTCAGAGTAAACGGAGAGCTGGCCAGCTTTACAGGAACACTTTTGTGTTTTACTTCATTTGCTTTGTGAGCGTTATGTTAGCTTATTAGCGCCATTATTTGTTTTGCATTACTGTATTTCTTTGTGTCTCTTTGCTATGGTGGATGTAAAGTTCAAATTTAAGTTGAGGCGTCATAAGTTTTAAGTCATAACTTTTAAATTTCAAGAAAGTTCCAAGAATCAAGCTAGTCGAGTCCCCCCCCCGCCCCCCTTAAATTTAAAGCAAGTCAAGTCATAATGTAAGAAAGTCATAAGTCCTGCAATCTTGTGCAGTCACATTAGCCACTTTGCACTTGAACTTGGTTTTTAAAGCATCACATTCACTTTGCACCTTTTGCCAGCGGGAGAAAATCTTTTCTTCTTGCCCGTTAATAGAAGAATTGGAAGGTTAACAAGACACCCTCACCTCTTCTTTCTTCCCCATTGAGGCTCACATGAATGTTTTTCCCTCAGGCGCTTCACTTCTCTCAGGTTCACTCCCTGGGAAGCCACTTGAGACCTCATTTGCATCTAATTAAGAGAAGGGAGGATGCGATGGAGGGGTATGGGGCTCAACAGGCTGAGGAAAATGAATCGGAGTGCTCATGGGTCCAATTCACAACTGCTTAAGTGCGAACGCTAACGCACACTCAGGAGTGTTGTTATTATTATTTCATTAGGGATCTGCAAGTTTCACATTATTGCTGTGCTGGTAAAATGAGATATAGTACAAGCAATGGACTACATTTGTTTGATCGATTAATCGACTAATTGTTCTTTTGTTTCAATTTTGAGACAGCAGTGGTACACAATTTGACAGGAAGACCGCTTCAGTCATGCTTTTCATCAAATTGAGAAGATTTTTCTAAGAAATGATATCCTTAATTAGTACAAAATAGCTTTTGTAATACTAGAGTGTAGCTAATAGAAAATACACTCCTGGTCAAAAGTTTGGGGTCACTTAGAAGTGTCCGCATATGTGAAACAAAAGCACTGTTAAAAATGTCCAGACATTATTACTGGTTGTCTTCATTGAACAACCAAGTTCCTTTTCTCCAGAAATAAACCACAATGCATGTTTATTCCTCTTCTTTTTTCCATCCTCACCTTTGCCCCCACTATAACTCCTCCCCCAATAACGCACGCATACATGTGCGCACATACACACTCCCTTCAGTTTGCTACAAGCACCTCTGCTGGAGTTTTCACAGCTCCCATTTCCCCTCGCCTTGCCAACGTCACGCTGTGAACAGCCCAGCAGAATGGTTCTGTTTGTGTGTATGTGTGCACATGCGTGTGTGTGCATTTTTTTTTTTTTTTTTTTGTGTGCGTGCGTGTTTGTGTGTGGGTGTGACAAACTCAGCCTCCTCTCCATCCTCTAATGAAAACTGTCTTCTAATTGGTTGCTAGCCTTTTGAAGCGCCATGCACGCCGTCCGGCGAGCTAGCAAGAGGCAACATTCCACGGTCGCGACCGGAATCTGCGGGAGGCTTGATTAAGCCGAAGAACCAACACGGACTGTTTTGAGTTTTTAGTCATGAGCATCAATCTCATCCAACCGCAATGTGTTCACTTTTTAGTATTGGAAGCTTTTGCGATGTTTTTGTTTGTGCTGCACTTCTGCGTTTTTGCGGGACGCCTCAGCGAGAACGTTTGGTGGAACATGCGAGCAAGATGGTAGTGATGTCATCACAGGGCCTTATTGCTATTGCAGACTTCCCCCCCCCTCTTTTTTTTATTTTTTTTTAGGGTTACTACTACTAAGTACTACGACATAAAAAGCCACAAGCAGCTCGCTGTTCTCACACAGCTTTTTATTATCCCGCTGATCATCCTGCGGTCGCAAACTGTTTGATTCACTTCAGCCAAGTGGCGTGAGGGAGGGAAACCAAAGTTTGGGTTTGTGCTTATAGGTCAGTCGCTGATGCTCCAACTGACCTTCTCTATAACTTGTTGTGCCACTCCGGCCGCCAGTTGGCTAAAGGACGTTTTGTTTTTTCTGGCCTTCTGGGAAACTACGTACACATGCACCCCACCCCCCCACACACACAGGATTTTTTTTTTTTCCACAATTTATTTAATGTATTTTAATCTTTTTTTTTTTTTTTTTTATCTACACTGACGTGGATCACATGTACCACCCTTCCACCAAGTTTTATATTTGGTTGCATTTGCCAAAACAACAATATATCAGTCAGTAGTAGTAAGAGGTATACATTTGATCAATGTTGTTTCATTGGTTAGTTTATCAGGATTATGCAAAAACTAAACAAGTATCCGCAAAACTCGATGAATGGATGGCACATGTACCAAAGTAGAAGCCTGGAAATTTTGACGAGTATCTGGATAAAAGTGCCAATACAAGAATTTTTATGTTTTTTTTCCCCTGCTCTCTAAGTCACTCTGCCATTAATAGAATCGTCCACAGAAGTCAGGAGTCATCCTCCATAACTAACTACTGGACAAATAAACCAACTTTGTTGATCTGTTCTGTAATCCAGAACATGACAAATTGTAATAACAAACCCTTTCTTCCTCAATCGGGCCTGAAAATACTAAAAAAAAATTTCCCTTGTTTTGACCGAAGTGCTGTTTTTAAAGTGCCCTTTTTTTCTGTGACCACATTGTGAGATCACATCCCATCGTTTTGTGTAGGCGTCATTAACAGTGCAAATACTGTATGTAAGAATGGGCCAAAAATATCTCCCACAAGGCACATGCTCTGTATGGACACATATTATCGTGGGTCAAACATGCAATTGTTTGATGGAAAAATTGACATAAAATGCAATTATCCTCTTTGTCTGAATGGTGGAAACGATCAGATGGTGTGTACAGTATTATTCACTAAAATAACCATGTCAATGTTTGGATTCATTTGACATTAACAAGCTGGGCCACTGTTTTGTTAGGGGGCTATCACCAAAGCAACACGTTCTCTTGCCCCCTCTGCTTGTGTGCTTTCATTTTCAACAGCTGACAATCCCTCCGGTATTAATGTTCTGTGTCAGAGCAAGAGATTTTGAAAGATATTTAGGTTAGCTGAGGTTAAGGGTCAGATCCGATCAGGAAATGTTTCTTGTCAACACTCTGTGCAAGGCAGCCTTATTTTGGGGAATAATCTGTTAATTTTAACTTAATTTAGTTTGTGTATTTTTTTTTAATTCATGATGCAGGTAAATGTCCATTTTAAAACCAAACCAGAATCCAGATTGACTTGATTTTATTTTATAAAAGAGGAAAGCAGACGCATTTACATGAAAACTTCATCCATCCATTTTCTACCGCTTATCCGAGGTCGGGTTACGGGGACAGTAGCTTTAGAAGGGACGCCCAGACTTCACTCTCCCCAGCCACTTCATCCAGCTCTTCCGGGGCGGTCCTGAGGCATTCCCAGGCCAGCCGAAGGACGTAGTCTCTCCTGCGTGTCCGGTCTCCTCCCGGTGGGACGCGCCTGGAACACCTCACCGGGGAGGCGTCCGGGAGGCATCAGACTCAGATGCCCCGGCCACCTCATCTGGCTCCTCTCGATGTGGAGGAGCAGTGACTATACTCTGAGATCCTTCCGGATGACCGAGCTTCTCACCCTATCTCTAAGGGAGAGCCCGGACACCCAGAGGGGGAAACTCATTTCGGCCGCTTGTATCCGGGATCTTGTTCTTTCGGCTCGTGACCATCGGTGAGGGTAAGAACATGGATCGACCGGTAAATCGAGAGCTTCGCCTTTCGGCTTAGCTCCTTCTTTACCACAACGGATCGATACCAAGTCCGCATCACTGCAGACGGTGCAGTTCCTCCCAATCACGCCCTTCCAGGTCTCACTGTCATTGCCCACGTGAGCATTGAAATCCCCCAGCAGAACGATGGAGTCCCCAGCCGGAGCGCTCTCCAAAAAGGGTGGTTAGTCTGAACTGCAGTTTGGTGCATTGGCACAAACAACAGTCAGGACCCGTCTCCTACCCGAAGGCGGAGGGAGGCTAACCTCTTGTCCACCAGGGTGAACCCCAATGTACAGGCGCCAATAAGTATACCCACACCTGCTCGGCGCCTCTCACCGTGGGCAACTCCAGAGTGGAAAAGTGTCCAACCCCTCTCGAGAGGACTGGTACCAGATCCCGAGCTGTGTGTAGAGGCTCATCCGACTATATCTAGTCGGAACTTCTCGACCTCACACACCAGCTCGGGCTCCTTCCCTGCCATAGAGGTGACATTCCACGTCCCTAGAGCCAGCTTCTGTAGCCGGGGATCGGATCGCCCAGCCCCCTGCCTTCGGCCACCGCCCAGCTCGCACTGCACCCGATCCTTATGGCCCCTCCCACAGGTGGTGAGCACATGGAAAGACATGAAAACACAAATCTTATATTTACGGCCCCTTTTTACAGTAACTATTTATATTTCACATTTAAATTTCCCTTCTAGCATATCTATTCAACCTTTGTCGCAGACCCCTATCTTAATTAATCATTTTACAATTATTCAATTCACTTGACTAAAACGAAAAGTTTAAAAAAAATAAATACTGTTCACCTAATTCTTTTTTTATTTCATTAGATATAATTTGTATTTTATTACCCATGTACAGTGTCATTGTTTTTTATTTTTTTTAAATCATGAAATTAGAATCCAGATTGAGTGTAAATTTATTAAAATTTTGTATATTTGATTGTCATATCAGACTCCAGACTGACTGCATTTTATTTTATTGAATCAAAAATAGGCTACAGATTGACTTTTAGCTTGATTTTAATATTATTTGTATTTTAACTTTTATTATAATAGCTATATATTTTTTATATTTTATGTAATGTATGCATGTATATATTTATACATTTTCAAATCATAGTCAGACTCCAGACCGACATTATTTCATTCGATGAAACAAGGCATCACTCCAGATTGACTGCTTGCCTATTTTAATTTTCTTTTTTTTTTTTTTAAACACTATAGCTATATTTTTTCGCTTTTATTAGGAAAATCAGTTAATTATTTGTTTATTAAATTTTTTAAATTATGAAATTTATTATTATTATTTTTTTTATTGAATAATAATGACTGTCATCTTAGGGTTTGCCGTCCGCAAACTAGTGAAATGGGAATCAGCTGCGCCTCTGCTCGTTGCAGCAAAGCAGTGAAGTCCATTTTGCCTCAAACGCTTCAATACATCATCAATCGACATTAAGTTTCTCACAATTATATTTATCGATGAATAAATTATGGCCTTCCCAAGTCATCAGTAATCATTGTCTTGCTTGATTCTTGCTGCTGTCATTGTTCTCGTTGAGTGGCCTCCCACCAGTCAAAACACCCCCACCTCAGTGTCTTGCATGAGTAAATCAAGACAGAAACAAGTAGCCCAATAAACCCCTGCGGCGCTAACCAAACACAGTGATGCTTTACGAGCTAGTTTAGCTCGCCACCCTCAAATATAGGGACGCTCACCGGTCCGGCTCTCTTTTCATGTGGTCGAGTCGTTGTTCTTGTCACCAAACAATAACGTTTTTCTTCAGGCTGAGTGGGTTGAGCGTTGGCAAAAGGGACGGCGCTTTGTGGCAAGGACAATAAAAAAATAAATAACTAAATAATACATCGTAAATCACATAAAGCACGCATGTGATCAAGCATAGACGCTGAATTTGCAAGATGCGTTAATGTGACAGACAGGCAAGAAGATGGAAACTAAACACTAACTGGAAATTGGGCAGTGAAGTCGTGTTTCCACCAAGCAGTTCAGTTAAGGATTGATATGGAATACTAAATCCTGGTCAGGCTTCCAGTAAGGAATGTGTAGGCGGGACGGCGATATCGTGACATTGTGTCGTGGTGACACAAGCTGTCAATTCATTTGACAACAATCATGATGACGCAATATTTGTTTGTGACAAGTCAGGTTTTGTGTTCTTCCCATTTCGGTTGCCTTATGGAGATGAACAGTCTCTCTCTAGCTTGCTTTAGGTGCCCTATCATTGCGTTTGGTACCCTGATGGTAGAAAAAAGTTGGTATGGCGTGAAAAGGTTGTCTGTACGCCCCTACCTACCCTTGAGGTCTTGGACGCTGCCAGAACTAATACAAGAGCATGCAAAATCCTCTTTGACACCTCCTCATCCTGGTCACCACCTCTTCCAGCTCCTTCCCTCAGGTCGGCGCTATCGAACAATGCAAACTAAAACTACCAGACATTCCAACAGTTTCTTCCCTCTCGCCATTAACATCTTAAACGGTCTACTTACAATTCCATTGTAACATGCTTCCAATTTTCTCTTGAGATTGTTGTCACATCTCTGTCGGGCCAATTATACATTATTCGTGCACTCACTGTAGTAGTCTCGCCACTCTGCACTATTTGCATATCTGTTATTGACCAATCCTGGGTACTCGTGCTTGAAGTATCTGCACCATTTGCACAATTGACATTGTTCCAGATTATCTCACTGCCAGTCACTTTAAACCGCTAAAATTTCTTGAAGTCTCTACGACATTTGCACAATGGTCATTGTACCAGACTATTGCTCTATTGGTCGTTTCAAACTGCTGTAAATTGCCTCTGTGGCTGGAGGACATCATTTGCAAAAATTGTCCAAAAAAAAAAAAAAAAGTCTCGGCATTGCGACATTACTGGTAACCTTTTATTGCTCAGTGACTCTCTGTACTGTGTTTTTATGTCTCAAAAGTATTTTCTGTCAAATGGCTGTGTGTTGTCATACTAGAGCGGCTCCAACTACCGCAGACAAATTTCTTGTTTTTGACATACAGTACTTTGTAAATAAAGACGATTCTGATGCTGAAGTGATTCGTTTTCTGTCAACAAGAATAACAAGTCCGAGCCCGACTAGCAACACAATCACACTAACGTTTGTTTTAACGAAACCAAGATTGAAGACAGCCCAAAACTGGATTGTACCTTTCAGGAAGTACAACTTAGTGGCCTTCGGACTGCAGTCAAAAAAATGTGACCGACTTCTGACTTCTTTTCTTGTCCCGTCTCCTCTTTCATCTGTTTTTGGACGCAAGGTCAGATTTGGTTTGTGTTAGTTTCCTTTGGCATCATCTGCATTCCGGCCTGTGACAAAGCACCAAGACCGTCCAGCTGAAAGGGTCCATGCCAGACCTCTTCTGGGAAATGTTCAAAGACGACGCGAGGAACAATCTCGCCATCGTGCTGTGACGGCAATAAACCGCGAAGGCCGACCAGATTCCTCTGTGGTGTTTGCAAATGTTTGCTCGCGCTCTGTACATTTTGCCAGGCCAAATGACGGCGGTCGCTCAGCATGTTGAATTATCTGTATGACAAAATCTCTTTGATAAATTAATCTCCATTGGCATACAGGGATGAGTAGGCCATGATCGTGTTTGATGAGAAAGCAACTGAACCTTGCATCAATTTATTTATTATTCTTTAAAGCCACACACGTGTACCTTCGCCCATCATTCAAGTATGAGTCTGTTATCAGAAGCTAACGCTTCAGCTCTGCTTACCTTTTGGCTTTGACATAGTCTTCTTCCCCTACACTAGACTACTCATTCTTGCACAACAGGCTCGCTCCAACATATGCTTAACTTTGGGATTCCTAACCCACGACCCAATTTTCTTATGGATATCTTTGCGGATCAGATAAGCAATCCCACCAGTTGTTCTTCTCTTGTCGGGCTGTTGGACATCGAGTACTTCCAGATCATTGCCGATGGACGTCTCGAACCATTCCATCGGCTTCAAACTTATCTCTGAGGCGGGCACTGGTCCATTTGAAATGATCTTCTATATTGTCTTTGCACATTCATGTTGACGTTTGCAGACTTCCAGTAGCAGTATGTGACTTTTTTTTTTTATTTATTTTTTTTTTCTTAAGGTTTTTTGCACGTTTGCCTTTTTTTTTGGTATATTATTTTATTACATGATGCGATTAACTACAATTAAAATACGAAGTTATTTACGCAAACTACAATACGATACGATTCACTCAGAATACGATGCGATTCATTGCTGTAATGCAATTTTATTTGCTCAAATTATGATACGATTCACTCCGATTAAACATGCAAAGTGATTCACTCTATGCTACGATGTGATTTACTCCAATTACAATATAATCAACTCAAATTCTGTTATTCACTCAAACTATGATTCAATTCATGTTAAGATACAATGTGATTCACTCCAATTAAGCTACAATGTGATTTATTCCATTTACAATAAGATACAATGAACTCAAATGTCAGTGCAATTCACTCCAACTTTGATATTGTGATACAAAATATGATGCGATGTGATTTACTTCTATTACAATGCATTATGATTCACTACAATTGCAATGCAACATGATGCGATCCGCTCCAATTATGATTCGATGCGATTCACTCAAAGTATAGGATGTGATTGACAACAGTTACAATTAGATGATGTTTGCTTCAATTACAATACGATATGATTCACTTTGATTCCAATGTGATTCACTCCAGTAATGGTGTGAGTCACTGAAATTATGATACGATTCAGTTAAGATGCAATGGGATTCACTCCAATTACGATGTGACAATTTGATTCACTCCAGTCAGAATTCTGACGTTTTCGTACCGCTATTAGTGATTTTTAATCTTAAGGTTCTCATTATTTAGGGTTATCTGCACCTGAAACCAAAACAAACAGTCAAAGAGGGAGGAGATGATTTTAGGACACCCTGTATTAAGCTGCTCTCTTCTCCTCAGGCTGCTTTAAAAGATCAGGTTTAGCATAAGCAGCTAACATTATGTCCAGTAACCCGACAGTTGTACTTTTACGCCCCTTTCTTCTCCTTCCTTCGTTGCCGGACACGGCGGAGAACTGGTCAAAGGGATGGTGGGGAAAAAGGAAGCAGGCAATTAGGATTCCTTTCGCGTGGCTGCAAGTTGTACAGGGCGAAATTGAGCATCCCTATCTGGGTGCAAGAAAAGGAGGAACGATTAAAAGTGCTTTGTGGAATAATAAGAGATTAGCGCAGGAAGTCAAGTGCCACTTTTTTTTTTTCTTTTTTGTGCTCCTCAGAAGAGTGAAATAACTGAGAGAGGGGAACCTTGTTCCAGACAGAGAGGAAATAAAAAGAAGCGCAAAGGTCAAGAAAAGGCAAACAAGACGTGTTGTAGATAAGACGGACGAAGAGCCAAAGAGCATTTGAAGTCAGGATTCCCGTTTTGGCTTCATTTCAGTGGGGCCCTTTGACAGAGGTGGCATAAGTATTCTCACGCTGCACTTAAATAAAAGTAGATACTTGTTTAAAAAAAAAAAAAAAAAAAAAAAAAAAAGACTGGAGATAGTAGTTACTGATTCAAGTTTTTTTAAGATAGTCAAAACAAACAAATGTACTATAGAACGTAAAAACACCTTTTTACTGTCAATTATCTACGCAGACTGGTCCCCAGACCTCAGTCTTAAGGGAGGCAATTATTATCATTACCCTACAGACAGTACATACTTTGCTACATATTTTTGAGGATCCTATAGCTACTCTATTTGTGCAGCACTGCATGAAGGCCACATTACCTGCTTTTTTTCCCAGATTAGATGGAGAATTTTTGAACATCAGAAGCTGGCACAAGAAACAACGCATTCGTCACAAATTAGTCTTACAGCTGACAACATCAAACCTCTTAAATAAGGCCATGGACAGGGAATATCTTGCCTCTCTAAATCAGTTTCATCATTGTCGTTTATGCTTCCTGGTTCACTTTTGTCCATGTCACTGCTGTCACTGTTTTTTTTTCAAATCAATCAGTCAAGATCGCAACTGCGGTTGAGATTACTTTTCGATGTTTAGTCACTTTTTTCAACTTCCACAGATGACGACTCGACATAAAAAAAGATGTAGTCTGTTTTGACAAAGTAACAAGTAGAGAGTACAGATATATGTTTTACAATGTAGGGGGTAAAAGTAAAAAATCGTCAGGAAAAATAAATAAAGTATAGATACAGTACCCGGAAAAACTGATTTAAGTGCGCTGGGTCTTTGACTTTGTCAACTGAGCTGTCATTTCTTGAACATTCCTTCTTTCCTAATCATTTTCCATGTTTGCAACACTCAGCTTGTGGTTGGGTCATGAAGTTGGCCATTCCCAAGAACACCTGCTGTTTGACTCCCACTCCTTATGAACTCACACACACACACGAATGTGAACAAGTAGTTGTTAGTGCTGTCAGACTACCAGCTGTTTAATTAAAGTGAGAGTAAAGCTTTACTGCTGGGCGGGGTCACAAACAAAAGCAACCACACTACCAACACATTCGTCGGCTATACTGTACAGTGAAACCTGATTTCTTCTAATTTATAAACTATTTTCCACAAAAGGAAGTAATACAATCGTTTCCAATCGGTTTGGGTCAATCTGTCCCCAGCATAAAGCCTTTATTAATTGTACAGGCAATGTTTAAAGTAGCATTTTATCATTCTTAACTAAGGTAGTCAGCCTTTGTATTAAAAGATAAACAATTTGAATTTTTTCAAATTGTACTGAGCAGCCAGAACAATGAAAGCTCTATGGTTGTCATTTTTATATTCTGTAAATGTTTTTTATATCTTTTTTTTGTGATTCATAAAATCCTTTATATATATGTTTTAAGTTAGTTTTCAAACAATTATTAATAATACATTATGAAATACGGGCAATGTTTTAAGTAGCATTTTAACATTCTTAACTAATATTCTCAAAGATTCAAGGTCAGATACTGGCTTTGCCCTACTCGGCTACTTCTTATGCAGCTGTCCACCTGGTCTTGTGTGTTTGTTTGAATGCAGAGAGGCAGCGGAGCACAAGTTTCCACAGCAAACGACATGGCGATAAGGGATGGAGTGATGTGAAAGAGAGAGAGGGGAGAAAATGTAGCCAACTGTAAAAGGAGTGAGATTGAGATAAAAGAGGAGAGATTAGAAAGAAAGCAAAGCAGATTAGAGGGATCGGAAAAAGCATAAAGTGTATAGTCAACTGAGGAAGAGAGAAAGATAAGGCGAGAGAGAGGTGATACTAAAGGGAGGGAAAAATAAAATCATGGAAGCGGAAATCATATTATTATTATAACACAAGTTCTTCCTGGGGTAAAATGTATGAAGGAAAGAGAAAATGGTGCAATTTTATCTATAGAGCAGAGGTGGGAAATTTATTGTCCCGATGACATTCCTGTGGAGGTATGGAAGCATCTGGGAGGGGTGGCTGTGGAGTTTTTGAACAGCTTGTTCAATAGAATTCTAGCGTGTGAGAAGATGCCTGAGGAATGGAGGAAAAGTGTGCTGGTGCACATTTTTAAGAACAAGGGTGATGTGCAGATCTGTGGGAACTACAGAGGAATAAAGTTGATGACCCACACAATGAAGTTATGGGAAAGAGTAGTGGAGGCTAGACTCAGGACAAAAGTGAGTATTTGCGAGCAACGGTATGGTTTCATGCCTAGAAAGAGTACCACAGATGCATTATTTGCCATGAGGATGTTGATGGAAAAGTACAGAGAAGGACAGACGGAGCTACATTGTGTCTTTGTAGATCTAGAGAAAGTCTATGACAGAGTACCCAGAGAGGAACTGTGGTACTGCATGCGGAAGTCTGGAGTGGCAGAGAAGTATGTTAGAATAATACAGGACATGTACGAGGGCAGCAGAACAGTGGTGGGGTGTGCTGTTGGTGTGACAGACGAATTTAAAGTGGAGGTGGGACTGCATCAGGGATCAGCCCTGAGCCCCTTCCTGTTTGCAGTGGTGATGGATAGGCTGACAGATGAGGTTAGACTGGAATCCCCGTGGACCATGATGTTTGCAGATGACATTGTGATCTGCAGTGAAAGCAGGGACCAGGTGGAGGAACAGTTCGAAAGATGTAGGCATGCACTGGAAAGCATAGGAATGAAGATTAGCCGAAGTAAAACAGAATATATGTGCATGAATGAGAGGGGTGGTGGGGGAAGAGTGAGGCTACACAGTGAAGAGATAGCAAAGGTGGAGGACTTTAAATACTTGTGGTCAACCGTCCAGAGCAATGGTGAGTGTGGTCAGGAAGTGAAGAAACGGGTCCAAGGAGGTTGGAACTGGTGGAGGAAGGTGTGTTATGTGACAGAAGAGTCTCTGCTAGTATGAATGGCAAAGTTTATAAAACAGTGGTGAAGTCAGCCATGAGGTACGGATTAGAGACAGTGGCACTGAAGAGACGACAGGAAGCAGAGCTGGAGGTGGCGGAAATGAAGATGTTGTGGTTCCCTCTCGGAGTGACCAGGTTGGATAAATTAGAAATGAGCTCATCAGAGGGACAGCCGAGGTTTGATATTTTGGAGACAAACTTAGAGCGAGCAGACTTCGATGGTTTGGATATGTCAAGAGGAGAAATAGTGAGTATATTGGTAGAAGGATGATGAGGATGGAGCTGCCAGGCAAGAGAGTGAGAGGAAGACCAAAGAGAAGGTTGATGGATGTCGTGAGGGAAGACATGATGGCAGTTGGTGTTCGAGAGGAGGATGCAGGAGATAAGCCTACATGGAAAAGGATGACGCGCTGTGACGACCCGTAAAGGGACAAGCCCAAAGGAAAAGAAGAGGGTCTGCTGACTTTGATTGCAAATAGAGGGACATTTTCAAATTGGGCCCGATTGTTTGAATGTGTGGACGGTGCTTTATACAGAACAGAAACCTTGGAAAAGAGCCGCATAAATCCCAGTTGAATCAGGCAGTGTGATAGGGGCTTTTGTTATTGCCTTGTAACCAACAGCAAGAACAAACGTTTGGAAGGGGAAAAATCTGTTGAAAGTTGTCATGCTTTCAGCTTTACCGCATTTGACCTTTTTCTGAAGAGTGATGCTCCTTCGGTCTCACCTTCAACCTCCTCCTCCCTTTCTTTCGAATTAATTTGTATCTCAAGGCACCACTGTATCTAGTTTTTGTGATGTTTTTGTTTGGCGTTGTGCTTTTTTTTTTTTTTTTTTTTTTAAATAATGGAAAATATGTGCCTTGGCTCAATACAGGTTGGGAGACCTCTCCTCCACCTCCCATTGCGTTCCGCCTATATCGAGTGGGAACATTTGTGCCGCAAACCCACGGCGGACCCCTCGGACCCCGCTTTGGCCCACGTCTGAGGCTGCAGTATGGCTCCTATTAGCTCCCTTGAAACCTAATACTGGGCTTAAATCAGATGTTATAAATGTTTAGGTGTGTTATGAAAAACACACATGTGGGGGGCTGGATGGGCCAAACCCAAACTGTTTATATGTCGATATATACATGTGTGTGAAACAAGAGGGAAAATTGTTTGTTGTCTGTGTTGTGCCCGAATTCCTTCTGTGCGACGGCGTTTCAATAAACAGTCGGCCGTGGAAAAGGGAACCAGTCAACACACACACACGCACACACTTCATGCTGCACGATGTATACATCGTAACGTGATTGAATGACAGGCAGGAAACATGAGCAGCTTTTAAATTACGCTACGAAGAAGCCTATTTCTTTCTTTCACTTTTGTGTTTAATGCACATTATTTTTTTTTTTGTGTTGGCGCTTGAGTTTGTTTGCACGTGTGATGGTATGCATGTGTGTGGGCGCCACAGCTGCCGGGCATTCTCATGCTCCAGCGTACATTTTTTATTTAAGACTCATACTGTTTGTTGGTGCTCATTGAACCTAATCAACTTTTTTTTCCCCTGAATTTTTAATGTATTTTTGAGGTTTGCTGTTTAATGGCTGTTTTGTTTTTCTTTTTCTTTCTTTGCTGCTCTGCAGGGACCTGAACAGAAACAACATCACACGGATCACCAAAGTGGACTTCTCTGGCATCAAGAACCTCCGAATTCTGTGAGTTTGTTGCGGGGGAAAAGTATAGTATGTGAGAATTTCTGTTGTGAAAAGCTGTTTTTGTTGTAATCAAACCTAAGACAACATTTCAAGTATGTGGGGACAATGCAACAAATTCCCGCAAATTACTTTCTCATGGCCTAGACAACCACTACTTTTATTTATTTATTTTAATGTTTATTTGCAAGCATCCTCATTAAAAAGTCATAATGGAGCAAATCTTGTCTTAGCAGGCCTCTCTATCTAGCTAGCTATTTAGCTATCAGTGTTTTTATATCTCCTTAGGATTCTTTATTTTTTTCCCCCATCCACACATTTAAATATGATTTATAACATAGTATGATCGTGATTCTCAAACTTGGCCATTCATAGTGTCGTTTGATCATGAAAGTTGGTAGTCGTGATCAATAGTCACAGAGAACGCTGTCCACATTTAACAAAATAGCACCACTACCAATACTAAGCTAGCATTAGCGTTGTAAACAAGCTGACGTTAGCCACGGGTGCTACATTGGTGGCATGACTTTTTTGTAATGGATTGTTATGATAACATTAAATGTTAGTTTTATTTTTTAAGAATGTATAATCAATGAAAAATCAAAAAGAGCTGATGAGCGTAGCTGTTAAGACGAAAGCGTTGCTAATTTTGCGTTGCTTCTAAATAGTCTCAACTCGCTGAAGCCCCTTCGCTCTGCTTCTGTTTCCTCATCTTATATTCGGTTATTGAAAAACAAGGGATGGGATTTATTTTTATTTTCCAGAGTTGGATATTACGCCCTAATTTCAGCAAAGCTCCTGAAGCCCAAGTTGACACCTCATCAGTCACGCCCTCGGTCTCTGATTGGTTGCTTTTCTCCGGTGTGGTGGTTTCTTAAAAATCAACATGGATGTACAAGGTGGGGCCAGAGAGGGCAGATTTCACCAATCGTTCCACCTATGTCAGCTTAAACTGACAGTTTTCAAAAATATGTGATGAGTATTTTGTATATTTTTAAATTGAAGAAATACTACATTACTATAATGATCGTTTAGGGTTAAAATTGGTCATATTGAATATTTCAAATTTTTCAATTCGTGCTTCATACAGAGATGGAGACTATACTGTTAAATATATTTTTGTGCGAGTGTACTTGTCGTTCTCTATTCATGTGTCACAACGCTTGCTATCCAACCTTTTTATTTCAAGGACATTTGTTCCGTACGAGGACATATCGCTTGTTCCACCAAAGACAAATGCTTGGACGAACTTCTTTTACTCTATTAGTGTGTGTGTCTCTGTGTGCGCGTGTGTGTGTGTGTGTGTGTGTGGACTCATAATAACTATAATCACACAGGCGCACTACTCAGGGTGGCAGATAAAAATACACCCGCTGAACAAGCTGGGCTGGGAAGTAGAAATAAGTTGATGCATGTGTGTGTTTTCATTTGTAAGCACATTTGTTGACCACTGCGGCTTTTGGCGCTCGCGTCGGCCAATGTGACAACTTGTGTGGGAGCGCGAGCCATTTTTGTGCGCCCCCGTATATCTGCAACGAATGGAGAGACTCGATGCGGACGAGCCTGAGTGTGAGTGAGCGAGGGAGATCGAGAGAGCGAGAGTTTGTTTCATGTGGTTGGTGAGAAACTGCTGTGACATTTCCCCACTGTAAATCTCTGCAAATTGGCCAGGAGATGGTTTGTGGAAGTGAAGATAGTCTGAGAAAAGTACTAGCTGGAAAACACACACACACACTACACACTTAATGTACGCTTTACCATTTGTACGCAATGGAGAGATAAAACCAACGTGGCTTTTGCCCCGAGCCCACTTTGATGTAATCGTTGTGTAATCACTACCATTTATAATGCCTGGTGATGGCAGATATTTTATCCCGTTTCTTCCCTGACTAGAATACCAGAATCCCTGGAGTGCACTACTCCATGTGCACCCCCCCCACCCCCCACCACAAGATTCACTGTATGGCCGTTTGCCCACCTTGCCATTGCTAAAATAATCCCCAATGTCAAAGCCTCAAATTCGTTGCGTCGTATAATTCGCGCGGTACCAGTCGGGCGCTGCTTTCTCGTGCAAATGAACACCTGTTCGCTCCACCTCCATACACTGCGGAGTCGGCTTTTGTTCCAATGACAACCGGGGTGGAGCTCGGGAATTCAGAATAGGCAAGTGGGGCTACTAATTAATGAAGTGATGAATAAATTGATGAAAACAACTGAGCCCTCATAGACAGTAAAAGCACAGATTGTACTGTATTTTCACTCGTGGAGGCGGCACTTCATAGCCAAGCTGTCGATTTACACTGATTGCCCATTAGTGTACTGCGCATAAAGTAGACACATCCAAATAAAAATGCCTGAAGAGTTTTGACAAAACTACAAACATTCCCCCGAATTTTAAGAGACGAAAAAGAAATAAAGGTTCTGTGTCAGGCATGCAGCACTTGGCACCCTCACAGCCAGCAGATTTGCTCCAGATTGTGCTGGAAATGACTAATTCCAAAGCGTGTTCGATGTTTAGGTGAAAACGTGTGCTTCATATTGAACCTATTGAGTGAAACAAGGTGAACGTTCCCTAAAGTATTCGTCAAGTTCTGTCTGGAGCGAAGTGTTTCTGGAGTGTGACATCACTGCATTTTTTTTTTTTTCTTTCAGCGCTGCTCACAGTTGGTTTATGAGATCTTGGAGAATAGTATTTCTTTATTTATTTTTGGAGAAGTCATTTCTTAGGTCCGTGAGCTGTAACTTGGGGGTCCGCAAAACCATGTCGTATCGGCAAAATATTTGCGGCTTGGAATCTGTGGATCTAAAAAGTCTCCACACCCCTGTTTTTATGATATAAACAAATGAGACAAAGCTAAATCATTTCAAAACATTTTACAACTGCAGAATCTCTCCCACTGAAAAATATTTCCAAAGGCATAGTGCCCATTTATATGTTGCAAAAGCAGTGTGACATCTAACCTGTACAACACATTTTTGAAAAGAAATATTTGTCGAAAGGGGAAGAAAAAAAAAAATCAACAACAGAGGTAATGTGATTGCAAAAGTGTACACACTCATTTATAACGGGGGATGTGGCTGTGTTCAGAATGACCCAAACACACTCACTCATGTTAAATGGAAGTCGCACACCTGCCGCTGTTTCAGGTGCCTGCAATTAATCTCAAAGAGCTGTTCTCGTAGGCTTCTAAACGCTCGCTGTAAAGGTTTTCAGGTTTTTGTTTTCTTCAAGTGAGAGTGGTACAGGTTTTGAAAAGGTTTGGAAATGAGTTATCTTCGTCTCATCTTATCTTTTAATATATCACATTAATTTGATCAGGGGTGTGCAGACTTGGGCCGTTTGTCGCCGTCTCAGCTAGCTGTTCAACCGCCAAGTTTTATTTAACTTCTGAGTCTTGTTTTCCACCAAATTCTTCTTGAACTCCAAATTGCACAACTGTACTCCAAATCCAACCTGTATATCTAATCCAAATGAGTCCACAACAGTTCTCATCACACTGAGGGTTTACGATACGTTTTAATTTCGTTCTGCTCGGGTAGAGAGAATCCAGCTGTACGCCTCTTTAAACACACGACGAGTTTATGACGACAGTTTGGTAAATGATGTTGATGAGACGAAATTGGAAACTGATTGGTGTTTGTCCTAGTGTCCTCTGAATGTAAAGTATTTGGGTTTGTCACACAACGTGGGAAAAGAAGTGTGTATCCGTTTCCTTTTCAGGAAAAATGATGGGACTACACGCGAACGGCAATTGGGTTGAAAGATGGATCAAAGATGGGCGTTGGAGGGATAGGATAGAAACAAGGGATGAGTTGATCTTTGCTTGTTTTGGCCAACCGCATCGTGAGATTGAACACGGTCGACCTTTGCGTCATGTCAGATTCATTTTTCAATCACTCCGACACCTTGTTTTTGTTTTTACAAGCATTCTTTGGTAATAAAAGTGCAATCCCCTCCTTGGAAATGTCTCTCTTTCAATCTGGCAAATGGTCGACTTTTCTATTTGTGTTGGCAGGAGGAGGAAAGTCAACCTGTTTCTCTCCTTCTCGGGTCAGCTGAAAACATTTATCAATGAATGAAATCCTTCCAAACTACTAAGTGGGAATAAATTGAATTAATGAGTTGTAATGGAGATGTAAGATTTTTCTTCATTTAATACCTTTTTTTTTTTTTTTTTTTTTTATGTCACGACAGTGTTTACTCGGGCTGTTTTTGTGCGCCAACAACGATAATCTTACCAATTTTTTTATGTCGTTCACTGTGTGTTTGATTTGTGTGTTACTACAGTCACCTGGAGGACAACCAAATCAGTGTCGTCGAGAGAGGAGCCTTCCAAGACCTTCGGCTGCTGGAGAGACTGTAAGGAGCCCGATATCACTCATATAGTCTATACAGTAGACCCCCACTATTAGTGTATAGTTAGTTCGATGGCGGCGACGCTCCTGGGGTGGTCGGTGCTGGTGGGGGAAATGCCATCGATTCGTAGCCCGAGGTTGCGTAGAATCGTTAGCCCTTCGGTGTTTACGGACCTGAAAGTGCTGGTGAAGCGAAAAACGAGTTGGATTTTATTTTGGTCTGTTTAAGGCCAATAGTAACCATTAGTTGCTAATACAGTAGAACATACATACTGTAGACAGTATTTACCCCCAAAAAATAGTGTATATTAGGGGTGGACAATGTATCTCCCTCAGGCCACATACAGCATTATCAAGAGTCTTCTAATATTAGTTGCATTAATTTTTAAGTTTTGTTTCTCGTAAAATTCTCGATAATGGAAATGTATAACAATTTTGTATTTATTTTTTTTTTATTCATTTGTCTCATTAAATATTTGATTTGTTTTTTGAATAGACTAAAATGTTTTAGTAAAATGAAGAATTTTACAAATACAGTACACATGAAATTTGTAATTTATTTGATTAAACAATTGGTTGATTAAGTCCAATTAATTACAAATAATGTGTGTAAAATGTATTTTAGTAAAATTATTCATTTTCATGTTTAACTGCATTTTTTTACCTCATTTACAAAGGATTTTTCTGTTTGTTCGCGTTTTCGCCCGTGTGTGTTTGTGTGCGTGTGTGTGTGTGCGTGCGTGCGTGCGTGCGTGTGTGTGTGTGCGTGTGTGCGTGTTCCTTCACACTGAGCCTCAAGTCAAGTGGGATCATTCCTTCTCCGACCAGCACACACACCTACACCTACTTGTTTGAGTTGACGGAATGGCGATGATTCTGACACTTGTCGCAAGGCAATGACTTTAAAGATTCTGTTACGTGTGCTTGTGATGGATGATTTACGGGTGTTTTGCAAATGGGCTAAGGGAATACAGTTTGCTGTTCCAGCATAAAATGTATTGAAATGTTATTTTTAATTAAACAAATTGTGCCTCATATGCACTTGAACTACCCAGCAAATGTATCCAATTTATAAAAAAAAAAAAAAAAAAAAAAATCTATAATAGCTATAAAGCAATAACAAAATTCACTTTGGTCCACCAAAACTTTCCATTTCGCTACCTTGGTGACCTTATTTTTTTAAGAAAACTACTTACTGCCTTGGAAAAATAACTAATTGCGGCCGGCTCCTTTTTCAGCAATGTTACAAAAACACATGTAATGGGCCAATTGGTTACGTTAGCTCATTGACCCTATTACTCAGGATTGGTTTTAAAATTTGCCTCTGAGTCATAGCAAGTTAAAAATAACCTCCTTGCTGCAGAGTTGGTTAGTTGATTAAGTCACGCAGCTTCTCGCAGATGTTCTGTTCTGAATTGTGCACACCTAAAAACCGCCATCTTGGACCGTATCCCAATGAGGAAATGACAAAGACAATAAGTATAGGATTTGATTGACATCTCCATGGAATCTCCAGCTCTAAAGAGGAGGAAAAAGCGCAGCTACTGCATACCACTTGAGTGGTAGCAACATGTGTACTTCGATGGAGATGGCAGGTCGTGATAGTGTTTATGTGGGGGAGCTGGAAGTGACTCACTTTAAAAGGTTCCCTTAATGTGCTGGGTCACCACGGGGTCGGAGTTCATGGAGAGAAGAGGCCAGGGGGGCAAAGCTCTTGACTTGAAACATAAATATATATATATATATATATTTTTTTTTTTTGTTTGTTTGTTTTAACTTGGAAACAGTTTAGTTTATTGTCCAAAGTCTTGAAACTCTCAACTTATTACTAGAGATGATTTTTGATTTTACAGCAGCAAAGTGTACTATAGCAAAGATGTGGCGACTGTACATGAATAATAAATGGAATTTATATAGTCCGACAAAGTAGCATGAAACCTCAGCTTTGTGTTGATAACTATACATTAATAATATATAAAAAGAATACCGGTACTATATGAAGCATTCGACAGTATATACATGTGTAAGTGGATGTGGAGAGCAGTAAGAGTAGTCAGCGGTGTCATATGTAGCAAAAGCTATAATATCAGCAGTGTATTGACAACCAGACATGAATAATAATTTACACACAGAATGCATACATTACAGATATGAATGAAGGCGTGAAACACTGCAAGAATAGTCATCGGCATTGTATATAGCAAAAAGTCTACAATCAGCTCTATATTGATAATTATACATGAATAATAGTGTATAGCTTACATACACCACGGATACGAGTATATATGACAAAGTGAGCAGAAAATACAAACCCCCCCCAAAAAAAACAAAAAACTGTTTTGGTCGGAACCAACCCTCTTATATGAGAATAAAATGCATGTTGGCAGTAAAATAAATAAATATATATGTATGCATGTAATTTTAATTTTATTTTTACTTTTTGGGGGGGGGGGGGGCGGGGGTGAGTACTCAACGAAATAGCTATAGGATAATGAATTCTAAAAAGAGTAAACCGTGACAGCCCTAATAGCAGCATCGCATCTCGCGAAAAACTATACGTGTCAATGAATAAGCACTTTCAAATGAAATCAGCAATACGAATGAAAAGCAGTCGAATGACAACACCAAGAATAGTCAATCCCTGAGATAAGTCTTTACCGAAAATCCCATGGAAACTGTAATCAAAATACCTCGCTGACAGCCGCTCTGATGTGATGACCAGCGGGGGTGAAAGGTGACCGTCGTGACAAGGATGGGTGATTTATGGGGGGGGGGGGGGGGGGAAAGAATGGTATCTTGTCTTCACCGCGGGTGAGCGCATCCGTCTTTGGCCACACGTGAAAGTAACATAAATCACGCACATCAGAGTCAGCAGCGGCTTAAAAAAGTCACGGTGTGCCTAACAGAGTTGTAACACAGTGCAAGTACTTCCAGATTGTGAGAAGACTGTTGCTTGGGGATATGCAAAATAGTTTGCAGTGAATCATATTATTATTTAAGAGAGTGCAAAGCTACTTGTAGCGCATGCCAATAAAACAAACATAATAAAACAATTACGGCTGAAACGATTAATCGAATAACAGATAAAAGCTGAAATAATAATTGTACCCCAGCAGCACATCTACGATCGTCAACACAAGATTCCAATCTTAGCTAATTTTATATAGCCTACCACCACTCGTTACAACATACTGTAATGCCCCCAACAAGGGGAAAAGGATAGATAGTTGTCGTTGCACTTTCAATTGTTTTATTGGACAAATAAATACACAATTAGCATATTAATTCACAAGCTGCTTTAGCCACAATTGAGGGCCAGGCACTCAACAGTACGCAGAATGGGTAACGGTTAGCCAGTCGCTTACCAGAGTTCACAACACCAACTCTACGTTCTCATTCGCTGACTCCCATGTCAATCACCAAGCCATGCCCCACCTTTTAAATGTAATTATTATTCAATGGTTGCAGCCCTAAATGGTTGCAGTCTGATAACACTGTGACATATCACATAAATATGATACATGTGCATAAGTAGTCATTTTTTGTATTTTATTTGTTTAGTTTTTATTCAGAACAAAAGGTGTATCTTAGGACTTGAAAGTCTTTTTCTGAATAAAAGAAATATTACGAGAATGTAATATATTATCACTTGTTAATACTGAATTACGACCATCTAGGAAAATTCCGACTTTATTCCCTTAAAGATTGCGACTTTTTATCCCGACAAAATATGTTTTTGTAACAAATACGACTTTATTGAAAAAATACAACTTTTTCTCTTTTTCCTTCCATCGTAACATTACGAATTTTCCCCCAAAATAGGCAACTTTTGATCTTACGTAAGAGCGATGCACATGGATAAAGAGAGAGCTACACTGTGTAGTTTGTACATTTAAAAGGCATTACGATTATGAGGGACGTCTTTGGCAAAAAACCCAGTTGGACTGCAACTCTCAACGTGGAGGTGACAGTCAGGGTCTTGTTATGAGGATGACACAGGTTCAAAGGTCTGTGTCTGTGTCTTCTCTAGTGCGGATTCTACTTTGTGACCTTGCGCCCTTTGACATCCTCCTTCATACGCCAAACGCTTTGGTGCCTAAATAACGCTTGCACCGCATCTCCCAGTCGAGAATAATGAGAAGCTGTTGTTGGTAAACAACGGTGGCCTTTGATGTTGACACGGTTAGCAGTTTGAACAGAACACGATAGTTTGGAACATCCTGGGATGCTGAACTTCTCACCTGTGTGCTGTGAGATTTACAAACATGTAAAATATGAGCCAAGTGATATATCGCTGTTCTTCAAATATACTGTCAAATACACTTATTACATTTTCAACTTAATCAATTCAGTCGACCACTTGTTGTGAATGGACCATGCAGCATCATCTACTTTCAATCTAAACAAGATTCAATCAAAGATTTTTAAGCCCCATCAGTGATAACTGCATGCAAAGGGTGAACAGTGATTGATAGATTATTCAGTTTTATGAGGGAAATGTAGTTTTTCACAGAAGTGATATTAACTCTTATACAATTGTTAATACTATAATATATAATCATATAATATAGAAACAACACACAAGGTAAAAACAAATACAAGGAACAACAATGAGGTGGAATTTAAAGAAGTGTCAATCTAAATAATAATAATAAAGAACCTCCCAGAGAAGATTAAAATGGTGCATATTGGTTTGTGGTAAGTAATAAATATAATCTAATTAATGCCAAAGTAATATTTGTGCAACGTGGGAAAGAAAATATTATTGACAGATATATATAGATAGAGAGAGAGAGAGAGAGAGAGAGAGAGAGAGAGACCAATGCGTAGAGTGTTTGAAACTGTTATGCATTGCATGTATGCATAATATTGGAGATTAAAAGTCATATTTGAACAATAAGTACATATTTAGAGGTATGAATTTGTGCTGTCACTATCAAATCTTTTTAGACTCTATTCTCCTTCTGATTATTGATCGAATAATAATGCACCCACCACCATTACATTTTTTTTTACTACTAACATACATTTTATTCTCATTTATGACGTATGGACTTTGATCCTTAAACTGCATACTGTATGTTGGTACTAAGTGTATGGTATAAATTTGGTGTACAGAAATTGAGTCCGCTAAATGCTAAACGGTTAGCAATTGTGATTAGCATTAGCGCTCTAGCGATTACCATTTTAGGTTAAAAAAAAACAAAAACAAAGAAACACAACAACAACAAAACCGCTAACTACCATTCAGTTCAGTCATACATCATATTATATGTACATTACACATCTAACAATGTCTTAAAAATCACTTACAGATGGTCCTCTGTGGTTTCTGGCGATGTTTATTACCAGCCCAACACTGCGTAGGTCTGCAATAAATGTGTGTGAGAAACATGGGTTTGGCGGTGCAAACAAGTTTCTGGGCATAACATTTTTTGGGGGGGGGTTGCAGCGGAACTTCGAGGAAGAAATTTTGCAATGACTTTTTTTTTTTTTTTTACATCGACTTAGCATTAAATCGACTTAGCAGAGTTATTAGATTTCTTTTTTTTTTTTTTAAATGTGATGTTTTTACTTTTATTGTATTTAAAAAAATAAATAAATATTGTTTTTTTCCAGCCCTAGTATGAATATCCGCTGTAAATACTGTGATAACCTACACGCGCACAATAGCCTGTGGGCTAGTTTCACAGAAAACCAGCCAGACTGACCTTTAAACCACAACGAGCAGGTATCCCAATGATTTATTCACATGCTGCTTCCACTGAATTCATTTCTTCATTACCTTGTTTATCCATTATTCATTTGTCCATTTTCTTTCTCTCCACAGCCGTCTAAACAGGAACAGACTCATGCTGCTGCCGGAACTTCTCTTCCAGTCCAATCCCAAACTGGGCCGACTGTGAGTACACCTGTTCAAACTCTGCCGTCTTCTCTTGCGTTCCCGCTGGTTGATGGTTAGAATGTTGGATCGTGTCGTGGAATGTGCTTTTTGTTTGGTTGGAGAATATGGAGTGCCGGGAGTGGACGCTCGGGTCAGACTGTGCCATATCTTCCCTGCACTTCATCCCGTAGGTGCACTTCCTCCCCTCTGCTCTAGATCCATCTTTCCTTCCACTCAGGAATTCTATGTTTGATTCCCCATCCTGGGAATGATGCTGACTTTTTTTTTGGTGCTGCTTTTGATTGTGCGTCTGCAATTCTCTGAGATTACAGGCGTGTGTGCGCGTGCATGAATACATGGTGATATATACTGTCTATATATGCATGTAGGGAGTGGTCGGGAAAGGAAATACCACCACTGGGATGTTGAACTTCTCACCTCGGTTATTTGCTTTGAAATATTTCCAGGAGACAAGATACATTTTATTATACAGGACAACTTCAACTTGACAGTTAGTCATTACATCATTAAAATAAATCTGGAGAAACCTCTGCAGCTGTGACATGTTTGTGGATTTCCATTGTAAAAGCCAATTTGGATATAAAACTCAAAGCTGTACTATGCAGAATGTAATAGTCAACTTCACAAAGGTTGTTGGGGGCAGGAGGAAGTCATTTTTAATGTAATCAAAAACTATATATTTCCATGTGTTTGGGTGCAACTGTATTTTTTTTCAAGTCAATATAATTTATTTCATTTTGTTTTAGTTTTAAAAAATATTTGTTTGTTTAAAAAATATACAGGATATTTCTTCGTTTTTAAACCATATTTTTAAAGAATTTTCAATTTTAAAATATTTTTCAAAGCTTTCTGATTATTTGAAGATATTTTAATTTTTTAATTTTGAAACCACTGTAAAATGTCCATTTGTTTGAAATATGTTTTTAAAGGTCATATTTGGAGATAGTTTTTAAAAACCTTTTAAATATACATGGAAATAATTGAACTTTTTATTTTGGAAAATTGTCACATATTAAAATTTTTTAATATTAAAAATTATATTTTGCAATATTCTCCAAATGTTTAAAAAATATTTCTTGCGTAAAATATTTTTCAAAGATAATTTTTCTCAGAGAAAAGCGGTACAGAAAATGGGTGGGTGGGTGGCTGGGTAAAGTAAAACAAACAGCATAGCTGACGTCATTTTTCTTCAGAAAAAACACATTTAGACTGACTCAGCAGCACCTCCACAGGTCACAGGCAGTAGTGCACCCCATTTAGCCTCAATTGCTCCCAGATACAAATTCCGAACAATAAATTAATCAACTCTCTTTATTCATAGTGTTGGCCATTTTTTAATTATTTTTTTTAAATCTAGTAGAGGTTATTCCAGTCTTATTCAGACTTTCAGGGAAGACTTCTGCTGATTTTGACTGGTAACTGCAGTTTTTCACTTTAAATATGCAGACTTGGTGGACTTTTAGTTTGAGTTCCACCCAAACAAAGTACCATAAGTCTCCTTGAGGAGACTTTTATTCCGAAAATGCTAATTCTCCTACCGTATTTATGATGCCGAGCAGTGCACAAAGCTGTAAATTCAAATTCATGGAAGAACTGCTTTCGTTCAAAGATTTATACCCATCTCTGCGCTTCATCCAAGTAATCCCCGGTGTGTGCAGGAAGGCCCCAGAAAGACGAAAACTCTGGTTTCGCCGATACCGCGTGTCGTAGATTTGCGGTGAGGTGTGATGTATTGCCCGGGGCGGCAAACCTGAGCGTTACAGCGGCGGGAAACTGTCATTTACGTCAATTGTGGCTTCCGCATAAACACACGCTCGCTCACTCTCACTCTCACGTGCACTCGCTGTGTTGACTTTTCGGGCCTTCTTGTTCTTCATGAGTGACAGTCTGATTTTCCCGCGCCGCCTGGCTTAGCGTAAACCCTAAAAGCTTTAATTGAAGTGGAAAGGCCTCCATTTGTCACTGGTCAAACATGGACGCCTGCAAGAGTGGGAAATGGGTAGGGAGAGCACACTTCCAAACTTAACATTACAAATTTTATGTTCTTTATATCCTGACATTGCCATCAGCACAAAGTAAATTACAGTGTCTGGACTGCTTCTACTGCTCTTTATTTTCTTTCTCTCCGCTTTTCTCCATCTTTCTCTGCCATTTGACCGAGCCTTTTATCTGGCCGATGCTGTTTTGTCTTTGAGCCAGAATTTTGCAACTACTGCATAACAGTTGAATTGGAATTGTCTTATGATCTGTGATTAGGGCCCGAGTACCAGGACAGTGCCAAAGTCCTCTTGGAATCCAAAATGATTACAGTGAACCCCCACCTATTTGCGTTTTTGTCTGTAGAACCAATCCTCAAAGACCTGAAAGTAGTAATTGGTGTCAAAGAAGTACAGTGGTGCCTTGACTTATGAAGTTATTTTTTTCCTGTAACTGAAAAATTTTACAGTCAACTTTTTCAGGTTGAAAAGAACGGAAATGTTTTTTTTTCACGAGAAAAATAGCACTCTAATATGCAAACATACAGTCGTGACAAAATTTGGTAGGATGTAAAGATTTAAATAGTTTATGCATCGTGATAATTCAACGGGCATTGTGCTGCTCATTCTGGTGAATACACTGGATAAAGAATATGCCTGTGAGTCAAGCTGTATGCTCCCACTTGTGTTCATATAGAAATTGTTCAACGGTTTACAATTGCCGTCACATTGGCGCTAGTTTGGTAAGCCCGTCCATCGAGTTTTAAGTTGTGTGTTTGCGTTAGGCTAGCAGACATTCATAAGACAAAGTTAATTTGATTTATTACACAACGTGTAATACTCCTCAAATGTTGTCTTATGAACAGACAAATTACATCAAAAGAAATGGTCTTAACTTTTTGTGAATGCTCGTGCAACAGGCTCGCCAGGCAGACATTACATACAAAACCATTTCTCAAGTTCAAAGTGGAGTTATTGTAGGCTGAAATGTAGACATTTCGAAGCAGACACAGATGCTTAGCAGTTGTTTGCGCTGTTGTTTCTTCGTTAGTGTTTACGTTGGATTGGTGGAAGAGAGTCACGTGACGTATTAATTTATTCCAACACTGATTTTGCTGCTTCCAAAATTTCAAGACAAATTTTTAGGCCTTTTCCAGTTTAGGGTTTGGGTTCAAATAACTACAGTATATTTTCCGGTTACAACAATATTGAAGCCATAAATGTGAAAAATGAGGCAGCAATGATAATGAAACACCAAAAATGTAAGTCACTTATTTGCCGTTTCGACATAGTCTAGTGGTCAGGTAATCTCCGCCCTCAGCTATTAGTCAAAATAAATAAGTGATTGTTATGTAATGAAGAAGACGGGTTGAGAGCTTCAACCACAACCACACTTTGTCGCAAAAGAGGAAACATTGTTCGATTTGTGGAAGGTCAGGAAGGTGAAGCAGGAGCCCAGCAGGAGTTTTGGAAGAAGGAGACGAAAAAAGAGGCACACTGGTGGCTTTCTGGTTTGGATGTTAAACGACAGCAGCGTGATGGGATTTACCTCTCAATCCTCCTGTTGAAGCCCTGCGGTCTGAGGTTTGGAGACAGCGGGGAAGGACCAATGGAGGGAAAATTCTGCCTTTGCTCTCCAGCTATCAGGCCAGATTAATACCAGAGTCCGGTCTTGGAGATAAACCAAGCGTTGGGGGATTGATGGAAAGAAGCAAAAAAGTTAGTCATGTCCATTTATAGGACAGCGTGGCTTACTGCGGTGATGATTGATGGTAAAATTCGGGGGAGGTCATCTTTGAATTGGGGTGGGGGCAGTGGGTGATGGCGTGTTGATGGATGGCGAGGGGATCAGATGGCCCGCGAGGTCCTCAGCAGGGGGGTTCGACCTAAGATGGAAATGGTGATAAAGATGAATGGTGGACTGGAGTCTGTGGTTTTGACTGCGTGATTTCACCCAACATTTGCAAAGAGTGGTGGGCTGCTATTATGAAACACACACACACACACACACACTGATGCACTAGAGTCATATGAATTCGTGGATGTTACGGAGGCTCCAATGGGAGCAAAATGGCCGGTACGAGGGTCCATGCTTCACAAAAAAGACTCTCATTGAGCTTGCATCGGCTTTACGCTGTTGTTTAGAAACCGTCGAGCGGGTGTCGACTTTTTATTTTATCTTTTAAATGGATGCTAGGACTTGTTTCATTTTCTATACAATACTTTCAATAATTGCAATGCAATCCTTTTGTACTAAATCATATTCAATTATTTACTTTTGAATGGTATTAACGGAGTCCTGTGGCTCAATGAATGCTCACCTTGGAGGTTGCCAGTCTAAATCCCAGAGCTCAGCATGTTTTTCCACAATTACTCTTGAGCAAGGCACTGACCTGACTTCAGCTGAGCCTCCAGATGTGAACGGGGGGGAACCTAGTGTAAACACAAGAGCTTGGCTTGAGGAAAGAGTCAAGCGGAGAGAGGAGCGAGAGCGTGAGGGAAGCATGTCGGGGTCACTTGAGATGTCTTTTCCTCCTAATTAACTTAATGGGGAAAGACGAGGAGGCTGCCTTTAATCTGGCCGAGATGTCCTTTTAGAGGCCACCGCTGCAGTTTACCTACTGGAATGTTTCGGTTAGTGTTACAGGAAGTGGGTGTAATGTGCTCATCCCGTGATTGGCCGTGACAGATGGAGCCTTCGTAGCGACTGGGTGAGAGGGAATACACCCCCTTAATTCACATTTGCTTACGTTGCTCTCCTTACTTCCCCCTTTTTATGTTCGTATGCACTCTGTTAGAGCCACACAATGACAACAGGAATCTTTTTACGTTGCCATTGTGCGATTGTTTTCTCGTGGCCTCTTGCATTTGTTGTTCACGCCGTGCTCGCCACTCACAGGAAACAAATCAGAGACGCACACACACACACACACGTGACATCACGACACCAAGACGACCTGACAGACTAACAGAAGTGGCCACTGAGCTTGGTGTCACACTGTCTTGCAACGGAGATCCAAGGAGACTGGAAGAGTCACAGAAAGGCATAGAAGTGGGCATTCTTACAAATGTATTGGTCACTTTTTATGAGCTGTTTATAACAAGCATGATATTGTACGACCGTAGCATTGTCATGGAAGGACACCTATAGGACACAACTAGGTCCTCGGCTCAGACGCCGGAGCAGCGTCACAGGGCCCAAACACGCTTTCTGAATTAATTGCGATTCATTGTTGTGGTTTAACGGCTTGCTATGGCACACATAATTATAAACCTCCCCCTCCAAAAACAAAACATTTGGGTCATTTTCATATTGAACATTTTGCATGCATCCCTGAAATTGCTGTCATTATGGGGTAAATGCCCCTTTAAGAAACCCTCTGGTGGTTTCAGTGACATCACGACCAGCATTTTTCTTTCTTAGTTGCACTTTTGTCATTTGCGTCATATGTGTTGTCAAGGTTAACATGTCCACTCTGTCCTAGTGAAATATCAATTGCAAGAAAATCTTTTCAGATATATGAAATGTATTTGTTGAACAGTACACAGTCAGCTTGCTAACACAATCATGTTAAGTGAGAGTCCACAATGTTCATAAAATGCTAACATTAGCCAAAAATGTCCACCCTGTCAGCAAGCGCACGTTTCTGTTTGCGTGTACATTTTCTGCTTGCAGTTAAGTTGACCAAAATGCATTTCTATCAGCAAAATATCTACATACTACAACGGATATGAAGTTGGATGGAAAATTCTTTTCAGGGTGAACCGGGGAAGTCTCATGGGTACCTTGCCTGGTAAAATTGGCTCAAGTGCCGTGTTTGTGTTTGCATTGATAAGAGTGTTTAATGCAATCCTTGCAAGAAGGTCTTCAGGTCCATTGAGCTCAGACTTGGCGATCTTATGTTTGTAAGATGGTGCCAGGCGAATTTAAATGAAATTTGGTAAAGTGGCGGAGCGCGAGCCAAAGGAGAACTTCATCTTTTGGCCAGTCGGCAGCATGTTTGCGAGCTCCAGTGCATCTGCTACTTTTTCCACATTTACAGGCAAAATGTACCTTTGTTTTCCTTCTTCACGCACCTTCTTCCTCTCTCTCGAGAGCCGATCAGTTTTGTGTCCGTGCTTTATTCATTGTTTGCCAATAGCGAGGCATGACGTTTGTTACAAAGTAGCCCCAAGGCCAAAAAGTTAAACGGTATGTGTGTCACTTGTGAATTTGCCTTTTTCCATGCGGGACGTGCGACTAAATCAAGCCGGCTTGTCTCCTCTCGGGGTGACGTTACGCTAGAGAGGGTCTGTACGTTTTTTTTTTTTTTGTTTTTTTTGTTCCCCCCACCTTTCCATTTTAATGTCCAAAACCTTTTGTTTGTTGTGAAATACCGGAGAGGCTGCATGTGGTTGTAATTCAAACGCACACATATAGGGGAGCAGATGGGTTGAGGGAGGTGAGAGGTGGGCATTTTTATTTTTGTATTTTTTGGAATAAAAACTCATTGAGGTTCAAATGAATCTGTTTACCAGCGCGTGTGTGTTCAGTGTGTATTTTTAGGCTATGCACTGATCCTCCATCCATGTACATAATTTGTGTCTGGGCCCGGTCTGTGCACATTTGCTTATATTTGCACGTGTCATGCTGTCATTTCAACACATAATGTATCCTAATGTACATACAGTCCATGTTTTGCTGTGGTTTGTGTGCGCCTGTGTGTGTGTGTCTGTCTGTAACCGAGAGAGGCGAATTTGATACGAGGCCAAACGCACTCACATAGCGTTTGTTTAATCACAATTTAGGTTTACACGAGAAGCTAATCCAAAGCAGACACAGCTGCCTGGAAAAGCAAAGGAAGAGAGAGGGAAGATGAATGGCGAGGGATCGTGTATGAAGGGGAAAAAGACAGGAGGAGGAAGAAAAGGAGACGGAGACGAGGGGAAAGAACACAGCAGAAAACCTTTGATAAAATGTTGCTTAAAAGACTAATGATATGACTTACTGGAGGATGATTGAATATGACCTGAAGGCTCCTAGATGCATACTGATCTTTCAACACAGCAGACAATTTAATAAGAATTTAGTAGGAAATGATACAACATTGGACTGTTATCCAGGAACATGAGCATCATTGGGTCAGGCAAATAACTAGTAGGAAAAAAAAAAAAAAAAATCAAATTAGAAATGTTATAAAATCAAGATAATGTATAATTAAGAAAAAATAAAGATGAAATAAATAAAGATAATATATAAAGAAATAAAATCCAAACAATAACGTTTTATTAAAATAAGTGGATAAAGATGATAGATAAAAACAATAATAATAATATTAAACTAATAAATAGATTGAAGGCCATAAGTGGACATTTTTGGATACAAAAAAATGCTATAGTTTGCCTTAAGAAAATGTTGTTGGACTTGCCCTTGATTTGCATTGCTTTTTTAAAAAAAACATTTTTTATGAATGAAATAAAGGTCACTTTAAACATTTACTGTACAAAATAGACATGCTAGACATTTAATCATAAACACTGAACTTTTTGCACTAAAAATGCTTAAATGCTCCTTTTTTTGGGGGGATCAGCTGGCCCTTGATTTGGCCTTTTTAATGAATAAAATAAATGAATGATAATTACAAAGAAAATGTATATATATTTGTAGGAAATTGTACACAGAGTAAGTGAATATCACTGTGCCACTGCAAGCAAAGAATGAATACAAAATAAATAAAACATAAAAGAAACTTTTCCACAAGTGACTCTGTGTAATTCTCTGCCATTGTGACTTACAGAGAAGGATGCCACTGCACTTGCACATTGCCAGACGGAAGAAAAAGTACTTCCCACCAACCACGTATCATTTACTCTTAATAGGTTAGTTACTTTCCATTGTGTTGCTGTTCATGGTAAATATTACTTCAAATAACTGAAGCAACACAAATATACAGTCGATATTTTGATCAGCGAATCGATTATTACAGCAAAACGATCTGGTATCTGACGTATCGGTATTTCATTATCGATCCGCAGGTCACTAATATCAAGTGTCAGAGCTTAATTTCTAGTGGTCACTACTTGTTTAAAGTCCCACCCAAGTTCTTTCCTGCCTCATTTTTGTTTTTTTTAAATTTGTTTTATTTTAAGTCAACGTTGATTGGCACTGTAAACTGTGTTAGCAATGAAATACGAATTCCAAGAAAGCACCAGGAATTTTCATTTTGCTTGTGTCGTGATGTTTTCAAGGCATTCATGACAAATTTTTATGCGGCGAGACACGTTGCATGAAAATTTTTGCTTTGCCAAGACTGCAATAATAATGTAATGATGACATCGGAGGCTGTCAGACGTTACGCTCCTTTCCTGGAAACTGTCTGCGTGAGTAGAAATTGTCTCTTAAGTGGCTGCAAAAGTGGACGCCGAAACCTCCGTGTCTTGTTTCTCACTTTACTGACTGATGCATTGCGTGTTGTCATTTTGTTATTTTCAGTCAGTCAGGATTGTTTTGGGAGGTCGTCCGGCATGGTTACGGCTGTAGACCATCAATCAGCATTCCACATCCATCCATCCATTACAAATGTATCAAAACAATAATAAAGAGAGGCCAAAATCTCTTTGCTGGGACTTTTCTGACGCATTTTGATTCATTACGTCAACGTGTTTTGTTTTTGACACCCAATGTTGTTATGCATTTGTTTTCACCATTCAAAACATTTCCCAGATGTCTTAATAACACATCTGGGATATGTTTTCATCTAAATACCCCAAGGATCAAGAATTATAGTAGGCTTTACACTCTGTTTTTAGCCTAGTTGAACTCGGCCCGTTTTGATGGGGCGGTCCTGTCTTGAAATGAACCATTGCTCACCCTGACCGGGAGCGAGCGAGCGAGCGCCTATAAACATTTTCACTCATGGAGACAGCACTTCAACACCAAGTGCCACAATCACGACGAAAATTAAAACACAGTAGTGTCGTAGGCCTATGTGTACATCGTCATTTGAAGGGCAGGTTAACTTCACTCATTCTTTAACTACATCGCTGAAGTAAACAAATACATAAAAATACCCAAAATATTTTTTTAAAATAACATATTTATTTATGTGCTAGGTACAAGAAAGCACCCTCATTTATTCCTGTATTTACGGTTTTGAATTGAAATGTTTATCTCTCGCCTAGAAGTGTTTTCCTGACTTTACTTTGTCTTTAGCGTATGTTTGTGATCGACTATGACATGATCCGACTTGCATTCAAATTGAAAGTATTTGTGATACATCTCAGGTCGGATTTGCCTTTCATTTTGAAAATAAAGCAAATTTAAAGGCATGTGTCAGACGCATGATTACGTGTAGCATTTAAACATTTGAAAAATGCCATTGGTGTCATTCAGACAGTTAAAACTCTTACGGTTTGGTTTGCATCCTTAATTTCCTTAAAAAAAAACAAACAAACAAACAAAAATGACAGAATATTGATGTTACAATTTCCTAAAAAGTGTTTAGTGTCAGGATTTTCATATTGGTACATGCAGTTACAGTACAGTACATGCAATATTCACGCTCAGTTTCTAATTAGGTGCTCAGAAAGGCACTTTGACATTTAAGCAATTAATATACTAAAACGGAACTTAAACTTCCACCAAATTTTCTGTTAATGTACTTGTACTTTTTACGCAAGTTTCACGTTCACAAGAATGCCTACTGGTGGGTTGCCAGGTTCACTACCTCAAAATTAACTGATTTCGAAAACAGAATAAATGGCACACGATCAAATGTACGATTTTCAAATGTAATCGGTCAATCTAAGCCAAGTCGAGTCTTTCATATCGCCGCCGTCGGGCAAAACCCCATATGGCCAAATATGATCAATATCACACACATTTCAACATATACACTGATATTCATGTTAACCAATTAAAATTGTTGAAAATAGCTTGATAGCACAGCGGACGAGTCACCAGAATCCCCGAGGCTGTCGTAAACGTCGTATTACATGAATCAAAAAGGCCGTGATGAGCCGTAGGTGGAAGCTATGACATTGAAAGATGGGCAAAAAGCGAACGAGCGAGAGCGAGCCACATGAATGGAGCGAGAAAGCGGCTCTAACCTCTAAATACAGAGCACCGCAAAGCCACTTTAAGACCTGACGAGATGTATTTATACACACGCTGGCAAACACACAGTGGAAGCGTGTACTGCGGACTTCGCCGACACATAAACACGCAGGAGCCCACATTGCCGCAAACACAACTTTGACTTTTTGGAGGATTTTATTTTGTTAGTTATGGGGGCGACTCCACCTGCTCAACCTATCCAAACAGGATGATTTTTTTTTTGTAAACATTTACCGTTTCAAATCGGTCAAAAGTGAAAATAGTTCAATTCAATCGTGTTGTGTTTGAAACTGTTTGTTATAGTTTTAGTTTTTGCACCCAAGCCGAGTAGACGTATACAGTACAAGCATTCCGCGCCAGCCACATCATTTTGTTGAGCTAAAGGTGGAGAGAGATCATTAAAGATGCTAAAAGTTGTCGGTTTGTGTACGTTGTTCAAATCAAGCTTCCAAACACGAGGCTTCAACCTCTTAGGCTTGCAATTTCTTCTCTAAATGAGTCACTGCTCCACATCGTCTCAGGGAAGACTTGAAAGCAGATTAAAGCACAGTAGGGACCCGTTGCTTTTGTTTTGGATGTGATGACTTCTGCAATGTTGATAAATAATGGGTTCGTTTATTTATGTAAAATTTTAACAATTACAAACGTACGTTTATTTTTTCATTTAATCAAAGAATTATGTATTTTACTGTTAAAAAAAATAAGACTCAAATACTGGCAATATATAAATGATTAATTTTATTGTAAATTAAATGAACATTTTCATATTAAATATCGATGCATTTTATTTAATTGTTTAATTTAGTAACCTTTAAATGTGAAAAAATTATTCCTAAAATTAAAAAAGTAACATAAATGTAATCTTTTATAAAATTTATTGAATCGGTTAATTTAGTATAATAATAAAATACATTTTAGTACAAGAAACACTTTTACATAAATATTTAACTTTTTCAAACTTAATTCTATCAAATAATTGGTTAATTTACTGTAAAAGACTGACTAAAATAAGAAATTGACTCTTTTAAACTTATTTATTTTATTAAATTGGTAGATTTATTGAAAGAATTGTAAAGACTAAGATTTGTCTATAATAAACACTTTTACATACCTGTGTGTGTGTGTGTATATATATATATATTTACAAAATAAAATGTATTTACTGTAAAAATATTCATATTCATTTTATTAAATTTGTTAATTTTTATAAATACTGTAATAAAATAAAAATTAAATGGGAAAAATAATACTGCAATTAAATTGAAAATTATTACTCATTTTTACTGCTGTATATTAGAATTATTTATTTTTATTTATTGAATGTTATTATTTTTATTTTAATATATAAGGTAGAAAAAAGTTATACAAATATGTAATTATTTAAAATATACCGTATTACATATTTTAATACACATCTTGCGTATATATTATTTATTCATTTATTTGTATACCTTTTCTACAAATGACCTGGCCCATCTGTCCATTTAAAATATCAAACGCAAGCCCACCTGTGTGTTAAATACTGAAACGTTGAGGAAATAGGAACCCAGTGAGACACTCAGACACTTTGTAAAAAAAACAAAAGCAAGAGAATGCGTAAAATTGTCACCGTCCGAATTGAGACTCTTTTACTAGCATGCGGTGTCACGCTTGTGCACTTTAAAGGCTTCCAGGCTGTGTAAGACAATGGACTCCACTTTTCAGTTTGTCGCTTGGCTGCACACGTCTACTCTCTCCAGTAAAGTCAACGCCATTATCTTGTCGTTCGTGCATACGCCCTCCTCCCAATAAATAAGTCTAAGATGAATATTTTTAGCTCGTGCAGTGGAGAAATGTTTTTTTTTTTTTTTTCGACCACAAAACAGCATTCGCTTGTTTTTTTTGTGGGGGGGTTGGTAGCTAATTACCGCATCTCGTGAGGGCTTATTTGCGCTGTTTGTTTTCATCACGGCGACAAACATCACGATCATGTTCATCACCATTGACGAGTTGAATGTGCCGGAATAAAAAAAAGAGTGAAAAAACACCATCTGGGACGGAGAGTGCTCGTTTGTCAGCTCGAGACCAATTAGCATGTTTGTGGAAGAACCCTCATTGTCTATTTTGAGGGGGCATAAACATAAAAGTCATGTCCAACACTTATTTATTAGAACTAACTATAAAGCATGATGGGTATGATTATTTTTGAAAACATGAATAAAAATTTATTAATTTGGTAGTCATTCTATGCATACAGACATGAATAAATAAAGTAGTAGTTTGACAGATACTAGCGAACAATTTTTCAAAGAGGCTTCAACTTTTTATTGCCACTCCCAGTTGAATTTAATTTCAAAGTGAACTAAACAAAGCGAATTACATGTCGTGCATTTAAAACAACCACGTAACTTTGCCTTAAAAGTCCGCTAGCTTAATGCTAACTCATGGGGAATGCCATCGACGGGCTAACGAATAGCATCAGTGTCGCGGTGTTTTAACACACTAAGCATTGAATGTTTGAACATAAATGGTAGACAGACATATTCTTTATCATCCGCGAAGAATGCCTCTGTCTTAATGTGTATCCACGTGTCTGTATTACTGCCCCAGGTGGCCATGGCGTACACAGCGTACGCAGCAGGAGAATGAACAGTGAATTGAAGCAAGAAGTGTGAAAAAGTTAATTTTATGTAATTGTCATTACTGTATATATTTTTTTATGAAGTACAAGACAGTCCTCATTAAGACGCACTTTTTTTTGGGGGGCGGCTGTGGAACGGATTAACGACATTACCATTCACTTCCATGGGGAAAGATGATTTTAGTTATGGGTCTTGCGTGAATTTCACACCAAGGCACCACGATATGCTCTTTATCCATTTTTTATTTATTTTTTTATAAGAGAAAAAGTTCTTTCAGCTTCAGGAAATGCCACAAACTGCCGTACGCAAGTTGATAGCATTTAATACTCTCTCATTTTGCTTGTTCTTTGGCTTTTCTGTGATTTAATTCTTTATTTAGGTGCTTAGGAACACTTTTAATGAGTTTGGCCTGACTTTTGTGAGGCAAAGACAATGTTGGGGAGGCGGCGGCGGGCGGGAAATGTCCTCTGTGCCAACAGACAACACGTGTGTGCTCTTTACAAGGTGCGGCGCTGGCTTTGGAGGGCGTGTTGGCAGATGAGGACACGGAGACGTCTGAACACACGCACGCACGACGAGATGTATGCATGTAAACGCTTGCGCCACACCTCGGTGACAAGGTGCCGGCTGATGCTGCTGTCGTTGTGCGTGGACGTGTGTGTGTGTGTCTTAATGTGCATGTGTGTTTTTCATTTCAATATGTGTGCCTTTCTCTCAATGTGCATTTGTCTCTTACAATGTGTGTGTGTGTATCTCTCAATGCCCTTTTTTTTTTTTTTTTCTTCCCTCAATGTTTGTTTGTGTATGTGCCAATCTATGTGTGTGTGTGTGTCTCACTGTGTGTCACAGTCTCTCCCCCAATGTATGTGTGGGCATGTTTCAATGTGTGTGTCTCACAATATGTTTGCGTGAGTATACATTTATGCGTCTCTGTGTGTGTCAATGTGTTTTTGTGTCTGTCAGTGTGTATCTCACTGTGTGTGTGTGCGTGCGTGTGTGTGTGAAAGAGAGAGAGTCCCTGTACGTTTGGCTCAATGTGTGTGAGGGTGCGTCTAAATCTATTTTTGTGTGTCACAATGCAGATAAAATGTGTCAGGTTAACTCGTCGGGTTGCACACACACACACACACACACACACAGACGCGGTCATAGTGGCTGTTTCATTTGAACGGATGTTAACTGACTGAGACGCAGATCTGATTATAACGTATGATGATTGCTAGTCAGTGAAATCTGCAGCCTTTCCGAGGCATATTCTCATTTCTCCCATATTTGCCGTGATTGACTCAAGTATGAGAGAGACACAGACATGGGGGGAATAGGATTTTGGAACTGGGAGGATGGGGACAAAGCTTATAAAAAATAATAGACAATATTAAACAAATTACATACAGTATATACACCAAATATAATTGAGTTCTTGCAAAAAAAAAAAAAAAAAAGATTTTGAGCACACAAAACACGTTCTTGTGCGTAGGAGGAAGTTGATGCTGGAATACCCAGCATGCCGAGCAGCATTGTGTAAATAGTTTTTAAGAATGTTTTTATTGTTAATGTTAAATGTCATTACCTAGTCGTAATAGTTGACGTGTTCATCCACCCCTTTATTTGTATTTTTTTTTACTGTTTACTCACTGTTGGTATATTTAACCAGGCACAGTGAGTGATTGTCATGTTGTCACTCAGTTGTATGAATTATTGGGCAGCTACTACTACTTACTACTTTGAAGTAAGGGTATTCTTCGCCACACGTTATGGTGCTCACCATTTGCCCATACACACTCATACTAGAACAGCGCCATTATGAATCTGGGAGGCACGTGTCCCACCCATTTCCACTACAATCTGCGCCCATGCACACAAATATTCAAACACTCACGTGGCTCTAATTAGCTCAGCTGTGGGAATGCGCGACTGAGACATCCTCAGGAATCTGCAGCACATGCGCTTGTTTCGCTTTTCACGAGAGATGACCAGGCAGCTTGATGGGGCAGGCCAGTGTGCTATGTGAGCATGAATAAGCAATAATAATATTAATAATAAGTAATAATATGCTACCATACGCATTTCTATTGTTCATTTAATTTGGTTATAAAATGAAAAACCAAAAACAAACAAAAAAAATGTGGTTATACTGTGTGATTAAGTGATAAAGACAGACATTTCACACTGGAAAAGTTCCGACTTGAGTCTCTAGGAAAAAAAAAAAAACTTTTTAAGTAGTTTTTGGAGAACGTTTAACATTTTATTTTACATGTAAATCTTTCTCATTTTTATAAAATCTGGAAAGGACACCTGGTCACGATTAAGAACAACTATTTGCATGTAAAATGCCAATCATGAGGTAATTGTTGTTTGTTGTACTGACTTTATATAATATTATATAGTATAATGCCTTTTTCCATTAGTCAGCATTGTTGTTGTAGTGCCGTTTCCGCTAATATGACATATTTGTTCCGTAGCATTTACTGCAAATGGATACATTTTTGGGACACAAATATGGATTCAAAAAATGGGGGCTATGGCATTGACAGTCTTTACATGTAGAGTGTCTGTATTCTTTTTGTTTTACTAAATTCATATACAGTGGAGCCTTGACTTTCAAGTTTAATTCATTCTGTGACCACGCTTGTAACTGAATGGAAATGGAATTAATCCGTTCAAACAACCCCAAAACCACTCGCATGTTTTTACTGTAATTTCTTGTGTATAATCCGCACCCCCAAAGTTGACCTCAAAAAGAATTATTCTGAAATTAAGCACGTTATTTGAACAGGTAATACTTTTTTATTTACTCGCTCTTATTTTGAAATTCACAGCCCTACTTTTGAGTACATTAGAAAAAAACACATTTGTTTGATTACCCATGCAGAATATTTAAGATGGGTACAATTATTTAAAGAAAACATAAAGAACCAGGCGAAACACACTTAATTTTATTTTAATGGGATTCAAATGAAACAGTCAAGCATTTCAGAAACAGTCAAGCATTTCAGAAAACAGAAGATAAAAAAATATGCTTGTATTGTGTCTGCATGTGTCGCTAACGCTTGTGTTCATATACAAGTTGTTTCAATGTTTATAATTACCACCACATCAATGATAGCTTTGTTCGCCTTTCTAAAGTGTTTTGCATTGTGTGTTAGGCTTCGTACACTTTCACAAAGCCAAGTTAATGTGCTTTGGTTAAATACATAATGGGTAATTGTCCTTGTTTTCAACTTGAACTGGGAGTGGCTAAAATAAGTCCATAATTAAATCCACATAGTGAACAGAGTATATTGAACATTACACTAATGGGATCCAATTCACAAGTCAAGCAGTTGACTTGTGAAAATTAGAAGTGTTCATTGTTATCTCAAAGAGGATTAGATGATCGCTTAAAGAGGCATCGCTGATGTCACAACACTGCAGACGCAAAGGACCCGTGGGAGGAAAAGTCGCGGGAGGAATCTTGGAACGTGTGTGTGTGTGTGTGTGTGCGTGCGTGTGTGCGTGCGTTTGCTTTGTAACGAGTTTAATCTGACAACGTGTGAGTGTATAAGAAATGCAATAATGTTATGGATGGCTAACACCGCCGCATTCTTCGGCGGCTCTGATTTTAATTAAGACCGTCTTGTTAAGACACACACACACACACACACACATATACACGCTCACACTAATACACAAACTTATTCCTGGCACATTGTGGAACGACCACACGTTTATATGGATCATGTTAGAAATTACGGGAATGATGCTTTTTGTGGACACTGATACACACCTGTCCCAACTTACTTTGAATAATTTTCCAAGTCAGGTGTGTGTGTGTTTGAAAATGTGTTGTGTAGTTTACTGTGTACAAGATTGTGTGGTAAAGGAGTTTGTGTGTGTGTGTTTGTGTTTGCAAGTGTGTGCATGTGAGTGTGTGTGCTGGTTTGTGTAAGCGTCTTTTCAAGTTGGTGTACGTGTATTTAGCGGTGCATGCATTTAAACTGATGTTTGTAAATGTGTGTAGGTCTGTATAGGGTTCCTTTTGTGGTTATAGACTGTATATGTACATACAGTATGTTGGTGTGTTGGTGTGCGCGTGTTGGTGTGTATACCATTAAAGTTATCGTTATAATTCACTTGACCTTCTGCCAGCATTTTAGGATTAAATTAGCATTTTCTAGGTTTTCCTTCTTGGCTTTTTTGGTGACTGATTAACCTATTTTAACAGGTTTGGCAGTTAAAATAGTTAAAATGTTACTTAAAATCATGCCTGCGCAGTTAATAAGGGTTTTAGGTCGGATGGGGAAAAGTTGGTTTGGTTTTCGACCTCAGATACTCCACTGTTCTTCTTTGTCACTCTTCGTTCTCACATTCCAGAAGAGAGCGTGAGTGAGTCTGAAATTGGAAATAATGCGCTCGTAGATATATAGCTGCGGTTTGTCGTGGCCTTTCGCAACGTCTGGCTCGCAGCGAAGTCATGAGGAAGCTTGGAAATGTCCCGGAAGAATGCGAGTGGCGGCCAAGATAAGATGTGTTTGAATGTTTTCATGTGGCCCGTGTCCTCCCAAAATGGCTTTAAAAAAAATAAAATAAAAAAATAAAATAAATGTTGACTGTGTTCTGCCTTTTAGATCAGCCTATGTTTGGTAATAGATCAACACACATGTGCCTTTTTGGTTACTATGAAAGGGGAGCAATATTAGAACCAGCTTTCGGTGTGATGCCGTGGAGTTCTACACAACTGAAAACCACAATAAACATATTGTTACTATAAATGACAATTTGAGGTTAGCTTTGTGTAGGGTTGTGTGAGTGTAGACGTATGGTTGTATTGGTTTTTATGAGTGTGGGAGCGCTTAAGTGTAGGTTTGTGTGACACGTTCTGCGTTCGAATCCCGACTCAGGCCCACCTGTGTGGACTTTGCAGGTTCTCTCTTACGTGGGTTTTTGCCAGGTTTCCTCCCACTTTCCAAAACCGTGCATATGACGTTCATTGAAGCTCTGCGATTGGCTGCCGACCGGTCCAGGTTGTTTGAGATTTACAGTACATACAGCACTGCATCATGCACATATAGGGTGTCCTCACTTTGTGAAGACATTCCCAAATGTCAGTTTTTCAGGAATAGACCCGGGCAATAGCATCTGATTGTTCCATTGTCTTTCCTGTCTCCCACGTGGAGACTTACTGATATATGACACAAACAAGCGTGTTGTCATGCAGCCTGCAGGAGGCTACAATCCTCTCATTTGTCTCCTCTGCAGATTTTTGGAATGACTCGAGTTCCCGCCGGTGCAGTCTTGACAAAAGAGCGCGATATTTGTGGGGGCCTTGTCTCGCCTGCCCCCCACGTTTGGATGCGCAAGCTGGACTTTAACGTCCCAGCATGAGCTCTCGGAACGATACCCTCGCTGGGAGCCGAGTTACAATCACACTGCCGGGTTTGAGCATAAAACTAGTCAGTGACATTGAAATACTCCTGCAGCACGTCTACTGTGTCTTTAAACCAAACTGTCCTTATGTTGACCACCTGCTGTTCCATCAGCAGCCTGTTGGTGGTCTCAAGGTCGATCAGATTGTGGTCAGATTCTGAGTTTAGTTTGAGCTGACTTCTTATTGGACCATAATAGTTTAGTTTTAAACAGCTTTTTTTTAATGATCATTTATTTATGTACTGATTTATTTTTGCCTAAGTCATATCGTGGGCGTAGCATGATGTCAGAGTTCGGGGTAAGTGGAAGGTTCGCCCCCAGTTTCACCGATCAACATGAAATTTGGTGGATGCGTCTATCATAAGACAACGCGCGAAAAAGTTCCAAGGACCCATGCTCCAAATGAAACAGGAAGTTGACCATTTTGGTTCGAAGCAGCCATTTTGGGAGACTTGCATGCGAATTCCCATACTTTGAACTCCTCCAAGGGAATTTGTCCAAATGAGACCAAATTTTAAGTACCGATAGGTATCCTACATACAGTGGGTACGGAAAGTATTCAAACCCCCTTAAATTTGTCACTTTTTTATATTGCACCCATTTGCTAAAATCATTAGTTCTTACCCCCCCCCCCCGACCCTCAAAATTCATGCACACACAGCTCCCCATATTGACAGAAAGAAAATTGACTTGTTGAAATTTTTGCAGATTTATTAAAAAAGAAAACCTGAAATATCACACAGCCATAAGTATTCAGACCCTTTGCTCAATATTTAGTAGAAGCACCCTTTTGAGCTAATACAGCCATGAGACTTTTGCGGAATCATGCAACAAGTTTTTCACACCTGGATTTGGGGATCCTCTGCCATTCCTCCTTGCAGATCCACTCCAGTTCTATCAGGTTGGATGGTGAACATTGGTGGGCAGCCATTTTCAGGTCTTTCCAGAGATGCTCAATTGTGTTTAAGTCAGGGCTCTGTCTGGGCCATTCATAAACAGTCACAGAGTTCTTCTGAAGCCACTCCTTTGGTATTTTAGCTGTGTGCGTAGGGTCATTGTCTTTTTTGAAGCTGAACCTTCGGCCCAGTCTGAGGTTCTGAGCACTCTGGAGTGGTTTTCCTCCAGGATTTCCCTGTACTTGGCCGCATTCATCTTTCCTTCGATTGCAACCAGTCTCCCTGTCCCTGCAGCTGAAAAAGGCACACACAGCATGATGCTGCCACCACTATGCTTCACTGTTGAGACTGTATTGGACAGGTGATGAGTGGTGCCTGGTTTTCTCCACATATGCCACTTAGAATTAAGGCCAATAATTTCGATCTTGGTCTCATCAGACCAGATAATCTTATTTCTCACCATCTTGGAGTCCTTCAGGTGTTTGTTTTTAGCGGGCTTTCATATGTCTTGCACTGAGGAGAGGCTTCCGTCGGGCTACTCTGCCATGAAGCCCCGACTGGTGGAGGGCTGCAGTGATGGTTGACTTTCTAGAACTTTTGCCCATCTCCCGATTGCATCTCTGGAGCTCAGCCGCAGTATCTGTGGGTTCGTCTTTACCTCTCTCGCCGAGCCTCTTCTCCCCCAATTACTCAGTTTGGCCAGACGGCCAGCTCTAGGAAGAGTTCTGATCGTCCCAAACGTCTTCCATTTCAGTATTATTGAGGCCACTGTGCTCTTAGGAACCTTAAGTGCAGCAGAATTATTTTTTTTAAATTTAATTTATTTTTTTTTTTTTTTTTGTAACCTTGGCCAGATCTGTGCCTTGCCACAATTCTCTCTCTGAGCTCTTCAGGCAGTTCCTTTGACCTCACTATTCTCATTTGCTCTGACATGCACTGCGAGCTGTAAGGTCTTATATAGACAGGTGTGTGGCTTTCCTAATCAAGTCCAATCAGTATAATCAAACACAGCTGGACTCCAATGAAGGTGTAGAACCATTTTAAGGATGATGAGAAGAAATGGACAGCACCCGAGTTAAATGAGTATCAGAGCAAAGGGTCTGAATACTTATGGCTGTGTGATATTTCAGTTTTTCTTTTTTAATAAATCAGCAAAAAAAAAAAATTCTGTCTATCAGAATCAGAATCATCTTTATTTGCCAAGTATGTCCAAAAAACACACAAGGAATTTGTTTCCGGTAGTTGGAGCCCCTCCAGTACCACAACAGACAGTCAATTGACAGAGAACACTTTTGCGACATAAAGACATTGACAAAAAAAAAACAGTCACTGAGCAATAAAGGGTGTATTAAAGGGTGTAATAAAGCAATAATGGGGTGCTGTGTGAACATTAATGAGGGGAAAAACTGAACTTAAATGATTTTAACAAATGGCTGCAATATAACAAAGAGTGACAAATTTAAGGGGGTCTGAAAACTTTCCGTACCCACTGTAAATCAGTGGCACTAAATTGGAACGCTTTTTTGAGTATGCCAAGTATTTTTGGCGGAGCATGACGTAAACATACGATAATCATTTTGAGCATTTGCCATAAAAAGGGGGCGGTGAGGGCGGGTAGAAAACCTTTATTTAAAAAATAAATAAATACAAATTTCCCCCGACATGAGTTTTACTGATCGACCCGAAATTTGGTGAATGTGTCAATAATGACAGGACGTGAGAAAAAGTTCCAAGGACCCATGCCCTAAATTGAACAAGAAGTTAGACATTTTGGCTTGAAGCAGCCACTTTGGGCGCATTCCATGTCTCATACTTTGAAGAACTCCAACAAGGGAAGTTTTAACAAGACAAATGGGTGCCGCTGAATTGTGAATATTTTTGCCTATGCTAGCTAATGTAGGCAGAGCATATCGTCAAAATCTGATGATCACTTTGAGGGTTCGTCATGAAAAAGTGGGTGCGAGGGTCCCGTTAATCGCTACTTGTAGTTTTAATTTGTTATTGTGACTTTCTCCTGTCTTCTAATCAGCTAAATTGTCTCAGGATTACGGTTTATCAGGTCAGTCGGTTGCTTTAGCATTCACTTGCCAACCTACAAATCCATTTTGTGGGGGCCACTGGACAAAAGTTATTTTTATTTGTAATGCCGAAAAATTTGTTTAAAAAAAAAAAAAAAAAAAAAGTGTATGACATAGTCTGACCATTGGTGGCCTTGGTGTGGAAAGAATCAGTAAATCAGGATTTGTTGCTTTTAACTCGGCACTTAATGGCTCACTTTGGGATGAGACTTAATGGACTATAAAAAAAAAAAAAGTCTTGCGTCCTTTCCAGTAATCCTCCTTAAGTGTTTCCTCGTCTTTGTACTACTTTAAATCACTTCCGCGGCATATCGGCACTCTATTAATCACTTGTTTAATTCCTGAGGAAGACCTAAGTAATAAGTAGGGGCTTCGCCTGGTAAAGAGCCCCGCTCAGAACGTTCCGGAATAGGAAACAAAAAAAAAAGTCCTTTGAGATGAAAGAGTGCTCGGAGGAGGTGCTTTAATGAAATGTGCTGAGTGAAAGCTGAACTGGTAGGAAAGGTCTAATACCTTCAAACACGCGCACATGGAAGCGGGGCAGACCTGTTTTAATTTAGATATGTATCACGCACGCACGCACGCACGCACATGTTGTGGAGCATTGGACTTGAATGGGTCAATGAACAGCAGCAATGCAAAGACAAATATGGGCTTCCTGTGTGTGTGTGTGTGTGTGTGTGTGCATGCATGTGTGTTAGAAGAACAAGTACGTTTGTAACAGAGCCACTCGTTGTTCCCCATTGCATCCCATAATAAGCCACAGGGGCAAAATCACAACCTCGACTCTGTTGATGCAAACCGCTCACGTGGTAAGACGGTCAATAATTTAGGCCGATCATTCCTGTATTAAGCAATATTATGAGTCATAATAATGACTATTCTATAAAAAGTATATTTGGATAATAAAACGAGTACCATGTTAAAGTCAAGTCAGTTGCTATGGTTACATAAGAATACGTTAATTTACTGTCAACGTTGCATGTTAGGGAGGAGCTAAGTTTAACCTGGGTTGTTAGTGGAAGGGATGGATAGTCTTTGCCACATGTGCATGTCATGTTAAAAAAAAAAAAAAAAATCTGTAAGCTATTTATTTTTAAAGTTCTAAGGTGAGTTTGAAATGCTATTTTAATTTTAGGTTGGTGCCCATTACACATGTTTTTGTTGCTTTTTACAGCAGGGATTGGTCCCCATTAACTGAAGTTCAATGTCATAGCACCGACCTTCACACTCGTCTTTAATTCTTGTGCTTCGAGCTGACGTCATGACAATTGGTTTGTGTGGGGATCAGAGGTCAAGAGCAGGCAGCAGATGCCAGAGAGGTACTAGCGTCTGACTCTCATGATGCTTTGCTTTAAGTGCTGGCGGCATGTGACACGATGTATAGGTGCAGCTCGCATGCCGCGGGATGGGTCAAGGCCGCACTGAGTGCTCCTCCAGACATGTTGGCTTGTTTATCTTTGACGCGGATGTGTGTGAGTGCGAGTGTGTGCGCAAGTACTTGGCACAGCGCCTTGCGCTGATGACGCGCCGCAACGGCTGAGTTGTCCCCCCCCCACGGCACATAACAGGAATCAGTTTCATGGCCTTTGAGGCTGGGGCCACAAAAAAATTATCATCATTTGTGCTCCAGTCACTCATCAGCTGACCTGTCTCGCTTCATGCTTGACAGTGCTGCGTTTGTACATGTTTGTTGAAGACATACCTTCCTGTTCTTCTCCCACCAGAGATCAACTTGTCATTCCTTCAAGTCCTTAACGGCACTTTGCAAGCACGTAAGCACTTTTCACGGTGGCTGACCCGTGCATTAACAGCACCGCAGGAAACCTCTCAACGGGACCCGTCTGCTAAGATCATCCCGGCCGCTATTAGCAATGATGCACACGGCGTATTGAGCGCGAAAGCAGATGCATTTTTGACGGTTAATCGAGGTCAAGATGGGATTTGAAGCGTTTAACCATATGAAGTGTGTTTTCTTTTGAATATAAGAAAACAGGCGATAATTGAGCGAGACAGCGCTCTCGTGGGATTTTTGTTGCATTTTTGGAAAAAAGCAATTCTACAGTTTGTACAGTCTCCCCAGAAAGTAGTCACAGTGCTTGACTTTCTCCACATGGAATTTTTTTGTTTTTACCACACAATTCTTCACACAACACCCGACAACGACAACATGAAAGTAAAAAAAGTTACCAAATGTATTCTAGTCTAGTCTACATGAATGTAGGGCTAAAGCAAGGTATACCTTTTTTTAACATCACATGAACAGGTTTTTAAAACAGGAGACGCTGAGCTAATTGTTAGCTTATGTGATAACCTCTCCACTTTAGGGTTCAGTCTCAGGTTTGTTAAGTGTAGAGTAAGCTTACAGGTTCGGATAAGAGTTCATTTTTAGAAACTTCGGATAATCTGGCCTTTGCGGACATTAACTTTGAAAAATGCTCAAATTATGCCCGATTATTGTTGTGCGGATACCCATTGTGCTTCTTTAGACCTGGAAACGACTCTAGAGAGAATCAACAGCTGTCTGTAGCCAGGTTGTGTGTTTTATTTTGCCTAAATTGCTTCCAAATAAAACTGCTCAAGTCCAGTGTTAGCCTATAGAGCAGAAACATTGGAACTAGGTTAACTGTGAGTGCTTTTGGGCCTTCTTTACACTTGGTTGCTTGGGAACAATCAAACAACCACTACTATAAGACGTCACTTTTCGGCTCATTGCGCTTCACGGTCAGAGACTTTGGGGAAACCCCAAAAAAAAAAAAAAAAAAAAAAAACTGATTAAAAGCATCTCGTGTATTATGCGCGTGCCTGTTTCCCCATGAATACGTATTGCCCTTTTTGCTGCTCCCCTTCCATTGTAACCGCAATTACAGCATTGCTTTGTTTAGTTTTGTTTATTTAGTCCAATTGCCACCGGTGTGTTTTGCAATATGAAACAAATAAAACTGGCTAATGGGTAACGCATGAAACTGGATCCTATTTAAGGACGTTTAATAAGACAATATGGGCGCACTTAAGAGTTGCAGCCACTGCCAGATTGTGTTGACAAATGAAGCCGGGCAAAATGTCAGTGAGTCGACCCTTTTTTTTAATTTTTTTTTAATATAAATATAACCATAAAAGTGGGTGACGCTGGGGGGGGGGGGGGGGTCTGGGTTTCAATTTAAAAGACCCTGTTGTGGCGACGCCGTCAATGCAAGTCTCTTTTCCACTAATGGACTCTTTTGTGGTTGACAGTGTTCCACCCGAGCAGCATTTTATGTCTGTGCTCAAATGCATATCGACGAGTACGTGGTGTGCATGTGTGAGGTATTGTTGTTCACTACTTGGAATGAGACGAGAACATAACAAAAGTAATGACACAGTTTGTGCGTGTGTGTGCATGTGTTGATGCATGCTTACCACCGGGTCACATCTCGCTGGCTCTCTTTAATCATAGTTTTCCTTTAGCTGTAAATAGGCCGGTCAGGAGATACACAAACACACACATGCACACGCACACACCAAAGAAGAGCCGCTCGGTCGTCAGCTTGCCCCTTCGCGAACCCATGGTCAGAACAAGACACATACTCTCAAAACTAAACCGCGTTGAGAGTCCAGCGAGGAGCCGGTCGCCCACAGCTTCCTTTTCTTTTTAGACTGTCTGCTACGCTGAACTTGATCACACTTTAATGCACTCAGAGACACACAGATTTCGACATGCTCAACAATAGCAAATTGAAATAATCCCCAAAAAAAAAAAAAAAAAAACCATGACAGTAAAGGTTTTCTGATTCACATTCTAAGCAAAAAAAAAAAAAAGTATCACTATCACAGAAAAACACCCCAACACACAAAAGGTGCAACCACGAGTATTGCTTGAAGGCAATTCATCAGCAATCACGTGTTTTGACAATTAACTCCACGGACGCCACACTGAAGTCAACAGGTGGTCAGTAGGCGCAGCAAACGAGCAGCGGTGTCTCAAGCATGTGGAAATATTTGACTAAAAATAAGAACGATAGCACGGTCACTTGCAAAATATGCAAGTCTGCCCTCAAATATAACAAAAGTGCTATGAACGCCTATCTGAAAAGCTGACGAATAGCCTAAACTCTCATGTCAGCCGTCAGCGAAGTCACTCAACTGGACGGATGAGGATATTCACCAAAAGCAGTGAAAAGAACAATACACTGCAATGTCTGCTTAGGTGAAAAAACGAAGACAAGCAAGGGTGATGAATAAACCTATTGTGAAAATGAACGGTTAAAGTCGCTCAAGCCTTCGTCCCGGCAGAGATACGGCAAGTTCTTCATCAGGTTTGCTACAATACATTATTGCGGCGCATTCCCTCCTACTGTGATGTTATTTTTAATTATTGCACTATAGCGAGTAGTGTCTTACAGTTGTGTTAAGTGGAATTGTGTTAAGAGTTTTGCAAATTCTGATTGTCTGCATTGCAATGAAGGTATCTGAATGTGGCTGGATGAACGTGGCGTCGGTGCAAACGGGGAGGCGAAAACCCACACAGTGAGCTGATGACTGTAGATGGCTCACTCTAATAAAGAGTTATTGGGGGGGGGAAAAAATGGATTGATGGATGAAACATAGCGAGGGAACCCGTTTATGGCCTCCAATGCAAAATAACCACTTTTCCCTTAAAACCAGCTCTCGTCTTTGTCCTCCCTTAACGAGTTTTGCAATTAAGTGCGCAAAAACAGCACGCCTTTAATCACCTAATGGATGTAGTCTTTCTAAAGTCTTTCTCTTCTCAAACTGACCATTAACATTCCCGCCCCAGTGGTTAATGGCACAGTACCTCCGTTTGACGCGATGCCTTTGACTCCACTTATCGTAATGGCTGGCTGGGCCCCGTTTGGCCCGCCTCGGCTCGGGTCGGCAGCCCGAGATCAAACCTAATAGCGCGTCATCAGGCCAATTGTGCCGCCGCGCTTTCAAGTTAAAACGTCACGCTAATGAAAGTTAGCTGCTTTAGCTGTCGTCTAGCGAGAGGGAGGTGGGGGAAAAGCTCATAAATCTTTATTTGGGGATTTGTGAGTCGGTCTGAGCCCAACACTGACACGTCACGTCAGTTTGTTTAAAAGCTTTTGGCCCGTCAGAGTTCATTTTGTTTGGGCCTGCAGGGCCCCCGCATGTCTGTGGACACAAACGTCTTTTCAGGCCACTTTCTAGACTGCACACCCTTCTTCATCCTCACCTCCTCCTCCTCATTCTTCTGCCTAACTACGATTTCATCCAACATTATGTAGTAAAATTAATTTGAGACATTTTACAAGTTTGTCTGACTTTTAATTGCCACTTGATAGTCTATAGTAATCTGGCCGCCATTGGTCAACTTCAACCCATCTTTGCCTTGTAGCAAAATTGCTTGAATTAGCTTAATGTGGGTTAGAAGGTACAGTAAATGCACTCATTTTTTTTTATCCAGAAAAATAGCACTCAATTGTATTAAAAGATGATAAAGAGAATGTACATAAACAGTTTTTAATAAAGTGTAAATTTATTTGAACCTTTATTTCTCCAGGTAAGGCAATAGAGAACCGATTCTCTTTTGCAATGCCAACCTGGCAACAGACAGTTGAGTAAAGCAAAGCAAAAATAAAAGCAAATGCAAATGCATAGATAACACACTGTACACTGTGATATAGCAATCATGGACAGTATCCCTCCTGACCTTTGGAACAATGATATTGGGGTGAATGAGGTGAGTTTTATTTGCTGCCGAGTGTTCTTGTCGTTTGCGGGAGAAAACTGAAAACATCGTCCAAACGTAGTGCGGATTTGGGGAACGAAGAGGTTAATAAAACTGCTGTAACAGAGAGTGCGGGTGGTGGTGTGCATGGTGAGCAGAGAGCGAAGATCAGGTGGGTTAAGTACTGTATGTACTGTAGTATTTCTGTGCTACGTGTGCGTCTTTAAGGGGCGTGGCCTAGAGAATGCTGTCAGGAGCTGGAGTCGAGTTGGCCGATTGTCTGGATGTGAGCATCTGGGCGTGAGTTGTATGTGACAGCAGGTGTTCTCATTTTGCATGAGAGTGTTTGTCCTAGTCAATAAACGGCTAAAAGTGCATTGCACACTAATTGGCAAGTATATGAAGTTCTGCCTCAATGAGTGAAAATGCCTAGCCCCCCCCCCCCCCCCCCCCCCCCCCCCACACACACACACACTGGGCTCTGCTTCCTCAAATAGAAGCTGCTCGCCTCGTCACAACCCCGTAACTCCGTCCCAGGTCGTCAAAGTAACAAAAGCTGTACTAGACACGAGTGCCCCCTCAAAACGGACTAAATTACGGGAGGCTTAAAAAAAAATAAAAAAAAAGACGTTTAAAGCGTGTTGTCATTCTTGATCTTTGGGGTATTTTGATGAAAGTGTGTCATTAGCCAGAGAACTGTTTTAAGTTGTGAAAATAAATGCAGGATATGTCTCCTTTGAAACAAAACAAGGGACTGAAGTCTAATTATTTTTGTATCTAGATTGCTGTGCTTTAGTGGACCCAATTCTTGGCCCATTGTCTTGATACTACCAGGCATTATTGTTTGTGTATCAAAGCAAGGAGAGACCTATTAATTTTGAATGATACCCAGCAAAAGATGGCTGAGAATTGTCTGCCCATCCTAATTTTCAACAAAGGAGAATATATTCCATGTCGACACAATAACTCTATTGAATCAAGAGGTCACGGTGCTCTAAAGTCCAAATCTATAAGTGTTGCTTTTCAGTGTAGCATAAGGTCAGATCACTATGTTGTCTTAGGGCCAGTCTCAACTTTCAATTTTCAGCACCCTATAGATTTTTCAAGACACTGGATCTATACTATTTGAGGTACTCTAGCTGTGCATCTGTATGTTTTTCCTGTGTTCTCCTGGCTGCAACTTTCAATTGATTTTTTTCTCCACTTTCCCCACTCACTTTCAGTTTTAGAACTTGAGTTTTTAGTATTTTTATGCAAATCCCGTGGGTGTCCAGCCACCCGGCGATGACTGCCCCTCCTCTTTAGTCCGACAACAACCCAAGCGGGAAAAGTCACCGTGTTTATTTTGTGTCACGGCGTCGCTGTTTGGTTTCCCGCCGAAAGAGCACAAGCTGCCACCAGCTCTGTTTGACTTGCTTCAACTTTTAATGAGCAGCCAGGGAGGCCGCATTTTTCTTCTTTTCCCCTTTTAAACTGACCGGATCCACATTCTCACTTTCTTTTTACTGCCTGCCTTTGTCACGTTCTTTCTTCTCATCTTTGACTGCCAGCTGAAAGCCTCGCTGTATTTGCTGTCTTAGCTCCCTAATCCTTGGACAAACTACTATCACTAATGACTTTCTCACTGCATGGAGCTCTGGATGGATGTGTGTGGAATGGGGGATTGGGGGGGGGGGGGGGGGGGGGGGGGTGGCTGGTACACACATACAGGGGAGCGGAGAAGAAATTGAAAGGGAATAAGGCTATGTTTAACTTTTGTAAAAACAAGGTTTCTGTTCACATGGATGTGCAAAAATGACAAACGCCGGACTATACATGCCAGGCCTTAAGTGTGTCATTTGTCCTATGGTTATTATAGCTGTCTGATGTCCAAAAATATTTTGTGATTTGAATGTCACTACAGTATTCCCCTCGTTGTAGTGTCTTTGTGACCAATGAAAACCAGTGACAACCAATGAAAAATGTATTGTTTCGTAGTCTTTGCCTACCATCTAAGTCTTACATTATGCAAAGATATTCTGTTACACCGGAATTATACAGTAAGTAGTAGGGCAAGTTTCTAATACTAGTGTTTACTGTTCAATAATGTCTGGAGATACTCTAATGCGCATGCCAAGCCAATAGCTGGCAGTGTCAATTACCTGTCAAAAATACAATAGGCCAATACAATATCAGATAAGCGAAAGAAAATGGATGGATGGATGGAAGTATATTTACTGAAATAATAATGACCTCATCTCACTGTACTCACAACGTACTTTAGTTGAACAGAAAGCTGTTATTCTGTGGCATGAATTGCAACAGGTGGATATACAGGTTCAGTGAAACTTCTGCCATCTCGTGGAAAATTAATGAATTCTTCTACTTGTCACTATACGTCCCTGGCATAGGTGAACAAAGATAAATTATTCGTAACAAATAATAATACTTTTCAGACTGTTTAAATGTAAGTGGATACAGTATTTTAATCTCATGACACACTTATGTGCACATTGCCTGGGAATGACTGCTGTAATGTAACCTAGATGGTTCTCCATATTTTGCACACTTGCTGTATAGCGATATTATTGTGATTCGTTCTATGACTCCCACCCCTGCTGTTCTCATGTATATGAAGGCCAAAACAACATTTTAACAAGGCCACAAGAAATGATGTTTACATAAGAATAAACGAACACTCACTATATAGGGTGTATTTAATACGCCAGGCAGGTAGAAGATAAAGACTCAGACAGCAACAGGTAGTTGGTGCCCAGTCATGCGTGTGTGTGTGTGTGTGTGTATAAAACATTCCTGCCTGCTGTTCTGTAGGGTTGCACACCTGCAGGGTACCTGAGGTCACGGGGTCACACACACGACATTCTTAGTGGTGCAGACGGGGGAGGGACACACGGAGACAATGAGTTGGTGTGTACAAAGAAAGAAAGACTTTGTTAAACCGGCTCAGTCCATTTGGGTCACATTTGAGCTACTTATTTTCATTTGCTTGTCTTGTGTTTACTAGGACTGCTGGATTTGGTTGGCAGCGTTTTAACACGTATTTGTTTAAAATTTCTAATGCAAAGCACTGGCAATGTTTTAACCTTTTAGAAGGCACTTATTGGTGGAAAAAAAAAAAGTTCCATATAATAATATGCCTCTTAAATTGGCATACTTCAATATACTAAAAGTTACCAAATACGGTTTCTTGCTCTCGAAAGGAAACACAAAGGATGCATGCAATGTTTTCACCCTCCTGCATTGTATTCACGTTCGAAGCTGACGGTCGTCTGCGTACCTGCGAGGTGTCACCGAATGGCGTGCAGGTGCGAGCGCATCACCGCGGCCCCTCGCACATTCCGTCCCGCATGAGCGAGCGCTGAGTCCTGTTTGCTCTGCCATGTTTGGAGGAATGTATTGTATTTTGCCGTGTGCTTCCTGCCTGTATGTTTTTGGACTATAAATCTGTCAGGGGGGACGCAGGCGAGAGGAAACGTGGGAATTTGTGGATTGTGCACATACATGCACGTTTGTCCATTTGTCGTAGCGGGAATTTAATCAGCGCTGTCCAGCCAATACTAAGCAAATTTGCCGCAAAATTGAGTGACTGTGACCAAGATGAGACGACCCACAATCTGATTGGCTGCTTATTACTTTTTTTTCAGAATCCTGACTTTGTATCTCATAGCATTTTATCTTGTCTAGGTTACACATCGTCCTTTTAAAACTGGAGAAAAGATGGAAAAAAAATAAAAAGACAAAACAAAAAAATTTGTACAGCGGATAACATAATACAGTAAGTACGTTGTTAGCTATAGCATAGTTGCCCATATGTTTACTAAATATGCCTGATAAAAAAACATTTTTTTTTGTTTTCCAAAAATGTAAAAATATGACTCAGGCTATTTTCACACTGCTGGTGAATTCAAATATTTTTTTTTTCACAATGTGACATGTATCTGATTTTTGTTTTCCAATGTGAGCAGTACAATTCTTTTAATTTTTATTTATTTATTTATTTATTTTTCTTTTCTCATATCCGACCCAAATCTCTTGTATGTGGATATAAATCAGATAAGGATCCGATCCGAGTGCAGTCTGGGCGCTCGGGTCACGCTCATTCGACCTATAAGTCATCAAAAGGTGACAAACGTCACAATTGTTTGACAAAACAAAGCCGCAGCAAAATCAACGGCAGACGGAGGAGCAGTAGGTAGTGAAAAGATGCTTTATAAATAAATATATGATAAGAAAATGTTGATTCTAGAAAATGCTTCAGGACTGAGATCTACACGCAGGGTCATATTTACTTTTGTAAACACACGGTGCATTCCCATTCACATAATTCACATTTGTTTTTGTAATGCAAATGACTACTTAAAAATCAGATTGAACAAAAAAATCTGAATTGGACATCATGCGCTGCAGTGTGAACGTAGCCTTAGGCAACTATGCTTTTATGCTAACAAAAACCAAAATGAATGTTTTTTTTTCAGGCGGTTACATGCGTCAGGATAATACAAGGAAAATGGAAAAAAATCTGACTTGTAAAAAATAGTTGACTGTGAAATATTTTGCTGTTAATATATTTTGTGCCATGTACCAAAGTTGTCTGTGTTTTAAATGGCTTGGCTCAATATAAAACCATATAACTTACATCTCCCTCCACAAAGCGCTACCACACATCTGAACAATCGCAGCGTGGCGTGCGCTCGTTGTGAGTTTTATCATCACCAAACTAGGTTGGACCCCCTCCAAGCCGGTGTCGGCAAGCAGTGTCCCGACCCATTTAAGCAGTCTGACTGTGTGAACTAATGAACTCTGGTTTCTGAACACTCAGACTGGCAGGCGGGCATGAGGCTCTCACGTGACGGCAATTTGACTCTGACTAATTGACTTTCTTATCCAACCAACAACTGCTTTATAGATCCAAATCATTGCATTGTTTTATGTACACACACTTATACACACATACTGTATATTCACGAAACACACACTCACATACGCACTGTCACTCACACACAAATATATATGCACACTTTACTCACTCTCTCACACACACGCGCACATGCACGCTCTCATGCACGCACACTCCATACTCTCAGAAGTTAAGGGTTTTAATTGATTGAAAACCCCAGGAGCTTTTAATTAAACCAACAATAAATCATTGTCTCAGGTAATGAGAAGTGTCACAGACACACACATGCACACACACTGACCAGTGGCGATGACCCCGGCCGGTCCCGCAGAGCTAGTGAGATTCCGTCGCCGGGCGGATGTCTGGGCCTTTTAATAACAGCCTGCCGTGGCTAATTTATGATTGGTTGATTGGGCAGTTAAAGCTCCAATGGGGCCAAAGCATCGGGTCAGGTATTTGACTCTTTTTAAACGGCCTCTCCTCCATGGGGACATGTTTGTGACTATGACTACTACTACTACTACTACAAGTAGCCTACTTAAGACATAGTGGAAGACATTTTGTTCGGAAATAAATGACATGGTCAGAATAATCATGTCAATTCAAGATGTTAAATTCTAGAATAGTGGAAACTTTAAGTGGGAGAATATGTGGGAAAGGAATTCAGAGTAGCAGGGTGCAAAAGGCCGTTCGTTTCCAGTGAATGACGAACAAGCCCTGCCTTTCCGCAACCATTCCATGAGAACATTTGAGCCAAGCCACTTGAGCGTCATTGTGCCGCACAAGTGGACTCAATCCACGGGCCTGAAAGAAGTCTTAAGCTCACAAAAGCCTCCTTAAATGACTCGTGGAGACACACGCTAACCTGGGACGGACAGACGAGGCCATTCAGACAGAGGAAATGTCACTCAGCGCCAGGATTTACACTTGAACAAAGATTAAGTTCTCTCCTCTTTGTCTTTCCATTGCACTTTTGTCCTTACCGTCGCCAAGGAGGTAACAACTTTTTTTATTGGCGTTATAAGGTTATCCTGCCACCCAAAATATTCAGTATGCAAGACACATGGATAACTCGGCTGTGAACAAGATTAGATGGATCGATTAATTAGCTAGCCAAATAGTCCAAAATTGACTACGACAAATGGACGGATTGACTAATGCGAGCCAATATCGTAGCACGTTGGCTAGATAGAAGATACCTAACTAGAAGCATAGCTAGCTAGCTTAGGAAATGGAAGGTTACAGATAAAGGGTAAAGCTGGCCAATATTGTAGTAAGTTAGCTAAGCGTAATTAGAATGTTAGCTTGCTATTTAAAAAAAAAAAAATGTAGGTAACTTACCAATATAGTAGCACGTTAGCACTAAGACAGCTAGCCAGCCTGCTCGTAAAATGGATAGAGGGGTAGCTAGAAAGCTAGAAAATAGAAAGTTAAAGCTAGCAAAAAAAATAAAAAATAGCTAAGAGTTAGCCCACTAGTAATCAAATGATTGATAGTTGGGTAGCTAGCTGGAGATGAACTAACGAGCCAGCCAAGATAGTAGGAAGTTGTCTAAGATAGAGATGAAAGTTGGCGCTCAAACATTTAAACCTTGACAGAGGTCTGCGATTTAATTTCTTCCTCGTTCCGATCACCATTCTCCATCCTTTTCTGTATTTCCTTTTCCTGTCAAATATTTGTCCACTCCTGGGCTTGCTTCCTGCTCGCTCACTTTCTTTCCTGTCTTTCTCTCGCTGGAGATTTCACTTTTCCTCCTTTTGGGCCCGGCGAGACGTTGTTGATGTTGGCCCCGGCCGGCCGAGTCCTGCTGCCTGTCAACAGATGAGTAATGACTGTGTGTTGCACTGGCGATAGACAGCGAGGAGCATGAGCGTGCTAACTGAGCAGTAGCGTCGCTCCTACAAGGTTCACACAAGGTTTTGTCGGCCAAGGAAATCGCTGTCAACGTTCGTCCGGCCAATCTTGTTTGTTGCCTGTGTAGGTCATCGTCAGTATAAACATGCCTGACATGATTGGTCATATTCATATCCGAGCCGCAGTCAACTTCAACAGTCGGACTGACTTAACAGTTTTTTTTTTTTTGCTCTTGCTTTTTTTCCTTCTTTATCTTAAAGATTCCTTTGCAGTTTCATAACTTAATAATAATTTTTATGCGATCGCTGACTTCTGTCAGTGTGATTTAATCACATTTTCTACTAAAATACATTTTCTCTTCTTGTGAGTCGTAACCAAGATCTTTTTTTGTTTAGCTTGTAAATGTCCAAGGTTTGAAAATCCAATTTATTATTGGCATTGAATATTGTAGTAGTTTGACAGACACCATCTGACTGTGTAACCTCTGCTCTTCATCCCCTCCTCTTTTATATCCCCATGCGTTTTTTTTTGCCCTGTTCATACAAAGATAAAGAGTTTGACCTGAGACCCCTGTGTTGTACTAATATGTCAGCCCTGAGGAAACGACGAGACAGAAGACAGAAAGCAGAGAGAGACGGAGGTGGAGATGACTTCGCTTGATAAAAGCGACACTTTGGGGGAAGAGGGATTCTTCACATTCCTCTGTGCCCCCGTCTCACACACACACACGCTTCTAAAATGACCAGAACAGACGTTCCAACCAGAGCACTTCCCCTCACTCCTGTTGCTTTTGGGCTGTTTTGGCCCTTCTTATTATTCCTTCTGTTACTTCTTTATACACTTATATACTGCCACTTTTATTTTTTTTTAACTAATCCACTTCTGGCGGTGTCAATCAAAAGCATTATCGTACTATTAATACAATTCTTGGAGGGAGTTTATTACACTAGGACAGTGGTTCTCAAACTGGGGTCCCGCAAGCCAAAGCTCATGGGTCGTCGAAAACAAAAATGTAGTTGGCAATAAATCATATTGTGTCATTAAAAAAAAATATGTTAGTGACCTAGCATTAGTGGCCGTGTCTGGTATGTACAACATGTGGGGCTGCACAGGGGTGGCATTTCCCCAAAATGCAATATGAAACGCTTTACTGTTGGCATCATGAATAGTTAAATCATTGCTGTTTGTTTGGGGAATTTGCGCCGACTTGTGGACTCACTGTCGAGACGAGATGCAGGAATAGATGCTGGGTGCGGGGTGCGCCAAAAGAGGGCGTCGCGCAGGACGCCATTCAAGCTAGGGACATCCCGGCATGAATAAAGTTGACAAAAAGCGTTTAGTTTTTTTTTGAGACAAACAAGACGTAATACTACGAGAATAAAGTTGTAATTTGGATGTTAAAATGTATTTCTTCCCTCGTTGAACTTTAATATAATATAACTTTGTCTTGGAAAAATACGATGAAAATCCTGACAAAATACTTCTTCTTGGAATCTTTAAAAAAAGAAAATCAGACTTCATTCGACCGTACAAGATATGAATTTATAATCATATTTAACAATACAACCTTTCCCCCGAAAATAGGAACTTTTTAGTTCCTAAGGCATCTAGGGGTACACGTGGTAATTGTTTAGTTGATGTTAGGATTAGGAGGGAGTCTCCATGAAAATTTCTTCTCCTGTAGCCTAATTCCTGAACCCAGACAGTTGAAGAACCATTGTGCCAGAAATTACACAGTGCCCAATTTCCGCCTGCTAATAGCATCCATCCAGTGTGTTCAGCTAATAATCATTGACGGTGATGGAGAGAGTAATTAAAGAACCTTTTTTTTTTTTTTTTTTTTTTTTTAAATATAGTATTTTTATTTAGAACTTTGGCCATGAGGTTTCAATAGCTGCAGGCTTCTCAATTACTCTCCCTCACATGCAAGACATGGAACAAATAACAAATAAAGGAACTCGTAAGGAAAGTCACACTCTCTATGTTGCTATTTATATACTGCAATATGGGCTTTGTAAAACGGCAAGTATGGCTGCAACACACTCCACAAATATGGCAGAAAAGTGTGCTTAAAATGCTATATTTTCCCACAACATCAGTACAAACTTACAGTACACACATCCTGCTCTAATTGTACGTTATGTGCAGTGAAAAGAATATATTTCTCAAGTACAGTACAGTCGTTATGCTCTCTTACTCTTTTCTCTAACAAATCAATTTCTAACATCTTTGCCAAAAATTGAACTCAAAACAACATTTACATTGATTAAAAATGAATAAATTTTGTTTTACTAAAAAAATATGATTCTGTTAAAATAAACAACCAAGTAAATGCTTTATCTGCCTTTTTCCGAGAAGCCATGATGCCATAATTCGGCTAATTTACATACAATTCCAATGACTTGGCGCTAGGCTGGGTGAATGTCCCCCATTTTCAAGCAATGGCCAGACTACACTTAAACACTATCATGTCAAAGCTACAAGGTAAACAGAGCTGCAAGTGTTCACATTGATCTGATCTTTCAACTAGATAGATAGATAGATAAATAATGCATCATTGGTTTTGTGTTGCCCGTCATGTACATGAAATTCTACCGGTAATTCCTTTAATTCATTCCTATTTAATGTTGGCTCTCTCTCTGTTTCCTATTCATTTGAATGTCTCTCGCACTTATGCTGTACCTGCTTTTTTCCCCCCTTCCAAACACCATGTCAGCTCACATTTTACCAGTTGCTGCTTGTTGACACTTTGTGATCAACACACACACATGCACTGTTGCAATACGGGACGCTTACACGTAGCATATTCACGTGACAAGTAGCTGATTTGTTGCCTGTTGCAGCTTAGTATAGAAATTTACTATGTGCACGCACGAGCATATACAGTAGCCTACTGTATACTCATTTCACTGATTCCCAACTGGTGGGTTGGGATTCAAAAGTGGGTAGTGGACCCTTTTTGCTTGGGTCGCAGACAGCTAGTAAAAACAATTGTATGTACAGTGGAAACTCGATAAAACTGACCCTGATATAACAACAGACCGTCGGGACTGAACAATGTGTCCAAAAATAGTTTCCATTTGTCACTTAAAATGTTGTTGACAAAGTCTGCTAGTTCCAGAATTGGCTGCTGCTGTTTACTGGCACTGTGGCGCAGTGCATGTAGAGAATGAGACTGATGTATTTCCGGGTCACAGCTATACAATATGACTAAAGCCAATTCCGAAAGATGTGCCTATCTGGCAGCCATGTTGAATGTGGGGCATTGACGTGGTGGCCTTGTGATGTTGGTTATATCTATTGTCGATTGTACTTGGAGCGCTCTGTAGAGAGAGCGGCATTGCTGCGGTGTTGTCGGACACACAATGATGGTAAGATCCCGCATAGAAGGATCCAAACGCGACATTGCTATGAATGCTTGACTGCCACAAGACTCTGGGATATCACCAAGGACAAATCAGAGTAAAGCCATTTACCATATTTAAATTAATAACAACGAGCCATTCAGAGCAAAGCTTATTTACATAGCAAATATTCAATGCGAAATCCGTCTCAGTTGCAAGGCGTAAATCACCAACTAGAATAGGTTGAAAAAGGGCATCTTGGGCATTTCCAGCCCAAATTTCCTTGCAAACCCAATAAGCGAACATCCAAAATATAAAAAAAAACTTTAAAACAAAATAACAGCACTTCATACTTCACTTTATAAAAGCATACAGTAATGACGTAATAATTAAATGGAATGGAAAGAATGAAACAGTTTTTGTCACACTTTTTGCTGCAATTCAGTGGTCATTATGCTGCTCCTTATGGTGTGTGTACATTGGCCACCTGGTGGCAGTATAATACAGACACCTGGATATACATGGAGACAGAGGAGATGTCACAACTCAGCAGTAATATTAGAAAGCTACTTGGTTGTTTTAAGTACACAACATGCAATTCCTTTTGTTTTATGTTAAGGTTGACAGTATGAGTAAACTTCAACTGGGAGTGGCAATAAACAGCTTGAAAACATGCAACAAAATGGTCAAATCTTGTTTGGTATTCCCCTCCAAAGTTTTACAGAACATTCTTCTCTTTATTTCTTTTTTTTTTGCCTCTCTTTTGTTCTTCAACATATGGTTTTCATTTTCATGCCCTGTCCTTGGGGCATCCGAGTCCACGGCGGGCTTGTGTGCGGTCTGCTTTTTTTTTTTTTTTTTTTTTTTTTTTTTTTTTTGCACGCTTCTTCGCAAGTGTGACACGTTCTCTCGTTCACAGCCATGCAATGTTAGTCTTTTTTTTTGGCAGCGAATAAAGAATATATGGCTGTGATTATTGTTATCTGTCTACTCGTGTTGCTTCGACTATTGTGTTCTAATTTCTGTTGTTACAGGGTTCTAAATTGGGACTATTGATGGTATGGTATTGTTGTGTTAGCATTAAACTTTCCTAAGGCAAGGTGGTGTGGTAGTTTTAAGTACACAATGTTCAATTTTCTTTGTTTAAATAATTAACTGGAAGCCTCTTTTTAAAGCATTGCTCACTGTCTGTCATCTTGTGAAGTTCACTTCCACCTTATGACATGTTTAAAAAAAAAAGGTTGTAGATCTTTTTTGTTAAGCCAGGGTTGTTAGCAGAAGTTAGGAAGAGTCTCTGCCAGATGTGCATGTTGTTGCTCTGCTGAGTGGCTATGAAGAAGCTCAAGCTAACAAACGATGGAAGTCTCGTCATTGCTTGAAAATGTGTATTTTGACGGGTTGCGAAGGTGAAATCAAATCATATGTAAGCTGTTCATGATGGCACATTTGCAAGGTGCCAGGGGATTTCTTTGTATGCCGTGATGGCGAAACTAGTCCGTTTTTTTCACTAGAGCGGCAGCATCTTTTTAACATTCACACATTTCCAACAGGCTTTTTTTTTTTTTTTAAAGCCCAAGCAAAAACAAGAGGAAATTTGAAAAGAGAGAGCAAATAGCACCCACGCGTGCTGCGTCTGTGTGTGTGTGTTTGTGTGCACGTTCCAGAAGCCAAACGTTTTTAGTGTCTTGCTTTAGAAGTCGGACGGCAGTTTTGACAATCCAGACACCTAGAACATTCTCGGCTCTTTGATGAGGGATTCCTGCCGACCAGCGGGGCAACTATCGCCGGAGGGGGGAAACAACATGCACACACACATGCACGTATACACACATTTAAACAGTAACATACACGCCAGCACACACACGGTGTGCTGGACACAGAGAAATTGATGGCTGTAGGCAGAAAATATACACACGTGCGCGCACACACACGCACGAACAGGACGTGTCGAGGCGAGGAGCAGATGGAAGCTGGCTTTGATTGCTCTGTTGAACTATGACCTCAAGGTGAAAAGGTACCACAGGGTTCAGGGAGACAAAAACACACACGCAGTCACACACAAACTGCATCCATATTTTTTACACCCGCCCTACAGCACTTTGCAGGAAAGTGTAGTTATCTATTGTGTGTATATATATGTGTGTGTGTCAGTGTCGCGTCCCGCTGCATGGAAGGTTAGGATCACTACCAGCTGCATTCACTTTGATCCATGAGCGGTGAAAGGGGCTGGGTGGGTGTGATGGGAATGTGTTTTATTTCTACCTACTTGTTTAGCTTAGTTTCATTTGTCATGGACTGACCGACTTATACCTTTGTAGCTCATTGTTTCCATCTGAAATCTCTGTGGCAGTATGAGAGAAAAAATGAGAGAGTGGGCAAACTCCATTTTTGGCATTTAAGTGCAGAAATGAATAGAGAAAAGGCATATCTTGTGAAGACTGGTCTATAGCAAGGTTGAGTTCCAATTTAGACATATAGGGCGCAGTCCTTTATTGTGTTGAACACTTTCATTGCAGCCATAGCATTTTAAATCATTCTTTAAAAATGACAAAAATGGAGTTACTGCACTCTGGTTCCCGGTGGTTCATTAAGAAAGGAGTAGAATGCCACGGATAGCAAAAATATGCAAGTAATTGACATCTGCCCTAAAAAGGGTTTATAATTTCCTATAGATGCCAAACAATATCAAGTTTTCACAGGCCCACAGTTGACACAGATCGGCGACATTCTCTGATCTATAACCTCCAACATACAAAACATGGTGGCAAAATACTAGTTTTGTCTAAATGAAACTCCTCAACTCACTTCGTTGTTTCTTGGCACCAATATGATGCCAAAGTAATACTTTCATTGCTTTGACCTGAGCACAAAAACAGTCAATGGATGAGATTTGCACTTGTGCTAATGTCCATGTTCATTGTACATACATCATGTAAGATCGTATGTATGTAAATGTTTTTTCAAATTTTGTCATCGACTTAGTGCTTCAAAAGGAGACTGAGGGCTGGACAGTATGGCCTCAAATTCCTATGATTGTATGAATGAAATAAGTTCCTCGTCCTGGCTGACGTAACCGGTAACCAATTCGTTTCTGGTTTTCGGGCTTGTGGGTAGCGTGTAGCTGTTTTATGTTCTCTCTTGATAACTTGTTAATTTCTGTTAAAAGTGTACCGAGGCGAGGATTAATTACTACGAAGAGAGGCACCGCACCGCACCGCGGAAGGCTACTGTTGAGCTATGCCAGCTCGCAAGCACTCTTCATAGCTTGTATCTGTCAACATCATCCTGTTGAATCTTGTTGTACCATTTTGTGTTTTGAAAGTACGAAGACTAGTAGAGTACTGCGTCTTCTTCTTTTCCTTTCGGCGATGTCTAAAATGTCTAAAATGTCTAAATGCTAATGAATGTCTTAATTATATTGTAATTCATTCACCTGACTCACATTCAAAATGCATGTGCGACAGGTTGTGTCTATTTCTTTACGCCCACTCCCAAACTCCCCACTTGTCCACCTGGCAACAGACAGCATACAAATGAAGACGAGTGACTCGAGTAACTTTTGGCCTGACCTTCATTGCCTGAATATCGGGAGCCTTTTCTAGAAGTGAGATGCAAGATTGCAAGATGCATTTTGTCGTTAATTGATGGGGATATCCCTCCATAAATACATTTCCAAAGCACTTTTTTTTTTCTTCACACAAAGTGGAAGCGAATTTGGTCGAAAGTAACAGGATTGAGTTTAGCCCCCTTTTGAGGTTCCATGACAGCTTCTGTGACTAAATGCTGCATGCTAAAATACCCAATACATCACAAGCGCATATTTTAATACAGAAAATAATGCTAAAATAAGAAATGACTGTCCTCTACTTGACTTCTAATGGACTTTCCTCCAGTTGCTTAAGCTCTTTATCTTTACGTGCAACCTGTCTGGAACTGCAAATATCAGACATTACAAGTCATTACTATTCCGTGTGTATGTTTGTGCGCGCATGTGTACCCTACAGCCATGCACGCCTGATGAGGCTTTTTATTTTCTTTCTCCCCTTTGAAATGAAACGCTGTCATTAGTGTCATTTCACTAATGTTTGACCAAAAATATCCGTCCATAGTAGCGCTCCATTAACACACGCACACACACACACACAGCGGGGGCAATGTTTATCATCTTGAAACACAATCCCACACACACACTCGTACGCACCCACACACTGTCGCCCTCTCGCTCACTCTGTGATACTTCCCCTCTTGTTCGCCATCATGTCGCACAGACGTTTTATTCTTAAAACGTCGGCCCGCCCTCGTCTCCTGAGTCCGATTAGCAGATGCTATCGAGCGCCCGCTGAACGCGTCTCTCTCCTCCCTAATGGGTGGCTTATTAGGGATGAAGACATGAGTGTACAGATTATTGCTATGGGAGGAGGATGGGCAGATTTCTTTATGAAAGACTTGCCTGATGCAATCACTGTTCACGTTGCTAGTTGCAAATTCACCTATTGACAATGTTTAGTTCAATTTTCCTGTATGCTCTGTTTGTATGTGTTGCTGCTCTGTGCATGTTAAAGAAATAGTTGTTTGAGGGTTTATGATTACCGAACATTTATGCAAATTTTTATCGCCCATCTATGATATTTCACATATGTTAGCATTATGCTAGCAGAATTGTGTTAAATGAAATTGGTTTGGTTGAACATTTTGGTGTTTACATACAGTTTGATTCTGTCTTGTTGCTGCACCGTGTATGTAAAACTAGCATTTGAAGGTTTTACAGTTAATATAACATCCATGCTATTTTCAGCTAGCCTGTCTATGGCATTTTGCGTTAAATATTAGCATTAAACTAGTGAACTTTTGTCACAATGCAGAAACTGTGCGAACGAGAGAGACATTGTTTGCTGAAAGTGATATTATACTGGAGTCTCCCACTTCTTGAAAGCGAGAGCGTGAGAACAGGCGCTAAGGAATAGTTTAAAAAGTGTGTTTTAATTATTTTTGTTTAAAGTGTGTTGTTAGGTGTCAAAATATTTGCTTTTATATGGTTTGTCTATATCACAGATTTTCACTTGGGTTTGGAATGTTTCCACAATGATAAACGTGGGTTCACCGGAACAAAATATTGACATTTTTAATGTTGGGATTGAAAATAGAACAACTGAGACATTGAAAGTAGACTGAAACAGAGATTTCTGTATTCCGAGTATATGCAGTTGTGCAAAGGTATTGTAGTTTGAAGGACTTGCAATGACACACGGAGCATTGGGGCAGCTGCGCTCCAGATGTCGGCGTCCGACCCAGTCACGTCTGAGTCCCATTTGTTGCCTTCACGGACACCGAGATGTCAGGTTCGGCCTTAACCGAAGAACTCGGCGACCTCGGCGTTCGCTGATCAATCAGCACGTTGACCGTGGACTCACTGGAAACGCGACAGCGGCGGCGAGGTGCCGGCCTCTCATATGGGATGCAGTCATAATTAAAAAAGAAAAACAAAAAAAAACACTGATTTGTCAAACAGCGCCAGCTCTTCATGCAGCCCGCATCGGAATGGCAGCGCGCAGCAATATATCACAGAAGGATCTAGACATTATTGCTTATGGTGTTAGAGAACGCCATCTGCGGTGATACAGGGAGCCATATATTAAAACAGGATGGCACAATAAAAAGAAAGTATAATATCAGACAAATGAGTGTGGTACGAATGACAAGAGGTTACGTATACAGTCATAATCTCGCAGGTATGTTTTAAAAACCCGTTTTTAAAGCGGTCATACCAACCACTGTCATCCGGAAATGATAAATTTCACTAATTGGTTGAAAAATAATTTATTCATGACAAATGATGTATATATATTTTTTTCATCTACTTATAGACCAGCAACGTATAGTGACAGCAGAACAACTGAAGAGTTCCAACGCAAAATTCGACAAGTGCCAGTTAGACAAAAAATAAACCCATGACTACGAGCAGCTCGCATCAACTCCATTAAAGCCAATCACAAACCTGTACGTATTTACAAACATGTCTGCGTCCTTTATTTCTCGTTAACTCTTTGCTAGTATAGCTTCGATTGTGCTTGAAAGTGAGCGTAAACACATTTTCCCTCTCCTCAATTCACCATTGTGATGCCTTTTTCTGAAATGGCTTTCTTCAGGCTTTCGATTGGCTAAAATGGCATAGCGTGTTCTAGCACCACTGGCAGCTTTCGCATGTTCATAATAGTCTTTCGATGCATTTTTATTTGGGCATACTTTTTAAAAGTAAAGGTTCACAGAGAAAACAGCCCTAGTGATGTATTATGGCGCAACTTGCTGCTTTGGCGTATTTAACAGCCTTCTCATTAACACATTCACTGCCATTGACAGCTTTAGATGTCAAATAGCCATGGTAACTGGAAGGCCTGGCAGTGTTTTAAAAAATAAAATAAGTCCTTGGACACCAAAGCAGTCATTGGAAGTTTTCGGCAGATGTTTTCTCAAGTCACTCCAATTTTTCTGTCCACTAGCACACCGGACCACCTGCTAAATCTGTCCGTCTGTCCGTCTTGCCTTCCCTTTCGTGTCTATGTTTGACTGATTGAGCTGTAAGCGTAAGCCGACGCTCTGCTGCCTTGTGTAGTTTGTTAAAAAACAGTATGTTCCAAATGACGCTGCGTCACGCATGTACAATGTACTAAATTGAACCATCACGAATCTTAATTGTCAATATTAAATTAAAGCTAAACAGATGGAACCTTTTGGGAAGATTTTCAATTTGCATTCCTTATGTATACTGTAATGTCATTCAAACTTGCCTTTCTGACTTTCTATGGCTAGTTTTGCACGATAAAGGGAAAATGGGCTTGCTTATAATATCAGTGAGGCACTGATTTTTTTGTCCATGCAACATTCATGAGAACAACTGATTATTATCGTGGCGGAATATTAGCAACAGTAAAACCACTTACTGTTGGTAAGTTCAAGGAAAAAACTGATTTTCTGAATGGATTTTTTTTTTTTTTAAACTTCCAATTTATTCCGATAATTATACAGCATTCGCCCGCATATTTGCAGCAAGCGAATTCACCTATTCTTTCATTAGTTTGGGAACCTATCCTCTATTAATCGCTGAAAAACTCACCTCCCCATTGAGTTGCGCTTCATTTAGACAAAAGTAGTGCATTTCCCCCATCTTGTGGCATCTTGTTGCCAAGGAAATACGGTGAAGTTGAGGTTTCGTTTAGAAAAAAAGTATTGCTGCTTTCTCGGCATCTATAGGAAATCCTATACTTTTGGGGAGTGTGTCAATTGTAGATTTTCACTATTCGAGGCAGGTTACATTTGTGATTGACAGTCAGCAGGAGTGGATGCCTAAAATGGTGATGTCATGATAGTTTTGTCAAACTAGGACTGAACACAGCATCAAAACCAGTCTAATCAATGTGTGCTTAGCTGTAAGCTGTTTACTGAATTTTTAAGGGTGCAGCAATGTTTGCAGATGTTCGTAAGCATGTGAATCGGTTCATTATTGCTTTATTACTCATCCTCACTTTCTGTGGGTCTGCCCCACTAATATGCTTCCTCCCGAGGTCGTGGTTCTGGAAGTGATCACTGTGAAGCTGGTGGCATCAAAACCAGCAGAACTAATGCTCAGCAGAGCGAGCGAGCCTTGTGTTGCCGACAGCACACCCGGGGAAGAGACGCGGAAGCGGGTGGTTCGGCATCCGGCGGTTTACAGGAAGCGGGGAGCCGCAGTAAATATACGGTGACACCCCCGGCAGTAGAGTAGAGAGACCATTTAATTAGGGTTAAATGATGATTGAATTAAAAAAAAAAAAAAAAGCTTAGACTAATTGCAAATGTGTTGGAGACTAAAGTTAAATACAACTGAATAGTTCTGAAGCAGCGATTCTTTCAACACTTTGAGAATCACTGGTTTAGCCTTCCACATGCTTTAATCACAAAACTTATTTAAGCATACTTATTAAACACATTTTAACACAAAAAAATCTGGGATATACAGTAGGATGGGATTACTATAATTAGAAAATTAGTCCGCTCATATCCTGATTGTGTTCTTATTTCCCAGCTGGTTGGCGTCAACTGGGAATGACATCGCGCAGATTGTCGCGTCCTTTCCATGTTCAACCTTCATCTCCTCCTCCATCGCTACCTCCATTTATCAGCAGATTAATAAAACATGCTCCTCTGTTGGTCTTTGGATGCATTGTTTTACCGCCATCTATCATTGGTGCACATCATCTGTCAGTCACTCAACTCGTTGTCGTCCTTCGTCCTGTCTTAGGTCCCCATATCGGCCTTTGGAAAGCTTGAGTATGGCTTTAAAAATGTCTCATAGACCAATATTCATCTGAAAGATGTCTTTCCTCCATTAATTTCTGCACAAAAATGGGGTCGGCCCTCTACATATTGGAGGACGCCCTGTGGGAAGTATTGCGGTCATCTATAGCCATACATTTCTAGTTTTATTATGTTGGAAGCATAGAAACATGATTGAATTACACAGCAATGCAATGCAGATATGAGTGATTTTATTTTTGGTACAATCAATCAAAACATGCTCAGTATCTGAATATTAAAAAATAATAAAATCCTTAAATGTGGACCCACCCTTGCGGTAAATTGAATGGAAATCCACTCATAAGTGTTCGAGATGTCTTGGGGGTGGTAATGATGACATTTAAAAAGAATGCTGACATTAGGAAGAGGAGGAAATGAATTTTTAACACATTTCTGGAGAGAATTGTTTCCTTACAAGATGCTCTTACAGTAATTCATCACATTTTGGCTACTATTGGGTGCGAGTGGTGATGTGACTTTTTTTTATTTATTTATTTTTTTTGTCTTTGACAAGCATAATAAAGGTAGATGGAAGAGACCTGGTATCCGGCTGAACAAATGAAAGAGCGGGTTTACATGACTCATTTCATTCTTTACCGTGTCACATCGCTGTTTCTGCTCATGACTTCTTCTGTTGTTTTGATACGTATATGGTGCATATGTAGTTTGGCGTCTCTTTCCATCTGGGTTTTGTTCTCGACCCGTCAAGACAAGCGCTTGGACAAAAATATTAGCAGGTTTCGCTGATGGTGATTATTAGCATGTGTTGGCTCGGAATACGACACAAAGTACAATGATAGGTGTGATTTATGGGAATGGGACCAATGGATGACCAGAACAATACATTGTCAACCCGAGGAGATAACAAATGCAAGCCCACACGCGCACATCACATATTTTGTTGATTTTTAATGTCAATGGAAAACCCCCAAAGAGAAGATTGGCCTTTTTTTCTTTTTTTTGTGTTCATCTCTGGTTTTTCTCTTTTGTTTCATCGACCATTATGCACTTTGCTGAGGGTGAGACACTGATTTTGTTTCCTGACCAAAAAAAAAGTCTGGAAAATGTGAATTTGCTTTTTACTAAAAAAAAATATATATATAATAATAAAGGTGAGGATTTCCTTGAGATACAATTTCATTTCGTTGCACGGTGAAGCTTGTATCTCAAAACACTATCTCAAATTATTATTCCCCATTGAAATGAATGCAAATGTCATGAATCTGTTACAGCACCCCCCAGAAAGAAAAGAAAATTGGGAAAAATAGCACTGTATTATGTTGTACTTTACAAACACATCCAACAACGATGCAATTAAATGTAAAAAAATAAAATAAAATAAACATTTTTACCACTTTTTTTTTTTTTTGCTTCAATTCAATGAGCGTTCTGCTGCTCCATCTGGTGTATACGCCTTGGCCACCTGGGGGCAGTACAATACAAACATACTGATATTCATGAAGATGGGCACAATTGCTCAGTAAGCCGCAGTAACATTTGTCGTTCTTGACAGAAAACAATATTTGCCAGTGAGTACTGTTTTATTATGTCTACATGTGTTGCTCCACTGTTTGTGTTCAAATAATTATTGCTTAAAGGGATACAACACCGCAACAGTGATGCTATTCCTTAACCCGTCTTTGGCTTCTTACATTGTTTGTTAGCATTAAGCTAAACTGATTTAGCTAAAGCAAAGCTATGTGCAATATGGGCTAAACTTGGCTCCTACCCGACATACGAAGATTTCAGTCTTCCAGTCGAGCTGAATCACTTCAACATACATCCTTGGCACTAATTACTACTATCCTATTAGTCAGGTCTTTGGCACCATCTTGTGACATTTTAGGTCATTATTACAGAGAGCACAAAAAATATGAGAATAGGTGACTTTCAGAAAATAGCAGCGGATAGCGTCCAGAACAGCAAATATTTCGTCAATAACAAATTGAAAATTAGCAGGGGGTTCACTGTATTACTAACACAGATGACTGGTATCTGATTTATTGTACTGTGAGTAATTGTAGTGTTTTGTCAATAATTAAGTTGACCGCGTAGCTTGAACTTTGGCTTCCAAATAGTTTGAGGCCAAATTCCTGGCAACCGCATGTTTATCACTTCCTCAAAGCTTTCTCGCGCTCTGGCCAACGGCGCATATTCCGTCGCCAGCCACCCAGAAAGCACCGCTTGGCTCGCTTCAGCACCAAACAAAGCGCTCGCCTCATTACATGCGCTAATTGTTAACTTTCCACTCGTGTTGTGTAACTTTCTCTCGCCCTCTTCTTTTCTATTCTTCTTTTTTTGCACTTTTTGCTCACTGCAAACACCTCATAATTGAATGTAAAATACAACAAATATGCAAGACATAAGTGTCATTTTAGCTGATGTTTCCTCTTGCTTTCTATGTCCTTCCGGTTTCCCCCCCCCCCCCCCCCCCCCCCCCCCTCAGTGCAGCTACTTCCATTAGGGTAATTGTTTCTGCTTCGCGGGACTTAATTTGAATATAGCGATGTTATTGGGGTGGGGGGAGATGATAAATGGATGTCATTAATGTAGCTTATTAGAATAAGGCAGCCGTGGACGAGGACTTGTTCTGCATATCAGTCTTTAGATAAACCTTGCTTTTTTTTCTTTTCCAAACGAGGGAGCGTGCCCATCGTGCAGACTATGATTTATATAAAAACTTGCAATCTCATTAGAGTGTTTCAAAACACAGACATGCCACGGTACATTTACGTCGCTTTAGCTAAACGGCAGCAATCTTTGGGTCATTGCAGATGTGCAAGAATTAGTATTGTGATGTACTAATGAGATGTTCCGTTTTGGTGGTGGAATGGTGGAAGAAACAAAACAACTTCTCCACACACTAAAAACACAAACATACAGCCACACACAGATTCAGACAGAAAACAAGCCGTCCGATGGTGTTGGCTCACACCAACCAATTTTTCATGACTACTTTATATCGAGGGGAAATGCTCAAATTGGCCCCGGTTTTCACGACCCCGTTTCACAAAGTCCATTAAATATACACAAAAAAAACCCCACAAAAGAACAAATTAAGTCTTCAGATGAGGATGTTTTGAAGCCTTGCGAAAGAGCTCCAGTTAGAAAGTAGCAGCGGGAGAGCAATAACTACAAAAACCGCGGTTAAGCAAAAAAAAAAAAAAAAAAAAAAAAAAACGGCCAAGCGAGGAGTGTGACGTCTCCCGGGAGTAATAAGAACTGACAGCAGTATTTCGGGTAGGCCTGTCGCTTGACGGACTGGAACTCGGCTCAGAGAACTTGTTTTCTTGTCCTCTTTCACTCTCTCGCTCTCTCTCGCTCGCGTGCTCTCATTAGGTTTCAATTCTAATGTTGGAAGACAAACGCTGACTCACACCGCGAAACATGGAACGTAATTGAGCCCATTATGTTCCCGTGAAGTCCTAAAATAACAAGTCTTTACAGTCAGGGAGCCACCTAATGGCTCAGTCAGGGCGTTGAGTCTCTTCTGTACCCTGGACTGCTTACAGATCCATCTCATAAGGATTTAAAGGAGACATTTGATGCACTTTTGTTTTGCCATCATGCTTCTTCCTGGTTTGGTTGGTCACTTTTTCTTTTTATGCTGTAGATAAAGTTAATAGTTTTTTTTAATAGTGTTCGACAGAAATCTGCTGCGGTATTAATGTGGCGGCTAATCTGCGCATCTGACAACAATGCAGCTCTGTTTATCTGTCGGCTTTGACATTATTCCCTGTAGTCTGAACGTCGCTTGTGAGACAATGAAAAACAAAAAGGTTGTCCAAGTAAAATGGGGGGCGGGGGGAAGTCTGTGCGAGGTCTGTATTATGTAATTAGTGTGTTATGTACATGAAATGAACTGTGTACGTAGCCACTGAGGTTTTTTACATCACTATCAACAAAACAAAATGATTTTATATAAAGGAGGCCAATTTTTCTAAGATTTAAAATAGCTCCAAGATGTCTTAGAAAGGTCTTAGACATCCGTTGGCCAAAATAAGAAAAGTATAACAAATCATTTGAATGGTTTTGAGTTACGAAGGAAAGAAATGAAACTTGTATCTCAAGGCCCCGCCGTATACGTTTTATCTCTACGTTTTAGCTGTCTTGAGGCAGAGTGTTGTTTTTTGCATGATGTATTATATGGGAAATACGGCTCCTACTTGACCCAATTTTCATTTAAATTGCAAAGCGTGATAGGATGTAAAACATTGATCCAATGATGATGGGAAGTACTGTTTTTGAAACGTGTTCGTTCCGATGATTATTGTGAGTCTAAATTCACTCTTCATAAATACATCAGCATACGTCTTCCAGTTGGAACAAAAGAGTTGTTTTGTTTTTCTTTTTTCTTTTTCACCATCATGCGATTCAGATGGATTACCGCGGATAACACAGTCACACACAGTTCATCAGGAGTGGGAAAGTCCAGTGGGGAGGATGGAAAAATCCGGAATACGGGTTGGACATATCTGTCCTTGCCAGGCTCGTTGTGGGCTGTCCAACAAACCACCTGTCGTCCCTAAAGCCCCGCCCCCCTCAGGCTGTCAGAAGCTTGCTGTGCACTTCCTGTTTCTGTCATCCAGTGGTGCCTTGAGATACGAGTTTGATTCGTTCTCTGAGCACGCTTGCAACTCAAAACACTCAGCTCTCAAATCATCTTTCCCCAGTGAAAGAAAATGGAAATGCTGTTAAACTGTACCAGCCCCTGCCCCCCCCCCCCCCCCCCCCCCGCTTCAATTCATTGGATACTGTACTGCTCCTTCTGGTGTGTGTGCCTTGGCCACCTGGGGGCAGTATAATACAGACAATGATGGAGACGTCAGCTCCCCAGTAAGCCCGTTATTAGTCGTACATGGAGGAAAAATTCTTCTTCTTCTTCTTCTCCTCCACACACAGATGTCCCTTTCATTCATCACCATGAGCCTTCATGCTCATAGGAGCTTCCTGACGTATGACTCGCTTTGATCGCCTCGCTGCTACTACACACATGCATTCATGTGTGTGATTGTGCGTGGATATGCTGAGAGGAGCCAGTGTCGCCAGTGTGCCCAGTAATGCTTAATTGGTGCAATTAACCTGTTGCCATGATAATTAACCTGGCCAGCAGTCCTGTCAACATTATAATGACAAACAGATGGGAAGAGCTACTGCCAGCCCTGACACCAGGACACGCGCCCGCAGACACACACACACACACACACACAGGTTTGGAAAAAACTGACATCTGAATCTGTTTTGGCAGCAAGGTGAGCGAGTGGTTAGCATGTCTTCCTCACAATTTAGAGGATCACCGTTCAAATCTCAGCTCTAAAGATTGCATGTTCCCTGCTTTCTTGACCAAAGTCAGCTAGATTAGGCGACAAATCACCAGGACACACATTTTTCCCCGATGTTTCTGAACACATCAAATATGTTCAGTTGAGGTTTTGGATTTTTTTCAATGGGTAGGTGTGTCAGATTGTCTCGGCCGGTGAGTTTCGTAGTCGTATATCTGTACATAAGTTATTTTTCCATTAAAAGACCTTTCTCAATCTTTTATAGGCCAAGGTGTGGCAAAAAAAATGGAATCAAAGTCACAGTTCAACCAGAGACTGATGTTTTTGGTGAAATCAAGCAATGTTCTATTGCTGATTATTAAAGAACGGAAAGCATAGAAAAACTTTTTTTTTTTTTCCTGGGGGCTTCCGTGCTTCTATATTGTCCCAGAACACAATCATTTGTAGGTTTTGAAAGATCAGTTAAAAATGTTCTAAAAGAGCTAGCAATATGGAGAATTTGCATGTGCGATGATAATAGCGTTGGTTGAAATTTCCACTTGTTGTGTAAACAAATGTAACAAAATGATGACAGTTTCATCTGTTGGTGTAAATTCCTACATTGTTGAATTTACATAATGCTATCCATGTTGCCATGCCAACACAAAGCTTTCTAATTGGGAACACTATAGGTTAAATGAACCAAAACATAATCAGGAGTCCCTTTACATCCTAGCAATCAAAGCTGATATTTTCCACCTTTTTGGGCTCCCTGTTCCGTGCTGACATTCCCATCTAATTATCTCAATGCGCATAGCCGCAGCGGCTGTATAAATGTCCCAGGTTAGTCAATTCTGTCTGAAATAGGTGAATACAGGTCATGGCTCTGTGCCCATTTATTGGTTAGTGTTACTTCTTCTTTTTAAGAGTTAAACAGAGTTGTTGGTACTGCGGAGGAATGCGTCAGCGTAGATAGTTGAGGGGAGAGGTGGCGACTAAAAAGGGAAATCCTCCAAATAGAGCAAGAGGTTTATCTTGATGAAAAGCAGAAGTGCATTAGTGTCCCACTGTTTTTCTCCCACGCGCTTGTTCAAGTGCGAGTGTGCGATAAGTCCACTGACGGAATAGCTGATAGGGCGTCCCCACTACGGCAGAACCGATCGGATCTGTTCACCCTAACAGAAAGCTGAATTTTCAATATTACACTTAAAAAAATAAAAATAATGAAATACTGTATATGATACGATTTTACTACTTTAACGTGCAACTCTGTCGCTTGAACAGCGGTGCCTTGAGATACAAGTGACTTGACTTTTTACGAGATAAAAGCCGTCGTTTGGACGATTTTCTTGCTTTGACTCTCGAACAAAACATTTTTGATACGACCGCTGTACGGTGGAAGTGAACGCAGCTCGACTTCATAACGAGCAATTTGGCGGGTAGTGAACAATTCTTCAGCGAAAAAAATAAAAAGGCTTCAAGCTGTTTGTTGTCACTCCGAGTTGAAGTCGTGCTTGCCCATGTTTGGAAGTGGTTGCTTAGCGGCCTCATGTCGCGCCCTCTCAGAACAAACGCAATGAATGATTTGCGCCGTGCGCAGTGCAGTGTGAAAAGGCCTTAACACTTGTGCTTTGCTATACATGCGGAAATGTCACACGTCCAACAGGATACATTGTGGCCGTCTACCCATGTTTTCCTAATTCGATGACAATTCTCGAAATGGAACATGAAGAATTTTGATGAGAGGGGTCATGTGTTTGTTTGATAACCCTCATTCTCTCTCTCTCACACACACACACACACACACACACACACACACACGTACGCTCGCACGCCCGAACACACACGCACGCGCACTGGATGAGCTTTGAGGTGGTCGAAAGTGTCAGTCTGGGTCGCCAAGTGTCCCACCGGGACCGCTAGTCAAGATGGGAAACAGACTCTTTTTGAGATAAACATTGTCGGCCCAGTTGTCAAGGTCACGATGAGTGTATTGCTGCTTGTGTGCATGCGCGTGCGCGTATGTTACAGAATCATCATCTGTGCTGTCCTTGGCTTGTTTTTTTTTGGGTTATTTTTTATATATTTAACATCGTCCTTATCTCCAGAAAACGATCAAAGTCTGCTTTAACATTGGAAGTTTGGAAATTCATATCAACATCTTGTCACCATGTAAAAGTTATTTTTTCTTCTCAGTGTTCCAGGAACAGTCAACCCGGAACAACACGGCTCGGTCAACGACGGTAATTCCAAATAAGGCAGAAAGCATTAGTGTGGTTCCGTATTTGCACGAGTGATTTGTGTCCCATCAGTTGGGCTTACAGGAGACAACTTTCCCCCCCCCCCCCCTCCTCATCTTCCTCCAGGATTGTTTATGGTAATCGTGGGGGGTCGGGCATGTGCTTCTTGTTTTTTTCCACTTGGGGGAGCTGAGCTGTAGCGTTGACATGGGCGGACACAGGTGGAGAAAAGATCGACTTGGATGGCATTTACGTAATAGGCTGCTCCTTGGTTTGCCATTTAAAATAATGATGCGCAAGTTTAATAGTGTCATTGTGTTGAATTATAGGCTGTCATTTTCTTTCTTTGCCGATTGGCTGTGAGGCGTCCGGCGTCGACAAAAAATGTAAATTACCAAGTATACAGTATTCATACATACAGAGTACAGAGTACAGTATAAAGGGCTACCCTGGAAAAAAAATAAATACAAGCAATAAATAAATAAATTGTAAAAATTTATTTTAGAAATTATATTTAAATAATGACAAATTTACAAGTATTTCTAAAAATGTCGAATGTTTTTTTCTTTTTTTAATGGAAATTATCTGGAAAAATAAAAAGATAAAACATTAATAACTTACAAAACAATTAAATATTTTAAAATAGCAAAACAAGAATACTGCATGAATATAAAAACTTAACGTTAAAAATCATCATTTTAATTTAACAAAGAATAAATAAGTTATAATAACCAATGAATATCTTATTTAAAGCATTATGAAATAGAAAAACATGAAATAAAATAAAGTTAAGTGTCTAAAAATTAAGTTATAATAACCAATAAATATCTTATTTAAAGCATTATGAAATAGAAAAACATGAAATAAAATAAAGTAAGTTAAGAGTGTCTAAAAATGTACCTCTTTTAGAAATTGTATTAAAATAAAATGAAAAATATAGTTGTCTAAAAACGTCATTGTTAGAAAGCATATATAAATTAAAAAAATGCATTTTTTCTATTATCACATTTTATTACAAGAAAATGAATGCAAATACACAAGTTCCAAAATAATTATAATTACTGCATGAGTATAAATACATAATAGATCATTCTAAATGTCTACATAATTATGAAATAGAAAAACAAGAAATAAAATAATGCATAAGTAAAAAAAAAGGGATTAAATCTTATTTTTAGTAGTACATTAAAAAAAGAATACAAATTTGAATAAAATAGCATGAAAATAATGGAAACTATATTAAAAATATAAATGTATAATATAATCTATAAATTCCACCCACATGCTCCGATGTGGTCATGTGACTTGCTCCCCCCCACCCATAATTTTAATAAATATTTCTTTATACTATTAACATTTAGTAATTGTGCCCAAGTTGTACATAACTAAAAACTGTTTCAATCATAAAATATCTTTGTAAAGGGACCATTTTTGACAGCGCTCTTGTAATTAGCCTGCTGAGGAAATAAAGGGAAAATGTGGAGCAAGAGAAAAGCATCACGAAGAAAAGGAGGAATAAAAAAGAAGACAAAGGAGCGTTTGTTGAGGAGCGGGGGGGGGGGGGGGGGGAATTTCCAGCGTCAATTCTTGCCCTCGACGAGGGATGTGAAGGCAAATAAAAATTATTAGATCAAGGTGACACATAGTCCACTGCAAGACATCACACGCAGTCAGTTTTACAACTTTATGGATCATAATGGCTGGAATGTGTTTTGATTTGAACTTTTTTTTTTTTTTTTCCACTTTCAAAGATGGAAACATACAGTAAGTGTAAGTTATGACCTACATTCCCGATTTGAAATGCGAAAAAAACAGTTCCTGACTTGAAAATCCAAAGCTTTTCTGTTGGTCCAGCTAATCAAAGGGTGGTCAGGGGGTCACTGTGACCTCATAAAAGTAAAACTGATGAAGTGACGATGTTATACATCCAGGGGTGTGCTTTTGGTGTGGACCTACAACCACATGGAAGTCATCCACGCTGCCCACAAGTGGAGAGTTTAATAAAATAGTTGATGAAAAGCAAGTTTCAAAGACAAAACCCATTTTTGCAATTTATTTTTTAATGAGAAAAATAGCGCTCTGTAATATTGTACTTTATTAAAAACGTTCAGTGATGACATAATAAATAGAATGTAAATAGCTTTCGTCGCACTTTTTGGTTCAGTTTAATGGACATTGTGGTGCTCCTTTTGATGTGACCACTTAGGTGCAGTGTAATACATGTAATAAGGACATACACAGACTCCTCATTCCTCAAAAAGTCACACGAATATTAGTTGTTCTTCGCAGAGGATAAATAATACATGCCTGTGAGTATTGTTATATTATCTGTATACAGTATGTGTTGCTTCACCGTTTGTGTTCAAATATCTGTTATTAAAAGCTTATACCACCTCAATGTAGATACTACTGGTTAGCCTGCCCATGGCGCTTCCTATTATGTGTTAGCAATAAGATAGCAGAGGCTACGTAGTTGTTTTAAATATAGAATTTGTAAATCTGGATTTTTAGTTTGACAGTAAGCTTTCATTGGGAGTGCAATTAATTATTTGTAATTTTTTTTGAGTTGTTGACAAATTCTATCTGCCCATCTGCTGATTTTTGTCAAGTGAGAAGTCATTCAGCGCTTGTATCTGAAGTTTTTGCTCGCAAGCCAAAGCAAAAAAATTGGCCGTTTTTTTTTTTTTTTTGCGCATGTCAAAAAACTCATAACTAGTGTCACTTGGACCACTGCATATTGTTTTTGAGAAACAAAGGTTTTTTGTGGCAATGGATATAAGCCTGGTGTACTGTATGTGTGCCTTCTATGTTGTTGTTATATATCTTTTTTTAAACTGAAGCAGACGTGTGAATCAATGTTTCCCGTGCGCGTCACTTTGTAGTTTGTTTCTGCACACGGTCTAGTTCCACTGTGGCGAGTAGGAATGTAAACGTAGTCTAGTGCGGTGCTTTTTCTTCCTGGTACGCACTTCGGGACATATAATTAGGTACAGCGAGATCCAATACAAGAGTTGAATCAAATTTTGGATTGATCCTCTAAAAAGGGCATATACTCCCAAACAGTTGGGGTTATTGGGCTGGATGAACCTCGATGCGTTCCAACCTTTAACAGGTGAACTTAATTTGACCTCTGACTTCAAGCACAATTTTGTTTTTGTCTTGATAGAGAACAAACAGCAAGCCGTATTAAGCTTCTTTCAACCTTTAAGATTGGTGAATTTGTCAAAATAACAGACCCACGTGATGACTGACCAATCGTATTTATTTGGGAAAAAAATATGAAATTGACCAAGTTTACCTGGTTTCCGCCCAACAGCGGCAATATACTTTTACGTGGCAGAATCAGTCCATTGTCTTTTTCATAGTCAACATATGTTTTCCCTGGGAAACATTGTTCAAAGTCAATGGGGCATAAATACAGACCAAAATTACCACAATGGAACAGACGAGACAGCAGGGGTGCAACTAAATAGACAAGGGGAGGCAGTGGGGGACGTCATGCTGTGTGACTGACAAGCGGTCCGTGAGCAATGCGTCTGAAGAACGCTCCGACTTTGATTATTTGTCCTGGCTCAGGTCAAGATGGCGAACGCGGAGACGCCTATTTAAGGAGGCTCTGTGACGTCGTGGCACCACTGTTGGTGGTCGCGAAGATGAAAAAACACACACACGCGCCCCCAAACATCTGAACAAGAAAGCAGTGGCATGGCAGAGAGAGAAATATTTAATGTTCCTTTTCAGCACCTGGTTGACGGGAAAAAGAGACAAAAGGGGGAGAATGAGGGTTGGAAATTGCGCACGCACACACACATGCATGCCAATGGGAGGAGTATGTGTGATCGTGTACTGTATGTATGAATACAGAACACAAGTGTGTGTCCGTTTGCATATTTGTGTGTGTGCTTTTCAAAGGTCTGACGGTCAATTGACAAGTGAGGAAGATTGATGGGATGACCAAAATGGACTGCGGGGGGAGGTTAAGATGGGGTTGCTTGATACTTCTGTAACTGTGCGCGCTGTGGTGTGTGTGTGTGTGTGTGTGTGTGTGTGTGTGTGTGTGTGTGTGTGTAAGAGAGAGAGCATATCAGAGCGTCCGAACATGTTTGGGCGAGCGTGTGTCTGTGTGTGCGTGCGAGTGTGTGTGTCTGGCTAATAGAAATTGGTGTAAAGGAAGTAAATTGAAGCGATGCATCTCGACTGAGAAAACTAACATATCAGTATGTCACGACGGAGCTGATTTTAGCCTGGATTGTTAGTGGAAGTTACGGAGAGTCTCCCCCACGTATGCATGTACTTTTCCAATTCTTTTATTTATTTATTTTTTAAATCCAATAATCTGGAAGCCATTTTTTTTCAGGGGTAATGTTGTAGATTGTGTTTGAAATATTTTTATGTTTTAGGATCAAAGTTTGTTGTAAGGTTTAAACAGTGGCTGTCAAACTCAGGGCCCGGGGGCCACTTTCAGCCCGCCATATCATTTCATGTGGCCCCGTTTTAGTAAATCATGTGCGTCTACTTTGTTTTTCTGGACCAAAATTTCAAATCGTCATCACTTTTAATAGCATTGAAAATTGAAGGCATTGAAAAATAAAGTTAGGGGTGACGCGGGCAGGCGGATGCATTTATAGTTCGGACCATTTTCAACTGTACAAAAACAAAGCAGCTGTTAAAAAACTGTGACAAAATGTCAAAACCCGAATCATACAAAAACTACGGCATATGAAAACCAAGTTTTAACTGTATATGTAATATAATAAGGCGATTATACATTTATATGGTTCCACAGTCAGAACGGACCTCTGATGGAAGCCGTAACTACGTTTCCTGCGATAGAAATGAGTTTGACACCCCTGATTTCAACTATTAACATAGGCAATTATAAATATTTCGATGGGGTGCCTCTTGTGATAAAGCGGGAAGGTGTACCTAATGTTGTGTCCAGCGCCACATGCTGAGCTGGGGTCCACATTCTTTGCGTAACACCATGCGGAATACTCTTAACTTCCTCACCTGACAAAGTCAAATCACACCCACACACACAAACAATTATTCATCATTATTTGTGGAGCTTGTCGACAATTCACGCCTCCCCGCGGCAAGCAGGCGGGTGTCGACAACGTGTCAGCGAGGAGCGGGACGCGGCTAAAATAAAGCAGCCGTGGGGGACTCCACAAATCGCAGTTTGCATGTTGTTACAATTACTTCGGGGAGGCAAACGGAGGCGGCGTTCGCTCGACAGGCCTTCCACTTCTTATTTTCTCATCACCTGTTAGCAGTTCGGCCCATTTACACAAGTCGCAAGGTTATACAGTCGGCGGACGCTTCATTAGGGACACCCGCCGATGATGTGCTGTGGTTGTCGCAATTTTCCACATTGAAATGAATAGCTTGAAAAAGGCCATCCTGGGTAATCCCAGCCTAAATTATCTTGCAAACCCGATTAAATGGAAACAAAGATGATTAAAAAATAAATAAATAAATAAATAATAATAAATAATAGCTGTGGCATGGGACCTTTTAATATATTTTTGTCTGGTTAAGGGGTCGGCATTAGTGGCGGCTTTGTCGTTTACGGCTGGAGACTGCGACGTGTCCGTAACATTCTAATCAATGACAGCAAAATAATTAAATGATTTATATATTTATTTTTTGGGGGACAAATTGATTGAACACGATTTTGGGGTTGTGTTGTTGTTGGTTCGCAATGTTGTATGATAGCAATATAAGATATACTAACTTGAACGATGCGGTGTTTGGAAACTCAAGCAAGCTGGTGCGTTTTTGATTTCATGAAGTTATGATATTGGAGATGCAAAGCTTCTGCCCAATCGCGACAGTATTCACAATCACTGTTTTTAATAGCTCCAAAGCCAGTTTCTGTATTGACAATTATTTTGTCAATTAAAGGCAAAACCGTCACGGAGCTTAGTGAGCGTTTGACCAGCGAGCTGGTTTCGTTAAACTTAGAAGTTTTGTTGAATTTACAGTATCTTAGCTCTCCTTGTGGATTTTATAGTGCCAGCTGCTTAGATGTCGTAGTTGTCTCTGTTTCTCTTTCAGTCGCAAACCTCGTATGTGTCCATTCTCCCCACCCCCCCTCCGATTTTCAAGATTTGTCAAGACTTGTATTTCAAGTCAAAGTCCAGTCTAGTCTTACATAAGCCCAGCAAGTCCCAAATCCTAAAAATTGTTGACTTAAGTCTGACTTGAGTCCCCGACGTCTGGGTTCCCTTGCATTAAATTGGCTTGCTGGTGTTTCTCTCTGTTCCCATTTAATGCAGAGTCATGCACGATGATGTAGCGCAGCGCTCATTTCGATGTTCCTTTCAGCCGAGGGGGGACAGGTGAGAGGTTAATCATTGCTGACGACTTGTATTGGAGCTTTTTGGTAGGCTATGAAAGCCATTTTACTGCAGCTTGAAAGAAATGTAATCCATCATACTGCTGACATTATTTGTCATCTTTATGCTGGGGGCAGCAGGGCGGAAATCCAGGAGAGAGTATTTGTGGTTACCAAAGAAACGGAAAAATGTTCAATATGACCTGTGATGATTCATGTCAACACTGAACATCAAATCTATATAAGCACATGCCCTATAATATTTGATTCTGGGGCAGCTTGTGCCTCAGTAGACGTGCTATCGTGCTAAAGGCTACTAGAACGCTAACATGCTAACAGTCGGTTTGCTAACATGTAGCAAGGTATGTCAACTTAAATGTCATAGTCGGGAGCAAAAAAGGAAAAAAAATGTGCTCGCTCTGTGACATTAATTGACTTTTAATACGAAAACAAGTTAAAAACACAGTTGCTCCATTTAATAACCATCCATATTTAATAACTCTGTGCTGCCGCAAAGATTTTGTTTTTGAAGGCGTCGTGTGGTTATGTTGATGTTTTTGGACGTGGTTTCTGTCTTTTGCTTCTTTGCCTCCACGCCGTTTTGTGATTCTGCAGCCATATGTGTCCCGTAAAGGTGTCAAGAGCAATGCAACTCACTTACAACCACCACCACAAAAAAAGAAAAACAAATGTCTTATTGTTGTTGTTTTAAGAAGGCTCAGATAGTGATTTTGTGAATGGCTTTTCTCTTTTTTTTCACACAACATAAACACAACTCTTACTAGTCCTTAAAGTAGTCCCACTTTTATCTCCCGAATTTTGCTTTTTTTCCTTTCAATCCTCTTAAAAATCCTAACAACGAGGGATTGCATTCAACAAACGCTACATGCAGATTGTCTGTGCTCAAGGATGAAAAAAACCTAAACTGGCAGGATAATAGCAAATGAGAATAAAAAGAGGACACAAAGGGAATTATTTTATTTCATTTTTATTTTTTATTTTTTAAAGATTTTGTATAGATTTTATTTCATCTTTTTTATTGGGTATATTTTTATTGTATTTAAATTCTCATTTTCTAAATGTAAATAGTAAATATCGTATACTTTAAACATGTCTAGTCTTAAAAGCACTGTACAAACTTGATGAAAAAATATGATGTAACAACAAAACCAAATGTTTTTTGTAGACTATTAAGAGAATTTGGGTTTTTTATGAAATCACCGGATCCATCATTAAAAGTAAGGTCTTATGAAAACGCAACTAAGTACATGAAGAACTGGCCTGCGCATATGCTGGATGAAGACAAGCCGCATTTTAAATAAATTCATAAAAAAATGTGGGAGGAGATTGCGGCTATGTTGCATTTTTCCACATTTATTTATCAGCTGTCAAAAAGCCACCCCCGCATTGCAGCCTCCAACTGGAATCGACCCCAAACTGGAACCAGATTTTTTTTTTTTTGGCCAACACAGGCCTGGAGGTGCTCTGTGTTATTGTGGAGGAAAGATTGGATCAAGAAGGGCTGGTTTTAGTGCTTTTTATTTTTTTATTTTATTTTATTTTTTTAATCCCCCTTTTAACTGAAGGCCTTCAGTATGTATGACTGATTGACATGGCGTTCAATGAACTAATGCAGCAAAGAAAATATTTTCCATAAAGGTCCTAAACGTTTATTGGCCAAGTACAATATAACTAACGTCCAGTGGACTTTCCCCCAGCTAAAAGTATATTAGCTTTTAAGTGTACACAATCATTAAAAAGAGCACCAACCATGTGCAGGGTGGAGGGGAAATAGAGCTCGGCTTTTGTACATTTGAAATCACATCAAAACACAAGTTTAACAAATAAAATTTAAATAATAAACCTTCAAGAATAGGACAGTAAGGAAATATATTTCCAACATCCAAGCGATAACACATTTTTTTTTAAGGCAAATAAAATAAAATTCCCAAGCCCAATAATAAAAAGCTGCCCACACGAAAGTCAGGCAAATGAACCATTACACCATCAGTGAGGAAAGTAAAAACAATGTATATAAAAACAAATTCACCAAATAAAAAAAATTACGTAAAAATTAAACATTTACAAAAATAGTAATGTAATATTTCGCAAAAATGTAAAATAGTAAAAACCCATCAAATAATTTAATAATTTGTAAAATAAAATTAAAAATAATAATTACGAATCAAAAGATTCTGGTGAATGAAATATTATTATTACACCAACAGTGACAAAGTAAAAACAATAGCTATAAAATCCAATATACAAAAGAAAATTTCTAAAAGTGAAAGTTAATTTACAAGATAAAAAATTAATTTACAAAAGTAAAACCCCATTTACAATTATTATTATAATTTTTTTGTATGTCAAAACCTGGACAAATGCAATCTATCGATCTATTGTCCGTGTCTCAGATGTCTATCAAGGAAAAGTTATTTTGAGATATGTGTTTTTATCATTCTAATATTGCCCAGCCATAATTAAGACATATTTTAATGGGCAAATTTTTGATGCATCCCTAATAAATATGCTTGTGTGCAGTACATTTAAAAAAATAATTGTTAGTTACTAAATGTCCATGAAAAGTAACCATATTATCACATTCATTACAACAAAATTATGAATTTCTCACTGCTGCAAAGAAAAAAAAAGTAAATGGAAAAAAAAGTGCAGTATCGCTTTAAAAATATGCATCTTTATTATGCAATGTGCTCTTATCCCAACACACATATTTAATTCATTCAATTGTACATCTTCAAATGTATTTTTTTCCGATTAAAGCACATCGGCACACGCACCTAACAGTAGTCTTAATTTAATGGAAATGTTTAAAAAGAAATAAAGTAAAGAAGGTCCGATATTAAAAGTTAATCGTCAGTAATAATAATACAAAAAAAAAGGCCTCTGGAATAAAAGCCAAATAAAATGATTATATTAGCAGAACGCAGACTAAATCACACTGGGACATGTTAATGTGCGAGTGTGTATGTGCGTGTGTGATCATACAGTGTGTGTATGCAAGCTGAGGGTGAGTGAAATGAGCCGTTTTAATGAGTTGTGTGTAAGACTGCATAGCTCAGCACAAACAAGTAATGTAAACACCCACAAGTCACTAGACAATAGAGAAAATGATCATAGTTTATTTCCATCTGCATTCAAGGATTTATTTGCTCTTTATGGGAACGCCTTGAGCACATTCTATTGAGGAGTTGTCTTTTAACGTGAAAATACAAGCAACGGCGGAATGTCCAAAGATGTTAGTGTTCCGTAAAATCGTACACTTTGCGCAGGGTGACGACATTTGAAGACGTAAGATTGGCTTATTTCGGAGCGTTTGGCGGCTTGTTGCCGGGCTCGTGTGGATTTGTCGTGTTTTGAAGGAAAATGTGACCGCGCCATTGGCAAACTGCACATCCAAAAACGCCTTTCGGTTTTCCAAGTGTCGACGTGTGGTTCAACTGGGGAATCCATTAAACACACACAGTGTGGAGTCATAACGTGCATGTTGGACACGACATTAGACACACCTGCATCATGCAATTATGTGATGACATCCAATATCCAACACTGCTTAAGTCACATCAAAACTGACATGAAATGGGCATTTTTCCTGTTAATTCCCCCCCCCCCCCCCCCCCCCCCCCCACAGTTGTGACAGTTATTCGAATGTTAATTAAAACATATTACCGCCATGTATGCTTCATAAAAGTTTAATCATAGACAGTCTAACTCCCATGAAGAAATGTGAGTCAAAAATCTGACACTTGCAATCGCTCAACGTTATTAAAAGTGAAGGCAATTTGCCATTTTGGAACAGATTTTTAGCAAGAAACATCAAGTAGACTCATATGATTTGCTATAGTGGGCCACATAAAATGATGTGGCGGGCCACATCTGGAACCTGGGCCTTGAGTTTGACACCGGTGATCTAGTACCTTCAATATACCCGCAACGTATGGTAATTTGACAAACAGAACAATTAAATGCTCTACCACTAGATGGCGGAAGGTACCACCTGTTGTCATTACAAGAGAGAATTTTATGCTGATAACATTTTTGACTAAATTGAGATCAGGTACAGTAATCAGTTTAATTATTCATACTTTTTGTGACATTTTTGTACCGCTGTGATTTTTATTTATTATTGTATTTTATTGAATTGTTTTCTCTGTCAGATACTATGTTTCTTGGCTCAAAGGTTGGGAAACTCTGCTGCATATTACATATAGTAAAGGAACAGAAAGAAATGTTTTGTTTGTGCCATGTTGAGCTTTCCCACGCTGCTCCAGTGCAGTGCAATGATGTGAAAATGAGGCTGGTAGTTTTTAGAATCCTGCTGACAGAGCGGGTACAACTGCCAAGTCATTGTAGGAAAGAAAAGAAAAAAAAAAAATAACATGCCAAAAGTTCAGGATGGAGTAAGGGCTGCCATGCAAATGTATATCCTTGATGATGCTGTGATGTCATCGGGAATCAGGATATGGGGTCGGCCCGATAGGCGCGTTTGGAAGAATAATAAGAGGTGACCGCGGTGTGTTCACAGCCAGAGCGAACGGCGGGAAATCAAAGCTTCGCCGCAGATTCCCGACAGGACTGTATTTTTTCCGAAGCCGCCGGCCAATGCGCCCCGCAGCTATTTTTACACGCGCCTCAATGGGTAGAGTCGCTGGTTTGAGGCACTGAACGTGAACGTGGTGTTTTTTTAATGGAAATGTTTAAAAAGGTGGGTAGTTTTAGTCTGAATATATGACTTTGTTTTTCTCCAAGTTATCATGTTCCTCTGAAAAAGGTTCGTTTGACCAGAGCTAATAATACAAAATGCATCTGTTTACGATATGAATGGAAGGTATATACAGTGGTGCCTGGACATGAGTTTAAAATACTTGTATCTCAAATCATCTTTCACCAATAAAATGAGTGGAAATGCCATTAATCCTTTCTAGCCCCCCACCCCAAAAAAATAAAATTGAAAAAAAGCAGTCTAAAATATTGTACCTTTTATAAAAACATACAGTAATGACATAATTAAATAGAATGTAGAGAATAAAAAAAAAATTCTGCTTCAGATTAATGGACATTGCTCCTTCTGGTGTACGTGGCTTGGCCTCCTGAGAGTGTTCATCTGTTTGTATTATACTGATAGAAACAAATAAACATAAAACTGCTGCAGTAATAGTCACTTTTCACAAAGGATAAATCGGTTACACCTGTGAGTGCTGTTATATATGTATGTCTTCGTGGCGCTCCTCCATTTGGGCTTTTACATGATAACGCCAATGCTATTCGTTAGGCCGTCTATGGCATTTCCCATGATGTGTTAGCGGTAAGCTAACGGACTTGAGGGCAAAATTGTGTGGTTGTTTCCAGTTTGTTCTCTTTAGTTTGACAGTGAACTTCAACTGGGAGTGGCAATAAAGAGTTTGAAGTTTATTTTTTGAAGAATTATTCACTATCTGGCAAACTACTGATGGTTGTGAAGTGAGTTGAGAACACTGCCACCATGCAGCACTCATATCTTAAAGCAAAAAATGGACCGAACTCGTAAGTTGATTAAAATGCATACTGAAATAGTAACGATCTTGTCCCAATTTACACACAAATGAACTTTGTGTGAAATATAGGCCTGTTTAGTTGAACAAAAAACTGTTATTCTGTTGTATGAAGGGTAACTGGTTAATTGGACCTTCTGCCGTCTAGTGTCACGATACGTCGCTGGCAAAAATAGATGAGCAAAAATACATAATTTGTAGTCAATAATACATTTCAAACAAATTAAGGGAAATTTCCTGCAGCACACCTGATGATCTCTCACAGTACAGTGGGTGGAAATCACTGTTCTATAGTGCTTCTCATCATTACGGTCACTGGTGAGCGTAATCAGACTTCGATGACATAAATCGCTTGTCATTGCGCTCAGCTCCTTCTGGAAGCTCCTCTCGCTGGCGCAATGAATACATGTTTAAGTCTGTCAACCATGAAAATGCAATGCAAAACCCTGCTTTAATGAATTTAATTAACTTAACGGCCATGTTTTTGGAATGTGTAAGCACGGGGAGCACATTCAAGATTCAAACCCTGAACCTTAGAAGTGTGAGGCAGACCTGCTATACACCGCTACACCGTGCCACAATGGTTTTTCAGTAATTTCTTTTAAGTTCTAGAACATTCCATTTTCCCTTTTTTTTTTTTTTTTTTTTTTTTTTTTTCCCCCTGCTGAAATTGACAATCAAACAATTGGAGAACGTCCAGTGGGATACATCTGTATTCTACGACCATGGAATTTTCTTCTTTTGATTATTTTTTTTAATAAAGGCAGAACCTGTAGGTGTTCCTAATGTTGTGGCCTGTGACCGTATAGTATAAGCATATGTTTTCCTTGGTTTCATATATTTCTCTCAAATGCGCACACACACACACACACACACACTCACTCACTCACTCACCACTGGTGGCCTGTTAGCGTGTCGGCTTCAGAGGCTGGCTGAGGCGAGGATAATAATTCACAGATCCTTTCAAGTGTGTGCCAGACGTCTTTGTAGGGGGTTTGGGGATTTGAGAGGGGAAAAAAAAGAAAATTGAAGAGCGACATGATGGACAGACAGACAGACAGGAGGCAGAGAGCATGCTGGGAGAGGACACGTAACAGGTGTGGAAGAGGCCAGACAGCAGACATCCTCCAGACGTCTTTGTCCCAGGGATAATGAAGCGGGGAGAATCGTATCAATGCATTCTCTGTAGTCATATTGTTACAATAATATACCTGTCTGAGAGTGTCAAAATTGAGCATTATTAGATTTTGTTAAAGACATATTGTTGCATTCTTGGATTTCATTTCATTGTGAATGTTTAGCTAATGCCAATGTTCCGCACCAAGAGGTGACCCGGTGAAGCATCACAGCGCCATCTACTGCTTGTGCATCACTTCTGGATGCCATTTGCCATGCAGAGTGTCGCGAGGCAGCCCACCTGCTGGGTGCACTCAGAATGTGCAGCTCTGCCATTTATTTGTCCAACATCTTACATGAGCTCATAAACTCAAGGGCCACAGTTTCAGTCTTATTTGAATGATTGCCCAAATCATAATCCTAATGCCAAATTAGCATTACTACGAATGTGTACACTAAATGCTAGGAGTTACAAAGTGGCCTATTTTCGAAAAAACAATTATTGTAAGAATAAAAAAAATCTTTATAATTTAAGTTTCTTAATCATATCAATGTAGTAGGTGCATTTAGTAAGTACAGTGGTGCCTTGAGATAAACGTTTTATCCGATTTATGAGATTTTCAAGACACGAGCCTTCTTGTTGTGCATTTAAAACAACCACATAACTTTGCCTTATGCTAACACATAATAGCTAGGCTAACAAATATTATTGATGTCGTAGTGTAATAACTCTCCAAGCAACGGTGGTGGACCAACACATGTAGACAGACAATAGAACAATACGAACTGGCATATATTTTGTCTCCTCTGTGAAGAATGACTATCACCACTGTGGCTTACTGAGGAGCCGACGTCATTGTCTGTATTATACTGCCTCCAAGTGGCCAAGACGATCACACCAGGAGCAACACAATGTCAATTGAAATGAAGCAAAAATGAGGCAAAAACTGTTTCATGTCTTTCATTCTATTTATGTCATCACTTTGTTTTTAAGTACAAAATCATAGTGCTCTTTTTCTTATTAAAAACACTATACAAACTTTTTTGGGGGGGGGTCGGGGGGGAGCATTTCAAATAATTTAATAGGGAAAGACAATTTCAGATACAAGTGTTTTGAGTCACGAGCGTGGTCATATTAAACTCGTATCCCAAGGCACCACTGTAGATAATGTTCTGTTGCATTACCTCGTTGATGGCGTCGCTTGGAAAGTGTAAACTGTTCTTGTTGTTTTCAGGACCATGTGGTTTGAACACTTTTTTTGTGGAGGGGACGGGTTCTCTCCACCTTTTCACGGGCCATCTGGATCTCATAGGAGTTTGTCGTAGCGGCCCGAGGTTCGACTTTCAGCCGAAAGACTGTGTTTACAAACTGACGTGATCACATCCATGTCGAGTCATGGGGCCGATTAGCAACAATGCGAGCGAGACACGATGCAATGTGACAAATGTTTCCCGAGGAGTGAGCGGCCCACCCGGCTGCGAGGACGTGAGTTCACCCCAGTCAAGTGGAGGACAATGTGCTTCGAGTTGACGGCCGCGTTGTTGCCGTGAACTCCTCACTAGCTAAATACAGACTTCCCGTGCTAGTCGCGAGGAATAAGGGCAAAGTCCGCAAATAGTTTTATAGTTGCCTATTAGAGTCACGAGGCGGTGGGAAAGCACTACTATACAGTGCTGTGACCAGTATGAATGAAGCTGCTCCCCTTACTACAACATAGTTCCTTGGCACCAAGATGCCACAAGATGGTGCCAGAGCACTACATTTACATCAGACAGGGCTATGGCTTGTGCAAATTAAAATAAATCAACCGAGCAACACCGCGTACCTCTAGAAAGCTGTAAGAGAGGGCAATTGTGAGTCAAGCTGCCATTGGTGATACATTTATTCAACAACAAACTCAATAGTTTTCAGTTGAATATTGTGACCGGAAGTGAGCTGTCCAATGAAACCCACAATCAATATGCTGCTTCCCTTAAAGCCAACAGGTTTTTGGCCAAGACTCTATTTTCTATGATAAAAAGTACATACATGGAGGAAGAGGGTTCGCATTCTTGCACATGGCTCGACTTTGGGTGTGTGTTTGTTTGTTTTTTTTCTGGACATGCAGGTCTCTTTGGGATGCTTGCGACTGGGTTGTCGGGCAAGTGGATGATGTCATCAGATAAAAGTTGGGCTTGTGAAGAAAGAGCAGTGCCGTTTTATGCTGGGAAACATTAACATTTTCCAGCAATTATGTCTCTGTGGCTGACCTTTGTGTGTGACCATGCATATTTATGTATGTTTGCGTGTGCGTGTGTGTGTACGTGATAACAAATGTGCTGATTTTGCGCTTCTGGGCCCCCTGCCAGACATATTCCTCACATTTTCCCTCATCGTATCAGCTTGTCGGTCATTCCAGAATTGGAGGACAATTTGGGCACCAAAATCAACTATTTATTTTAGTTATAAATTTTTGTTAGGTATACAGGAAAACTTGGTAATAAACCATGTTATTTCATCCGTCCAGCGCAACCATTAATAATCACCTGTTACAGACACTGTCACCTACATATATTACGAAAAATATTGATGAATAAATCCTGTAGAATAAAATAAAAAATACAAAAAAAGGTAATGTTATTTGAATACAACTCAATTTTAGTATCACCCTAATTATAGTAACAAGTTTCCAAATAATCAAGTTGTAACTCAATGTTATGTTAGTTTTTACTCAAGAGTACCGGTACATGCTGGCTTGGTTAGCTGCTATGCCAACTGGTCTAGAACAAACTTTTTTAAACTTTATTTATTTATCTTTTTAACCCCTGTTCGGAGCAATTCGCATGATGATGTCATTTCTGCTGAGTCAAGTACAGGTTGCCCACTCAACCCCCCCCCCCACGCTCCCCCCCTCTTCCTCCAGATGGTTAAAAAGATTTTAGTAACCAGTTTGCATGTTGAGATAAATGTTTTAACGATTACAGGTAGGACATATCAATAAAATCATAAAAAAAAAGAAAATCTGATTAGCAATTTATTTAATCTGCCATAGTTGACATTTTTCACACATGCGTCTACAATGCGTACGCTAGGAAAGCCCTTTATACGCTATTATAAATCCTTCACTATTCAAGACGATTTTTACGACTGTTTCATGTGCGTGAAGCCCCGGAGGTGAAATAAAGTGATCGTGATGGCTGCCAACCTGCCTGCTCGTGGAGCAGACGGCTAATTCCACTTTCACTCTTCTTCTCCCTCCACTACTACTACTACTACTACTTCGAGCACGGCCGACAATCATTCTGCTTGAATGAGAGCCGGACGCGAGCGAGGGATGCGGACGGATTTGAAACGGCAGGATGGAGGAAGAGAATGGAATTAAGAGAGGGAGAGAGATAGTATCCGTGTGTGTGTCTGTGACTGTGTGTGTGTGTGCGTACGTGCATGTGCGGTTGCTATGCTGTCTCCAGGTCCTAATCTCTTTAGTGAGCTCCATGATCCAGTTAGGAACACTGAGTGGCTAATGTCAGGGCTAACTGGATGAGAGGGTTTTGTGTGTGTGTGTGTCTATACGTCTGCGTGTGTGTACATCCATATCCTATATTAAAACTTCTGCTATGCTCTGATGAATGGGAGGAAATTTGTGATCTAATTTGGGTGCTCGTGTGTGTAAAGCAGCGGTGGCCGTTAAGGTGGATGGATTAGATTGAGTGCATCCAGATTGCGCACGTGTGTGTGTGTGTGTGTGTGTGTGTGTGTGTGTGTGTGTGTGTGTGTGTGTTTGTGACAGTAGTGTGTGTCACCCCCACCCACCCCAGCCTGCTCTGTTTATTATGTGTGGTCCAAGATAAGCAGACAGGTGCAGGAAACACATCCTTAATTCATTAGACAGGTCGAGTCTGGTTTAACTGGGAGGAGGGAGGGCTGGTGCTGGTTCAGCCTATATGGCGTCACGACAACCTATAACATCGATGGAGAAATACGCTTCGTACCTAAGGTATCACGCGGGGAATAAAATACATTTACCGTTTGATTGTCTTATCATTTACGCAAGATATTGCAAATGAAGCAGTAAATTGTGGGCATGTCTCGACCTAGGCAGTCGTATTATCATTCTCCTCCTACGACTCGTGGACTGCTTATTGTGTGAATTCTGGAATATTGTGAAATTTAACATTTCAGCCCTTTACAACGTGACGATGATAGACCTGCTGTCGTCAAACCTAATCAGTTCCCATTGGAAATAATAGAAAGCTGTCTCTAAAACCCGCTCTGTGGTTACAAGCTGAATTTGTTTTGTGACCCCGTTTGTGCCGGCACTGTGCTCAACTGGTTAGCACGTCTGACTCACAGTTCTGGGGACCGGGGTTCAAATCCCGGCCCCGCCTGTGTGGAGTTTGCATGTTCTCCCCGTGCCTGGGTGGGTTTTCTCCTGGGTACTCCGGTTTCCTCCCACATCCCCAAAACATGCGTGGTAGGTTGATAGACGACTCCAACTTGCCCGTAGGTGTGAATGTGAGTGCGAGTGTTGTTTGTTTGTATGTGCCCTGCGATTGGCTGGCGACCGGTTCAGGGTGCGCCCCGCCTCCTGCCCGAAGATAGCTGGGATAGGCTCCAGCAGCCCGCGACCCTAGTGAGGAGAAGCGGTAAAGAAAATGGATGGATGGATGGATGGACCCCATTTGTAACCTGAAATGTTCATAAACTAAGGTAATGTTTCCCATTGAAATGAATGGAAAAACAATTTATACATTCCAGCCCTCAAACTAAGCCCTACCCTAGTTTTAATCAGCGTGTGGTGTGTGCTAACCAATTTGTTACGTGACTACACATGAAGATTATAATAAGCCCCAAATATGCTTCAATGATAAGGCTAAGTTAATTTAAAAAAAAAAAAAAAAGTCCTAAATATATGTCAGTCCTAAAATATTGGAATTTCATGCAAGATTTAAGCATTACTGACAAAGCATTCCTATAGTACTCACATTCACTACAGGGTAAATGTGCATTCTATCCAGGGAATACTACAAAATTCTGTTTTAGCATTATAGACCTCAGCGTAACTTTTTTTTTTATTTTCTTTTTTTAAATTAATTTATTTGACATTTTGGAGAATCGCGTTTTTAAAGTTACTGGCTTATGATACCTTGTCTTTGTAAGATAAACACAAACTGACATATACACAGTATTGAATGAAAAATACCTGTTTCTCCTCTGATTTATGACAATATGTATACTAATGCATATCTTGGAATGACGAGTAATTCCGCGATGCACGGCCATGAAATATATGACATATGCGGTAACCGCGTGTCAATTTATGTTGGCAAATGTGCTCCAAGCTGTCGCAACGTGATGAAAATGGACTTTGCCATCAGCACTTTTGTCACTGAGGGTAAAAGTACAACAAAACCCCCTTATACCCCCCCCCCCCCCCCCCCCATGCTGTAATAAATGATGAGGCGCTGACACGAGGCGAATGAGGAGTACTCACAAGTAATGGCCCCCAGCTCGTAAGCGTTCATAAACATGAGCGACTCCTGCGTTTGTCTCCTCGACTCATTCACATCCGTCTTTCTCGTGTCCAGGTAAGACATGACAGGAAAATAAATAAGTCCTTCACCAAAGAAGGGGGGACGGGGGTGAGGGACAACAACAACAACAACAACAAAAACACTACACAAATTCTGTTCCAGAACACCTCATCTAGAGCGTCTCCCTCCGATATTGAAATATGAAAATCCTTCACGCCTGAGGCGAGGGTGGGAATAAAAGGATGGATGTGGACGGAATGAAATTGAACCCAATTCTGTCGTCCCATTCAATCACACTAGATCGTGGTGTCTGCTTCTAGGCCTCGACATATAGCACGTGTGTGTGTGTAGCATGTATAGAAGCTTTGTGTTATGGTTAGATGATGTGTGCAGGTTGCGATGATTTAGGAGTAATGGGAGCCAGTAAAAATCAGGGTGCCCAGCGGCATTAGGACAAAATCTAATCTGCTAATGGAGAGAGTGGGGAAGGAGGGAGGGAAGATGAAGTAAAACGGGGAGCAAACGCAAGGATGAAGGGAGGAGAAGAATGATGGAAGGGCGGGTTAAATGGAGAGAGCATTTTGTGGAAACCCCAATATTTATTTATTTATTTTTAGGGGGGCTGAACATCAGTTTTAGGGAAGCTAAGACAATAGGAATTCGGCATTAAAAGATAATACCAAATAATTTAGGGGGGCTTGAAGTTTTTAGGTGGTCTCCAGCCCTCGTAAAATATTCCTAGCGACGTCATTGAGGTAATGTATGTTGAGACGCAATTTTAAATGTACTGTGTCTGTGATAAAAGAAAATATTTAACAATTACAAGGAAAAAATATTGACCAAATCATACCAAAAAAATGTATTTTATCTGTTATTGTTGTTCTGCTATTGTGACAGAAAATGTGCTCCATTTCTGGAATGGCCCTAGTAATTATTCTTTCCCTTCATTTACTGTACGTGTAGATGGAAAGCAAACAGAAACTCTACCGTCTATGTCTAACTTGCATGCAACGCTGGGACAACCTGCACTGTTATATGCGTTTTCTGTGCAATAAAATAAAATAAAATAAAATAAAATAAAGGTTAATTGGCCCACTAGTGAAATGGTCCCCGGTAACCTTGACAACCCGAGACCTGCTGAGAGATGCATCAGAACTCTGATAAACACCGAGTCGGTTTCAAAGGTGAGCGTGGCTGTAGTCAACCTGCAGAACACGTCGTCTAATAAGTATACACCCAACGTGCGCGTTTCATTTGTTTTCACCGCCATGCACAGTGTACAATATATGCTCATAAAGACACACACATAAATATAAGACCCTCCCACCCTTCCTGATGTCTCCTCCTCCTGTGCAATATGCTAATTTGCCCGGGGTTATTTATGGTCGCTGAGGTGCTCCCCAGATGCTTATAAAGCTAAAACACCTCACTCAGCTTCTTTATTCACACACGTGCACACATACACACGCTCTTTAAGCCCCGCTAGCACATCTCAATCACCCCACATCCTGTTGCCCTGTACTCTCACGCCGCTCCTTTGTCCACTGAATTTAATTTTTTACATTTATTTATTTATTTTTCCTACTTCTTCTTTCTCTACAGTGAATCCCTGCTTTTTTTCGGCTCGCTAGTCACAAATTTCGAGTCTGTGAAGCCTTAGCTGTTAGTTAAGAAACTCACAATTTTGCTTTTTTTGGTGCTCTTTCTATAACACTATGATTGCAAAAGCCCTGGCTAATAGGAAAAGTAGTAATCGGTGTCAAGGAAGTACATTGAAGTTTGATCATTTCAAGGTTTAGCCATGAAACACTAGGCCCTGTTAATTGCTGTTTACAGTTTTAATTATTATTTGAAAGAAAGGGGAGGAAAAAAGAGAAATCTGAAAAAAAGTAAAATATGCTCCTAAAACTGACTGTGTCCAATTCCAAATTTTTGTACAGCGGTAACTTGACTTTCAAGAGCTCCAATTTGAGTTTTTCTAGCTTAGAGCTGTCGCTTGGTTGATTTATTTTGCTTGGTGTCACAAGCCTACATTTTAAGTTATGAGCCAGCTTTAGTTACGTTCCCACTCAGATGAAGTGGAAAAATCAAACGGAGCAATTGGAAAAGAGAGCCACAGTCACCGAAAAAAAGTTCAGGACAAACAGTCAAACATGCAAATTACCAAAGGAGAACACTTGCAAGGAGCTGCTGTAAGCCACAGCTCGCGTCCAGATGCTCACACACAGAAAATAAGCTCCTGATGTAACTCATTAAGCCACACCTCTTAAAGGCACACATCCAACACACGAATACAACAGGACATACAGCAATTACACTTTAGAAAAGTAATTTATTTTTTCACATTCTCTTTTTTTGTTTGATTGTTTTTATCCCATAGAGTGCTATTCTTTATTTAAAAATGGCTCTGTTTTTTGGTGGCTAGAAAATATTAATGGAAATTCAATTAATTTCAATGGGGAAAAATGTATGCACCATACATATATGTATTTGTGTGTGGTTAGTTTAAGATGCTTTAGTCAGGTGCTTAAGAACAGACTATTACATTGATTCATGACCTTATTAAGTACATGTTGGCTAACAGGACTATTTTGTTCCAAATGAGACTAATCAAATGTCCCTCAGAGACTACAGTATCATTAAGCTAAAGCACTCCAAGCAAAGGGAGCACGGCAATATCGTTTAGTACCACGGACGACAAAAGTATCGCAACAAAATAGCGTTAGGTACGTCCAAGCGAATTAAGCAATCACGACCGACGGCGTGTGCACCTCTGCTGCCTTAACCCCCGCCAATAATTTTGATTTTTTTTTTTTTTTCGGTCCCGGCTTGTAAGTCATCTACATTTGTTCGGCGTCCCGTTTCGGGCACGGGGCCAGAAAAGCTTTTATATCCATAAAGGCCTATGGATCACAGAGAATTGCATTAAGCTGTCCAATTTAATTACAGCATTGACAGAACATAATAGATACTTACAGCCTTACACAGAGCGAAGGGCCCGGAGACGCGTGCAGGCAAGGGAAAAGTGCAGACAATGTCTATTTAGAATTCTGACATGGGGTGTGTATCAAAGAAATGTGTGTGTGTGTGAGAGATTGTCTATCCAGGAAGGTGTGTGTGTGTGTGTGTGTGTGAGAGCATCTAATGAGGGATTTGCAGGAGCCCAGGAGAGCTTTTGAAAATGCTTAGTTTGATTTAGATGCGACAGCTCCAGGATGATCCATACAACAGCACAAGTTAGGAAAGTGGCCGTCCGGTACCGGCTCGGCCAGCCCGGCCTGTCAGCTTCCATCCGCCGTGATCAATAGAGGGAGCCATATTTTCATTCCTAAAGCTGCCACTTAATTAAATCACTGTGGGCGGGAGTGGTTATGTGTGTGTGTGTGTGTGGGGGGGGGTCGTTACAAGATGAAGCAAGGGCACATGTTCAAGAGATTGATGAAAATTGTGGAGAACTGAAACAAGCAGAAGAAGGCAGGCTATTCAGTGTGTCCTACATAACATAGAGGACAAGCTTTATGGCAAACTGTTACTGACAGGAAGTGATTTTTCTTTTCTTTTTTACTCTAGTGTGGCACAAAGTATTCCAGTGTATTATCTCGTATGTTGCAATATCTACATATGAGCAGCCCATTTCGATATTGACGCCTTCCGATGACAGCTGACCCCGCAAAACCCAAAACGTCTCCAATGTAAAAACTCTGACAAGCGGCGTATGTGTTTTCCGGCAGCTAGCGTCACCTCCATCGAAGCAAATCACGAGCCCGTACGTATTACGTCGTCCGCACTTGTCGCTTGTCACGTACGCCCTCAAACATGTTTGCGTCCATGACTTCTGGTTAACAGGCTACTATTATAGCTTTGATTGTGCTTGAAAGTTAGCGTAAACGATTGCCGTTATCAAGGTGTCCAAAAATTCTACGAATAATTCTTCACCGAAGTTGGTTGGAATCAAGTGGGTCGACACTGGAAAAAAATAATAATAATAAAAATGAGACGTCTGCTTTTGCATTTGAACTCTTCAAATATATTCTTCACAGGCAGAAACCCAAATCTGAAACCGATCGCTGTGCATCCAATCCAGATGTCGATACCTGGAAGTAAAAGATGAAATGTTAATCTCTCGTCTCACATTCACTTTTTTTTATGTCAAGTCCAAATGTTTTCAGTACACAGCAAAAACTGTTCCGATATTTTTGGAGGGGGAGTGCAATTCCTGGAACTAAGAGATTCCTGGGGCCCACTGTGTCTACCTTTTGGCATAGTGCACCCCATGCAAAAATGTCAAATAAAAACAGCAGTGAGTTAGAGAACAGCTTGTCAAACAAAAGTGGCGACTAGTAATCCAATCTGATATGTTCAACGCAGAAGATCCCGCCATAAAAGCTTCTTGGAACTCTCCAGAGTACTGCCCCCCACCATCCCTGAAAGACTTCCCAGGAATTTAATTTAGTTCCCGCAGTCCTTGTTCCTCCAGTAGTTACTAGCCAACAGTGACGTTTGAGTTGTTTCTATAGAAAATTATTGGCAAAGACATTGTAACAGTGGGACTAATTAAGTTGACACTGATGAATATTTGCATTGTGCTGTTTTGCAGTTTTATCACACATCACTAACGCAATAACAAAAGGATCCCACCCTCAGTATATTAGGCTGAGGTGACAGATGACAGAAAGATCAAAATTCAAGATTGTCCTCATATTCTCAACTCAGTGTAGCTGGGTTTGGTTTTGCATCATAATGCGATAGCCGGACTTAAATATGTATTCATCGTTGTCAGCCAGAGGAGCTAGGGGTATTTATTCATTGATGCAGAATCATTTAATTATGTGACAGAGACTTGATTATTGAAAATCGAAATGTCTTTTAATTGGTCTAAAAATTATGTAAGATTGCCATGTGTGCTTTTCTTATTCCAGCATGTATACTGTATCTATTTTATGGTGAACTACAGTAAACAAGCCCAGATTTCTCACTAAATTTGTGAAGACATTTGAGACAAGAGCATCACTATTTCATGATGTATACCTTTTGTGACATTTATGTAGTGAGATTTTTCAAATGTAATTTATGTGCCTTGGCTCAGTAAAGCGTATACACAGCATTTGCGTCGTCGTATGTACCTGCTGCACCACTCTTAGCTTACATCAGACAGCTTCGAAAGTAAGGGCCGCTATGAGCTGGCCAGCAGTCAATATTTATTACTGTCTTTACGGGAGAGTATTAAATGCAGTTACAGCCCCCCAGGGAGGGAAGGAGAGACTGAAGGAAGATGAAGGGAGGACATGACGGGCAAGGCTTGCATTTGAAAGTAGCTCAGGTTTCAGAGGAGACGTTCCCAGAGTTCCCTTGCCTTTCTTCTTCCCTTCTTTGTGACTCCCCCCGGAGTGGAGCCAAGGGTCGCCTCTGTCTTTCCCGTTAAACTCTACTTTAACACACGCACAGTATACACACACAACTTACCTTTCTTGTCATCTCGAGACCTTTGTGATGCCTTTAGATGTATGGAATCAAACAGGTTAATAGGTCCTATGTCAAAAAGCCTGAGGGGGTGTCCACTTTATATCTCAAGCCCACTTTGTGAGTATATGAACACAAATGGACTAATATTGATGCGCCCAGATGCACGCACGCACGGGGTTAAACATGTATAATGTGTGTGTGGGTTTGCGGTTTGTCACTGTCTGCAGGGGGTTAACAATAATATCCGAAGCGGCGAAGGGTCGACCTGCCGGCTGTTATTATTCTCTTCACATGAATAATGGAAGTTAATATGGATGTGTTAGCTGGGAGCTAATACACACACACGCACGCATGCACACGCCAAATCTTTGCACCTGTCTGACACTGATCCTGTAAAAATACCCGAAGAATACGGAAGGTCCAAAATACTAGCTGGACAGCGACAATTGCTTTCAACACAATAGGGAGGGAGTGTCAGTAATGGGAAGTAACAAAGTATAAATGAAGAGTTCAAAACCATAAGCAGACGTCTTCCTTTTTTTGTTAATTTAGTAATTTTTTTGCTTGTTTCCAGGTTAAAGCTCATAATTGTTATTTTCAGTATTCTAAGATGGTATAAATTAAGCAATGAAGAGGCTAATTGTGCAAAAAAAAAAAAAAAAAAAAAGCTGATTGCACCTACACCTTTTTCATAACCTATAGGTGGCAGTGGCATATTGTAATGAAAGTCTACAGCTTTTTCATAACCTCTAGTTAGCGGCATACATTTATAACATGGGAAAGTGTTTTTAATTTTCACCTATACCTATGAATAATCCGCATCTTGACTTTTGACATTTTTTTCGGGGGAAAAATGCGCATTATACACGATAAATTACGGTATATTGGGAGCGGCTTAACGAGAAGACATGGGAGCAGATGTGCGTGGACGTATTGGCCGACTTTGTGATGATGTAATATATATGGGACGGAGCTGACGCTAGCAGCAGTAAATGCAAATGTTACTCGAAAGATGCTGCGATAGTCAGTTGGTAGGACAACGGGTCTGATGCTGCCTCCCACGGCGGAACATTGCTCGGTCGACTTTGGTGTGAGTGCAGAAGAGCAAATTGAAACACTGCAGTAGATTGCAGGTGAAGCCACTTTGTCTTCTTTCTCCACACATACAGTACGCCAAACAATCCCTGTATGTGTGTGTTTGTGTGTCTGTAGTCAATCAGCCGGTGTCCTTTTCAGGGTTCAGGGTTCAGCCTTTTGTTGCAGATGGCCTTCGTTGTGCTCAAAGGTCAGCAGGTATGAGTCACAATGAGATGAGAGGACGCGGTACACATCTAAGTGTTCAAACAGGGCGCTGTTGGCAATATGGGGTAAACACTAGAGCTCCTGAACATGCATATATCTTATATTATACATCTCTTTTAACGTGGACACCAAATGAATCGCTTTTTTGGGAGCCTCATCATGTCCGCAAAATTGACTTTTTTCGTGTATCCTGGTAAAAATGTGTGTATTTTAGGGGGTCAGGAACGTCTCGAACTCGTAGCTACTTGGACTCTGTAATACTACGACACCTGTCATACACTGTGCGGAGAACGACACAAACCTTTAGTTAGTTTAGTTGTTTAGTTTGACACTGTTTGAAGGTTACTATTAAACTAAACACAGAGAATTATACACATTTTGTATTTAACCAAACACACTTTGCTTAACAAGCACATAGCTTCTTCTCTGCTAGCTTAATGCAAACACATCATGCAAAACGCCATAGACGGGCTAATGAATAGGATCAATGTCACAGTATAAACCTTTAAATAATGACTTCAAACACAAATGTCACAGCAAACGTACAGAAATATGTTATAAGAATCCTCACAGGCAGTTATATTAGAGAACCTCAATCGCTACTCTCTTCTTTAGGTCTTTTCATCAAATCTATGTAGGTTATATGCATGTGAGCAACACACTGCCCCCCACAGGCCAAGGGAACCACAACAGAAACAGCAAATGGAATAGGATTATTTAGTGTATAAGAACAGACAAAACTTGACTTTGTTTATAGGGCACAAAAAATAGCCACAGCAGTAACAAAGTACTGTATGTAGTAAAGTTCAAAAGTGAAACATGTCCAATAAAAGTTAGTTTTTTATTATTTTTGTTTGTATTTTATTTTTTATTTTTCATTTTATTAAAATGAAAGACGTTTTCATCAAAATTGCAAGACATAATGGCATTATCAAGTATAGGTACTCTGTATGCATTCAAATGTAATTGTAATCGTTTGGTTTCGGGAAAAAAAGTCAGATCGGTGCATCTCTACTTATTAGTTTGTTGCTGCTGCTGTTGTTTGAAAGTTGCAGTTTGGAAAATGTCTGCGTCCCCAAAAGAGAGTTTTCTAGGCCTCGGCAATCTCGGATCATCCATCATTCAGAATCGATAGGGTACCCGGCACGGTGCCATGCAATCTGAACATTTGAAGGATATTGGGTTGAAAAGGCGTTGCATTCTTCTCTGCAATAACTATATGAGCACATGTTGAAATCAATAGAGTTCTTGGCATTGCACATTGAAATCAAACAGATAGCAGATCAGATAGCAGCGTACTGTAGCGGCTACAGTACCAGGCATCTGCTAACTTTTAAAATTACTTGAGATTTTGGCAGAGCAAAATATACATCCTGAGAGTTTGAAGGTGTGGTATTAGATGTGATTTACACACGAAAACGGTTTTATGAATCTATTAGTAGTAGTCGTAGTGTCGTAGTAGTGGCTGTGGTAGTAGTATGTTATCATTCGATTATTTTGATTGAAGATAAAGTGCCTTCTGTTATTAGTGTCATTAAAAGAACACACCATCTGATCATTATTTCCTTTGACACTTAATCTACTCTTGAAAATACAAAACATGATGGATTAAAAACAAAGCTTTTAATTATTATACGTGGAAATCCTACGAGCAGCAACTGATGCCTGTTTCTTTCTCGTGATTGTATTTTGTTCCACAGAGGGATGCAAATGTCAGAAAAAACAACAACCATGATAGATATGTACGTATAGTTAGCAAAGCAGATAAACAATCCCTGTGACTGATAATAGAAAGCGACAGACCACGGAATGCATGTTTCTCTGTCCAAATGTCAGGCAGAAGAAGAGAGAAAACCGCCTCACTGTAAATCACTCAAGTAAAAAAACAAATAGAATGAATATGAACTGTATATTCAGGCATTAAAACAACACGATTCAATTCCGTCTTGTCAAACCTCATTCATGCCGCCTGCACTCACGCAAACATGCAGCGCAAGCGCGTAGGGACCGACACATTACAGACGTTGATGCACCGCACATTCGTTTCACTCATCAGCCAAGTGGGAAGTGTCAAAAAAAGAAGCAGTCACAGAGGGAAACATCCAAAACCATGAAAAACGAAACAAAAAACTCAATTTGTTGTACCTAATTCTATCCCAGCTCCGCCATTAACATGCAGTAGGCCAGTTGTAGTAATGGAGGAATACACAACTCAAAATTACATAGTTTTAAGAGCACGACCGCAGCTGAAACAAAGTGCTATACATACAGGTACATAAAAATCAAAGACAATTGAGCACAACATGGATTAAAAAATAACAAAATACAGTAAGACAATTAAAACAAAACCAAATAAGTCACTAAAATAAGTCCTCAAGTCTCATGCTGTGAGGCAGCCAGTGGATGGAGGCCAGAATAAGAGTTTGATGCTCCCTCTTATGTGTTCCAGTTAAGAGGCATGCAGTAGCATTTTGAAGAACCTAGAGACGCTTGAGGGAGGACTGGCTGACTCCAAAGTAAAGCAAAGATTTACTTGGTTGTTTCATTTCACACTTGATTGGTGGGCATCCGCTCCAGAGAATGAACTATTTGTATACAAGCCATGAAACAAAATACATGCCATAATGTATCCCCTTTATTTTACATGCATGATTAAAATGGATTTACTCCAAAATTTATTCAATATTTTTTTCCCCACACAAAATTCTAAAAGTCTCTAAAAGTGAAGCACTGTGAATACTTTCCAGACTCACTCAGTGCAGCCGTAAAATAGTCAGTGCTTCAATATTTCCACATTTTCAACCTTATTTCAAAATGGAATTGTTGTTTTCTACACACAACAAAATGACAATTTTTTTAAAAAAGATTTAAAACAAATGTAAATAAAAGATTATTAATACTGACAACATTGACTGCTTTGTGCTCTGCTTCCCTTCTTATGCAATGCACTAGCCCATCGTCAGACTGTACATGTGCAGACTTGATTCAGGAAGAGTATAGTAAATGGAAAAACAAACTTGTTGGGGAAAATACAGCAGACTTATCACAGTGAAGAGGAGAAGGTGAGAGAAAAATGTTTTATTTATTTATTTTTTTTAAAATCAAAACTACCAAAGGTTTCAACCTTCTCCATGGGGAACTGTGAACGTGCGGAACTGACAGCTCTTGCTTGGATTAGTAGTACTACTGTCAGTGTCCGCTTGGTTTGTGCTCTCATATAGACAGGAGTGTGCCTTTCCAAATCATGTCCAATCAATTCATTTTATGTGAACTACAATTAAGTTGTAAAAACATCTCAAGGATAAGCAGTGGAAACGGTACAGTTCCATTTTAACTTCATGGCAAAGGCTGTGAATTTTTTAAGTCAAGTCTTCTAATGTGTTCTAATTATTGTTTAGGGCTAAAAGCGTTGAATTACCAGATTTTTCTATGGGTACCTGAAGTGTTTTTCCAAGATTTAGAGTCCCATCTGAATCATTGGATTGGAATGGAGTTTATGTGAAGTTTGATTTTTATCCCACGTCACATAACGTGCTAGCATACAGTACGTATACATTTCATACAGATCTGCTTTAAAACCAATAGGTGGAAAATGATGACTTGGAGAGCATTTAGAAGGGACATATAGATATATAGTACCTCAAAATCAATACAACAGCAGCAAATAATAGAGTTCAGGCAACAAATACAATAAAAACAATAAAAATCTTATTATGCACAAATTAAAAAATTTTTTTTTAAATGGGCGGAACATAATAATGCACAAATACCGTAATTTATCGTGTATAATGCGATTTCCCCCCCCCCTAAAATTGGCAAAAGTCAATCGTGCACATTATACATAGGTGTAGGAGAAAATGAAAAAGACTTTCACATTTTATAAATGAATGCTGCCATCTAGCGGTTATGCTGTACACTTTCATTCTGGGATGCCAATGCCGCCCTGTGTGGCCGCACGTCGCACATGCCAGGAACAACCACTGGTTCTTACTTTTTATAGGGGAACCAAATATCTGAGACTGTCAAAAATACATTTCCTGAGGTCTGACTACAGTAGTATGCCAATCAGCTCATTTAATGTATTTCTTTTTCCCTTTTTTTTGTCTCACTGGCGTCACCGTGAAGCATTTAACGGCCGCCCGTTGCTTCATGTCGCATATGTTCTGGCTCATATAGTTACACGTCATAAGTCTGACACGTGGAGCCAGAGTCAATGTGGGATATAAAAATCAGTGAGGGCTTGAAAAAATGGCGGTGGAATGTGTGTTGTGTGTGTTTTAAACCAAGAATATCACACACACATACGCCAGGATCAATTCCAATCGATTCTTTGGTCTTTGAGGCTATTTGCATGTAATCATAAATGTCATACCATCCATCTGTTACTTGGTTCTGTTGGCTTTGTGTCGCCAACTGCTTGTGGTTTTGTTCATCATTGGATCTTATACCCTTTATCTCTCTCTTTTTCTCGCCCCCCCCCCCCCCCCACCCCCCCCCCCACCCCCAAGAGACCTGAGCGAGAACCAGATCCAGGCGGTGCCGAGGAAAGCCTTCAGAGGAATCACCAACGTCAAGAACCTGTAAGCGCAAATATTCCCTACACTTCCCGCCATGTCATTTTTATTATTTCACAAAACCCACCAGTGGACGGGCGCGCCAGGACAAACACTGGCGACTTTATAGCTTGATGTATGCTGACATCAAATGTGACATTCTCAGCGTGTGGAAAATGGGTCGAGTGTGTTTTTAATGCAACGCAAATATTTTCACTCCAACTGAATGGTACATTGATTTTGGGGATTAAATATTTCTATATAGCTTCTATAAACAGCTCTTTATGACAAGAACGATGATGTCGAACATCATAAAGGTACAATGAAACATCTGAGGTTCAACATTATCTGTTTTGGCGCATTTGTTGCCCCCTGGAAAATAATGGAAATGCAAATAATCCATTTTACAGTCAAACCTTTACTACGATAAATCCTTTTCTAACTGTTCATGCAATGTTATAAGTAACATTTTTGCAGGCTGTGTGTAAAATACATTAACCACTGATGTTTGTATAACAAAAAAAGCTATCTTTAAACACCATCTTGACTTAAGTACAAATATTTTGACTTCTTACAGATGTAAATCACGCATCTCATTTTTAAAAACATTCTTAATAGTCAAAACTAAACCAATAAATCTGTGCATTCAGCTACCTAACATTTCCCACAATAAATACCGTACAGTATACCGTATACGAATAACAGATTCTGTGCATTCTCCCAATCATCAGGTAACATCCGTGTGTTGCATATGTGAATGCTTTTCAACACATTTTCCAGCTCTGCATTGTTTTTTGTTCATTATCAACAATATTGGCCATCAACTCTTTCTTAATCACCTTTTTGGTATTCTTCTTGTCTCCTCTTGTGTTCCTCATCTCAAGATATTTTGGTCCTTGCGTTAAAAAAAATAAATAAATAAAATAAATTAAAAAAAAAAAAAAAAAACAATAGCCTCTTGTCTTTTATTCATGACAGTCTAATCACCAATAGCCTGATCGATACGCTGCCCGATCCATGCCACAAATCAATAACAACTGATCGATCACACCTAATGCAGAGAGGGGTATTGGAATATGTGCGCGTGTATGTGTGTCCGCCATAAAAAAAAATAAAAACAAATGATTAAAAATACAACTGACCATTACGCTGAATGTAGTTATAATTAGCTGGCGGCTGTGCTTTTTTTCTATTTATCATTACCATCTTGGGGTAATGGGAGACAATGAAACTCGAAGTGTCTTACTTATGTCAAGTCGACTATAATTTTGTCTCAGTCGCCGTCATTGCAGAAAATCCAGCTTCACAAAGATGTGATTTTGGGAATGCAAGCAAAGAATTGTTTGTTCACATTTTATAAATATATACCGTCATCTAGAGGTTATGAAAAAGGTGTACATTTTCATTCCAATAAGACAGGGGTATTCCAGTAAAATTTTAAAAGGTCCAGATCAAGAACATTTCTTGAAGCAAAGGTCTGGAAGATCATCTAATGTCTATTTATCGTCATTTATATTTAAGTAGCCTGCCTAGTCATCTACATCACGTGTATGTGTAATGTAGTGGATAGACTGCACCATTGTTTTGTTGTTGTTTTTATCGGTATGTTAAACAGTGTGACTGTTAAATTGTTTATTGGTATGTACCAAGATTGTACTACGTATTAGCAACAGTAGTATTAATTAAAATGTTATACCATCATTGAGCATTTATAACTTCTGATAATTGATGAAAAAAAAAAAGATAAGCCAGCACATGGACAGAGAGCAGAATAATTATTTAAAAAAATAAAAATAAAAAATACAGATATGGGTAGCAGCAAATCAATGGTGCACATTATACATGGGTAGAAACGTTATCCAGAACTTTGAGGTCAACTTTGGAGGTGCATATTAAACACGAGAAACTATGGTATTTGCGGTTCGGCATTTGCAAATTTGAGAATATTTATTTATTTTTGAGCCTGTCCCCCGTTATACTGTTAAAGTATTGCTTATTTGTGTGTTTTTGATGCAATGCATTCGCTTAGTCACTGAAACTCCCGCTCTGTTTTTTGTTTGTGCCAGGGCGTCAATTATTTACATATTTTCGCTATTCGCAGTCAGGCTCGGTCCCTATGCCCCTCAAATAGTATTCCGTAATTAAATTTTGGTTCCCGTCATTGCAGAATATCCTGCTTCACAAACATTGGATGTTTGATATGAAGGCAAGGTATTCAGCGTTCCCCCCCCCCCCCCCCCCCCCTTTCCTTCTTTTCTTCATTGCTGTATTTGGCACACCACCAAACAAAAATGTCAGAAAATGTACTGAAATAAAAATAATGTGTGGTGGCAATGGAAGAGCATTTCATTGTTATGCCTGTCAATGTACATTGCTGCTGGCATATATAGATAAAGATACATTATTCGCAGTAAATAATAATTTTCGGATAAAATTATAATGATGATCTCTTACGAAACACTGTCACTGGTCTAGAAAGAGAGCGCACTACCAAGTCTATATAGGCGAGTTTAGATCTTTGCGTTGTTTTAATATTGTTCCCAAAATGTGTTTTTACAAATGAAGTCCTCATTTCATTTGCAATTGAATTTATTTCTGCATATGAAAGAGTAGATTGTCATCCAGCTGTACGCAAATGACACGGTTGATGATGCTGTGATCTTACAAGCCCATGCAAGAAATGTGACCTTGGCTTGTGAGGCAATATATATGCATGTATATAAAATACACAGAATATTGATCAATTTAAACAGGATGAAGGGATGTAAATAAGAATGGATGGTAGTATGCTGGTGAATAAATCATCATTGTATTTGTCAGAGCAAAGACGTAAATGTCATTGTGCGCAGTCTTTTTTTTTTTTTTTTTTTTTTTTTACCTGACGTAAGACACGTCCTCATTAGTTTTATTTGTTCAATGTAGAATTCTATCTTGTGGTGTCATCACAAAAGGACGCGAGCGCTGTGTTAGAGTGACGTTCAAACAGAATGTAGGCGTCCATCTGCTTATTATCAGTATCTTAACTGTGTTCAAATGAAGATTTACGATGGCCTATAAAGCATCAGCTCTCTTAGGATTATTAAGATGTATAAAAGCTCCATCGCGACGACATGGAGGAGTTCATGTGCATCCCCGCCGCATGTGCCGTCTTTCCCCAAGACTGCTATAAATTCTTGACTTGGGGGGGGGGGGACTTTTCCAAGTACCCCTAAAAGTCTTCACAGCGTATTACTTCAAATGCAAACTGACTGTAAGACTGCATGTCACCTTTGTATTATTGAACATCCATTTTGCATCTCAGCAATGTAAAGGTGCCAATCAAGTATGTGCATCACCCCTATTGATGCTTTAAGAGTCTCGCTGCCCATTAAAATGACTTGATCTGTAAAAAAAAATCTTATGTCCCTTTTGTACATTTCTTTCTTTTTCTATCATCTTGCATCTCATTCTGCCATCCCTTCACGCCCCTTAAATTCTGCTTCGTTAGGATTCTCCCTCCATCCCGCCATCCCTCGATTAGACAAGGTGACTCCGGCCATAAAAAAGGCTCCAGTCCTCCATTACACCAGCGAATGGGGAGGAGTGGAAGGAGAAAAAAAAACATCCATGACATTCTGTCCCTGGTGGACACTGCATTGATTTTCTCCCGTGTCTCTTTCTCACTTTGTTTCTGGCTGTGGGTTGCGCTGGCCGCCACTTCTTTCCCGTTAATACGTATACTCTCGCTCTCTCTCTCGTTTTGCCTCCATCCTGCTGCCCAATGGCTATGTTCCCATTTGATTCTGTTTACTGCTCTTCGACCCTTTTGACCCGTCTCAAATCGACTGCTTTGTTGTGGAGCTGCCAACGACCTGGCAGATATGTTTGTGAAACTAAGGAGATGTGTGACGTGCAGCAATTTAGATCAAGGGTTTCAAAATAGTATTTTTTTTTTAATCACAATTTTTTAGTCGGTGCTCTAGACGTGGCTAATCTCAAACTGTTTTTTTCATCGGCACTCTAGATGTGACTGATCTCAAACGCTGTTCTATTCGGCGCTCTAAACTTGGCTAATCTCAAACAGTTTTCTATTCATCACTCTTAATGTGACTGATCTCAGGACAAGATTTCACTGATTATCTTCCATCTATCTTTTCAATGCTTTGCCGCCCTCACATTCACACCTACGGGCAATTAAAAGTCTTCAATCAACCTACCACACATGTTTTTGGGATATGGGAGGAAACCGGAGTGCATGGAGAAAACCCACCCAGGCACAGGGAGAACATGGAAACTCCATACAAGTGGGGCCGGGATTTGAACCCCGCTCCCCAGACTGTGAGGTGGATGTGCTAATCAGTCACTCACCGTGCCGGCTTGTTCGGGGCTAATTAACATAATTTGTTACAACTTCAATGTCTTGAATTGAAGCGAAAACGTGCCAAATACTCAGTCATGACTGTATGTTTTTATAAAATACAGTATTATGGTCTGTGGTCTCCCTTATTAAAAAAAATAAATAATTAAAATTACAAACAGTTTTGTTTTTATTTTATTTTTATTTATTTTTTGTGGCGAGGAGTGGGACTGGAACGGATTATTGGCATTTCCATTCATTTCAATGGGGTAAGATGATTTGAGGTAGGGGTGCTTTGCGAACTCGTAACCCAAGACATCTGTGTATTTATGTAAAAATAGCTTGATGATGATGATTTATTATTATTATTATTGAATTTTAGACTAGAATACCGTGTATGATGCTCCTTGTGTAGGTGACCGAGATGAACCAAAGGTATTTGACAACAGCAGCCACTCCAATCGAGAGGCATACAGTCATGGGCACATCGGATAAGCTGCCAGTGTTTCATATACCTCACATTACACATCAGTACACACACACACACACACACACACACACACACACACGCTATCTTGTGCACCATCTTGCTGTCATAGCGTTCCTTGTTTTCCATTTGCCTGCCTCTTCTTCCTGATGTGTAATTTTTTGTTGTTGTTGTCATTGGATCACATTTAATTCATTCCCCCCTGCGCTGTGTTCACCCATGCTCGACATTACAGTACAAGCGCACCATTTGGCTGCATAACCACAACACAATATGGCATTTCTTCAAACAATACAACTGTCGGCTGTTCTTATTTACTTTTCTCCTCCTTCACATTACCGTGGGCTATCTCTTCCTGCACACTTCACGCTCCCCTACCCACAATGCAGTGCAGGACGGCCGTTTGTTTGACTTATGAACACGGCGCCTTAGAGGGGAATGCGCACACAAACGCACAACTTTCTCACCTGGGCTGTTGTATAGTGCTCCTTTTGTTGTTTTTGCAAAATGTCAAGGGGAAAATATGGGATATTTTGTACAAAACAACATAAAATATACATAATTAGCACTAAATTTGAAATCCAATGCCCATGAAATGCCAAGTTTGTCATTTTGAGGAAAAATGCATCCCCAACATTTTTCATGAAGTGCTCCTTTTGTTGTTCAAAAGCAACACTTTACTGTGCTTTCTCCCCCACAAAAATAAGTGAGAATGTTCCAATGTACATGTATGTTCTAGCCACTGCTCTAGACATACTATAGCTAGTCTGAAGCCATTTTCTATTCGGAATTGTGTTCAGTTTTAGGAGTCCCACTGTGCTCGATGGGACGTTTCATTTTGCGAGTTTCCACAACTTCTGTAGTTTGGCGACAATGCCCGAGTGAAACGTGAGTTTGACTGTCTCGCTCCACTGTTCATTCTCTTCGTTTTGAGTTGTAAAAAGATACCGCCATCCAGAATCACTTCACATGTTCCTCGTTGTGTGTAACACTAGAAAAAGCAGTCCCATTATTTGCAAGCCAATAGCTCCTGTGACCGCATTAAAGCCCCAAGCAGTTAAAATCACAGCCCAAAAAAAAAAAAGTCTTATCAAGGCTTATAGCCGTTTGGTCGTGCTTCTTGCAGTGTGGTACTGACGCACTTTGCATTGGCCTCCGCTTTAAACCCATCCGCTGTTCGCGCGGGTGCACAGCGATGATTTTATTGCAGATGAGGCTCGTTTGGCCTGAGAGGCAAGTGCTGACTTAGCAGGTGGCGGGGGAGGGGACCGGCCCGCAGAGCTCCGACGCAACAATGTCTGCATTAGCTGGAAGTTCATGGAGTCTGAAATGTGAAATGAGCGGATGACAATGACATTTTAAATATCACTTTCCTGGAGAAAAGTCTTGTGCATGATTTTAAAAAAATATATGTGAAATGGACAAGCAGACGTCTTTTTAAAAAAAAAATAATAATAATTGAACTTTTATTTAGGGTCTTCTTAGTTAATATAAATTAGGCAATTAAGAGGCTAATTAGGAAAAAAAATCAGTTGATTGGAAAATGTTTTTCAAAGAGGTCATTGATGTCATTTCATTGAAAAACCAGACAACTCAAAGATATTATTTTTATTCAAAAACGGACGTCAACTTTTACGCTTGAACTCGTCACATGGATCTTTCAGTGCACCTTCCCTGCTACTGGATGAGTTATCCACGAACTTTTATGATGGGAAAATTAAAACAATGGAAGCTGATACTGAAGGTTGTTCTGTTTTGGTAAAACTGCTCCAATGTCAACGACATAACTCTTAATTCACCAGATCGTACGATTTATCAGAGATGGGGACGAGTCGACTCCAGCCACCCACCGTTTGGATGACTTGACAAAAAAATAAAAATAAAGAACAAAAAGACTTGAGACTCGGGAGTTAAAGACTCAGGACTTGAGTTGAGGCAAGATGTGTTGCACATACATAAAGGTTAGATGAATATGATTATTTTAGCTAACTGGGCTTCTCTCTTTATGAAGACCAAATACTGCAACTACAGGAAACTGCGTTGTTATTATTATATATGATTTATCACTAGACTGGACTTGAGGTAACCTGTGTCTTGACTTGTGCGAGACAAAATGACTTGGGATTTGCAGAAGACTTGAAAGTTAAGACTTGAGATTTACTTGAGACTCGATCCCATAGCTGGGATTTACACTGAAGAGCTAATCGGATTTTACATTCTTTGAATTACATGTACAGTTTTTTTTATTTTATTTGACCACATATAAATGAGAAAAAGGGCACCCCACATATGAAGTTCTTAAATGATTTTTTTCAGTCTCACCATTTTGAACAAGAACGAGGAATTTCAAACCGAATTCGCTTTTTCATACTGAAAGTTTAACGGTCCCAGCAATTTTGTGTGAACATGTTCTCGATGAGCACATTTCAATGACGTCAGGCTTGCATTGGGTAGGTCGCAACTGTTCACTTTCACTGCAATCCCGTTGGCAGGTATCATATTTCAATTACATTTATATTTCCCCCCCCCCCCCCCCCCCCCCCCCCCCCTCCCATACTCTGGGCTCTGCTCCCACATGAAGAAGCAACTTGCTTGCCTGTTCCGAGGATCAATGGATTAATGCTCTTTCTTTGGCTTTTGTAGCACTTTGGATTTGGACACTCGAACTATCCATGTATCCATTTTCTATACCGCCTCCCCTCATTAGGGTCCCTGGTGAGCCAGCTGATTTTGGGGAACGATCTTCGCAACCCTTCACATTCACACCTACAGTATGGGCAATTCAGTCTTCAATGGACTTAACATGATGTGCAAACCACTCGACCGATGTGCTGCCCAACAATTGAAATCCTGTGATGGAATTTCAGTCTAACGATTGCCAAGTAAACAAAGTCAATTTCCTACTAATTAATAGAATTTAATTAATAGCGTGAATCATAAATCATACTTTATTATAATCAAAGTGGGCTCCCTGAATAACTATAACAACTTCCATTTTTGCTCTGCATTAAAGTTGCTCCCATTTATCATAGATGGGCAATGCAAACAGTCCTAAATCAGTCTGCGGCGGTTGCAGATGGAGTAGCAAGATTCTGCGGACGTGTGTGTGTGTTAGTGTGTGTGTATGCCAGATGGTAGCTAAGGGAAGGACTGAATCAGTCTGCCAATAGCCTTCGTCATAGACATGATTAAAGACACTAATTATATGGAAAGATATTAAATTTTGGTCCCCCGGTCTTTGCTCTGTGACAAACATGCAACACACACACACACACGCACACGCACAGTCCTCCACAAAGAAGCATCTCATTGCGAACTGATAGCAATCATGTCGCTACTAATCAGGGTGCTTGCTGAACAAAGTTGTCAGAGGAATTCAATCATATCGCAGATGATGAAAGCTTTTTCCATCAGTGAGGATGCAGGAGGAGGAACGTGGCCTCTGACGCGAATCTTCAACTTGCTCGTCGTTTCCCGGAGAAAATGCCGACGTGAGGTTTCTGGAGAGCCGTGTGATCCCACGCGTCGGCGACATGAGGAAGACGCTCTGCCGCTGTCCTGATAAGATTTTGTTAGTCCTCCTGTTTCTCCGTAGGTGATCCGCATCTTGAGAGGATCATGAGGAGAGCTTTGTCCTCATCACCCCCAAAACGTAACCCGACTTGCAAGCGCATACTGTAGATACTCTAGATTGGACCAAAAGATCCAGTGGATGAAAAGTACGGGCAGCGCACTCTTCCCTAACTTCTAGTTCAAGTTTTCCCCGTCAACATAATTGCCCTAGAGTAAATCAATGTGACTTCAACTCTCTACAGCCATTAAACTTTTTATCTTATCCATATCCAGGGTTAGGTTGTCAAGCATGGCAGATTGAGCGATGATGAGACCAGACTTGGCAGGGAGAGTTATGACTGGTGATGAGTCACGAATCTTCGGGTACGACCCAAAGACCGAACGCCAGAGCCTTCGGTGGAAGAGTCGGACGTAGCCAAAGCAAGACAATAGAAATCCGAAGTTGAAGTCGTGTCGATCGCATTCTTCGACGTAACACGCATCGTCCAATGCGAGCTCTTGCCACAGGGACATACAATCATCCAGCACGTCGGCAAAGAGTTCCTGCGAGAGTTTTTGCCAGGACAACTCATGGCTGCTTCACCATGACAACGAGCTGCTCACAAAGACCCGCGCATCGGACAATTCCTGGCCGAGAAGAAAATCACTGTGCTGGAGCAACCTCCCTACTCGCCCCATCGGGCTCTATGGGATTTTTTTGCAAGGCACTTTACACATTGAGAGAATCAGCAACCACAGTCATCATACATTTACTGTATGCATGTAAAAAAAAAAATACTGAACAGTACAATGCATTAAATTATACTGTACTAGTAGTCACGTGACGTGCAATAATACACAACACTGTTTTACGTGACACTACCCCACACGATGCATTACACGTACACATTCGGTGCTAACGCTGCAGGGATGCAAATGTTGCAAGTCCAATCTTAGCCTGAAGGCACCAATTTGTATTCTTTTAAGTTTCCATCTGGGTCCAAAGTGAATCGGCAAGTGTTAACCGCCAGCAGCTGGCGAGTGGATGGACGGACTGTATGTGAAAAATGTACTTTGCTGTAAATCAAATCTTTTTATGGCCCTGATGCGCACGCTAAAAGTTGAGCGTGTACCTCCACCAAAGCCATTGAAAACACAATGTTGTTGTTTTTTTTAAATATGTTCAGCAGATGCTTGGCACATGCGGCAAACATTCTTCAAGGTTTGCATTTGTATAATCCTACTAATGGACAACCAAGCCAAGTAGTAGTATTTTTATATCTATATAATGTACAGAGATTAGTTCATTTGATGTGGTGTTTTGCCGTTAGTACAGCTTTAAATTGATTTGCAAAGCATATAACTCTTTGAATTCACATCCCATCTTCACACCAACATGTATATTGTCTTTGTTCAGCTTGCAAATTTTAATGTTCAGTTTTTCATTTTCTACTGTAGTCCTCCCCCAAACTAAAAGAGGGAAAAATATTCTATTGTTTTTGTGTTACAGATAAACTAAAAATGTAAAACTCATAACATCTTAAATGTTTTGTTGGACGGCAACAACAACAAAAATGTACAAACACAAAAGAAATATTTAATAAAAAAGATAGGGTTTCAAAAATTCTAAAGTTCAAAAATAAGTAAATAAAATCTAATGAAAATATCTGAGAAACATATTTGTTGGTGTCATACCAAAGTGCTATAATCCCGGCAAATTTTCCTAGATTATTAAAGACTATTTGGGCCAATCACAAACCTGAAGAAAGTCTTCCACGCAAAAGGCACGAAAACAAATAAAATAAAATAAACACAATCTAGTACATGTGCATAATAGCATGATAGCCTGTTGACCCAATGACACGTGCACAATTTAGACAGTATCACCTCATATGAAAAAAAACAGTTTAATGTTCCATTAAAAACAGTCCATAATTATAAACATGAAACTTTTCAATAGTTGATGTTCTAACTATGAGTCTAACCTTTTTAAAATCTCACACAATCTAACCAATTGCGCCACAAAGTGGCGCTTCAAGGTCATTTTTGGAAAAATGTCATGTTTAAGACCACGGCAAAATGGCACATAACCAGAGAGAGCCAATCAAAAGTATTATTTCAGTGTATGTGTGTGTGTATATATATATATATATATATAATATACTTTTTTGTTGTTGATTGTGACTTTTTTTTTTAATTTGGCACAATAAACGTTGTAAAACATTGATGTAATTTACCCTTTAATAGAAGAAAAACAAACCAAAAATATATTAGCAATCCTACATAAGATGCTCAAAGAAGACCAATCTTCAAAAATTAAATGATAATCCCCAGATGACCGCTTTTGTTAGCCTGACTTGTCCCAAATATCATAAAATACCCTCCATCCTGTGTGAAAAGCCAGTCCACCTGTTGCCCTGACGACCTGCCGATAAGGCGAGAGCTTCTTTTGTCGCACACTTGCTCCAGAGAGTGGGAGGAGGAAAAAGGTGAAGGTGAAGAGCAGGCAAATGGACAAGAAGAGCTGACTAAACTTAAAAAGAGAGTGGATGTGAGTGGTTATTTTAGTATTTTGATTTGTGCCCATCTGCTTGCCACATACAAGCAACTTCAGTTCAAATAGGAAGATAATGCTAAATAGAGTGGTGGGAGGGGAAAATGTACAAATACTTTTAGTGTACTAAAGTATAAGTAAATTGTTCAGGTTATTTTTCTGATTACTTTTACTCCCTATATGTAAAAACTGGTATCTGCAGTTTTTATTTATTTATTTTTTTTTTAGACTCGTTACTTTTTTCAATCTCAGTGAATGACAACACGATGTAAGAAAGGCATAAATAGAAGAGGGGTAAAGTCATCATTTCAATGAAATGCTACTACTTCGACCTTCCACGAGGATTTTTCTTATGCCTCGGCATGACTACATATTCGAGCTGTGGAAATATGTTGGCTTAAAGCCTGCGGTGACTGGAATATATATCCCACCGGGTCCTCGCAGGACTTTTCCACGCCGTGACAACGAGGCGCTCTAAAGCAGCCGCACCAGCAAGTAGCCCTAGTCCACGCTGGTTGTCAAGTTAAACTTTTTTTTTTTTTTTTCCCCCGGCGATTGGCTGGCGACCAGTTGAGGGGGTACCCCGCCTCTCGCCCGAAGACGACCCTAGTGAGGATAAAGCGGAACAGAAAATGGATGGATTTTCTGTACTTCTACATAAGTACACAGTGTGAATGCTTTTACCACCTGTGGTTCAATGGAAGGAGTATAGTGGAGTTTTTGGGGGGTTGTTGGGTTCGTGGATGGAGTGATGGATGCAGAAGGAAAGAAAGCGGGGTTGGGGGCGGTCTGGACCGACAGCGTCTAACACGAGCAAATTAAAATAAAAGCCAAGGATGGATGACAGCGGGCACGCGGGGTGAAGATGGCGTTGTCGGGAGGTGGGAGGGAGTTTAGCCAATGAGGCGTGGACAGGGGCTAGTGGAGCTGTGTTTTTTTTTTGGGGGGGGGGGGGGGGGGGGTTGGGGGAGTCGTGACTGCCGGTTGATTTACGGCGGCTTTGCTTTTAATGAAATTGTTTCAGTGACAGAGCCGGTAAAAGGCCCTTAATGGATTGGCCGGCCTAATGTAATGAAATTACTCCCTCTTTCACTACGCAGAGGAAAGAGAAAGAAAGAGAAAGAATAAAAGATGACATTGTCAGGAGGAGGAGTAAAATGCAATTAATATTTACAGAAGAGACAAGAAGGGAGGGCACTTCCTCTCCTCTCGCTCTTTCTCTCTATGGGCGTCTCCCTCTCTCTCACCCCTCTGGCGGGCGAGTGAGCTGGCAGGTGATAGGCTGCCGCCACGCCGGCCGTTTGGCCACTTCTATTCCTCCTTGCCGGCTCTCCTTTTTCCTCTCCTCCTCTTCCTCGGGGCGGCTCACACATCACAGCGCTGAGGTGAGAGCGGCCATCCCCTCCACCGTGTGTGTGTGTGTGTGTGTGTGTGTGTGTGTGTGTGTGTGTGTAGGGTCTCCTACTTTGGGCTCACTACTGAGGTATCACCTCCCCCGCCTCTCCTCCTCCTCCTCACACACTCATTCACGTCTTTTTTTTTTTTTTTTTTTGTGTAAGTCCCTCCTCCCCCTTCAGCTGATCGGACCTTGACTCTCTCTCGCGCGTGTGTGTGTGTGTGTGTGTGTGTGTGTGTGTGTGTGTGTGTGTGTAGGCAACTGGACAGCAACCACATCAGCTGCATTGAAGATGGAGCTTTCCGAGCCCTACGCGATCTGGAGATTCTGTAAGTGGAGAAGAAAAAAAATTTTTTTAAATCTTCCTCCTCCTTCTCCATCCTTTCATCTAACAGGTCTCATCCTTCATCCTGTCTTCATTTTTTTTTTTTTCATCCCCTCTTCTTCCTCACTTTAATGAGTGTCTCGGTGTACTAGCCGGTAAATGTTGCATGCCAAAGTGTCTTTTTCTTGCAAAATGTGCATGGAAAGGAGAGTGTCCTTGATCCACATCACACACACACACATACACGCAGAAACACACTCTTAAATATTCCTGCATGCTGTTGCTACTACTAAAAATGTGCTCATTAGGCACTCAAGATGCTGGATTATGCGTCTATCTTTTATTGTGTCGCATTTTTATGTTCCTGGTGACATTTTAAGAGAAAGTTGTTGCTCTTGTGTGTGCGTGTTGCACAACTGTGGGCTCATTTGTCTGCAGGGGTTGTTGGCAGTGTGTTGCCGTGTACGAGGAAAAGTTCTAGCGCGAGCGTGCTGCTGCTGATAAAACTTGTAAATTAGAGAAGGCGAGGATGCAGAGGAGGAGAGGATGTCAGGGCATGAGTGGGAGGGGAAAAAACAAAAAACAAAAAAACTCTCCAAATTGGCCACTCTGAAAACACATGGTTGTATTCTAGTGGTTGGTATGAATATCCTCAAGGTCACTATGCCATACTAGTGGATTACTAGTGCACTTTTACAATGAATTCAAGTTGGAAGTAATTGATTTGAATGTTTTCCATCCGGCAGAATCAGGTGCTTTCCACTTCCAGATTTAAATTGCCACAAACCCCAAGAAGACCAATGGCTAATAGGAAAATAGTAATTGGTATCAAGGAAGTATGGTGACATGATACATCTTGACTGTTCTAAAATATTCAGGGCAGAGCTAAGTTTAGCCTGGGTTGTTAATGGAAGTTACAGAGAGTCTTTTGCTGTGGTAAGTAGCTATTAAAAAGCTCAAGCTAACTAACGACAGCAGAGTCTTTATTGCTTGACAATTGCTATTTTTATGAGTTGTAAAGGTGACATGCATTTCCCCCCCCCCCCCCCCCCCCCTAAATCTATCAGCCATTTATTTTTAAGGTTACTGCTGTAAGATGAGTTTTAAATAATAATTGTGATCTTATTTTGTGGTGTATTTATGGTTAAAACTCGCAATGAAGGCAAAATAAAGGCAAAAAATATTCAGGCCAAGTGTCAGTTAAAATCATTTTTTTCCTGCTATTAGTTCGCTGTGTCATTGTTACATTTGAGGTCACATGATTGGAAATAAACATGCTAACATTAGCTGTCCTTGTTGTTTAAGGGTTTTATTCCACAGTCTCCACTTTGCTGCTGCGGTCCATTTTTTGTCTCGCTAGCTCTCAGTCTCCACCCAAATAAAAATTGTCTTTAACTAAATACTGGAATAGCCTTCACTGACTGTTGCGTTAAATGTGACGCATTTTTCATAGTTTCCTGTGCAAAAATAAACTTCCCCAAAATAAGCTGAGACGAGGTGGTACTTTGCAGTGGAAAAGCAGCATTCGTTAAACCGACAATTGGGAATAACTATTGCTGAAGATCCTTGGCTCCCCCTGCAGTCCTGGAATGAAATTGTCTTCCGTGGAAGCAAAATCTAAAGTCAAATGGGCAATTATGCTAATTGTTTTAAGTGGCAAAGACAAGCCCATAGATGGTAAGACCTAACAGAATGTTATAACATCGTCTTGAAATTAAAAGCATTTTTTGGTAGTCTGCCACACATTAGTGCAATTGGCACGTGTGCTGACTCATCCGTCGATATTTTAGACTGCTAAATTTGTTGTCTCGTTGCTATGGTAACGACAGAAATGTTCCACATTGCTGTTTTGCATGAATATGCTGTCCGATTAAAAGCAAATTTTGTGTATTAAAAAAAATGGCACGAATTCATTTAAATATTGTAATTTTTACATAATGCTAAACAATCATTAAATTAAAACAAATGGAGAGGGGGAGAGCGACACAGTGATCCAGTGTTTCGGAAAATTTGAAATATGGAGAGACCATTTCAAAAATATATATTTTGTTTTTATAAGTCAAGCCTTAAAATTCCCTCCCACATGCTCCAAACATATTAAAACACCCTTTTAAAGACATTTTAAAGTAATTTTAATCCAAAAAATTGATAAGAAATCAGTGATATAGCCAGGTTGCCACAGTGAAGATATGTGCTATTTCCCCATGTGTTTGAATTAAATTAAGATGTGACAATTTGTAAGATATTATGTTAATTTCATTCATAAAAATAATTGTTTAATTAATTATAGCTGTAGTTGGACATTAAATCCAATATACTGTAATTAAAAGTTAAATACAATTGAGCTGTACTTGAAAGGTGAAAAGTAAAAAAATGTATAGTAGTGGATTGGAAAAAGAAATTAAAAAGGGTGTATGCAAAGCTTCAAGCTTCATGATAATATGCCTGATTGTGTTTTAATTTTAAATGTATGTTTGATTTGTATTGAATTGGCATACCACTAGAGGGAGGCGACGTACCACAAGTGATACTCATACCACACTTTGTCACAGCTGACTTAAAAAACAAAGTATCTTGACAACATTCAATCTTTCAATTTCAAACACAAAACAATGTTTTTCTCGTGATTGTGTACATTTGTTGCGATGGCTCCACATGAGTTATTTATGCGGCACACGGCGGTGCGTCGTTAATCGGTGTCATCCATCCCTTGCTGCTGTGGCGCTGATGGTGCGGTGTGGCGCTGCCTAATGTGCTCACATGAATGATTCAAGAGAGTCGCGGCTTCCGGTGGAAACGGTTCGATATGTGGGTGCGCGAGAGCCAGATGAGAACTGAGCCACGATGATGTCGAGAAGAAGTAGTCGCGTCCACCTTTTTGGTTCCTGACATTTCCCCCCGGAGGGGAGTGTTGATGGTTGATGCGGGACATTAGCAATTCATAAGAGGGTTGACGTCAGCGATTTACAATGCACTGTAAATACACACCAGACGGCAGGGCACACACTTTATTCACCCCGGTGTGACGTTTTAGTAAAGCCAGGTGCACAAACACACACACACGTGTAGTGTTTGTTCATGCGTCGCCATACTCACACACACACACACACACACACACACACAATCTGTCCAGGCCAAGGGGTCGAATCTGTGAGCATGATACAAAATAATACAAGGTCATGCGATTACACTCTTGGGTTGGCAGCCGTTTTATTTCCTTGGGTGCACTTTTCCAACCACTTGTCATTTTTTTTAGAATAACAGTACACTAATCCCCCCAATATTCATGGGGGCTCGAGACCGAGCCCTGTCGTGAATTGCAAAAAAAAATATACAATTGACGCTGTCCCCATTTTTTGTTTAAGTACTGTATTTGAAATGTTACTTTAAATTTTGATTCATGATTATTTTAGTTATTTTTTTAATTTATTTTTTAAAATGATTTAGTATTTCATTTATAATTATTACTGCATTTTTATTTATTATGGCGCTGCTGCAAAGCCAAGCAACCCATATTAGTATCCTTCATACTTATTCAATTTGTTTTCTTCTTCTTTCTTATTCTGCTGTTTTTATTTACTTATTTTTGTTGTGCCTGAATTTTGCATGTACCATTTAACGTGTCCGCACAAATGAGGTATCAAAAGATGCATGTCGGCCGGACTCTGATTGGAATTATCTGCCATAGCAACAGCTCGAGGCACTCGTATCTCAAGGCTGTATCACTGTATTAATAGTTTAAATTGTAAATACTGTACACCACTGCCTATGATCCCAAAACAATTTCAAACGGATGTTACAATATTACCCTTAAAAATGAATGTCTTACAGAACGGAAGTTCATACACATGTTGCGCAAATCTCTAACTTCCACTAACAACCCAGGCTAAACTTGGCTCCTCCCTGAACATACAAAGCTTGTTTTATTGCTTCAACTTACTTCCTTGACACCCACACACATTCCTTTTGCGATAGATTTAGTTTTTCTGATTATTACTATTACTATTATTACTATTAGGTGAATAGTGAAACGTGTTTTTGTAGCTCATTAGCTCTGCTTTAAAGTCATTTTTACAGTTGTGAAATGTGAACGCCACAATGGACCATGTAAAAAGCCAACTCAAACCCACATTTTTGCTGTTTTGTGTTTGTTTAGCGCCAGGCCTATCAAATTGTCTGTGTTGAATATCATTGGCAATTAGCTGTCCCATGGGAGCTTGAGCTCACAAAATTTAGTAGGATTTTGTACAAAAAGTAAATGGGACGATACCATTTTGAATCCGGCCCACTGAGCATTTTCATTATCAAGATTGCTGTAATATGTGTTGCATTAATTCAGCTATTATATATATTTTTTAACCAATTATTCAATTAAATACATTTCAATAACCAATATTAGGACATATTTTAATTAATTTATTTATTTTATCATGTACAAATCACATTGGCCCAACTTTAAAAAAAATCCAATGTGGCCCTCAAGCCCCACCCTATTATAAAAAGGCTCTCAAAAGACAGTGGGATGATTAATTGGCCAGCAGGATTTCACCGTCGCTGTTAACTAACTTTAAAACTGTTAATTAAAAGCCATGTTAAGCGTTAAAGTAATTTGAGTCATCCGCAGATTGCAAAGCATGAAAAAGACTGACGCTGCCCATCGTCACTGGAAGTCAATGTGACACCTTTGTGGTGTGGAAACAGCCAAGCCCCAAATTGAGTCAGTCAGTCAGACATTTGTTCCGTGAATAATTAATGCGCGCCTGCCTCCTTCCCTGTGATCTTCTACCTCTTCCGTCACCACGCTAACGCTTTTTCTTTCCTTTTTTGATATCCGTTATCACACAGCTTTCTTTTTTGTCATCTTTTGATCCTTCTCTCACTCTCTCATCTTTGAGACCTTTACTCATCTAGCATCTTTTCTTGTTTATTTTTGTATTTATAAAGGTGTTCTCTCATCCAATCACATCGCTACATACTACATTGCATATTCATTTCTCTCTCAAGTCCTCTTTTCAGATAAATAAATGATATCCGGGGAATCTGGCCGCCCTTCTCCTTCCTTCTGCTCCTTTTTACTTGCCGACAACATGCCAAACCCCACCATTTTTTCCCCAAAATGTGTTGAAAAACAATACAGCGTAACAGCAACCATTCAGAGCCTTAATAAATTATAAGCTTGCTTTTAGAAGGACGAGCCTCGCTGCGTTCATCAAAACAGCATGTGAGGAGGAGGAAGAAGAAGAGAAAAGAGAGACATTAAGGGAGATGTCAAAGATGTCGTTATCGATCAATGGAAGCAAAGCTCTTCCATAACCTGGGGCTGCATAAATAGTTTGGATTTATTTAATGGAATTTAATATTAAGCTATATTGGTAATCTTAATCCCCTCCCCCCCCCCCAAAAAAAAAAATCCTTAGTAAGCTTGGAAATGCAAATGTGCACAATTTTAACCCAATGACGAATATTTCGTCTTCTAAGAGTTGATTATACATTTTTTTTAATTTTGAGGAAATTTAACGAATACTTCAAATCTTTAATTTTGTCATTTATATTTACTTCAGTTATTTCAATTAATTTTATTTTATTCATGATATGCAATCCCAGCACTACATATAATGTAACCTACTACATATAATGTAATCTAATACAGTAATTGTAAACAATTATATTTTTGTCATTAGATATTGGCAGAAGTGTGCACAATTTCAACATAATACCAAATATTTGAGCTTTTACACAGTTGGTTATGGATTTCTTTAAAGGAAATTCCAGTTAAAATTTGTATTTTTTGTATTAGTTTTTTTATTACTTTCAGTTTCATTTTATTTTCTTACCAATTTAAATTCATTTTATAATTCCAGCACTACATATTGATACAGTATAATTCATATATCATAAAAATATGTACAAAAAACAAAATACTTTCAATTTTTTAATATTTTTATTTTTTATAATTGTATTTTTTTTATTTTGTATTTTACTTTTTTCTTGTGGTCTGAGCATACAACACAAGAGAGGAAATCCCAACACCACATATTGCTTTGTTTGTTTGTTTTTAATGATTACAATTTGAATTTCCTACTGTCCCCCTGAATTTTAGGATAGGAGGTCTTAATTGTATATTTATATTTGTATGTATTGGTTGGCGGAACTCCCCATTAAATCTTCCTTATTGTGACACCTGCTTTAGTAACCAAGTGCAAATTTAAGACAAAAGAAATTAATTTCCAAACATTTAATATTTCACAAGATTGGATTCCACTTATACTACGCGCTTGCCAATTAAATGGTTAACATCCGAGGCGTGAGGATTTTTAATAACACATATTAATAAAAGTAGCCGAACTATAATTCTTTTTCATGTCCGACAGGACAGCATTAAACTCTGACTCGTGTGCGCGATAAAGGTCTGGTCGGAAAAACAGCGGCTAATTATGATTAAAAAAAAAAAAAAAAAACTTGATTAATTTACGAGGGAGGTTCATTAGCGGCCCACGCCATTATCATGACTCACACAACTGCATGTTGTTATGGATGTGGCTTGACTGATTATTCAAGACGTTTCCATAAAATATAATGCACTGTTACAAACATTTTGTGGAAATGGCCAGAGTGACCTCCTGCTTCCCAAATAGTGAGTTCAAGGTTCATACATCATTTTTTTTAAATGGTTGTTCATAGACTTTTCTTTTAATACTACTTAATAACTTACTTAAGCAGGTTTGTCCCATTGAGATTAAAAAGCTCTTTCTCAAAAGAGACCCGGCCAAGTCAGGCAGCAGAAAAAAACAAACAAAATAACAAGACATAGTACAATTTACAAAGCACAACACTCAAGCCACAATTGCCTCCTGCTTTGCAAATAGTGAGTTTATACGATATCACTCTACAGTAAAAGTACCATGTTGTAGGTTTATACATGATTATTAAAAATGGTCCTTTTTTCCCCCAACACTTAGACTGCTGTAAATCATGAGATAACAGGCAGAGTGACCGACTGCTTGCCAAATAGTGAGCCCCACATTTAGCTTGTACTGCTTTGCCCCTTTTTCTCATTATAAACAGTAGTATCTTCTTAATGTCTTGTGCGTTATAATAAGAACGAGAATATATACACTGTTACGAGCAACAGTAGCCTGCCAAATAGTGAGCCCACACAGTTCATAACCAGTGTATACTGTAGTCATTACTAATTTATGACATTTCTTTTTTTTTTTTTTTTATAAGGAGCACTTGTTGTAAAATATTTTCTGACGGTTTTTCAGGTTATATTGTTTTTTATTTAAATTTTTTACATTTTTTTTATTTCTTTCTTTTTATTTCCAGCCTTCTTCCGTTTCAATCAACAGTCCACCGGAGTTTAAATGTTGGCCTCACTATCAATTCAATTGAGATGCGATTAGTGCATTTGACCCTAGCAGAAGGGTCATCCTTTCCCGGGTGTTCATATCCGCACCGAGCCGCTTTGGTGATGAAGATCGACTCTGATGCTGCCACGGTGAAAAATTACAAGAGGAAATTTGCATGCGGCGATGACTTTTGGTCGCATGCCCGATGATTAAACGGCCCCAGTTTGTGGGCGGCAAAGTCAGTTTATGGAATTAATCGTTGGATTGTTATAGCGTCCGTATCCGTAAAACCTGCCAGCAAGGATGAAGAATTTTGGCTAAAATATGTAATAATTACAAGATGCCAGTTGGGCTCGATTCTATGGTTTGTGATCAAACTTATTTCTTGCGCAGAACATAAATAATCACTCCGCTGGGCTGATGAAAATAGGATCCGATATTCAAGATCAAAATCTTGTGCAGCGAAAAGAAAATGTATTGTTTTCATTACCTAATAGTAAAATTTGGCCAGAAATAACAAAAACTTCAGCACAATGTCTTATAATAAAATTTGAAGTCATTTTTAAGTATTTCATTATAACTTAATCTACTTAAAATGTCTACTTGTCGAAAATCCAAGGCACAATGCTACAAGTAGCTTAGAAGTATGTCAAGTTGCTACTACTTACTAATTTGTACAAAATCCTACATAAATCCCAAGAAAGCAAGCACAATGCTATAAATTTGTTCATATAAAAAATATTTTATGTATATCATTTTAAAGTAGCTGGATTTTAATTACAAAATCCTGGTATAGAAATGAATTAACTACTATTTACTAATTCGTACAAAATTCTACTAAATTCTTAAGCAGACACAATGCTACAAGTTTCCTAGAAATAAATCGGTTTGCTACTACTTACTAAATTTGTTTGAACGCTTACTACTCGTTGCGTCTTATTAAAAGTGGGACAAGTGCCCTGGAATTGTGTCAGGTGGCTACTATTTACCAATTTGTATAGAATTCTACTAAATTCTCATGGAAACTATGGAGTTTTGCATTATTTTGTTAGCAATTGGCTAAATGGACTTGATTAAGGCTAAAGCTGTGAGGTTGTTTTAAATACACAAAGTGTAATTGCCTTTGGTTTGATGTTTAGTTTCGCGGTAAACAGTCCAAGCATCTTTGAAGATTTTTTCACTATGTGCCAAACTGCTGTTTGGTGTGAAAGTAGTTGAGATATCCACTGTCACTCGAATTGTGTTTTTTTTTTTTTTTTTTTTGGGTTTGCTTCGTAAGCCTTGTTTCTTGCTATGACACGTATTTCCATTGTAGCCCTTTTTGTTTAGTTTCAAACACATATATCACTTGACATATGTTGTCATATACCAGTAAGATTGTTGAATAATTCCAAAAATGTGTTAATAGATTCCTCCCCCCATCTGAGCTTGAGTAAATAAACGTCCCTGTCCTCTATTTGGGGCATCGTCGTGCACTAAACACAATATTTGGCGGCAGATGCCTTGTGTTAGTTGAACTTGTTCATCTTTTTGTAGTCGTGTCCGTGCAGATGGAAGTGCTTGATGCGGGACTGTTTGTCTTTCCATGTGTTGCCGTCATTTCACGCTCGATTACGCCCCCGAGCACGCCAACACGGTGGAAACAAGCGTTTACACGCACGCCACGATGAAGCGTTTCCCGTATTCTGTTCACGCTCAAACGCAAAACGGTGACCGGGGATCGCACGCTCCGAGGATCCCCGACTACATCCTGCGTGCTTTGTGACAAGATTTGTCATAGTATGATTTGTACACGTCTGCTTACATTTGGTACCTGCGCCTTCAGTGGGGACTTTGCCAACCTTTAAGTGTAAAAACAGCATTTTATGATATTGCGCTTAAAAATATTCAGTAATGACAGAAATAGAATGGAAAGACAAAACAGTTTTTGCCCCATTATTATTTTTTTTGCTTCATTTCATTTGACATTGTACTACTGCTTCTGGTGTGCACGTCTTGGCCACCCGGGGGCAGTATACTACCGACATGTTGTTATACAGTACATGGAGATGTCAGCTCCTCAGTACAACACAGTAATATTTGTCGTTCGTTGCAGATGATAAAAAATATATGCCTTTGAGTATATTATGTTTGACAGGTAAATAGCACCGTATTGTAAATAATATAATGAAAGAGAATGTAAACAAATGAACTGTTTTTATAAAGTGTAATTCACAAACACACACACACTGTAGTAGTCGTGATCTAAGAGGGCGTGGCCTACTGAGTGACATCAGAAGCTTTGACTTTAGCTCAGCTAGCCAGTGAATGTTTATATTATTTGAAAAGTTTGTTTACAGACCTGACAAAAATGTAAGTGCCGTACATGCCGAGGGTGTATTTGAATAGGGTATTTCTACATCATAGGTTATTTATTGGGGGGACAAAAAACGCAATATATCAGAACGCAACTGTGCAGCTACAATATTTGGAGCAGATCATCAATATTGATCTATTAACAAGACAAAAAAATGTAAATAAAATACATTGTACTTAGCAGAGTATTAATGTGTGCAGATCGCTACAGACATGTTTCGCTCGTTGAAGTTGGCTGCAACAAGTTTTGCCCTGACCAACCAATCAGAGGACAGAAAAATGCTGACATCATGGTAGGTGAATTTGAAATCCGATTGGCTGAAGAAACAGTCCCATTGCTCATGTAGTTGAGCACTGCTGATTGTGAAGCTTCTGGGCAGATTAGATTGACATGGCAACACAATAAAGGCTGACATCTGATTGGACAAAAAATAAAAATCCAATGTCCACATGTGCGTATTGGAAGCAATGCAGCAAAGACACAAAAATGAAGAGAATAGACTGTTGGGAGTAAATTAATACAATTTCTTGGAACAAATAGTGTTATCTTGACATACTCGTGCCTAAACTCACAGGTAACCAGCGTTTGCTTTTTTTTGCAGCGTCATTTTTTTTTTCTTTGTGTTGTGAGCCAAAATTTGAGTTAACACAAACAAGCTTTAGATACACTGCCGCTCGAGCAAATCGGGGGGGGGCAAAAGTCGCCAATACACTTTCAGCCGTTTATTGAAGGGGACAAACAGTCAAAGACACATATAAAATGAAAACACGCTCAAGGAGCATGACACAGACACTAACACTGAACAAACCGCGTGATCCAGAACCTGACGTCGCTCACTTGCCCACGCCCATTATTGGCACACAACAACGGACAAATTTGTGACTTTCAGCTTAACTAAACTTTATTTAACCAGTTTATTTCTTTACATTCTCTTCAAGTATGTTTTTATCTATAGTTTACCATGCAGTGCTATTGGTATTATTCTATTCTGGTGTTTTCTGTGGTTCTGGAACCGATGAATAATATTTCAATACATTTCAATCAGAAATATCAATTTGAAATTCAAGTAAATGGACAAATTTACAAATTAAACGCCACTCTGTACGAGGGCCAAGCAATCATTGCTAATGTCTGCCAATCAACCGCGCGCAATCCACGCTAAAACACGTTAGCCGCCCGCTAACGCCCGATTTGTGATTCTGCCGCGGCACGGCGAGCGCGTTCGAAATGTCCAGCGTTCGGTTAATCCATTTAGCGCTGCCCGTAAGTGATGGCTCCCCGTGTGATGATGAATGGTAATTTAGATTTAACATAACTGGACTAACGAGCGCGCTAATGAGTCCGACGCGAGGCCGGACAGCTCACGCTCGGCGGGCCGGCGCCACGCATGCCAATGAGGCCCCTGGCACACATGAGACATGCAGTGTTTTAATACATGCGCGCACACACTCAAATAGGCACAGTGTGTGGGGGTGTGCGTGTGTTTGTGTGTGCACGTGTGTACCTAATGAGCGGTGGAGAGCAGCCTCATCGTCCTAATATGAAACTGATTAATTAATCATTATTCAAATGTCCTAAGCAGTTGGATTAGATGGTTTTTCCCCTTCATTGATCTTTCAACTTCTTTTTCCATTTCCCCCCCCCCTCTCTGCTGACAACAACGATTAATGGGAGCAGCCGATAATCTTTTCTTCCTAAGTAGATAGTCTCTCATTTTTCATAAGCATCTTTAATTTGTGTGTAAATGCTCTCAGATGAAAGCAGGTGGGACAAATGTTTCATGCAAATGTATAGGTGGTCATTTGTTAATAAGGTGCAAAAGGAAAAAATACTTGTCAGACGTGATTCATCAAATATGCAACTTGTCACTGGTTTATTAATAATAGTTTTCTGAATATATGATTCTTAATTAAGCTCACAGAATTAGTAGGGAAGAATCGTATGGAAAAGTACTGCAGCCACAGTGGAACTTGATCAAATGCGACAAGATTATTATTATTGGTCGTTAGTCATGTTAGTATAACAATTAAGTAAAAGTATTATTAGCACAACATTTTAATTTTATTGAAAGAAAATCAGAATATTAGAACAGTATTCAGTAATATTTTTTCAAGAATAAACTCATCATCATAACAAAAACAATGTTTTACTAAATTAAGTTGTACATTTTCAAGATTAAAATAATAAAACTAACTAAAACAAAAAGGTACATTCTAACCCTAACCCAATTATGAGAATTTACAAGAATAAATTAATTTTTCAAGATTAAAATACAATTGCAAAAAAAATTCTTGACCTACAATGTAACAGTTTTGTGAATAAAACCAATGAGTTTAAAATCATAGTTGTATGAGAATAAATTAGTCTTTTTAAGAAAAAATAAAACTAACCATTTATAGCATTAAAAATGTATACTTGTAAAATAAAGTAGTAATTTTTGGTGACGAAAATCACAATTATATGAGTATAAAAGTTTAATTTTTCAGGAATAAATGACTAATGTACCCTTGTTTATCCACAATCTTTGAACGCCCCCCCCCCCCCTATTTTGGTTACTTTTTTTCCATGTAGCTACTTGACAAGATTAACAAATTGATGCCAAAATCACATAGAACAGCAAAGGATATTGTAGTAATTTTAAATACAGCCACCTTGAGGTCAGACGAAATTATTATTTTTTTCTTCTTCTTCCCTCCCTCAACTTGTCGCCGAATGCGACAGGAACCAGCGATGTGACACGTTGATGGATGGAGGAAGTAGCGACATGACATTTGGCCAAAGTAGCACAAGTACGCACGCATTTTATGAACACTCTCAAAGACTCCACGGAGCCTAAAAAGGGAAAGAGCCACGGCTGCATAATTTATGATCACTTTCCTCCACAAGCACCAGAGAGATGATGTACAGGTCGTGCGTGTCTGTATGTGTGTGTGTTTGTCTTAGCAGAGTAACTTTAGCCAAGCAGCAACTGTCATAATTCATAAGGAGAGAGTTGCACGGTGCACTGTGCAAGGTGACTTTCAGTCAGTTTGTCACACAAACGCACATGCATGCATACACGCGTGCATCAATTTTATGCCCTATTAACTCGAAATCATATCAACCAATGCTTGTCGTTTTTAGACCGTCCTCCTTTGTTGTTCATCCTTTGTAACAATGTTTCCACCAAAAATACAGCAAGTGGGTTGGGTTTATGCTCACATGAGCTTTAAGCCAGCTTTTCTGCTCATGTATGCCCTTTAGATGAAATAAGCTATGTACCATTTGAAGTATAATGTGAATTATTGCATAATATTTGCAAAGAAAGAAATTGTATGAATTGGACATTTCTGCCCCCTTTTTAGCCCACTCTTTTGCTGGGAGGGCAATATATTTAATATACAACGTATGGAGAAGTGATTGTAAATTCAAGAACAGGTTTAATTAAAAACAAAAAAAAGTTATTTTTTAAAATTTTAAAAATAAGTTTCTAGTTTATTTTAAATGGTGAAATTTGACCAATAGGAGTGTTTATCTATCTATCTATCTATCTATCTATCTATCTATCTATCTATCTATCTATCTATCTATCTATCTATCTATCTATCTATCTATCTATCTATCCATCTTACTTTTGAATTATTTTATTTAAAATACATGTAAAATATTTTTATCAGCCTCCATCCATAATGTTGGAATTCTATAGAATTGGAGATTCGGTTGGTGACTGCTTCGCTACATTGTCCTGCACTAGCTAGTTAATATTTAATAACCATATTACACGTTCTGCTTCTATTTTAAACCAGACGTGTGACGTCATCCCGCGAGGAGGTAACATGACGAGAGGAACAGATGCTTGCTAAAATAAGCTGTCCGTGGAGTAATGCTACTAAAATAGGCCATTAGAATGAAGAGTTGGGATGCGAATGTGCTGATTAGCATTACACTTTAATGACGTTACAGGGAAATCAATGCACAATTGCTCCCGAAAGTTGTGATGCGGTTTCCGCCCGCACAGCTGCTCGCTCTACACGGATGTCAAATTTAGTGATGGATGAATACAGGTTGCGTCGCCCAGAAGGAGGCAAATTAAATGAAGTATTACAGAAAATATAATTACAGTAAACCTCTGCCCATTTGCGGTTGGCTGTTCACCAATTCACCTATTCATGTTTTTATTTCTGTGGAATCTATTATATATAATGCATTCATATGTTTATTTTAATTGATGTAAAGTGCTTTGTGTTGCGTTTATCTGTATGAAAAGCACTTACAAGTAAAGATTGATTGATTGAATAGGGTGCCAAAGCCCAATATAAATAAGAAAGTAGGAATTGGTGTCACAAAAGTACTCTGAAGGGAACATCTTGATTGTTCTAAGATCGTTGCAAAGGAGCTAAGTTTAGCCAGGATCGTTGGTGGGAAATTACAGATTTTAAAATGATATTAAACTGTTTTGGTAACGATGTTTGTGCCATATTAATGGTTTAAATTATTAACATTTATCGAAGAATTAATAGGTTGGCAACCAGTCCTGGGTATTCCCCGCTTCTCGCCCAATAGGCTCCAGCTCATCCGACACCCTAATGTGGATACATAAAACACATGAATGGACATTTAATATGACGTTTACTTGGTGACAACATGGTTGATATCCGCTATTAAAAACTATTGTTCCATAAAGGCAGTGTAAATGAAAGGTAGTCAGTCAGATGCTTGATGGTCGTCAATGTCGAAACAATGGCTAGCGGCAGTGCAAAGGAACAAGTAGTTTTTTTTGTGTTTGACCACAAAACGTCAAGCGACCAGTGTGTCCGGTAATGATTTTATCATTTAGTGGTTGCGTGGTGACTCCGACGTGCCTCCAGCTCTTCGGTCTATAGTTATATATTTAAAAGGCTGTGTTTGACTCTCCAGTTCAGTTGTATTGATGGTGTTGTGGTTGAGCGTACGAATCAGTTTAACAGTGAGCAATTGTTTGTCGGGTCAGGGTGGTGCAGATTTCTGGTGTCGAGTCATTTGGGTTCGCCGCCCCGTTTTTGGCTTTTGTGTGAGTCTGAGGGCTCAAGGTCAGTGTAAAGGTTAAGGCTTTGGGGAGTTGGAGGGTGGAAGGGTTGATTGTGATCTAAAGTCACTATGGTGTAGTTTAGGAGCTGTTTTACTTCGGCCGGAACAGGGGCCTTAGTGTTCCAAATGCCAATCAGTGTTGGCAAAAAAAACTTTAGGCTTCTGCTTGGAAGCAACAATAATGTCAGGAAAAGCCTACGTGGACAGCTGAACTTTATTTGTGGTTAGAGACATTACATTTTCAGTTGTGTGCTGACTCTAGGGCTGTCACAATCGAATCGTTTTACAATGGATTATCCTTCCTCTCTTGCTTCCTCACTTCCTTCATCAATCAGTTCCTTCCTTACTACCTCAATTCATGCTTCTGCACCTTTAATTCTTTTCTTTCTTCCTTCCCATGTCTGTGTAGATTGTCTGTCATCCAGGTAATCATGTTAATACACAACAGTTGAATCAAAACAACAGGACTCTTTTGTTGAAGACGTTTCACCTTGAATTCAAAATTCTTCTTCAGTTCTAAATCTTAGGGGTGGAGTCTCCCTTATTTCTGCCTTGTTGGGTGTTGTGCCTTGTCCTGTCGAATGAGGCCATTTTCTTGGGGAGAGACATCCACAGGTGTCAAATTCATTTTTGTCACTGGCCACATTGTAGTTGTGGCTTCCCTCGAAGGGCCGTTACGACTGTGAACCCAAATAAATAATTATCGCTTGGTGATCAAATATACACAATAAATTGACGGATAGCTAGTTTTGAAATCAGAAGCCAATACAAAAATGTTTCTTCAACTATTATTACATTTCTTATAAAAGGGGGATAGGTAACAAAAAATGCTTGCAATATCTCAACGTTGTTACAAGTGAAGGCAATTTGCAGTTTTGGTATTTTCACAAGAAACATGAAGTCGACGCACATGATTTGCTTTCGCGGGCTACATCAAATGATGTGGCGGGCTGAATCTGGCTCCCGGACCACAAGTTTGACACCTGTGTTACAGGCAGGCGATTTGTGATGCCTCATACTTCCTGCTAACGTTTAGAGACGTTTTTTTTTTTTGTAATTTGTTGAACTAGATGCTTTAAGTCAGCTATTAGCAGTTTGGCAAAAATACCACCGCTAAAATCTTCGGAGCGAAGAAGCCTTTTGGATTCAAGGTGAAACGTCTTCAACAAACAAGAAGAGTCCTCCACTTGCCTTCATGAAGCCTTTGCGGTTCTTCCTTCTTTTCTTTTCTTCCTTTCATCTTTCTCCTTTATTTGCTACCTCAATTCATCCTTCTTGAACGTCAACGTCTCAGTTTCCTTCTTCCTTTCCTTGCGTCTGTAGTATTCCTTTGTTCCTTCCTTCCTTTCTGTTTTTAAATGATATTTGATCCCTGCCTTCATTTTAATCCTTTCTCTCCTTCTTTGGGCTCCTCCTTCAACTTTTCCTTTTCTACCTTCCATCCCTCACTTTCTCCATTCCTTTATTTCCTTGTCTTTGTTCATTTTTGCATCCTCCTGTCCTTCCTTCTACCTCAATGTCTTCCTTCTTTGTACCTTTTTTGCTTCCTCCTTTTTGTCTTTCATCTGTCTTACCTCCTTCCCTTCCATACTCCCTCAACTCATACCTTCCTACCTTCAATTTCTCACTTCCATTTTGTCCCTTTGTTCCTTCGTTACCTCCCTATCTTTCTTTCTTCCTCCATTTCTTACTGCTTTAAAGTATCCTCCGCTACCTTGAATTCCTCAAAATCATCCCTTTTGTCCTCCTTCCTTCTTACCTCCTTCCCCTTCGTATTTCCTCTACTCATACGTCCCTACCTTCAGTTCCTCACGTCTCTTCTTTCCTTCGCTATCTTTCTTGCTTCTCTCCCCCGCCCCTCACACTCCATTCTTTTGATCCATCCACCTGCTTTATTTCCTTTCTTCCCTTTTACTCCTTCCTTTCTTCATTTCACTATAATCTGTCCATTCATCCATCCAAATATCTGTGCTGCCATTCCTCTCTACCCTCTTGACTTCGCTCGCCCTCCCTCCCTCCCTCCCTCCCTCCAAACCACACGGGATTGCAAAATGACCACCATCCAGCATCTCCCCCTGTGTACTCCATGTCAGCTAATAAGGAAGCAAATCTCCATGTGGTTTTGAGCGCTAACATTTGTCAGTTGGCCGCGCACACAAACTATCATTTACGCCCCGCGTCAAGCGGGCTCATACTCGGAAATGAGTCGTTCTTCCAAGAACCTTTCATTTGTGGATAACACTTGGTTCTTTAGACCTTGTGTCAGTCTAACCGCTGTTTTTGCTGCAATATTTTCAGAGTAAAAATGGACTCAAAAAGGAAATTCTGCACAGATACGGTTTTACTGAGTTTCCAAACCGACAACTGTTTGCGCGTCTGATGTGAACTTAAAAGCGCGGTAAAGACGCCGCCGTAAATATCTTGGCCGCTAATGATCTTGGCCCCTGGGGTGCTTTTTAGCCTTCAAACATTTGCAGCTTTCCCAGGGGGGTTTCCAATGGCAACCTTTTCGGACCGTCAATTCACTTTATTGAACTTGCATATGCATTAGGTGTGGACGCATCTACACAAATGCTAACGTTTAACAAAAAGGTGGTGGTAAAAAGGTACTAGTAAAGTGGACGTTAAGCCCCGTGGGAACATTCAAATGAAACAAGTTAACCACTAAAAGCACTTAACTCCTCAACCGAAAGGTCCTTAAAGGCTGTTTGTAGACCTTTGTGGACATTTGAATAGCAATAGAAATGTCAATGGGGAAACCAAGTTTCTTGTCAAAAGAGATGAATGGTGAATGAGATTGCTTTTTAACAATTTAAGTAATTTGTGCTTGTCTAGAAGTCAGAAGTATATGGTTTGTTCTGTGTATTGTTTTTAAGACTGAATCGTTGGATTTACTTAGTTTTTAAATATTCTCTATAAGAAACACGTTCTTGAGGGGAAAAAAAGACACAAACCATTCATGTTTTATCAATTAAATCAGAATCAATTAATTTGTAATCTAATTTAAAGAATAAAAATCATAAGCAATGAATAAATGGATAATTGTGATTGTAAAAGAAAATAAATCATTTAGATCAAAATAGTTTCATGAAAGTTTAATTTGCAGTAATAAATACAGTACTTGAAATTACAATTATCCAATTGAGTTACTTGCATGTTAAATTGTCTATTTTTAAATAAAAAAATATTAACTAAAATACTGTATGTGTGACATTCTAAAATGTATTTCAATATATTTGTATTGGACCATACAACCTATTTTAATGTGATCAGCTTTTTTTATATATATTAAAAAGAAAAAAACAATTTAAAAGTGCTTGGAAAGTGCACTAATTTGACTTTGAAAGGTGTGAGAACCCCGCTATCCTTCCCGAACAGCAGTTTTATCGACTGATTCAGCAAGAAAAAGGTCACAAATGTCCAAATGTTATTTGTTTCCTCCTCACAAACAATGCGTATGTAAGCACAAAAGAAACACATTAATATTTATATTTTGTCTGATACCTTCCCACCATGTCGCTCTCTCCTCTCGAGGAGGTTAAGTCATCACGCCATTCACTTGGTGAGCGGAGATGGCGAGTGACACGCGTCAGGAGGTCGCGGAGGGGGTTAAAGCAATGTGGGATGAAAGCAGTCAAGTGTGTGTGCGTGCGTGTGTGTGTGTGTGTGTGCGCGCGTGTGCGCGCGTGTGGGCGTGCCGCCCCACCTTGTCATGCTCCTCATCTTCAGGCTCGAATGCGGGCCAAGATGCTGAGAGCTCTTCATCAAACGGCAAAGAGCTTTTTAAGCTCTTGATAGTCGGAGCCTTTTTCAGCGCTAGTGTGGGAAAACACTTGACAGACATAAATTCCAGTCGGCTTTCCGATCAGCGTCGTTGCGGTTTTATAGTTAAAATTCAATTTTATGATATATCAAATTTATGTCATATATATTTCTTAGTTGTCTCCTGTAGAGCACTGACTAATTGCAGCATGATTAAATCTGAACCCCGAACTCCATGACCTCGGCCAGCTTAGTTTTAAGTAATTTTACAACTGTAATTGAAGTAGAACGGTCTTTCATATTAACACATTCACCGCCATTGATGGCTTTAGCCGTCAAATATCCACGTTAACTGGGAAGGCTGGCAGTGAATGAGTAAATTCATGGTTCATTTGCCTTAGCGCAAGCCTAGCCTATGAGCCCAAACAATTTATGTATAATATGTAAATATGATTTTTTTTGTTAATAGTAATACAGATTCATTTATTGCTTGTTTGTTAAAAAAATCAAATCAAATACATGAGAGAATACCAAATAATCGCATATTAAATTGTAATGGTGAGGGTGGAAAAAAATCGCAGTTAGGATATTTTCCAAAATCATTCCGTCTTACTCTGTTGTTACTAGTGTAGCATCCGTGATGGTCGCGCAACAACAGTTGCTTTTCTATTAATTACATCATCCTTGTGCCTCCTTCTCCAGGCATTAAACAACCATTTATTGGCAATTCCGATGTAGGAGTTTGTGAGGATTTTTTTTTTTTTTTTTTGTGACGTGTTACTTTAAGACGTTCTAAACCTGGGATGCTACGCTAATATTGTCCGAACAATGAATAAAATGTTACTATTTTTGCCACTACACTGTACAGCAGACCGTCATGACGTCGCACAGAACTATGTTGTACACTACACGACCTTATCCTGCATTAAACAAGACACTGCATTCTACTATACTACCTCATACAATGCCATTTTAATTCACCACTGATCTAATGTACAGTAAAACCACTGAACCACATGTTGCGAAAGTATTTAAGCAGTTTATTACGCGGTTATATTGCGGAAGCATCTGCTCACAGATGAGAACTGAACTGAAGTGAGAGTGATCGTATCGAATGCGGAGTCGATGTTGCTCATCAGTGCGATCATAAAGTCACGTTGTTGTATTTGGCCTCTAATTCAGACGCTTGCCGTTTGTATCGACCTGTGTCTGACTAACCTGATTGAGCGTGATAGAGACTAATAGGAAATTGTCTTTATTACACACGCGCACACTCATTTTAATAGACAGCACTCACGTCGTCTGTTTATTGGCAGACCTTGTGGAGCCTGAAATTTAAATGAATTAAAATATCAATAGCACAGAAAGACACATCACAGATAAATGGTGCAATATTTTAAATTATTGAATTCTACTACATATATATTACTTGAGTATGCTGTAACTACAAAAAAAAAAAAAAAAAAAAAGAAAAAAGATTTTTGTTTGTATTCTCAGAGGATGACGTCAGTATGCATCAGGAGGTTTCAGGGAGTTGACAGCGTATTACTGCGGGAGCCCGTTGTTCGATCCCCGTTTCCAGACAAAAAGGCAGACTGCACTCGACAGGCTTCGCAGTGGCTGACCAGAGGTTTTTCCGATGCCATTGCCATCCAACCGCGTTTTGAAACACCCTGTAATAGAGCGTGTGCCTTTGTGTGCGGGAAAGCGGAATTTGACGTGCAAGCCTTCGACCTCCGTGTGTAGGCTGCGGTAAAGAAACACATGATAACATCGCTCTCCTGCACCCGCCCTCCCTTTCTTGTTGAAATACGCACACATATGTGGTTGGTTGCTTCTGAAGAATCTCCTCCATCAATGACTGCAGAGGCAATTTTACTGCGTCGGATGGACCACTACGTAGACGAGATCGTTCAGTGAAGGAACACACACACAGGTCTTTACAACAGCCATTGGCCTTGCACCGCCTTTCAACTTTTAAAAGACATTTACAATTTTAGCTGCACTTTGAGTATTACAAGCGTGTCCCTTTTAAGTCTGGATGATGATGATGATGACGACGCAGTGATAGGCCAATGATAAACTATGCCAAAAACGACAAAGGAGCGTCTGGAAGTGATTTTAAAGACACAGTTGGATGTGTAATGTACATATAACATGATAAGTATGAGTGTGCTGAATGGTAGTTAACTCAAATGTTGTTATTCGATCAATAGGAGAATCGATTGTAAAAAGATTGGATAGTGACAGCTCTAGCTAACAATGATAATAAGTCTTTGTTGATTGTTAGTCAGCCAGGTCAAGTTGGAATCCAGGCAACTGGACTCTTCTTGTTTGTTGAATTGTTTTTTTTTTTTTGGTTTTGTTTTTTAAATTTTTTTTAAATGTTGAAATATTCCAGTTATGCTTTTAGGCTAACAATATGTTTTAATGGTATCTGATCCGAGATGGTTGGGGTCGAGGGGCCTATTGGTGTCGTGTTTCCTAATGCTAATCACATTGGCCCGCACCCTGGAAGTTTGCGGGCAAACTGCAACATGACACAAATATTCAACCTTATTATTATATTTTCAGTTAGTATTGTCAATTTTAAACAAAGCCAGCGGTTCAAATGTGCTCGTGTACACAAAATATGAGCTCCGCTCAGCATTATCCACACAAACAATTCACCAGTAATTTAATTTCCACCACGAAATCTTTGTATTTTTCACCAACCGCACGTACCACTCGCACTCATTGCTTTTTGCGACAACACAAACAGTATGTGAGCCAGTCAGAATAAAGCGTAGGCCGAAGTGAAACTCAATATATAAATGATCTTTGCTGTTTATTTTTGACTAATTCAGACCAGTCACAACTGTATTAAGGCAGAAATGTTTAAGTGTAGTGGTGGCGGGAGAAACTGAGTGGGAGGAAACTTGACAGGGAAATTGTAGTGGGGGGATGATTGTTATTCCACAATTAAATTATATAGACTGGGTGGAATCACCCCTGGCAGGGCCGACCAGTGTGTGTGTGTGTATTTGTGTGCGTGTATTTGGAAGTGACCGAGTGTGAAACTCAATCCCTCCACCAAGGCCAAGGAGGCTACGCCGGCCGAGAGAATGTGGAAACCGAGTCGGAAGGACGGGGGAATTAAAGAGAAAGACAAGTAGTAAGATCAACAGTGCGGCGCGCATGGTGTATTTTGAGGATGAGTGGATGTTAGCATAAACACGGAAACTCCTGCGTAATGAGTCCATTTGGACCACTTGTGACAACATTAGCTTCAAACAAACCATAGCCAGCGCTGACTGTGGTGGGTTTGTGTGTTTGGGTGCTACCTTTGGGCTGCTTTCAATTATTTAAAATTTGTTGATGGTAGAAATTGGATTGTTTTTGTCCTCGTCTCTGTGCCAATATTTGTCACGGAAAATTGTAAATTTTGGGGTAAAACCAATGCATCACTTTTTTTATAAAGTAGCTTATTTTAAGATGAAGTGAACATCCATCTTACATAGATATTTATTCATAGATATGGCTAGATATACAATGCCATTTCATAAATTAACAAGCAGTGTCATTTTATGGTATGTATGCTTTTATTGTAAAATCCTCAATGTGTGAAGACACAGAGGGCTGAAATGTCTTTTTCAGAATCCACAGTCCCAAACAATAAATATAAAACAATAACAGTAATTCAGTCATTTCTTCTCCATTCATGCAGTCTTTGTAGTTTGTAGTTATAGCTGAAGGAGAGATATGAGGTCTCCCTTCACCAATGACCCTGTTTGAACACATGAATCACCCAATCACTGTATAACACATTTCTGGCATAATTACCCTGTTATAATGCAATAATTACACAAATACTTTGTTAAAAGTTTTTACTTATTGACCATTTAATACATTTATCACACATCTGCAATGTTATTACCTTGAGGGGTTCAATGTAACACATTTATTGCATAATTCCCTTTAAAAAATAGTGCCATTAGACTATGACCATTTTGACATTACACTTTATTACACCTATAATCACACATTATCACACAATAACCCTCTTAACTCTCTTAAAACATTTATTACACAATAAGAATACTACAATACATACAATACAATGACCATGTTATAACACATTTAGTACACATTGACCATGTTGTGACACATTTACTACGCAATGTTATAACACATAACAAAGATGCAATACAACATTTATTTTATTATTACACTGACTATGACTGGGATAAATAAAAGTTAAAAACAAAAGCTGGCTATGCCTATTTTGTTACGTACAGTGGTACGAAAAATTTAGTTTTTAATAGAAACAAAAATAACACAGATACTCTTTGGATGGTATGTTCTTGTAGCAGTCGTTAGACAGTATATCTTTGTCCGTTGTGTTTTGCTGCAGTATAATTTTCACGAGCGTGTATACATGAGTTGCTTTTTGGATGCATTTGGCCGTCCCGTGAGTGTAGTATTGTAAAAGGCCGTCGTCGTATGAGCTTTCAAGGGCCTTTTAAAAAAAAAAAAAAAAAAAAAAAAAAAAAAAGCCTTTTGGTCCCCGCTGAGCTGACTTGATGGAGCAGCTTTATGTCTGCATCTTTTCCTCCATAGTCTCTTGTTGTCTGACTTTATTTTCAAGTATAAAAACTCATGAAAATTAATAGTGTTTGTGGAGCTGCTATTGTGTGTACATTACATCTTTGGTCGTGATGACCTGGTGGGGTTATAACAGCTTATAATGAGAAAATATCATAGTGTTTTTATGTATTCATTCGAAGACAGTTGCATATATATTTCTCAAGTTTATATGTTTTGGTTCCATTTGAGCTACTAGTCAGTCAGCTGCTTTTGTGCACAAATGAAAATAGAGACCTAAACTATATGGAAAAAATGGATCAAGTATGCACCGCTCATCAAGAGCTAAAACTGTTAGCTAATGATAATCAAGGAAACACAATGCAGCTGATCGTTTCAGACAGTGTAGTTTGCTTGAAAGTGGCTCTGGATCTATTTTCAAGCTTCAAGCTGACTTCAATGTCATAGTTTTTCTTTTCAGTGCGACCCTCACACGCCACTCTAGACATCTCCATGCATATTAGGAAGAAAAAAAAAGTTTAGATTGATTATTACAACTTACAGTACAATTTGAGCAACAGGATAAACTATAAAGTTTGTACAACTGGCAGCTGTTGTGATATTTGATGAAATTTTGGCCACTAAACTAAAACACTACTGTAATTTCCAGTAATAAAAATATTGCTAGGATTTCACTACAAAGTCAATAATGTTATTGAAATTGCTGGTTTTGTGGGGAAAAATGCAGTACGCTGCAAAGATTTTTATGTTTTCTCTCCATCGGGTCATTGTGGATTGGAGAGACATTTACTGTATTGTGATGTGCGTCAGCGCACGCTTCCTGGAACTGCGCTAATGAATCTTTTTTTCCTCCTCTGTCTCTCGCTCTCTCTTTCTGTGCGTAGCACTCTCAACAACAACAACATCACCCTCATCCCGCTGTCCAGCTTCAACCACATGCCCAAGTTGCGGACGCTGTGAGTACAACGCGCACGCACGCATGCTCATCAGGTGCATGCACTAGTCATGGAAACCTTGGTAAAAATGCAGAAAAATCCTATTTCGTCACTGATTTGAGTTTAGACATGAAGGTGTGTACTTAAACATGGACTGAAAATTGTATTTTTTTTCATCAATTTTAAAAAGATATGACGTGTTTATCTGTTCATAGATTGAATGTTATTAAAAAGACAACACTTTCATCGTAGGTAAACTTAATATTGATTTGTTGAACAACTTTTATGGATGTAGAAACAGTATACCTTGTGGTCGTCTGTGATCGTGCATTTCATTTGCCTAATAGCAGAATTGCTTAAGAAAACAAGAAAAAGAAAAATGACAAAAAATTCAACAAACAAGAAGGCTAGTTGCCTTAACTCAACCTCCTCCGCAACAAAATAATTGTTCAAGGTTGTTGGCTGTGACAGGTTTAAGGCCTGAAGACTGAATAGGCCGCTCTATTGCGTTAATATGCTTCTTCAGCCGCTCCTTTGTTGCCCTGGCATACATTTTACCTCATTTTCGAATCGGAAAAACAATCCATGGCCCACCTTCAGTTTTCCTTCTGAAGAAACGAGGTTTTCGTCCAGGAAGTTACAACAGTATATAACTCTGTCCATTGGGCCCTCAATGTAATAAAGTTGCCCTGTGTGCTTTGCAGAAAAACTGCCCAAGAAAAATGTGCACCAGCCAATATGTGTGTGGCTGAGTTGTACTTCATCAAATACTTACTTGATTCGCTAAAATGCAAAACCTTTTGACAAAAACAGTTACAGAAGTTGATTTTTGTTCCAACATACCTGTTGAGTGTAGCTAAACCCACTGAACACAATATAGAGTCACGAAAGCCACTTCTGTTTTATGACTATTTTTCTCCTCAAATTTGAATGGCAGCTCCCATCTCCCAGCCTATCACTGAAGGCTTGTATGTGTGTGTGTGTGTGCGTGCGCAAGCTCACGCTCATACCGCCACTCCAAATCAGCCGGACAAAATTGGATTTCGGGCGGCGGCAGGGCGACAAGTTGGCGGCAGATTGAGTGCCGAATCGCCAATATCCAATATCATTTCATCAGACGGCCTCGCCTGCTGCCTCTGTTGTCTGTCAAAGCGGACTGAGTGACTGACTGACTGCCTCCCGGCTCACGTTGCTTTGCTTCCTTAGTCAGCGTCTTCTTCTCCCACTGTTTGCATATCAATGCTACTTCACATTGGGTAATGCAAACATGACGCAACACAATATTGTTCAATGCCAAGAGTCTTTCATATCGTTACAATCAACTGACAACATGATTTTGAAGCAATTTTATTGATTTAATTTCTCATGTATAATGTGCATTTTTTCCCCCTAAAAAATTGTCAAGTCAATAGTGCGCATTGTACATGGGTATAGGGGAAATGAAAAAGATGTTCCCATTTTATAAATGTATGCCGCCATCTAGAGGTTATGAAAAAGCTGTACACTTTAATTCCAATATGCCACCGCCCCCTAGAGGTTATGAAAAAATTGTACACTTTCATTCTAATATACCACCGCCACCTAGTGGTTATACAAAATGTGTAGCCTACACTTTAATTCCAATATTACAAGGGTACATATGACTGCATATATGTACAATTGTGCTCATAAGTTTACATACCCAGGCAGAATTTGTGAAATATTGTTTTTTTTTAAATACGACTGATGACTGAAAAACAACCATCATGAATTTATTCATGGTTAGGTTTTGTTTAATGATAATACTTTTCTGAAATGCTTGACAGTTTAATTTGAATCCCATTAAAATAAAATTTAATGTTTCGCCTGGTCCTTATGTTTTCTTTAAAGAATTGTACCCATCTTACAAATTCTGCCTGGGTAATCAAACATCTGAGCACAACTGAGTGTTGTCTCATTTACTAAATAAAAGTAGGGCTGTTAATTTCAAAATAAAAGTAGAGCTGTTAATTTAAAAATAAAAGCAGTTATTTTGAAATTTACGGCCCTTTTTATTTAAGTAAATAGAAGGTATTTTAAATAATAAATTGTTTAAATAAAGTGCTTAACTTCAGAATAATACTTTGAAAAAAACTAACAAAATACAGATAATACTTCCTTTTGACCATATGGGTAGAAGCAAAATCATGCATTGTAAAAATGCATTATACATAGGTTGAAGGGTTTTCCAGAATGTTTAGGTCAACTTTGGGGGTGCGTATTACACATTGGTGAGCATTATACACGAGAATTTACGGTAACGTGCATTTTGAAGAATTTGACTGTTTTATAATGTCTGATTTTGCTGTCGAAGCATTACCCATAACTGAACAGTGGAGTTAGCGCTAGTGGTGTACTGGCTGGTCCAGTATACTGTTATTATCATTGTAGATGGCCAAAGTTGGCAAAAGATATCACTCTCTTTGTTATGACCCGATGACGATTTGAATTTGTAGCTGTGAAGGCTTTAAGTCACATCTTTATCTTTTTGCTGTCACCTCTTGACTTGGCATCTCATTCTATAATTCTAATAAACGACTCTCGCTAAATTTGTATTTAACGGTGATAAAAATGTGCCCCTGTGGCTTGAGGTTGTGCCTGTCACACACGTGCACACGCACACACACACAGACGCACATCTTTGGATGCATTAAGACCTTGGTTACCACAAACACTGAGCACAATAAAGCCAATCAAGTGCACACAAGTCCAGTGGGCACCACACGAGCTCAGCACTCATTGCACACATACACACACATACACTATTGTGCCCCGTGTTTTAATCCTACTTGTCAGTAATTAAGGCTCAAGCCGAGGGTGGGCCGAGACGTGGCAACCTCCAGGCGGGGGTTTGACTATAAACTGGATTTATAATTGGAGAGTGGTATTAAAACCCACGACCCCCGGTGCTAGCATCAATGAGCCCATCTCTGTTCCATAACAGGATTTGTCCTCGGTTTTATTACAAAGGGAGGCCTGTCTTGTGAAAGGCTTGATACTGTATCCCGACCGGCGTATAATACGCTGACAAGACATCCTGCCATTTTTCTGCCCTCCTCCTCCCTCGTGTGACTCTTAAGGTGTCCGCCTCAGAGTCTCTCAGCTTTGTGGGTTAAAAATCCCTTAATGCACCCAACACTGAACATTACCTCACTGGGAGATCGTTTTTCGACAGGATTTAGTGGGTTTGAATGCCTCTTAAATGATAGACACGTGATTGTCTCATAGGAACATTAGTTGCACATGATGTGAAGTGTTAATTAGAAAATTATACATCGCGTTGATTTTTGTCACTGTGTTTAGTCTCATTTATTCCAGTGTTCAGGAGATTCTCCTTTCAAGCGTATGGTTGATTTTAACCAAGAAGTACTTTATTAATTTAACATTATTATTTTTGTTGTGGTTGCTGTAGAACTGCACTGCATTGTAATTACAGCTGTTTGTAGTCTTCTGACCTACTGTGCTGTAGCTATCAGTAACAAAGTTGGGTTTTAACTGATAGGAAAGAAAAAAAAAAAAAATATATATATATATATATATATATATATATCTTCTCATAGGAATGAATGGAGATTGATGATGAAATTAATCTGTTACAGGGCACCAATTTTGCCAATTTTCAAATAACTGTCAATATAAAAATTGGTTTATCACTGTTACTATATTATCTGATTGGGTCACTAGGTCAGCAACAAATTCATCTAAAAAGCCAGAGTAGGGGCCGGGGGGTCGGTAGATAACTGTTTGCTAAAACAGCAGTGGTGCTAGGGATCGCATTTGAAGTCATTGTTAAATCAAGGATTCAGTTTAAGATTACATTCAAACATGAGGGCAAAACATTTCTTGGATGGGCACACAGCTCACAATTGTGTGGTTTAAAAAAATAAAAAATAAAAAAAATAAATAAAAAAATATATTCTTTTAATTCCTCATCCTCAGTCGCCTGCACTCCAACAACCTTCACTGTGACTGTCACCTGTCCTGGCTCTCTGATTGGCTGCGAGCAAGGCGAGGCCTGGCGCCCTTCACCCAATGCATGGCCCCCGCCCACATGAGGGGCCTGAATGTCCCCGACGTACAGAAGAAGGATTTTCTCTGCAGCGGTGAGTTCATATGTGCGGCTTTGTGTGTGACCTATGCTGTCAGCGTTATCACAACGACCATAGCATTAGGAACACCTGCATCCTCTACAAGAGCTCTATAGAAAAAAAATCTATCGTTGTATAGAATGGTGTTGAATATATCTTGGAAGCATTCCTAAAGTATCTTTAAAGCTAATTGTGGCCCAATAATTTTGTATAGTACAAAATACCCCCAAATGCATCATCTTCAGTCAGTTAAATGCAACTCAACTCTGACTTTAATACCGCGTATTAAGACATCCTTGTCTCCTTATTACGAGCCATGTTATCATGCAGAGCTCAGACAGCTCAGCATAAAGGTGTCTATTCTAACGGTGACACCATGCAAAAAAGAGTGTGTTCAGCCAAAAGGCTGACATAAGAGAGGCTTTTCCTATCACTGTTTATAGGCGTCTGATTCAGCTCTCTGCTAATCGACCGTCAGGCGCATTTCTCTTTATTAGCCTTTAGCCTCATCGCTTATACCTACACAGTCCCCATCAGGAGTCCGCATACTGGGTTTGAACCGTTGGACCTATGCTTCCCCCCCCCCCCCCCCCACTTTTTCTTCCCCCTTTGAAATCACATGAATTTTCCTTGCAAGCCAGCTTTTATTTCCTGTCCTTCCTTCATTTGTTTTTTATATTTGCTGACACTAAAGATATTATGGTTGTATCCAAATTGGGCCAGATGGGATACAAACGTTTTCTTTTGCAATTGGATTTTGTTGGTCAGAGATCTATAGCTTGCAACTGCTTTACTTTTTTATCAATTCTATCCCTTAATTCGATTTTATTTATTGAATCCAAACTGGCCGAGCTGGGAGAAAAACATCAGAACTGTATTTTGCAATTTGCTTTGTTAGTCAGTGCGCAACATCTTGCACCTGCCTTACTTCTTATCATTTCCATTCCTTAATGTGATTGTATACTTATGTGTATGTATTCAAATTGGGCCACATGGAAGAAAAATTGCATCTTGCACTTGCATTTTTAATTGGTCATTGCGCTCTATCTTGCAACGGCTTTACTTCTTACCATTTCCATCCCTTAATACAATTGTATCCTATATGTATGTATTTAAATAGGGCAACATGGAAGAAAAACGTCTGAATTGCAACTTGCAATGGCATTTTAATTGGGCATTGCGCTATATCTTGCAATTGCTTTACTTCTTACCATTTCCATCTCTTGATGCAATTGTATGTTTATATCCAAATTGAGCCACATGGGTAAAAAAAAATATCTGAATTGCAGCTTTCAAATGCATTTTATCGGCCAGTACGCAATGTCTTGCATCTGATTTGCTTCGTATCATTTCCATCCCTTCATATCGTTTCCTTCACTTATTGTGATTGTATCTATTTATCCAAAGGCCCCGCCCACGTCGAGTCGAGGACGTGTGCGCCCCTGGTGGCGGTGTGCCCACCCAGCTGCACCTGCAACAACAACATCGTGGACTGTCGCCGCAAAAGCCTGACCGAAATACCCGCCAACCTCCCGGACGGCATCGTAGAGATGTAAGGCTGCTGTTCATTTCAGTAGACATTTACTTAATAGTCATATTTTGACTTCTACACTTCTACACTGTGGGCTTGCGTGCGTGCGTCCGGGTAGTCGACTGGGGGGTGTACTCAACTCGATTTGAACTGTAGTCGTGGGAAAAAAAAATACTTTTAAGTTAAAGTGAAAGTCAGAATTTTAGTTGACTGTATACAGTACACACACTCACATAACATGAAAATGCATACTGTCCTCATGTGTATTGCATCTTTTACAATTCCAAACACCTGCCCAATCCAGCAAAGAGGCTCCTTGAAAAAAATAAAAATAAATGCAATACATAAATATTGCTTTGTTTTGTTAAAAATTCTCTGAGAGCTGTTTTCTACTGTAGAATTTTGCTGATGATCTAGGGCAGTCGTACACCACTGCAAACTACAATAATAAACATTGTGAAATGATAAGCATGAAAGTTCAGCATTGTTTTCTTTATAAAGAAACAATTTTTGATACAGCTCTTTTATTGGATTTCAATTATAAAGTTCCACAATTCTGGGGATTTAAAAAAAACACCAAAAAAACGTGCAATGGAAATTAATGGGGAGGTTTGAGCAAACCAGCTTGCAAGAGAAACAAACAATGAATGTGATTTGTGTTAAGTAATTAATATAAATATTTGGGTTATTGTTGCAAATATCCATGAATTATCAGGAATGGTGAAAATTTCCCCAAATGTATTTATTTTTTCTAAATTGTACAGTGGACTTGAATATACAGTAGTTGGGAAAATATATTCTGTATTGCTGCAGCATCTTGAATAAAACAACTACTGTAAATGTATTGCTAATTCCCATTCAATCAGAGAAAAAATATTTGTTCCAAAATATTTCCCAAATGTGTCATTGAAACTTCCTTTATAAAATCATATATTTCCACGCATTTACTGTATATGCTCAACCACTTTGGAAACCTCATTCATTATGTGTGTACCCAGTATTGTGGCCGGTTAACATGTATCAAATGTCGACAGTGGAATTTGATTAACTTGCATATCTATTCCAATACATCAGTTGGGTCAATGTCAAAATTCTACCTGCTGGTGTTATGGATCGCTGCCAAATGCGGGTGAACCGTAAGTGTGTGTGCACTGTCAAGTCAATGTCCTCCATGTTTCAATCATCATCTAATCGTCACCTCAGCCTTATAGATTTTTTTTTCCTCGTGCCTCTAAAGTGACTTCCCTTTAATGCGTCCTATTGTGTTAAGCCTCTAAGTGCCTTTGTCTCAACCTTGTGTCGTCTCCCGCAAGGAGGATTTAGTTTCATAACTAGCGCTTGTACATTGTCCTTATCGACAGCTGTACTTCTTTCATAATGTCGGCACCCTTGTGTGAATTAGTTGTTGTTGTTGGTTCGCAGTGAAAACTCATGTACGAGGGGAGACGTAGAAAGCAGGACACGAGCCAATAAACAAGTAAGGTTGTGTTTAGGGTTGCAATACGAGCAGGGAATTCTAGAATTTTAAGGTCCTTCAAACTTAAATTCTATAGAATGCAACATTTCTGCCATAAATTAAATCCCTTGTTTGATGGAAACTCAATGCCTGTATATAAAATAGCAAAATCCAGCATACACACACAAAAAACATGATTTTACTTTACATTTCTATGTCATCTGGTTTCATGTTTCATCAACAAGTCTGCACACCCCACTTCAAATGTAGACGGAATTATGAACAGTTCCAAATAGCAGTCAGTATTGGCACAAAACTTCCCAGCTTCTGGAATGGATCGAGGGCATTTCCATTCAGTGGGGAAAAAATGATTTGGGTTACGAGCGTGGTCAATTACCCTCGTATCTCAATGCACCACTGTATTCAACATAAGGAGCATGTAGGCACTTCTAAAACAGGTTCACATCCCAAACGGCTTTTAATCCTGGCCAACATGTCCACATGGATGGATGGATAAATGCGAAAAGCACAGAGGTCAAGAACAGACCACAGTGTGGGTTAAAGAGTAGGAGGATAAGAGGGTCTGGTTAGATCCCATTCATCATCCTGACAGCTGACCCTGGTACTCGCCTTGGCTCCACTCCTCTCACATCCACAGGGTTTTCCTCCTTCATCTTCCATTGTCATGTCCTCCAAACGAGCAAACATTAAGAATACATGAACTGGATGCGACTAGTCAACCGCAGTGCATTTTTCCAAATGAACCAATGCAGTAATGCTGCCAGTGTAATCAGTCTTGTAGCGAGACAGCCCTTGGCTTGCGAAAGTAGCGTGCAAAATGTTTTGTTTTCGCAAAAAAATTATTTGTAAAAAAAAAAGAATATTAGCAGTGCACCGCCGCCAATGACAGATGAATTATCCCGCGTGCCAGCGTTTGCATCATTATGGTTGACTCCAATACACGGGCTCTACAAAGTAATGTGCGCATGATGGTCTGCTTCCTGGGTTTGGATCACTGTGACGACAATAAATGATCCATCCATCCGTCCTCTTCCTCATTAGGGTGGCGCCTGTCCCAGCTGATTTTAGAATGAGATGGCGGTACACCCTGGACTGGACGCCAGCCAATGACGGGGCCCGTATAGACAAACAAGCATTCACATTTTTATCAATGGAAAATTTTGTTTTCAATGAACTTCACATGCATGTTTTGTGAAGCTGGAGAAAACCCACACATGCTCTGTGAAAAGCGGTGGTGAGGCAAGATTCAAACCCAGAACTTCTTAATGCTGAGGCAGATATGTTAACCAGTACTTCACTGTGCTGCCTCACGCGTTTTATTTCATTTCTTCAACATTTACTACAAATTCGGTTACTGAGCAACAAAATACTCTTAGTCATTCAATGGAAAATTTACATTAAATATACAGTAGTTGTAAGTGCACTGTTATAGTCATATCTACAATTTTGCAATTTCAAGTATTCTCTGTAATTCCTTTATATTTCCAGCAGTACACAATAAATGATTTATGATTATCTAACCTTCACTTCATATCTCCCTTCTTTGTGTATCTTTTCAGTCGTTTGGAGCAGAACTTGATCAAAAGTGTCCCGCCAGGAGCCTTTTCTTCCTACAAGAAGCTTAAGAGGATGTAAGTCTGTCCAATCCAGATTGGGAAATCTTTGTCTACAGTCGACATTTCCACACAAATTACAACATGCATGAATACATTCACATTACCATGGATTACATCAATGTAACACACACACGCACTTGATTAAGATGTCATCTAAAAATGCACCAAAAATACTCTTACTGTACTTCAGGAACAAAATTCAAAATCCATTTAAATTCATTTGATCTGATGCCTTATCAACAAATGTTCACTGCAGGTTCCTCAAGCATCTGAGTTCTGTTGAATACTATTGAATATATATATATATATATATATATATATATATATATATATATATATATATATATATAAAATATTGAATAATAATGTGATTGCTTCGAGGCCTTTTAAAAATCCCAAAATTGGAAAAGTTGACTTGATGTAATGTGCTCAAGTCCTCTGTTTAAACACTATAGCATTTTAGTACCAAAAAAAATGGATTTAAGGTAACTAAAACATATGAGTAACTGTACTCATCTAGAACAAAGATTGAAGCGCTTCCATTTATACTTCCTGTCCCAAAACTTTTGTCCACATATGGTCTCCTCCTTCATCGTGCTAATAGGTGCCTGACATCGCGACTTACCCTCGCAAGCAGACACGTGCACAGATTTACCCCTAGTGGTGCTCCAGCACCAGCCCCTTTCCCCTGGATGGAAAAAAAGTGCCCTTTCCGTTGAAGCCCTTTTTTTTTTTTCATTCATCAATTAAAAAATATATATAATTACCCTCTCTGTCATCAATTCCCCCTCAAAGTGTTTTGATATCTGATGGGCATTTAGTTGACCTTGTAAGAATTGTGCACCTCACTGCTCTCTGGTGCACGTATGGTTCCCTTCACCTCCTTTGTTAAAGGTTTTATTAACTTGATTTACTCTGTTGATTGTGTTAAAATACTATCTACAATACATAAGTTAAATATATACTATTGTTTTTACTAATAGTTTGAATAAAAAAAAATGTCTCTGCACGTGCCTGCTCGCAAGGACGTGAGGTCATTGCTCAGCCCCCCAATCATCCCCCATCATCGGGAGTGTTCAATAATAAATCCTGCTTCCTGGATGTGAACGACGCGCACTTAACACGCCTCTCGCTCTTTCTCCTTTTGCCTCCCTCACTCCGCACGTCCGTCGCATTTCATCCAATCTGCCTGTCCATCATCCGCCAGCTCCTTTACTTACACCCACTTCCTCGTTTTCTCCTGACTAGCACGCCTTCCCTTGACCTCTGCTGATGTATGCTGTGGCCGACAGTTCTAGGACATCTGTATCGCTAATGCACTAACTCCCCCCCCCCCCCCCCCCCTCCCTCTTTTCCTCCAACAGAGACTTGAGTAAGAACCAGATTTCCGACATCGCCGCCGATGCCTTCAGTGGCCTCCGCTCGCTCACCTCCCTGTAAGTGTCCCGCACGAGCATGAACACAAGCGGCGAAGTCGAGGCCAAAGCTCTTCTCTGCTGGCCTAAACACTATCAGACGCACTGACCTATATTTACAACCGAAATTCTAATATTTAGGGATAGTGAGGACGACCGCAACCCAGCTTGTCGTGGTGTTTCAAACAAAACATCTTGACAGCTCATTTCCAGTATTTAGAAAAAAAGGTTTTGCGCTTTGTTATTGGAAGAGGCAAACAAAACATATTACTGAGGTACAGAAAATAAATTGTTAAGTCCAATGGTTTAGGGGAAGCCATCAACCATATAAAAGCAATGTTGTTGTTTTTTTGAGTCACTCCGAGTGCGTAAGTGCAAAACCAAAAAAGCGTGCAGAGTGTGCTGAACCCAGCTCTAATCCCTCATCTTTGGTGGACATGATGTGTAGTGTTATCGTTGCCATTTTGAAGTCGCCTATTTGCAGATTTGTTTTTCAGGGGGTTGGAACCTATCCCTTGTTATTCACGGAAACTATTCATCGTCAACGTCATTCACTGTTTCTGTGCTCAGGCCAAAGCCCAATGTAATTTAAAATTATTACATTGGCACCCATTTGTGGCATCTTGGTGCCAAGTAACAATAATGAAGTGAGGGAAGGAGTTTCCTTTAGTCTGGCCATAGCCTTGTCTAATATAGAAAAGTGCTTTGCCAAAATATGGCATCAATAGATGGTTATAAACCTTTTTATAGGGGGCACGTCAATTACTCTTTTTAATCGTTTTTTTTTTTTTTTAATTCAATTTTTACATTGTTGTCATATTATTAGATAAATGTTCATTGTGAACTGCTCCAGATGACGTACGTGGCAAATTTGTGGTGGTATTAAGAGGTAGATTAAGTCGGGAACGTCCCCACCAAAGGCCCAGGTACCAAATGTGTGGCCCATCACTGGGTAAAGTAATTGCATTTCCAGTCATTTAGAAAATCCAAATATTGTGGCTGACACCCAAAGGGGGGAGGGATACACATGCGCGCGCATGCGCGCACACACACACATACCGTACATTGATTTGTGTGGCCCGGTTTGTGTATGTAATCACCCAGCGTGTATGATGTTTGCGTGTCTGTAAGAGGGCCAAGTGCGATAAGAACATGAAGGACAGTTTAATTTGAATCAATCTGGAGCGTGAAAACGAGACGGACAGACGGACAAGAAAGGGCAGGCAAAGTGCATTCTCTGCTGGGTGTTAAGAGTGAGACACACACACGCACACAAACACACACACTTTAAGATGTGGCCTCTGTCAGTGCAGGAGAGCTGAGGCGTGATGAGGCAAAAAATGAAATCACCTGAGTGAAGTGAATAGTCGCGTGTGCGGCAGGAATAGAGCATGGCACATCAACCTCAGATTTGGATACGCCACAGTGAGAAAATATTACACATTTTTAAGTCTAAGTAGGGTTTTTTTTCCTAAAAATGAAAAAAAAAAAAGTATTATTTTACAATTTAGCTCATTATTGTGATTGTAATTTGCGTCATTATGTATTGGAATGCATTCAGACTATGTCTGATAAGTTACATTGTGGTCATTTAACTTTGTGGTTGTACTGCACTATGATAGCGTCAGACCAAGAGCTGCTTCAAATGTTTTGACATTCTTATGTGACGTAATGAGATGGTCTTGACATCAGGAATACATCTCGATGCAAATTGCCCCTACAGTGTTATAACAATCTATGTTAACGATTACCTTTCTACGAGCATCAATCACAACTAAGCTCGTTTGTTGACTCTGTTGTAGAAAAGAATACTTGTTCTGATAGAGAATACCTAAAACAAGCACTTGAAGACAAAGTTAACCGCACAGTTAATTACTTTGCAGATGCAATTCAACATGCAACATCTCGAATTTCTGGCCAAGAGGGGGTCTTAAAGCTAAATCTTTATACATCCCTACATGCAAACGATCCGATCAAAATACATGTTACAAACGGGCACAGCCAGGTGGTCAAAGAAAAAAAGAAACAGCATGTGGCCAAACAGGAAGGTCTCAAAGGAGGGGAGCGGGTGTCTTCCTCTAATTGAAATGCATGCAGTCGGCTCGACACATCCGCCTGTTGCTATTGTTCATGAGGCAGACTGTAATCACTCGTGTATTCTAATGACACCAACTGCTGTGATTCAAAATTGATGGTACAAAAACACACGTAAAATGTTCAATTATAACTCATTACATTGTGCAAGTGTTCCCAATGTTTTGGCTGATTCGTGTTTCCACTGTGTGTACTGTATGTACATGGTGGGTCAACATCAACGAATATATTGTTTCAGAATGGTGGACATAGAAAACATATAACCACAGATGCCAATCATAGCACCGTATCAATTTATACTACAGTATACAGTATGTTGGTTTTCCATGAGGGCACTCAACTGGTCTAATTCCAACAGCAAAATTCGGAATTTATTTACCTTGTGTGCTAAATGATGTCATTGTTGACTGTTCCATGCAGGGTGCTTTATGGCAACAAGATCACAGAGCTACCAAAGGGATTGTTGGACGGCCTGGTGTCCCTGCAGCTACTGTAAGTACTGTACTCTAGTCAATAATATCCTAAAATATAGCCTATGACTTGACCATCGAATACACAACTTATGAGCCAAAACAGATATGTAAAAATATTTTTTTTTATAGGGAAATATAAAAAGGTGGCACGCGTCTGCCTCACAGTTCTGAGGACCTGGGTTCAATCCCCGGCCCCGCCTTTGTGGAGTTTGCATGTTCTCCCCGTGCCTGCGTGGGTTTTCTCCGGGCACTCCGGTTTCCTCCCACATCCCAAAAACATGCATGGTAGGTTAATTGAAGACTCTAAATTGCCCGTAGGTGTGAATGTGAGTGCGGATGGTTGTTTGTTACTATGTGCCCTGCGATTGGCTGGCAACCAGTTCAGGGTGTACCCCGCCTCCTGCCCGAAGATAGCTGGGATAGGCTCCAGCACTCCCGCAACCCTTGTGAGGATAAAGCGGCTCAGAAAATGTATGGATGGATGAAAATGTAAAAAGACTTTAACCTATCCCTTGGATCTGTCCTTCATTGTGTGTGTCACAATGAACAATAATAACGATACAGTCTGATAAAATAACTAAGTGTGTTTATCATAAATTCTTGCCAGATGACATTCAAAACTGTGGCACCGTTACAGGATGTGGTCAAAATAAATAATTCAATGCAAGTGTGACATATGGTCCTTGCAAACATTGCAATCTACCAGCAGAAATTGCTCATGTTCCTGGCTTTTTCCCCTCGTAAAGTGAAGTCAAGCAAAGACAATAAGGATGAGCTAATCCAGCCAGTAAATTTTCTGCACATTTGGATGGATGATTGGGGTAGAGACAAAGGTTATATCCCTCGTTATTCCATCTCCTACCTACTTTTAAGACCCTAACAATGTGTTTATGCCGTTAAAATGTCAACTCTCACCATGTAAGCATACAGGACAATGTGAAAGTTCTTAAATCCTTGCCTGTTTCAGCCTCCTGAACGCCAACAAGATCAATTGTCTTCGGGTCAACACCTTCCAGGACTTGCACAACCTCAACCTGCTGTCGCTGTACGACAACAAGTTACAAACCATCAGCAAAGGACTTTTCACACCACTGCGCTCCATCAAAACTCTGTAAGTACTTACCAAGTCTCTGATTAAAAAATGTATATCGCTGTATCCTTTTTCGTCAGGGGTTGACAATTTACATTAGTTCCCTGAGAACATTTCATCTGGTCGACCCGCCGTGCAATTCTCAAACTACAATAAATCTGCAGAGGAACTTTTATAAAAAGCCTAAAAACGTCTAACCCCCAAATGCTCATCATATACATCGCCAAGGATCTAGTTATCTGACTGTGTGATGCAGCAACAGCTATGTGAACGTGCACTCTGAGGTCTGTTTGAAAGGGACAAGCGAGTAAATCTGTAATTTGATGGGAAGGCAGTGTGAAACCGTCTTGAGACCAATCAGTGGTCCTGCTACTGTACATTGACATGTGAGACAATCTGAGTGTGCGAGCAGTGCTTGAAATACTAGCCAGTCACTGTAAACTCCCGCAATGTAGGAAGGCAGGCTTGGGTTGTTTGGTTGTTTGTTGTTTGGGTGTCCATCCATCCATTCATCCGTCCATCCATTTTCTGAGCCGCTTCTCCTCACTAGGGTCGCGGGCGCGCTGGAGCCTATCCCAGCTGTCATCGGGCAGGAGGCGGGGTACACCCTGAACATACAAACAAACAACCATTCGCACTCACATTCACACCTACGGGCAATTTAGAGTTGTCAATGAACCTACCACGAATGTTTTTGGGAGGTGGGAGGAAACCAGAGTGCCCGGAGAAAACCCACACAGGCACGGGGAGAACATGCAAACTCCACACAGGCGGGGCCGGGGATTGAACCCCGGTCCTCAGAACTGTGAGGCAGACGCTCTAAACAGCCGCCTGTTTGGGTGTCCATTTATTAAAAATATGCAAATAACGATCAGGAATTCCCAGATTCCCAGTTTCACCTATAATCCAAAAGGCTTCTGATTACTGTAGTTTGTTTAATAACGCGTTTGAAAGAGCCACAGCAGCTGTTTCCATCCCTTTATCTATATCACCTGTTGGATTATGGAATACATTCATGTAGAGGAGGGCCCATCGGGAAATCAAATCTCAGACTCAGGAGGAGCAGTGTCCTAAACCTGATTAAGTGTGGGAAAAAAAATGGATGGATAGACGATGGATGGATGGAGTTTTACTTTTATGGAGACATGCAGTTGAGTAACTATATTGTGCTTAATAAAAAACTCGGTGATGCGCTGAACCCGCAATAAGTGGACTGTGATATAGCGAGGGACGACTGTATACTTAATGAAATGTCTAAAATGAAAGTAAATAAAGCCAGACACAAAGTCGTGTTCTACTGCAGTGTTTAGCAGTTTCTCACAAACTGGCTACTGACTACTGTAGTAGTCCTGGAGGTGGCTGAAGCAGTGTCACCGGGCAGCCACATAAAGAAACCACATAGTGACAAATGCACTCTTTCCCTTACAGTCATCTGGCCCAGAATCCCTTTATGTGCGACTGTCACCTGAAGTGGCTGGCCGACTTCCTGTTCGACAACCCCATTGAGACCAGCGGGGCGCGCTGCAGCCACCCCAGAAGACTGGCTAACAAGCGCATCAGCCAAGTCAAAGGCAAGAAGTTCCGCTGCACAGGTAAGGCCACGCTATAATAATATCTACTTTTTAGGAATATTTTCGCTACTGTATTTCAATTTTGGTCATGCTGGTGGTACCTGTAGAGCTAAGAATTTCTTTGGTGGTACTTGGTGTAAAAAAAATTAATAATAATAATCATAAAAACTACTGATTTGATGTAGATGTTGGAGCCCTTTAATCACTCCTCAAACTGGTTCTGGCTGCCCTCTCCTTGCACCTCCTCTTTCTCCTTGGACATTTCTGGACCTTACCGCCATCTTGTCTTCCCACTCTCTGTTTGCCGCCCCCCCCAATTCCTTTGCCTCCTGTGTGGACCTGCCCTCTGATTGGCTCGTGCAGCTGTCTCTTGTGCTTGATCTAACCATGTGGCCCCGCCTGCTGTGGCATCACATGGTTCCGTCAAGCGCCAGGGACCGCCCGGCACACGCTCTCCTGCGTCTACTGGCCAATCACATGACTTGGAGTCTTAACTGATGAACAATGTTGCAATAAAACATACATTTCAGAAATATGAAAGACTGTTACATGAATGCCCTTTTTCCATTGCATGGTACATACTGGGCTCCATACACAGCTCTACTTGCTTTAGATGCTTTTCCATTGGCATAACCAGGTACTACACTGCAAAAACTCAAATCTAACCAAGATTGAATGTCAAATCAAGGCAAGATTTTACCAATCAAGAATTAAGCATTTTTTTACATAAAAATCTTTAAGCCCATGTAAAGTGAATTTAAGATTTCTTTCTAAAAAAAAATGTATACATTTGAAGATGACTGCGGAAAACATACAAATACATTGGGAACTATGTAGTACTCACTTGTGAAGATATCCCATTAAACAGGTTTTCCCCATTTTTTTTTTTGTTTTTTTTTGTTTTTTTTTGTTTTTTTGGGCCATGGCTAAAATGAAAGAACTTGAGCGCCTTCATTCGCATCACTGGTTATCCAGTGCAATCGCAGTTAGCTACTGTATTTAGTAGGGCTCAACAATATATCTTATCGTATCAAGATAAGATCATTCAAGATATTATTATCTCAAAATCAACAATATCAATGGCATACAGTAGATTTTCCCCGCTCGCAACTGCATGGACAGCTCATTTTTACGCTTGTCCATGATTGCAGCGCTAAGGTCAGTGAATTACAAACCTTATTTCATGCTTCCCGTGGATCGCCAGCCAATGACAAACATCTGAGGGCAGGAGCAAGGAGCCAGACACATGTACACAAGCAGGTACTTTCTACACAGAGCGTGGAATTTATAAAGAAGGTTGTTGCGGCTTTAATTAAATTGAGTAATATATTCCAAATTTCATAATTTTTGGAAGTTATTTTTAAGATGTGTTTTTGCAGTGTACAAAGGTACTTTGAGTACTTTGGGTCCAAAGTGTGCTGAGCGAACATAAAGCACTACTGATTCATTTGTCAATCGTTGAAAAACACAAAGATAGACACACGTGGTTACATTAGCTTAACCTGTTGCTATGCTTAAATCTCAGATGTCCTCTCAAATGTGTTCAATTGTGCGTTATTTGTCAGCGCGTCTCGTTTCTGATGCGTTCAGTGTGGTGTGGATTTCGTACTTTCCCACTGTAGGAAATCCAAGAAGTAGAGCCAGTTCAGTACATCTCAATAAATTAGAATACTCTAGGAGAGTACACGGTACTTCAGCTTTGTAATTCCAAAAGTGAAAATCATAAATTATACAGATATATTCAACACAAGAAAATACTTTACAGAAGGCCAATTCCAACCTCATTTCCATATAAAAATCTTATGTAACATTCTAACTTCTCGGAATGTTGGTTTTCATTAGCTGTAAGCTAAAATCATTAAAATAACAAATAAAATGATAATATAGTTTACTTTGTCTAGTGAATTATTTGTTTGAATTGAACTACTGATATGCATGATGTTTTCTGATCCATTTTTAATGAGATGCACCTGTACTGGGCAATGGCAAAGTAGCATAATTCAGTTTCATTGCAATGGGAATTATCAGTATTTTAAAATTAGATTTTTGATCATATCTGTTTGTATGTACTGGAATGAATACATATTTATTGTGTTTAAGGCCAATACGTGAAAATGCTTAAGTTAATTCTGTGTTTTCCTTCCATTTGTGAGTTTGTGGGTCTTTAAATGCCTGCATTGTGTCTTAAATAAAGAAATGGCAAACAAAAATGTAACTAACCTGAGAACCTTGACCCAAGGAATAAACGGATCGATAGTAGGAATAGTATTGCTAAAAGCCACTTTGCGTCTTTAATTATTGCACAACAAGACCGCTGAGATTTGGCATCCCCCTGTCACACCTGCTCCAGCTGCAAAATGGTTGTAAGGCAATACTTCAGTGGCTAGCATGGCTTATCCCAGTGCACCTTTTAAAACCTCCGAACCCCGCATCTTTTGCCACTAAAGTAACAACTAATGAGCTTTCTGTATTCTAAAAATAAAAATACCTCATCTGTTTCTTTACTTTCTCCCTTACAACAACCAGCATGGTTTGCGGCAACCCAGAGACATTATTAAAGAGAAATTATTTGGCTCAAGAGAGGCGCAAACTTTACTACAATGACAGAAACAGTAACATAAAGTTTGGAATTCAGGTTGTTAATTGCAAAGTAGAAATTACATGGGAATATAGACATTCCAAGGAAAGAAATTACTTAACGATGACGCTGGTTAATACCATGCAAATGTGCCCTCTGTAATTAGCATAAGAGTAACATTGGAACAATCTGATCTGATCCTACATTTTTGTTTGTTATATTGAATTCAATTAAAACCTTTCCCTAAGTGACTTTTTGTCGCTCCCTTCACGACAGGTCAAGAGGACTATCGCAGTCGACTGAGCGGCGAATGTTTCCAGGACCTGGTTTGTCCCGAGAAATGTCGCTGCGAGGGCACCGTGGTCGACTGCTCCAACCTGAAACTGACCCGCATTCCCGCACACATCCCAGAACACACTACCGACCTGTAAGTCACACAAAAATATCAGCGAATGTACGAGTATGTTAATGTCTTGCGTGCAGACAATAATGTAGCATATGACCTAATAATGACCTGTAGTTGGCGATGTCAAGAACAAACACAACCGCACATCTCGGCTTTTATCGTAAACCGTCTTTCTTTATCGCAATGAGATGGTCTGTCAACAAATTACAGTACAAACAGACAAAGCATGAATGTGACTCTTGTCCAGTCTATTACAATCTATCTCCTACATACATTAAGGTGTAACAATTTTCAATAATTGGCATCTAACCTTTAGCCGTAATTATCATGAGAATATCCCTATCCCATGAGTACTGTACACTGTTATACTGACAACATGACTAAGCAATTTGATTGTCTTAGCGTACACAATGGCACAAGGACTTGACATCCTGATGGCACTGACATGTTCATTGACACAGATAATTTCTTTGGAGAGATGAACTACGCATTTTGAGCAAGAGACTGGCTTTTGCTGGTAATCCATGGTGTTTGGCTATTTGTGATATGCACTTACTGTTTTGCAAATGCTGTTGATTCAACAAATGTACCAAAGTGACTGAGAAAAACTGTAAGAGCCATGGCAAACCCTCACGAAAAGCACACCTCGCATCTCCCGTAAGAACACGCCAACCTTCCCCCATCTTGCATCGTCGCTATTTCATTATTTTTTTAGCGACCATGTTTAAAATGGAAAAAAAAAAAAGACAAGCTTCTCATTGATATTTTCCATCTCCCTTCAAGACCCCAAAGGAGCCATCATGATATCCAGTCTCTCACACTAGCATACTGAAGAGTCCCTTATATCCTTTTATAGCAGTGACAAATGTGGTTGCACATAGAGAGCAATATGCAACAGGGATATTCTGATTACATTGTGAGCAGGTTTAAAGTATTTTGGCTCTGTGTTCATCTTCTACTGAGGGCTGATAGGGGATTATTATAATAAGAAAGAACCAAGACGGGGACCTGCTCAGTATTCACCGGAGCTCTTAAACACAAAGAATGACATGAAATGTAAGGACGTCGATGCAATGTGTGATGAAGTCGAGTCCTTAGAGGTGCACATAAAGAGAACTGGTTGCCACAAAGCACAGTGATGCAGAGAAAGTAAAATATTCATAAAAATATATATACAGAAAAAGATGTAGGAAATCAGACAAAAGCAAAAACGTTTGAGTGGACCCCATGTTGGTTTAAGAATAAAAATGAATACTAATTCAAAGACCCTTAATGACATATTGCAGTCTCTCTCATTCAGATGCAAGTACCTCTTCACAAATATCGTTATGAATAAATTCCATCCATCCATCCCATCCATTTTCTGAGCCGCTTCTCCTCACTAGGGTCGCGGGCGTGCTGGAGCCTCTCCCAGCTATCATCGGGCAGGAGGCGGGGTACACCCTGAACTGGTTGCCAGCCAATCGCAGGGCACATACAAACAAACAACATTCGCACTCACATTCACACCTACGGGCAATTTAGAGTCCCCAATTAATGCATGTTTTTTGGGATGTGGGAGGAAACCGGAGTGCCCGGAGAAAACCCACGCAGGCACGGGGAGAACATGCAAACTCCACACAGGCGGGGCCGGGGATTGAACCCCGCTCCTCAGAACTGTGAGGCTGACGCTCTAACCAGTCGGCCACCGTGCCGCATGAATAAATTCAAGCAGGGAAATTTTCTGTCATACTGAAAAGGGCAGCACGATGGACGACTGGTTAGCACATCTGCCTCACATTTCTGAGGACCTGGGTTCAAATCTGGCCTCGCCTGTGTGGAGTTTGCATATTCGCTCCGTGCCTGCGTGGTTTTCTACGGCAACTCCAGTTTCCTCCCACATCCCAAAAAACATGCATGGTAGGTTAAGTGGAGACTCTAAATTGCCCGTAGGTGTGAATGTGAGTGCGGATGGTGGTTTGTTTGTATGTGCCCTGCGACTGGCTGTGGACCAGTTCAGGGTGTACCCCACCTCTCGCCCGAAGATAGCTGGGATAGGCTCCAGCACGCCCGTGACCCGAGTGAGGAGAAGCGGTGTGGAAAATGAATGAATGAATACATTTGAAAAGAGGAATTGCCAAACAATGTAAAAGTCATAAATATATGAATAAATAACTGATCTACAAAAAATAGAAGATGAGTAAGAGGAATGCCAAATGGTGGAACAGCGGGGATTCGATGCAAACTGAATGAAATAGCAGAGTTTGGAGGCAAAAACCGTTGTTCAAGCACAGTCGATGCAGAATCCTTACAGCAACAGCCTCATTTCGATCATCGCCGCCTAGCGTCCTCTCCGGGCAGAAGAGGAGTGGGGGGGTGCAGCAGTAAAACAGGTCAAAATCCAGATGTCAGGGGGTAAGACTGGGCAAGAGGCAAGTTGCATACTTGGTGTGGTTTAACTAAATGCAAGTTTAAAAGTGAGTCTTAAGTCGAGATTTAAACAATTTATGCAGTGTTTTTTTCCTTCTCAGCTCTTTTTTTTCTGTGCATGTTTTGAGGTCATTTAATTTTTTATTAACAATATTATGTTGTCTGTTTCAGATAAAGATTAGGAAAGTTAAAGTTTGAAAAATCTTGACTCCTGTTGTCTTTGTATTAAGAAGTATCTGAAACTGATTGTTCATGTGAAGCGTTAATCTTTTAAACATTGTCTTTGTATAACATAACTTTTCATACTTCAAATCAGTCACAAAAAGCAATGGGCTTTATAAGCTGCCTCATTAGAGCATTATTGTCGATTCGTCTTCCCTCCTGCTATAATATAAATTTATTGGTGAGAATATTTTCTCTTTAAATGCACTCTCTGAGATCACATACTTTATAGTGTGATTACGTCTTTTCATACGTATATACAGCAATTTATGAGCTCAATTGTTTTCAACGGAACAGAAAGGCCTACACAAAGTTAATTCTCTTAATAGCCTTTTAGTAAAAATGGCCTCAATAAAACATGTTTTGTGTTTTGCCAGGGCTTTGGGCGTTGTGGATATTGATGACCCCAGAGAAGTGTTTCATTGTTGTCTCTTCTTTTTTCACCCTCTTCTCTAAGTTAGCAACCTCACTTCTCTTGTTAACATTTGAAACATTCATTCGCTAAAGGCTTTTTAACTTTATCTCCGAAAGATCGAGTTTGTGACAGAATTCACCGTTTGACCACCTCAATGTGTCTTTTGGTTGTGCAGGCGGCTGAACGACAACGAGATCGCCTTACTGGAGGGAACCGGGATGTTCAAGAAGCTGCCAAATTTGAGGAAAATGTACGTACGCTTTGTGTCAAATACTGTATTTTAATTTTGGTTTCGTCCGACCACAGCACTTTCTCCCATGGCTTCTCCGAGTCATTTAGATATACACTGACAAGCTTACGGCGGACCTGTACATGTGCCTTCTTTAGCAGGGGGCACTGCAAAATTTCTGTCCAATATGGCGCTGGCCGAGGGCGACCGATGGTTATTTTGTGTGTTTTCTACTTTGGAATAAAGGAGCCAGTAGTTTTGTCTTTTGCTGGTGTTTTTGTAATCCATTCCAGCCTTGTGCAGCTCTACAATCTCTATTACTGAGATCTTTTGACAGCTTTTTTAGTCTTGCCCATGTTGGTTTAGGGGCCTCTTCGGAAAGTCAAATCTCCTAACCTTTATGCAGAAAATGCCATCAAGTCAAAGAGAGGTAAAAATGTGCTTCCTTTTGGACATAGGAAAGGGCAGCACTGGTCAAAATGAATTTGACACCATTTTTCCCAAATCATCATGCGACGCCGAGTATTGCTAATGTAAATTTCTGCCGTGAAACTACTATTTTCCAAAGAACGACTACAAAAAAGAACCTGTCCATGGTTGTTGTATTTATTTCAATCAGTTTGTCGCCAACACTGAAAATCACTTAAGTGGCTAATATTATGTTGATGTGAAAATTAATTGCACTGAGGAGTCTTTCTTAAATGTGAAGTTGGCATTGTATTGGTGTAAAATATATGCTACAAAAATAACTTATGATGTTTTCTACTATTAACACTGAAAGTTATATAAAAGTAAATTACTCAAGATTAGTAGCTTCTTCTCCATAAGTGTTTTCTTTTGGTTCTGTACTCTCCAGAGTCTATTGCTGCCATAAAGGATTATGAAATGTTCGTCAAGCATAAACTATGCTAAAGATGGGTTGGTGGTTGCATTGTGACACCTTTCCTAAGCATTTTTTTTTTTTATTCGATTAACCTTTCCTCCAAGTTGTTTTGAGTCATCTCGCTTCGGATAGAAAAGGAAAGTATCTAAGCAAAAACGAGAATCTGACGAGGTCCAAGAGATTGAAAGGTAAAACGACTGATATTCTGTCTGTTACCATAATCCAAATCAATTATCTACCATCAAAATTTGAAACTGTTCATCTGTCTGTAAGCGAGCAAACTTATACATTCAACAGGGGATCAAATCAGTATTCCCTCCCACTGCAAAGGTCGACTGCTTTTCTTCTCTGGTCCGCTAACGCCTTGACGCACGCAGTGACAGCAGTGTGATAATTCTCGAGGTCCCTACAACACGCACTTTATATGTTTGTTAAGGCAGCTACACACACACGGACCAATGTTATCTGTCTAGTTCAGGGGATGTCTCATTATTATGTAAATTAGGTGGCTGTTCCCTGTCGACCATTTCAGCATTTGTTCCGCCCGTGTTCCTCTATATGGAACTCGCATACGCTGATCTCTTTCAGTGTCTTCTCACAAGAATGTAGTGGGGATTTGTATTGCAATATTGCGCACGGGCAAAACGTAAAACATTATTCACAGCGGCCATACCATTAGGTACTGTCAATATAAACATTCCGTTTTGATTAACACTTTCAGAGATGTATTAATTTAACAATATCCTTGAGATAAAAGTGACCCAACTTATGAGTTTTTCCAGATCCGAGCCATCGTTCGGGCAATATTTTGCAGAGACTTGCGAGCAGATTTTTTGGATACGAGTGCTATATGGTGGCAGTGAACTCAACTGAACATAACAAGCAGCAGTACGGCAAAGAGTGAACAATCCTGCAAAAACGAAGATTCAAGCTGAATTACATGATGTGTATTTAAAACAACCACATACTTTGCCTTAAAGTCTGTTAGATCACATATTGGGAAACGCCATAGACAGGGTAACAAATAAGGCTTCCAGGAACGGATATTTGAACATAAACCATGTGGCAGCACATGAAGAGAGACAGTATAATGATACTCACAGGCATATATTCTTCATCCTCTATGTAAAACGAATAACATAACGGCAGCTTAGTGAGCCCTTTAAAGTAGTTGTGAAACTGTTCTTTTGTGTCTGTATTACTGCCCCCAGGTCGCAAAGTCGCACACACAGAAAAGCTGCAATGAATTAATCATGATGCACAAAGTGTTTACATTCTATTTGATTATATAAATAACTTGTTTTTATAAAGCACAATATTATAGAGTACATTTTCCTTATGTACTTTCCTTAAGAAAAAAAAAAAACACATTATTATTTTTTTGAGAGGCCGAAACAAGTAAATGGGATTTGCATTCATATCAATGCGGAATGATGATGTGAGATACAAGTATTTTTGAGTTACGAGCGTGGACACGGAAATAATTCAACTCGTATCGCAAGGCACCACAGTATATTTATTATTGTGGTTGTAATTTGCTGTGATGTCGACAAAATATTAAAATCTTTGAGGCTATTGTGTATTTTGAATGGAAGTACGACATTTTATCATACTACTTTTAGAATCACACCAAAAAAAAAAAAAACTAACACAATGCATAGTTTTTTGTATAAAATCCTACTAAATTCCCATTTGAACAGGTCCTCTATGTCTGTACATTTGGCGAGTCACTTCAATGTAAATCCTATGCAACCATATGTGGATTTTATTTTTCCTTTGTCTTATGGCGGTGCACTATTACTGTATGCAAATTTTAACATAGAGGCACGTCAATCAGAAATGTATTTTATTCTTTTCTATTTTTTTTTTTAAGAAAAATAATCTGTGCTTTCCGTCACATTAGCCTTGCTCTCCCAAGCGACATATTGGATTTGAACACATATAGAGGCGGTCCTAACTGCTCATTATGTCCGCCAGCCACAAAGACTATATAGCCAATGTGGATTATATTAATTTATGTATAGCCCACCTCGCTGCCTTATTGGGCAGGTTAGCATTGGAATAATTGAACGACAAAATAGATACTCAGGAGAACACATGGGGAGGGAAATGGAGATGGAAAAGCTGGAAGAAAACATGTTGAGGGTGAGGAATTAAAAAAGGGAAATATGTGGGGAAGTCACTAGCGCGAAGTGGACGAGAGGCGTTAAAACAAGCCAGGAAGATATGGAGAGGAGGAAGCCAATATTTAGTGGAAATAGCGGATCGGTCTTCGATTCAGATTTACAGCTGTGCTTTATGTACAACCTGCTCGCGTGTGTGTGTGTGTGTGTGTATGTGTGTGTGATAGAAGCGGGTTGGTGAGGAAAAAAAACACCAACAGTTGATTTATTGGAGAGGAAATTGCTATCCATCTAGCATCGTCACTGACTATATAGATTGGGTGCGCTCTCATTTCCATTTTGCTCCTCTCAATTCCTTCCATCTGTTCTTCATCCTCTCATCGTCTTCCTCTCCCCCGGCGCCAATAAGAGGCGGCACGCACGGCATCCCCCGAGGTTCCGGAGGCCGTGATAGGCATCATCTCGACTTATTGTCTCTGTGGCTTTTCGCTTTTCATATTTTGTGGGGAGATAGATTGTCGTCACTTGTCAGATGAATGTGTGGATGCAACAGGAAATCCTCAGCTTGTCAAGATGCAACGTTAGGTACTCCTGCACAATCTGAGTCAGAATACAAGAACCCCCCACACTCATGGACAAGTGAAATAAGGCAGCTCGAAGTGCTGCCCCCATGAGTGAAAATGCAATCGATGCTGGCAAGAACTCTCTTTTATAGACTCTGCGCCCCTAAAACCTTTGATTGTCACTATACAAAGATTTGCTGCGTGGTGTCTACTCATTGAGCCTACAGTGTATGTTACGTTTTTTTTTTCTTTTTTATCCTTCTTTATTGGAAAACCACACAACTACTGTAAACATGTAAACATGAAGAGACAGGAATTGTATTCAAGGGAAAAAAACTGAAGGACAAAAAGTCACAAATTTTGAATTGGCAAGTATTTTCACGAGTGCCCTATAAAGGGTTAATCGATTAAATTTGGGTACCTTGAGCATTTTTTTAGTTTCGTTTTCATTTGTGTGATATTGTTATTTGAGCGGTCTGGTTCACGTTTGCGCATGGGTGGCAACGTCATAGTGGCTGGAGGAGCGAAGCTTGCGATGAAGTCGATGGAAGATAGATACAGGATTTTAAGCTTGTTCGTCTGTGTGCTTTAATGACATTGACATAATATTTAAAGCAAAAAAAAAAACTGTTTTTGTGACTTTTTTTTTGTAGCAACCTGAGCAACAACAAACTGCGGGACATCCGCGAGGGAACTTTCGATGGAGGGTCTGGGGTTCTGGAGCTTCTCCTGACCGGCAACAAGCTCACAGGACTGCAGGGACGAATGTTCCGAGGCCTCACTGGCTTGAAAACTCTGTAAGTGTTCAGCGTTTCCCCCCCACAGTCGCAGTTTTTTCTTTTTTTTTTTTTTATTTGTTTTTGTTTAAATTCGGTTAGGCCAAAGTAATTATGATTTTTGCGTCATTTTGTGGAATCCTTGGTACTAAAACTTGGTTGACGTATGTGCGCCAATATAGTGGAAGAATGCCCGTAAACAAGATAAACAGCACATCTGAAGAAGGACTGGACATTTTTATGTAGCATTGAGAATTTTGTATTTTTTTTCCTGAATAAACATCAGCACTGGATGTTGTTAAATGTGCGCTAATTGTTGCCTTTTTGATTTGTGTTAGTAACTGATACCGTGGGAGTGTTTATTCAACCACCCTGAAATCAAAGCTAATGATGGCCTCATTTAGCCACCCACGCTAAACTGGCTAGCGTCCAATTAGATGGTTATACGATAGCGTACCAAATCATGAGCCAAGATAATGTCGTCTCTGGATGCGCGGTAATGATGAGCTAAAGATATATATATATATGCTGGCAAATGACTCTAATGGCATCAAGACCGTCTCTGTCTTATGTTAAGCGGCTCCACGCTACAGTAATAGCCATGCTAACTTGGTTAACTTCCCCGCAGTTTGCTAACTAACTCAATTAGCTGCAACCCATGTGACTCGAAGACCACGGCTGATGTCTCGGGACAGACTCTGTTGCGGTTGCCCTTTAGGGAGCGCTCAGATCATATTATGCTATTCAATCCTTTTTATTTTTATTTTTATTTTTATCCACTCAAGTAGACGTTTTGTGTCCAAGACACACATCGCTAAAGCCCAGTTTATAACTTTTGTTTGGTTTTGACTGAGGGGTATAAACATGAGAATGTTTGGCATTAGTTTAGTGTTTGAAAAGGAACACCTGCCACATGCTACATTGATACAAGTATTGTCTGAGTAACCAAAGCCTCCAATTGACAGCTGTTTGTTGCTATAAATTCTTTATAATGAGTCTGTGACGGTAATAATCTTCCAGAGCAAATATTTTCCCAACAAATGAAATTTTTTCAGTGCAAGCCATGTTGTATTTGTAGAGAAGTGTATTTGCATTCTGCTTTCCCTATACAATTGAGAGATGAGTGACAAGGACTTATGATTTATTTGTACGATTTATAACCTGTTTTCCAGAATGCTGCGGAGCAACCAGATCAGCTGCATTGACAACACAACATTTACGGGCCTGAGCTCGGTGCGTCTGTTGTCGCTGTACGACAATCGGATCTCCAGCATCGCTCCGGGAGCCTTTGCCACCCTGCACTCCCTCTCTACCATGTGAGTTGTTTATTTTTTCCTCCCATAGCTTAAGGCAGTGTTTCTCTCTGGTTTCACTTTTTTTGAGCCAAGGCACAAATTCTACATTGGAAAAATCTCACAGCACATCACCAAACAAAATTGTCACAAAAAGTGGATAGACAGGTTAGTTATGTACTTTCTGAACCTCTAACGATTTGTTACGCCTGTCACAATTTGTCACTGGCATAAATAGATGAACAATGATTAACATTAGAATGTTATTTATAGTAAATATTTTTCGGACCAGTAAGTGAAATTGGGTAATTTCTCAGGGCACAGTGGTTGAGAATCAAAAAATAGTGGGGGCCCGGGTAAGCAGTGGTTCGCTTTCATAAAACAAGATTTTGGAGACAGCATATCACAGACGTTTTATGCTTACAAACTGTTTTGCCTCCTTTAATTTGTCCAACTGACATCACATACATTCAATTCTCAAACCGTACATAAGCAAAGGGAAGGGATTCAAGGATATTATTTTTAGCCCTGTACCGAACTGTAAAACAATTGGTTTTGATTTTTTGCAGTGTTTTGTCAAGTACTGGCCTTGCATGCATACTGCATTCTTCTGTTCAGTTGTTTGCAGGTCCGAGTGAACTGAGATTTTTTTACATGATCACCTTTATGAGAGCCTAAAATGTACTGAAATTGATTCCCCCAATTTTTACTAGGTTGTTCTCATGGAAACTTACCCAAAGGCGAGTTGTTTTATCAGCCACATTCCATGTTGCGATTATGAGCAAATGAGATGCCAGCGCTGCTGCTTCAATCGTCTGACCAGCAGAAGTACTTCGAAACGGTATAGGATGTAAATCGATTACTTGAACCAGTGTTTCTCAACTTGCCAAGACACATATTATTACATGAGAAAACCTTCACGGTACACCATCAAACAAAAATGTATATGCAGTATATTGAAATCATGATCATCTTGTCTTATCCTCACAAATTTAATTCTAGGCCTGTTTAGTCGAGCACAAAGCTCTTATTGTGTTGTATTAACGTAAATGGGTGGATATACAGTACAGGTTAATGGGACTTTCTGCCATCTAGTGTAAGCGCATTTAATTGTCGCTATAGGTCGCTAGCATAGATGAATGAGCAAAGATACATAGTTTGTAGTAAATAGTAATTTTCAGACCAATTAAGTGAAATTGGATCATGATTTCTCTCGCCACAGTGGTTTGGAATCACTGACTTAACAGTACAAACCTGTTGCTAACTAAAACAGCAGCACCTACGCACGCACATAACCGTAATTGTGTGTCCAGTCTGTCTTGTTTTGCGTGCTTTCTGTTTCTTTGCATGTCTAAATTGTTTTTGCACTATATTATAATACTGTAAAAAAATGAGCTTGCAGTTGAGTAAATGAACACCCCGCACCACTATTTATGAAAAAGATTTTTTTGTTTTATCCTTGCATCAATCTTTGCAATTACTTTTAATTGGCATACATCGGGCGCCATAAAAGAAACAAGGGTAATTCTTGTAGAAAGCCTGTTTGCTCATTTCCTTATCTGCCTTTTGTTGTTTTTTTTTTTTTAAGCTCCCTTCCCCCCCACCCGCACACCCTTTAACGCCTACCTCTTGTTTCCCAGTAGAGTGTGTGAGTTTAATTAAAAGATTAACACGTGGAAAGGGGGAAGGAAGGGATTTTGCTGAGGTTGGGTCACCACACACCGAGGTCAATTCATCGCGAGGAAATGAGGAAATCACTGGCCTTCCCGAGCTATAGCAGGAACCTTTTAACATTGTGTCACACAATGCGTTATTACGTGTGTTGCTTAATTGCCCTTGAAGAATTGTAAAACCTGTTTGTGGCTTTAGTTATTTGAAATAGTGTTTTTAAACAATACAATGAAATGAATGGAAAAGCTATGAATCTGTTCTTGTCTATTTGTTAGTCCGTCAATGGAATGTTGCATTTTTGTTAGCATTAAGCCAAACAGACTTTATTAAGGCAAGCTATGTGGTTGTTTTAAATACACAACGTGTAATTGTGGGTTTTTTTCTGCCAAACTGCTGCTTGTTGTGAAGTGAGTTCAGCTTAACTGCCACCATACAGCACTCGTATCTCCAGTGTTTGCTTACAAGTCCAAAGCAAAACATCAGCCAAAGGACAGCTCTTATCTCGAAAACGTTTGTCAGCTCACTCGTATCTCAAGTTACAGTATTGATTTTCCGTCTATAGAGGAGTCTGACTTTAGGGCATGACAAAAACGGTCAAACTATATATAATACGAAGCCACTGAAAACATAAATATGCGTCTAAAAGCTGTTGTCAGTAACATTAAAGAGCAAAGACTTGAGGTACAGTAGTTGCGATCGTATTGGAGCAACAGACTTCTATTGGCTGGAGGAGTTAAGGAGCAATGGTAAAAATTGTACTGGCATTACCAGATAACTATTAACCCTTTATTGCTCAGTGACTGTTTTTTGTCAATGTCATTATGTCTCAAAAGTGTTCTCTGTCAATTGACTGTCTGTTGTCGTACTAGAGCGGCTCCAACTACCGGAGACAAATTCCTTGTGTGTTTTTTGGACATACTTGGCAAATAAAGATGATTCTGATTCTGAGAAAGTCAGTGTGTTGTTTATTACTGTAACTATGGCAACAAAGGTCCCCGAAGCCGAATCACAAACGGAGCCAGAGCAAAAACAGTAGCTCTGACCCATCATTCCCTTTTCAAGATGAACTTTTGTCTTGGAAGATTATGCCAGCTGCCAAACACTTCCTCCTCACCCCACCTCAGGTTTAATATGTCTCACCATAAATATCACATGAGCTGTCGGAAAGGCAACAAAACACTATGAGAAGTCACCAAAAAAGAAGAATATGATGAATATGATAACCTTCCTTTCTTTCGTTTGCTTCTTCGACTGTTTGGCTCGCCAGGCCTGCTTATCGCTGCCTCACTGTATCTCATTTAGTTCACAAAATGAATTTTAAAAGAAAAAGAATAACCTTTTTTTTATCCTGGCCTCTTTTATTTTATCTTTGCCCCCCCCCCCCCCCCGCCCCCCACCATGCTCTTCCATCTAAATGTATTTGAATTTATGACCATTAGTGCCTAAGTAGTTTGTAGTGTTGTTAAGTAACCAGCGAAATTCTGCTGTTCTTAGTAACTGGCAAACGCTTGCTCTTTCTTGCTTGTGGATGGTGATCCTTTTGATAGGCTTTATCAGGTCTCGTCATCTTACCAAAGGGTTGTTTTAAATGCAGAAATACTGTATGCATATCGCAGTCACCGACAGTGCGCTGGTTCACCCGCCTAACTTCCGTGCAGGCAGCTAGGGGTCCGTTCCCATTTAGTCAAGTGTGAATGTACGTAAATGGTCGTCAATCTCTCTTTAAGTGCCCTGTGATTGAGTGGAGTCCGTCTTTTGAGCTGATGCTGTCTAATAGGTAGAAGTTAATCTGCAAGATCACTTCACCTTCATGGCTGACGGGCAGTACAACCTTTCCATTTTTAACAGAACAAGCCTAATACAAAGTTTCTGCCCGACAGTGATGCTATGTCGCTTTTGGTGCTTTTCCCATTGGCAAGTAGTACCAGGAACTTGGCAATGAGGGCAGCCTCTTCAGGCCCAGAGTCAGCAGTTGATTTGCATGTCAAAAAGAAGGGACATTCCTTGTAGGACAAAATTGTCTTGACAGAAAGGATAGTGAAGTGGGAAAATAGCATTATTGTGCAAATACTTGCCAAACACAGTCTATGTTCTACTTATGTTCCATTTGTTTTTTGTTTTGTTTTTTTGCAGTAATCTCCTGTCGAACCCGTACATATGTGACTGTCACTTGGCCTGGCTTGGTCAGTGGCTGAAGAAGACCAGGGTGGTGAGTGGAAACCCTCGCTGTCAAAGGCCCGCCTTCCTCAAGGAGATCCCCATCCAAGACGTGGCTAACCCTGACTTTACGTGTGATGGTGAGGCGCCTTGCTCTGAAATGTACATGTTTTGTTTTTGGCCCATTAAAACATAATTCCGAGTCTTCTAGCACAATGGTTCACTGATCGTCTCACATCTTCTCTAATATTCAGGGATTATTGTTTTTGTTCTTTATCAAACCAAGTTAAACCCCAAATCATCGTATCCATTTCAAGCTGCCTAAAAGTAGCGGTGTTCGAAAGTAAGTCATACGGGGTTCAACTGTGGTTCTGCTCTTCCACATCTTGCACGGACGTTTGAGCGGTTGTAGCTATGGATAAATTAAAACAAATACAACAGACGAATGGTACATGAGAAGTTGGCTTTTTCCCAACAAAACGACTTGGAAAAATAGATTGGAATGTCGCTCAAGTCAGAGTTCCTAATGGATTAGATGAAGTAATATGACGTCAAACAACGTTAGTGGCCGCAGAGACATACTAAAAGACGACAGAGAAACTATATCTTCATTTATTTATACTTGATATTTCCATTTTGCACAATCAGTTCTGCTTTGAGATGAGTAAATTAAAATATCACCAGTACATGCAAGTTTTCAGTAATCATTTAAAAAAAATAAGTTAAGGCTGCCACGAAAAAGGAGTGCTGACAGTCAAACTAATTCACAAACAAAACAAATACCATATCGTGGTTGTCACTGTTTACTTTACACTGGAACATTTTGAGGTTGGGCATTGTAATCCCTAAGCAGGATATTTCTGACTTCCCAGCAATGTTGAGTGCATCATAAAAAAGATCATGTTCTCATAAAAAGAAAGGAAATTGAAATGATCAGGATGTAATTGTTCAAATTATGTCATGATGTGCCGATGGGTCTCTGGGTGAGTACTCAACTTGAACAAACTGGGCATCGGTTCAGTGCACATTATGTCAACGTTTAACCAACTGTCCAGATGCTCACGTCCGTCTTTTGAGTCCCGCGTCTTACTCAATCCGCTTTGTCAGTCGAGTTGTAATTTTGGAGACACGGCGGCTCATATTCACGGCCCACATCCTCGAGAGGGTATTGCGAGGACAGCGTGATCGCCTAACCGCTGGCCAGCAGCAGCCTCCAATGACATCATGACATCACTTTGCGGTTCCCGCTCTGACGCTGCTGTTACCACGACAATACCTTGCCATCGCCACCAAGGCTGCTCGCTTTGGTCACCAAGGTTAATGCTATGGTGCTGCAGTTCTCTTCAACCAGAATTACTCTGATTTAATTTTCACTCCTCTGATAATTTCCTGCGCTGCTAACTTTATTGAAGTTCAGCTTGGAAAGTCATTAGCTGGTTTGGCTCCAGTAAAAGGTTAGTGAAATATTTGAATATATATGAAGTCATGTAAACGCTATTGAAGTGGTTTAATACACATTTGAACAGTTGCATTTCAGTCATTGGGTGGACTTGATGTGTAAATCAGACCTGAGAAGTGCAGTTGCTTTTACGGATGGCGTGACTAAATGGGTAGAGGAGGCGTTCAGCAGCTAAAAGTTTGCTGGTTTGAGTCCCGATTCGGCATGGGCCTGTTAAAATTTTCATGGTATACCACGAGGCCCCCACTTCCCAACCCCCGCTGTTGGTGCAAGCAGTCAGTGAGCCCTACGACTTTTCTCTTGTCAAAAAAGTCGGCTCGTTTGCGAATTTTTGTAGCTGAAGGATATGCAATACCTGCTAACTAAGAGTGGCTGTTAGAAGAGGCAATACAGTGGACCCCCGCATATTTGCAGTTAAGCCTTCACGATCACCTACTTGCAATTTGTTTTTTTAGTGGGAGGTAACTATCGCCCAACTATCGGCCATTTTCCAATATATGCATTTTTTCTTACCCAATCTCCAGCTTATACGTGTCATTATGGCCCCAAAGAAGAAAGCTGGGTCTTCTAGCGATTTTATTTTCATGTATTTTAGTTTCTTTATACGAAGTATTTCGACGTAAATTTCGACTTTAACGGTGAAATCGGACTTACGCGGAAATTCAGGTTACGTCGCCAGCGTAGGAACGGAACTCGTTTGTAAATCGAGGACTTCCTGTATTGAACACACATTGTCAATGGGAATGCATCCACTGTGAGACTGCTCTTCCAAAGGAAAAACTACAACAGCCTTCTTAACCTTTTAATGGGGTGAAGCTCTCATTGAATTCAAACATTCAACCATTATCTGAGTAGTTTACAAGATTGTTTTCACTGTATTGGACTCTCATATCTCTGTAAATGGACAATTAGCTTGTGTTCCTAACCCAACAGTCAGTTTCTGTCCAAGGTTTGTGCAAATTAAGGAGGCACGCTGCTTGAATTTCACTCAAAGCTGCAAAATCTTGCCTGGCAGTGACATCACCATACACAAAAAGCATGACCACTAAATATAAACCTATTTCGAGTGTCTCTTACACACATATACAGAAACTGGAGTTGCGTTATTATTGGCTCAGTGGCTCCTCCTCATTATCCTCCATTATGGTTTTAAGTCTGTTGGTTTTCACTCTATTCGAAGCACAGTTCAAGTGTTCCCATAATGCAACAAGCAGCACGACGTGAGCGAATGTGCGATTGTGTGTGTGTGTCATAGGAGGAAATGGAAGCCTCTCTCAGCCAAGAACAGCGCTCGCTTTTTGGCTCTGATCCTTCCTAACTCATGAGTGTTGGAGGCCCGTACTGTCCACCATGTGTTTTTGGTTGCGACCATGTGTTTGTAAGCAAGCTTAGGTTGGGTTTTCATTTGTTACATCTGTGCTAGTTAGCACGCGTCTGAAGTGCTTTTATTTGTGTGCGTGTTGGGTGTGTGATGTGGTGGGTGGGTGTTAGGGAAGTTGAAGACGTCCTTGTCACAATCCTTGTTTGTTGCCCGCAAGTGTTGAGCTATCTTATCAGCTTCTGTTCGTCTGAGATTAGATAATAAGACTTTATTGATCCCACTGTGCGGGATTACCTTGTTGCAGCAGCATGAAGAGAAGGCACAAAGCACATAACAAAATCAGAGACTATAACGACAACAAATGCACAGATGAACTACCGGCGCAACTATAAACCCTCAAATAGCCACTTCCACTCCAATTCAGTGAAGAACAAAACAAGAAACGCAAACATATTTAAATCCTCTCTGTGTATTGTTTACCAGAGTTCCCAAGTAGCACACAGAGCCGGAGGCAATAGTCTTACGGCAAATCAACTCATGAGAACTGGGTTGAAAAAGAAACCATGCATGGTCTTACAGCTGTGCTACAAGTGTAAACCTGAATAGACGTATCAAAATTTACGTCTTATCTGATACCTTACAAAACAAGAAACAAAAACATCTTTAACTCCTCTTCCGCTTTAACCAAGTACAAATCGGCATGGTCTTCCAGCTGTCCAGCAAGTGCAAACCAAGATATACAACACAGTGAAGCTTGTGTCTTCGTCAACCTAATTCCTATTAGGGGTGTAATGATTCATTTTGAACAAAGATTTTATTCGTATCACGAGTCATAGTTGCCGATTCTATTGAAAGACGATATTTGTTCATTTAAAACGATACTATCCGAAGCGATTCATTGAGTTGAAATTGATTCCGTAACTTTTTAGCCCGAACTTCAACCAATTTGACTGTGAAATAAATACCAGACAAATATAATATTACATAAACATGGGGAACAACAGCAACTTGTTGTTGTTTATAATATTTCAGCTCTGATTTTACTGCTTCGTCCATTTTTTTCCTCGACAAAGAGATGTTTAAATAACGTTCGAATTATGAGGAGGTCCTTGGGAATAAGATATCTCAACTGTCAGGGATATCTGAACTCAAAAAGTTTGAGAATCCCTGTTATAACCAGTCACATACTACACATGCATCTGTATTCATAATTTCTCACTCAACACCTTCTCATCGGCCATCCACCAGACAGGCCGGCGCCTTTAATAAAAAATAAATTAAAAAAAAGTGTATAAAAAAATGCGCACACACACACACATACTGTGGTGTCTCGGTCCATCCACTAGGGGCACTTCGGAAAGGAGTGTTTAGATGGTTGGACATAGATGGGATACAACAAAGAAAAAAGACAAACGAAGAATGTAGCATTGGAGAAGAATGTGTGTTGGTGGAAGCTGACTGCGGTGTGCTAACTGAAAGATAAAAGCTAAGTAAAAGGAATTACAAGCGTGTTTCTTGGAAATACGACACATGCACACTTCCATATAAAGTCTGCCTTGTGTAAATCCAATGCGTTTTTATCCTGGTATTTATACAATCGATTGATTAGCTTTTAAAGTGATTTAAATGAATATACAGTATTTTCGTCCAGAAGCCTATCTTGCTGAGCACAAATTGATGCAGTGTCACTGCAAATTTCTGAAATTATTTGACAGGCTCTTCAAGTTGTCCTTATGCAAGCATTTCTATAGGAAAGGCCTCCACTTAAATAGATGCTTCGTTCAGATAAGCACTCGTACGATATATGCAATATGTACATGACGTGTAAAAAGACAAAGCTGTATTGCGCTGGTGAAGGTTTAGTCTAAAGTCTAAAGTAAGGTTTTATAAATATACACTCCACATGGGCTACATGGTCAATACTAATCTTTAAATGGGGAAAAACTCCCCTTCTTTCTTTCAGTGCCTTTAGCCTGTCTAAGATAAGATAATCTTTTATTTATAGTTCATCCTTTTTTTTTAAAGCGCTGGAGTTAAATTATGGCTGCAAGAATTGTCAAGATAATACCAGCTCAAGTAGTCCAAAGAAAGCACTAATGTTGCACATTTATCTACGTGCTAAGGATGCACAATTAGCCTTAAATGCTATCATCCTACCATAGTAGATAAAGTCAGTTTTAGACCAAAATGAGGCAACAGTAGCTAAAACTGATTCTGTTTTTTGGAGGGATTATTGTTTAGCAGTGCACTATATTCCAGAATTGCATGTAGACTGATTCCATGGGAGCTTGAAATAGAACAATGAATTAAAAATGAATGAAAAACAATTGCTTCTCATCTCAGTCCGGGTTTGATTCCGCCATCTCTTTTTCTCTCTCTCTCTCTCTCTCTCTCTCTCTCTCTCTCTGGCCAACGTGTCCCCCGCTCCATCTTTCAGGTGGCGAGGATAACGGCTGTCTTCCTGCATCTGGCTGTCCTGACATCTGCACATGCTCAGACAGCGTGGTGCGATGCAGCAACAGAGGGCTGCACTCGCTGCCCAAGGGCATTCCCAAGGACGCCACGGAACTGTGAGCCTGGTGCACTCCCTCCTGCCGAACACGCATGCACGCAAGCGCGCGCACACACACACACACACACTGTCCAAACACAAAATATACACATCAATACCATTCTTATATTAAATTAAATGGTAAAAAACATAATTTGTGAGTCACTATAAAGCTTACAATTTTTAACTCCCAGCATAGAATAACACTAAATATTGTTTTATGCTTGTTGCTAGGCAGACTCAGTGATACATGCCCCATCTGCCAATGGGAAAACTGCCATATGCCAGTCACACCCACTAGGTCGTTTAAATGGACAGTAGTAAAGGAAAATGAAAAAAAAAACTTTAAAGTGTATTCATACGCATTATTGAATCCAAGCTTTGTGTTCAATATAAACTATAGTGATCCCCTTTCATTGCAGGAGTTTTGTTCCAGAACCACCCAGAAAAAAAAATCCACCATATACCGAAACCATATAACATGATTAAACTTAATATTTGAAAGAATGAACAAAATATATCAAATACACTTCCCACACACTTTAATCATATTTACACCTATCAAAACACAGTTTTAAAACACTTTGTAAACACGATTGAACTCTTAAAAACATTTGCAAGCATAAAATATATAGAAAATAAATAATAATGGAATGAAAATGTCAAGAAATGTTTAATAGGAGGGGTCACCAACATGGGTGAGTCACCTGTGGGGCTTTTCTAAAAATAGGTCACCAGTGATTTCCAAGGAATCTTGTAGAAGTGATCATTTAAAACATTGAGAAACAATTGCAGAGCTTTATAGAGCGTTTCATATTGATATTTACCTACCTTCCAATCATTGCCAATTATTGTGAGAAATCATCAGTGTGATGAGTGTCTTCACATCTATGAATATCCATCCATCCAGTTTCTATATTGCTTATCTTTACCAGCGTTGCGAGCAACATTTAATGTATTAATTAATCAATAATAACATGTCATTAAAGCAAATTTGTTATTTCAGAAGTGTGTATCAAACTGGTAGCCCAAGTTTCCTAAAGGTTTGTGAACCCTGTTTTATAGTTGAAGCCTTAAAATACCCGTTCCACATGCTACAATCACAAAATGTCAACATATTTCAACACACACAAAAAAATGTTTAATAGAAAAATCTGCCCTTGGTGAACCGAGATTGATCTAGTTGGGGGACTGACCCCTACTGATTAAAAGGTTTCCAGATTTGGCAGATAAATTTAAGAGTATATTTAGCATCAGCAAGACAATTATTTTCACTTTAAATGTAACCGAGAGCGCTGTTGTATGTGAAAATAATGCTTACCAGGACCAAATGATGTGTGATCAGCATCGTGCAAGGGGTGATTGGTTTTGAAATGTTTTGTGCATATCACACATTTACGGGGATGTTCGCAAGGAAGGGGAACGGGAAAGCCCCCGAGCACACTCACAGAAAGCTGGACAGCCAAACCAGAAAGTGTCCATTTTTTAAAATTGCTTTCTAAACATCGTTCATGGTTTGCAATGTTACCACGCCAAACACAGACAAATGTGAAGAAGCCAAGGTCAGCTTTGTGTGTGTGTAGAAAAACTTTGCCAAAACCCTGCAAATTCGATTTAGTTTTTCTCACTAGCCCACTACATGAGCGACCTTTATTCATTTATTTTTAATTAAAAGTAGCAGTGAGTGCAATAATGGAGTAGTAATGTTGGCAGCGAAGGGTAGAGTAGATGGTATGAAAGATGTTTATTTTTTTGAAATGGAGAGACTATCCCTCGTACAAAAGGTGAACGATGATATGCCCACGTACATTGTCGCCGCTCCCCGAACTCTGAAATGACTCCCACTCCTCGGGGTCAATAACAGTGATTAGGTATTGATCAGACCCAAGAAGACACTCCATCATAGTGTCTCCTCAACCTACTTATGACCCGAGAGAAAGGGAGCAGGACGAGTGTGTCATAAAGCACGTGTGCGTGTGCGTGTGTGTGTGTGTGTGTGTGAGAGACATTTTCCAAGATACCATGCATGTTGTGAATGTGTTCAAGTGCAGTTTTTTTTTAGCATTGCTTCTCAAGCTATATATCCCAAACCCGAATTTTCTCTTTAAATTGTTTCTCTCATTTGTAAATACAGTAAGCCCCACCTACCACTTTTTTTTTTTTTTTTTTTTTTTTTTTTTTTTTTTTTAATAATATGGTCTCTCTATATTATGGATTATCACAGATTCTGTGAATTATAGGCTGCAATCTCCTATTTTCTGTTGTGGTGTTTCCTTTAAAATGTATACTGAATAATACTGCATACTGTACTTTCGTTGCAGTTATCTGGAGGGTAATATGCTGACTTCTGTGCCCAAGGAGCTGGCGGCCCTGAAGCATCTGTCACTGATGTATGTACACGTCATTGCTCACCCCCGTCTGCTAATTCCTCGTGCGGTTGACAAAGCACATGTGTCCTGCGTGTGTATGTAGTAACCACGTATGTTTGCCTCTACAGAGATCTGAGCAACAACAGCATCAGCACAGTGGCGGCGTATACTTTCAGCAACATGACTCAACTGTCCACACTGTGAGTTATTACCATGGTGGCACAGTCACAAATGCATTATATATAATAAATGATTAGTGGAGGGAGGGGATCAGATTGCTTTGTCAAATTTCCATTTTCGACTACGTATCTCCATAATAGCTTTTGATGTGTTTTAAACTCCACTTTCATAATAGACTGACATTTGGTCACTCCACATTGTTGATTCCAATTTGTTTTGCCGTAATAGTCGCTTGACTATGTTGTGTTTTAGGTTTCAGGTACCGATGCCACTTCTGTGGTCTGCCCAGTCGAACTTCTTTCTTGTCATTTCTCTATATTTCTCCGTAATAGTCCATTATTATTGTACAGTAAACCCTCGCTATTTGCAATGATATAGATACTGAGCCCTGCTGTAAATAGCAATTGACGCCCCCTCTAATAATGTTTATAAATTGACATTTATTTTAAAAGAAAAAACTCATCTTACAATATGACGCTTTTTTTAAAAAAAAGCTTATAGATGATTCGATTTTGAAAAAAATGCACTTTATAACAGCAGCTCAGCAAAGCAAACACATATACATTTTCCAAAGACTTTCATAGCTTTTAATAACAACTCAGGCTAAACTTGGGTCCTCCCCGACTCACAAAGATTTTAGTGTATAAAGATGTACCACTTCAAAATACTTCCTTGACACCAATGACTGCTTTCCCATTAGTTGCCGTTATTATTTTTGATTTCTAAACTTTTTTTTATGGGATTATGTGTATCCAGAATATGTCGACTATGCACTTTTAGCTGTTTCCAAGCAGCGAAAGGTTTCCTATTTTGTGCAGTCATGCTCGCTGACGCCAGGGAGTCATCCAGTGCAAACAACTGCATCAGTTAGCCCCCAGAAAAACATCAACGGAACAGACTGTGATTTAAGTGCGCGGCTCAAGGGTGTCTTTACTGCACTGCAGGGGAAGAGATAGCCCACTGCTTCCTTTGCCTTCTCACAAGAATTAAGTTGACAATTCTACGAAACGTTATGGACCATGATGTGTCGGACGTGAGTGCCAATGTGCCGTTGCACATGAGCAAACCTGCAGCAAAGCGTATAAAAAATTGCAACACAAGTACAAAATATGGAGGACATGCGCCATTGAAGTGTCGTATTTTAGCCCTAAAGTGGTTTGTGTTGGGAGGTTTGGGTTTCAGGCGTGTAATTTCATATAAAAATTCATTTTCTGGAATACTTTTTCCGAGTATCACTGAAAATAAGCCAGTTTTCTACTAATGATAGGGCGTTGCTTTTTGCACGAAATCATACTAAAATGATGATTAGGACAGGCTGTACTTTTACATTTCTCTGTGAGAAGCCTGTTTTTACACTAAAAAGACACAATAGTAGCTACATTAAACCAAAGAGTCTACAACACCGGTGTCAAACTGGTGGCCCGGGAGCCAGATCCGGCCCGCCACGTCATTTTATGTGGCCCGCGAGAGTGTGCATCGACTTTGTGTTACTTGCTAAAATACCAAAATTGCAAATTGTCTTCACTTATAAAATAAAATAAATATAATAAATATAAAATTGATTCACACTGTAGTTGAACAGTTTTTACTGGCTTCTGATTTCAAAAGTAATTATCCATGAATTGGTGTATATGTAATAATATGAGGCAATCATACATTCATACGGGTTTGCAGCCATAACGGGCCACCGAGTGGAACCATAACTGTGATGTGGCCCGTGACAAAAATGAGTTCGACACCCCTGGTCTACAGGGAAAAAAAAAAGACACCTACATCGGTTTCACCCAAAAAAACTGGGTGGATATATCAGGACGCGTTAAAATCTCAAGGATTAATGCACAACATTGAAGAGGAAGCCAGATATTTTGGTTTGAAGCAGCCATTTAGGGTGAGTTCCAGGGTTTGTATTTTTACAAAATCCTCAAACAGTCTCCATTGGAAAAAGATGTATTGTAATAGAGAGGCAGTCCATGTTATCATTCTCTGTTAATTGTTTAAACCGTAAATATACACAGTCTAATCCTTGAATATCATTTCAAACTCATTTTACAACATTACCCTTAAAAATCAATTGCTGACAAGAGCTGCAAAGACTCGCCATAATTTCTACTAACAGCCCAGGCTAAACTTAGCTCCTCCCCGACACGCAAAGCTTGTCTCTCGGTCGAGATGTATCACTTCAATATAATTCCTCGACATGGGCATTTGTGACTACTTGTGGCATCTTAGGACGTTTCAGAAAGAGCACAAAAAATGTGGACAAGTAGCTGGGTAAAGCAGAAACAGCAGAAAGCCAACGCTAAATTGCAAAGCACTTTTGCCTATGCCCTCAAGATTCCAATAATAACCTCAGATGAATCTGCTTTACAGGGCCCATATTTGGGCTATTTAGACCTCCTCAGAGTGACTCTCTAACATAGTATAAAAAATGTCAATTTCATTTCAAAAAGCATCTTGGTGTTGTCATACGAGTGTCCAGAAAAAGGCCCCTCTGAAAGCTACTTCTGTTTGACCCAGCTTTGTAGCCGCTTTGTCCATATTTGACTTTCCCCTGATTGGTTGCGTGTGTGTAGAAGACCCACTTGGGAGATCACACGTGTTTATGTTGACAGCGCTGGCTCGGGAGCGGAAAGGGAAGGTGGAGGTCTTCGCTAGTGGCGTAGATAAGCTCGAGAAATTCAAATGACCTGATTTCAGGCCTCTCTGGAGAAAAACATCTGGAGCTCAGGAATGCGTGGACGATTTTAATTTCACGTTTACTGAGGCACCATAGAGACAATATTACATCCCAAATACTAGAAAAAGTTGGTTTGGCAAAATACGGGACCTTTAAGTCACATTCATAAGATAAAATAAGAGATAGCATTATGGCATATGATCCAAATAAACAACACATGAATGAGAACTCTCATATATTTTAACTAACTCCTATGACCTTCTGTATGTTCTCTCTCCAACAGCATCCTCAGTTACAACCAGATTCGCTGCATCCCGGTCCATGCTTTCGACGGTCTCAAGTCGCTCCGCCTTCTGTGAGTCACAAGCTTGGCCCTCGTGTGTCGCAGTGCTCTTCGCCGCGCTGGTTCTGAGCTAAATCAAAATTTAATCAGCCCCCCTTGGCGCCGTGCCATGTGCAAAGTATGTCGCAGCCGCCCGCTCGTTTGTTGTGCCGACATACCCGAAGAGAACAGTGATGAGCTCTCATCATCTACATGATCTGGCCACTCGATTCCTAATATGTCCCTCCGTCATCCATTCATCCATCCCTCCATCCTTCCTTCCTTCTGTCCTCTCCTGCTTTCCCGCCGCCCACCCAGTCTTGGGCTTGATGAATGGACCTTCAGTGTGTGTTTCTCTCTCTCATCCATCAGCTTGTCCACCCTCTGTCTCGCAACCAGAATGCACACTGCGCCTTCCTTTTACCGCCGTACCGCCATCATCGCCTCTGTGCTGTTCATTGACAGCTAATTTGAATGTAATTGTTACATCTTCCAGCTAGCCTAAACAATACCAATGACTGTTCCAGATAACACAATTTCAGTGGTAGAGGTTTGTAGTCTCTCGGTTTATTAGCAATATTCTTTCACCTCTAATTGATATTAAAGACCTTCTGGCTTCATTACATTGAAAAGTGGCAGTAATTTGTGTCTGATAATAATAATGATAATATTAATAACAATAATAAGACTTCTAAAAGCATAGACCCCTTTTCGACACCCCTCTCCGTTTCAGTCGCTTCAGATTTTTCACTCTTTTTATTTCCTTTCTCCTCCATCGTGACTCATAAAATAAATGTTATGTGTCACAACTACAATTATTTTGCCCATCTTCTGGCAGTTTTGGGCTGTTAAGGTGTGATTATTACACCAGGCCGCCGTTACACTTTTAATCACGTTGCCCCTGGAGCTCATTTTGTGTAGCAAAATGCACAAGTTTCATTGTGCAGGTAGAGCTATCTGTCCCGGATGACTGCTGTAATTCTTGTTGTTTAAGAAAGAAGGCTGCCAATTTGAACAAGAATCATGCAATTTGCAAAATATGGCATGCTGCTACAAACTACAGTACTAACCTAAAAGAGACATACTGTACTTTTTTTCCACAATTTAAATCTCTGAAATTATTCAGCCCAAATACACAAAGCATAAACAATTACAACTCAACCATTTTTAATACTACTCCGTTTTGATGCAAATGTGCCACTGCTCAACCTGCCTAAGTGTTAAATGCCAAGAACAGCAATTATTACCAGCATGGGGTGGAGGGGGGGTGGGGGGGGGTATGGTGTTGTGACTAGGCGAGCAGCCACTTGTCGTCAAGCATCCAAGAGCGTGAAGAGAAAAGCAAGCCCCCACAAAGACGACATAAAAGCATCATTTGTATTTTAACTCGTGCATGCAGCACTTAATCACCAAGCCTCTAAATTACACTTGTCATTTAGTGTTCGCATCTGTGCAGCTCTGCTAACATTTTATATTTGACAGGATAGCGCGTCCATGGAGTCCGGCGCCCGGACTCTGGCCATTGCTTGAATGTATAGGATCTTCACCCAGCCTAGCTGTAGGTCATGGGCAGAGAAACTCCATATAGGAGCACTTCCAGACATATTTTTGGATATAGTTCACCAAAGATTTACATTGGTACCCTGACTTAAGAGTGCCCCCAACTTCATTTGCAAGTATAAACAGATGTAACACAAAAATATAAAAGCAAGGTCTCTGTGCAGGACTTTATTCTGTATTTTTTTTTTTTTTCATATTGTACTGATGTTGTATCCAATTCCATCAGGGCAATTTTGTTGTTGTTACTTTCTGTCCCTCCAAGCTCTCACCTGGCGGACGTTCGCAGATTGTTTTTTCCTTTTCCAACCTGCCTTCCTGTCCTCCTTTCATTTCCGTTCATGTTGCCTTGGGGACTGCCCCCGCTTGACAACCTGTTGCCAGGCAGTCATCAGAGTCACTCCCTTATTACCCACAGCACCCCTCTGGACTGGCCTGTGTAGCAAGAGCTATTTGTAACTGACACCTAAACATGTACTAGTGAAGGTTTTGGCAGACACACATTTGTATATACGCTCATGGCTCACGTGTATGTACTGTAATGACAAACAGATATGTCTCTGCACAAAGTATACATACATACAGTATACATTTACAGTACATTTGTGTTCATCGGCAGCTTCAGATTTTTTGAAACAGACAGAAAAGTTCAAATGTGTATGTAAAATCTGTCAAATTATTTATTTTAATATATGAAATAATTCAAAATGGTACTTTTTATTATGAAAGAATTAACGGAGGCGCAGGTGCAGTGTTACCAACTTGCCAACTTTCTCGCTAAATCCGCCGGCATTCTGATACCTCTTAGCGACCTTTTCTTCCCAAAAGCGACAATTCTAGCAACGTTTTCGTATGTTGTGGAGACATGAAATCACGTACCACTCTGCGCTTAATGTCCTCAATGAGCCCGTGAACTTCTCCGCCAGCGAAAAGCACTCACAGGAGGTCATGTTCACAGTAGCCTCGCGCTGCAGTCTTAGCAGAGAGGACAGCCACAACCCTCCACGTCCAGACTGCAAATGAAATGCGCATATGCGAAGCTGCCGCTGTTTCCGTCTTGGTTTACAGAGCGAGATGTAAATGTTTCTTTACTGTCACACTAGAATACAGTAGATCACTGCATTTAACTCAAACACCGTTCTTCGGTCTTCTCCAGTCAAATTTGACACAGAGAACAAAATATATTTTAATTAAAGAAAACAAACAAAAGAATCAACAAAGTTCATTTGCAGTTCTAATCATACTCAGCATATTTTTTTTAGCTCAGAGCTGGGAACACTGCATATGTGAAATATATGTTTAACATACACGCTACACTTAAATAGCTACAAATACTATATACACAAAGTCCTACAGTATATCCCGTACCGGCAGCAGCACCAGCTTCATTTCTGTGAACACAAGCTTTCTGTTTACTTTCTTTTATCTATAAATATTTTAGTTATGTTCCATTATAGACACGGGAGGTGGTCTTGTGCCGCAGATAATTTGAATAATTTATCGTGCTGTACAAGGCCGTCTGGCAGTGCGATTTACCTCACATGACGTCTCTGACTCAGTGTTTTTCCCATGAATTTTAACACTTTAATGGGATAAATCAAAAGCAGTTTTAGATCAACTTAATCTACAGGTAGCTTCATATTATTCCTGAGGTGGCTATCACAACTCTCCACTGCCCCCTCACTGTTGCATGTGCTGTTGCAAAAATCATAATTCAATCGACATTGTTTAATATTCTCACATGTTCTTTTCTCAGCACTCTCCATGGAAACGACCTCTCAACTATCCCGGATGGCGCGTTCAACCACCTCACCGCTTTGTCCCACCTGTGAGTACATCACCAAATGTGTCGGCGATCCCAACGAAATATTGGAAAGCTTTTAATTTTCTTAAACATGTGCAGGGCTCTGGGTGCCAACCCCTTATACTGCAACTGCGACCTCCGCTGGCTCTCCCAGTGGGTGAAGGCTGGCTTCAAAGAGCCCGGTAGGAAAATGCATACAACGGTTAAAAGCTGTTTATGTGGAATATGTTTTTAAATAACGGAGTGACTGTTGACAGGCATTGCTCGCTGCACCGGACCCCCTGATATGGCTGAGAGGTTGCTGCTGACCACACCGCTCAACAAATTCCAGTGTAAAGGTGAAAAAAGCGGTTTTAAATGTGTTGTTGTTCTTATGCTTGTAGACCATTATGATATGTATCCCTGTGCATGTAAGCACTTCGTTTCAAGGCTCAATTACCTCCGATAGGTAGGGGTTAGTTACATTTGTGACAATTCTTTCCACTGATATTACTTAATTTGGGCAATACAAAAAATGACCAGTGCTTCCATGTTTACACTTCTGCTGAAGACAACCTAATAGACTAGCTGAGCCATTTCCATCTCATGCCCACACAAATGTTTTTAAAATAATTTTTATTATTACAAAATTAAAATTGGCAATATAAAAACTCTGGCGGCACGGTGGCCGACTGGTTAGAGCGTCAGCCTCACAGTTCTGAGGACCCGGGTTCAATCCCCGGTCCCGCCTGTGTGGAGTTTGCATGTTCTCCCCGTGCCTGCGTGGGTTTTCTCCGGGCACTCCGGTTTCCTCCCACATCCCAAAAACATGCATGAATTGGAGACTCTAAATTGCCCGTAGGTGTGAATGTGAGTACGGATGGTTGTTTGTTCCTATGTGCCCTGCGATTGGCTGGCAACCAGTTCAGGGTGTACCCCGCCTCCTGCCCGATGACAGCTGGGATAGGCTCCAGCACGCCCGCGACCCTAGTGAGGAGAAGCGGCTCAGAAAATGGATGGATGGAATATAAAAACTCTATGACTGGGTGTCATTTGCATGCCAAAGTAGCAGGTGGCGATGTAACCCTCAATTGTTTTAGCCAATTGCAAGGCCCACCAACAAAAAGGCAAATATGTGAAACATTATTGAAGTTCTCTCTTATTGTTATCCTTCATCTCTTTGTTACCAAGTCTGTGTCCTCCTCTTTATCTGGATCAGGTCCCGTGGATATTAGCCTTGTGTCAAAGTGCGCCCCCTGCCTGGCGGAGCCCTGCCAGAATAACGGCACCTGTGTGTCCGACGCATCTGGATCCTACCACTGCACCTGTCCGTTTGGATTTAAGGTGAGATGCACTGTTCGAAGCACTTTAAGACCTATTATCAACATACAGTGAATGGACCAGGGATAGGGACTGAGCCTTGCCTCAAATAGTGAAAAAAAAAATGCAAGTACTTACCCATATTAATAGTTTCAACCGTAAATGTACCACATGCAATGATCTCAAAACATGTTAGTAGAGTTTCAAACTTATCTTACAACATTTCCCTTAAAAATAAATGGCTTAGAGATGATTTGATATCGTGAAAAATGCACCGGAAGTGCATGGGTACATGCACATGTAGCAAATACTCTCTGCAACTTCCTGTAACATGCAAACTAACCTTAGGTCCTCCCCAACATACAAAGATGTATCACTTCAGCAAACTTCCTTGACGTAACTGCTACTTTCCTATAAATCAGGGTTTTAGCACCATCTCATGCCATCTTAGATGGTTATAGAAAGCGCACAAAATATGGAAGTAAGTCAGCTTTTCAGAAAATAGCTGACACTAGGTAGAGCTACACAGGAAAAAATGTGAATTGGTGAATTTGTAAAAAGCGAAACGGGAATAGGTGGGCGTTTCCTATAAAATGGTTGGATAGCTAAGCCCCACCTGAATATCTAACTCCGCTACCACAGTTGACTTTAATCCTAAAATATAGATATCCTGTGAATCATGTAATTCACAGAATTGGCTGTACGTGTAGCCAATGCCCAGATCCTCGATGGACAACCGCGCCGCATAAGCCCGTGGTATTAGCAGTATTATCCAGCTTAGCTCCCTCCGTGCATGCATAATGAATCGAGCCGTTCATCAGCAAAGACATGATGACTGCACCGGAGGTTCTGACCGACCCTAAGACAAAGGGGCTGTGCCTATTCTCCTGAGTCTTGTAACTGCAAAGACATGCAAATCTGCTACTGATCTAAATTGGAAGAGTGTGTCCGTGTGAATGCGTTGAAAATCGTACTGTATAATTAAAACTGCAAGTAGCGATGAACGGGCCCCGAGGCGAATTGCAGTGGTTCTTAAACTGGGGTCTGTGGACCCATGGGGGTCTGCCATTTCACTACATGCCCTTATAACTAGTATACTTTTCAGAGGAGGACAAAGGCACTTGTCAGAGTCACAGACTGAAAAATTGTATGTTTAAATGCATGTGAGTGCGCTTCGGGTATGAATTGTAGCAATGCTAATTAAAACTTGTCAGACACGTCCATCCATGTGAGAAAAGAATAGGAAATAATGATGACAAAATGGAGGGACATGATGCTGTGATGTTAGATATCATTGAAGTGGCCTGCAGAAGATGGGGGCGGGGGGAATACATTTCACTCATAACATGTTTGCTTCATTATATGCCATTTTTGTTTTTCTCGCTCAGGGTCAGGACTGTGAAACGGCCATTAACGCCTGCATTAGCTTCCCCTGCCTGAATGGAGGGACATGTCACCTCCAGCCGGGCCTTGAGGACCACTTCAGGTACCAGCATGATCCCAAGACATTTCTTTGCACGTGTATGTTGATTTGTGTAAAGATGAATATATCGTCACATCATATCAGTGCCCAAAAACCACGGGAGTGCTAGAGCCTATCCCAGCTATCATCGGGCAGGAGGCGGGGTACACTCAGAACTGGTTGCCAGCCAATCACACGGCACATACAAACAAACAACCATTCGCACTCACGTTCACACCTACGGGCAATTTAGCGTCGTCAATTAACCTACCACGCATGTTTTTGGGATGTGGTAGGAAACCGAGTGCCCGGAGAAAACCCACGCAGGCACGGGGAGAACATGCAAACTCCACACAGGTGGGGCCGGGGATTGAACCCCGGTCCTCAGAACTGTGAGGCAGACAGTCTAACCAGTTGTAAAAAAAATACATTGTTTGTTTTGGTTTCTCGCTGAGCTTTATTTACTTATTAATAATGTAATTATTTATTCATATCCAGTCAAATAAGACCAATTATATTGCAAAATTATTTTTAATAGGTCCTTTAAATAGCAGCCTCATTTTGTATTGACAGAAACTATTACCTTTCTGGTTGTTTTTTTCTCAAAAACCTTTAGAGTTTAAATCCCTGAAATATAACATTTAATGTTTATTTTTCCGACTGAAGGTGTGAAGGTGAAGATAATATACTGATTAAAATTAATAGTAAATTGGTATATCATATTATACAAAAAAAGAGAATACATAAACACTTTGAAAATGATCCTATTTTTAAAAAGCTTAAGTTTTAAAATTACAGCATTGCTTCCAGGCTAGTGAGAAAATGTTATGAAGTAAACCGAAATAAGTATTAGATAAGCACGAAGAACGTTGGAAGTAAAATACACTTCATGCCATCATTTAGTGGTGAACTAAAAGAAGCGATTTCCCATAAATCAAAAACAATCCATACTTTAAAAAAATAATATATGTATTCTGATATCTTTTGGCTTCACTAAGCAGTGCATCACTCCAGATGACAACTTACTTTGACCTTATGATGTGTTTTATTGTCTGTGTGTGGGAGGTGGGTGCTGGGGGTAGATAGAGGGGCGGGATGGTGAAGAAACAGATGAGAAAACCTTCTACTGAGCTGCTCTCTACCTCAACGACGCCTCAGAAATGTCCTCGACTTCTGTCAGTCGTCATCATCAGTCTGCACCCCCCCCCCCCTCCAACCCCCCTCGAACGCTTTGACGTAAATCCGTCGACGCCGCTTTTCCAAATGGTTATTTATCACTTGCTGCAGACGTCATTGCCTTTGTCTTTTTGCTGGTAAATCGAGTAAAGGTAACGTGAGTATAACAACAGCTACCCTGGCTTGCATCAATGTCCAATGAAGGGCTTTGTTGGCAGCAAGCGCCGTGGTCACTAACTTGAAGAATGCATGTGTAAATAGTTTTTTTAAGATATCGTGTAAATCAAATGTGGAATAACGGTCTCACGGCCGCAACAATTTTGGCATTTTTAACGGATATGTAACACGATCCAGCAATCATCAATCGCCATATATCGGGAGGAGGTGCACTTGATGGCTTTCCAACATTCCCTCGGAATGTATCGTCACTGGACACTTCATTAGGAACACCGGCTCAATCGCATGAGACAGTACGAGAACTGTAAAAGAAATGGTCTTTTCCAAAGATGATAATGCATCATATGGATGCAGATACAAACTTTAACAATATTTTTATTATTGTGGTTCTATTTTACAGGAAGCACAGTGAGTTAGTGCTTATTAGCATGTCGGCCTCCCACTTCTGAGGTTTGATGTTCGACTCTCAGGTTTGGCCTTCCTATGTGAGGTTTTGCATGTTGCCCTCGTGCTCGAGTGAGTTTACCCCCGGGTACTTCGATTTCTCTCTTGTTGCCCGGAAACGTATTTTTTTGTTGTGAAAGATTTTTTTTTTTTTTTTCCGTTGCATCTGTAACGTTGCGACGCTGTTCACCTGCGATTCAAGTTCCGAGTCGGTGGCTGTCGGTCAGCTACACATGAAAACTAGTTACAGAACCCCGCACCATGGGCGACAGTTCATTCGCATTCTACCAAATCGCCTGGTGTGCTGCAGGCCTTAGGTTCACTGAAGAATCTACAGTAGAGTCTCCATACGTGTGAATGTGATTGTCTATACAGTATACGTCTATATGACCAGTCAAGGGCGTACCCCGCCTCCCAACCAAAGTCAGCTTAGGTAAGCTCCAGCCTGCGCATGACCCCAAGTAAAAATGTAAGAATCCATAGAAACAAACTAAGGTGAATGAACAGAGCCACAACAGGTACAAGTATTTACACAAGAGCGAACCATAACTAGATCAACTAAAGACTTTAAGCGAGTGCCAATCAGGAAAGAGAGAGACGCGACACAAATGACACGAGGCAGACTAGCAAACGACAATCATAAACAGGATGCAGGCAAACGGTGGCAAGGAGGCAACAGTGTTGTATGGCGTTGTTCTCCTGCTCTTAAGAAAGTGGCTAAAAAATAAAAACAAATAAAAAAACACAGCAAACGGACAGATTTTGGATGGATTGATCGATGGCTGTAGATTGCAGTGGCATCGACTCCGGGGTTTCTGTGTGGAGTTTGCATGTGCGGGTACTCCGGCTTTCTTCCACATGCCAAAAACATGCATGTTAGGTACATTGAAGACTCTAAATTGTCCTTCTGTTTGAATTTTAGTGTGAATTTGCAGTTGTCTGGCCCCGCCTCTGGAGGATATATGGATGGTTTGCAGTGGTGTGCAACTGCACTGCACCATCCTGAGAGCTGTCTCCTATGGTGCTCTCTCTCTCACACACACACACACACGCGCGCGTGTCGTACACGCATGACAAACAACAAGAAGAAGACAAGTGTCTTTTTGGCGAGCCCTTTGGCCTTAGAAAGGTTTCAATATGCATGTGTCTTTTAGCGGCCCGTCACTAATGATAGCCTTGCTCCTTTTACAGACGCTCTCTTAATGTTGATAGCGGCTCAGGTAGAGACCCCTTTGTCCTCCATGGTGCACCTGTTCGACATTCTGACATGTTTTATAATCCTTTGGGGATATTCGATAAATCCAATTAGGTGCAGAACTTTGGAGGCAGAGGAAGTCGTTTAAATGTCGGCACTGGGATCTGATCGGTGCACCTCGCTCTGTGGCCCATCCTACAGATGTTTTATTTTTCCTCTCTTAATGTTCTTTTTTGACGATTACTCTTGGTTTAAGTGTCTCATAAATAATCTTTTATTCACCTCCTCCTCCAGGAGAGTAATTGTTCTTACAAACTTGAACTTCATACCAAATCCATACTCGTATTTACTTTCTGCAGTCGTTTTTGTTCATTCTTGCAAAACAATATATAATACTTAGGAAAATAATATAGGAAATAACTTTTCCGGGTTTAAACTGTCACCATAAAAAATGTAATCGGCATGGTGAGATTTAAGTAGCATTTAGCAATGTTAAGTGTGACCACTGTTAACATTAAAACAAACAAAACAAAAATCAAACACTGTCCTTCTTTTGGAATAACATAAGAATATTGTAAAGCCAAAGATCGAGCTCACCTATGTTGACATCCCCAAGATTTGCTCACATCTGAATGATGGTGGTTCCAATTCCAGTTTATTTTGCAACATTTCATTCTTATTTTGGTTCAGTTCCAAACTGTCCGGAATTTTCATAGTCCTATTAGTTTTTCTCATGCGAGAGACTCTTAAAGTAGTATTTTATGCATTTTTCACAATTAAAACCACCTACCAAGCGTCTTAATTACATCTGTGACATGCTTTTGTCAAAACACCAGAGATTTAAAAAAAGAATCCTACACTTTACACACTATTTTTATCTCGCTGAAAATAGCCCGTTTGAGAAAGGCTGTCTCAAGCGAGCAAGACAGCCCTCACCCCGTCTTGTACAATGCTGGGCCAATGCTGAGTTCCGATTCTTTCACCATGACCATTGCGAACTGCAAAACATACGAGACAGACAACAAAGTCCGGCCTCGCTTGAAAGTGACTCTGGATCCTCAGCCAGCCTTGTTTGTTTGCTGTTGTTTGTTGAAGACGTTGCACCTTTAAGCCAAAAGGCTTTTTTGGTTCTAAATTTCCAGTGTGGAGTCCCTCTATTTATACATGGCTGGGTGTATCCCCGAGGGTGGTCAACAACATCGGGGGCTGTTGTTGTTGCCCAGCGTGGTTAGTAAAAGACCGACATTGAATACTATACCTGCATGTATCGATTAGATATTTCATTTTTATATTTTTAATTTTATAATTCAAAATTTTGAATGTTCATTTATATTTCAAATTGTTTGAAATGTTTATATATATATATATATATATATATATATATATATATATATATATATTAAAGACAACCTTCCTGCTCTTACATGGAGTTTAAAGTGTCAAACCCTGCTCGTATTTTCAACTTAATTGTGGTGTTGGATGCTGGAGAAAAAGCAAGTTGCATGAGAAAGTAGCGAGCGGGAGAGAAAGTTTTTAAAGAGTGAAAATGGGTGAAAAAGGAGCAAGTATGAGTACAGCAGCAGAACCCGGGAAGTGTCTGTCGCTGAAAGGCAGCGGTGTGCAAGTGTGTGTGTGTGTGTGTGTGTGTGCGCGCGCGCGTCTGTGCGTGTGGGTTGTGAAGTGCCACTCACTCACTTCGGGATGACCTTGCTTGTAAAAGTCCTTTTCATCTAATAAAAAAAAAAAAGTATGTCGTATGAACTGTGAGAGACAAATGCAAGAATGGAGATTGAAGATGGTGGGCGAGCTGCTTAGTGCATTTGTAGTCAGGAAAAAACGTGTGTGTGTGTGTGTGTGTGTGTGTGTACTGTGTACGTGGGGGGGTGGGATTAAAAGTGTGTGAGATATAAGGGGGTGGAATACAAGTTTCCGCCATCAAAAGAGTAAAGCTGGGTGAAATGAAGGTGAGGATGTTAGAAGAAAGCACGAAGGAGGATGTGAGGGAAGAGAAAGCTAACTTGCTGCCCCTGAGTGGCCAGGGCACAACAGCGGTGGCATCGAATTAGAATCACATAATTATCTCTGCTTTTGATTGGTCAATTTACTTACGTGCTGATGTCTGATGTTCCTCATAGAAACACCACTCAGCAAGTAAACATTCAATTTGATCTTATTTGATATAGAATTTACTATACAGTGGGGATATCTACAGATAAATGAATGATAAATAAAAAAACATAACAGATATGGATTTATTACAATGAAAAAGCAAAAGCCCTTTGCCAAGAAACTGTGCGCCTGCTTGATGATCAATAAAAATAGCTTTCAGCTTTTTTGCTCTGATTAAAATGAAAACTTTTAGGAAAGGCTTGGCATTGAGTAGAATAAAATTTGGTTTTATTTGACCTTAAATTGGGAAATTCTGGTTTTATAGCAGCACTTAAGAACTAACCTTAAGAAATGGATTAAAAAAAATAATAATAATAAGTTCTCGGGCAATGAGACTGAATGAGAGCAATGGTGTATCTGGAAACTGTTTTTTGTAGTTGGGGTTGAACACCAAAACATTTTTTGCAGTTGACTATACTGTGATGAAAATCAAGTTGAAGTCGATTAATCAATGTATTCATTGATATAATTTCAGCAGATAACAGCAGTAACCAAACATTTTTGCGCCACGGACCGGTTTCACGTAAAGATATGTTTTGTCGGGCTGGCATAGAAACAAATGATTTCAAATACAAAACATCATTACACTATCAGCAGTGACTATGACTATGCTTTACTACTCAGAGGTTTAGTAGTGTGCCCTTACGTCGAGTTTTGGCTTTAAAATTAGGTAAGAAATCGTGGTCTTGTTCTTCATCTTTTGATTATAAAGATCCATTCAATAGGTTAGCAAGAGTTGTTGCAAATATTTTGGTTACCTTATGTAGCTACATGAGAGGGACAAAATGGGAACATTTTATTTTTGAGTTATTACCTTTGTAAAAGCTGAGTTTTTCTATTCGATAAAAATACATTGTGCTGGTATCCTTTTTTTGTTTTATTTAATTGACCATATGTTTGGTTTCACCCCAGGGTAGTGACTGATTTTTTATTTCCAGTTATACAACCTGACTCAATTTAGCCCAGTCTAATAAAAATTTTGGTGTGCAGCTGCGTGTGCCCACCGGGCTTCGAAGGCCAGCGCTGCGAGGTGAACCCGGACGACTGCGAAGACAACGACTGTGAGAACAACGCCACCTGCGTTGACGGGGTCAACAACTACACTTGTGTCTGTCCACCCAACTACACAGGTAGGAGGACACACACCAGCCTATCCTCTTGTTGCGTTAAGCTGTGGTACAAACATAGCAATGACTGGGCCTAATTTGAGCAGTTTTCTCCCCTTGCGATCAAAATCAACAATTTTGTATGTGTGATTCAGACAACCTTGTACACACATCAATGTACACTGACTTCAAAACGATTCCTAATAGGCTATAGTTCCGTTTCACATCACAATCAAGGAGACCGTGGCTCGGCCCTGGCTACGCGTTTACACTATCTTCCACGGCAGCTCTGTTTACTCGAAACGCAGTGTACCATGGGATTTTGGCTATTTCTTTCTTCATACACAGGTCTTGCTAAGCTTTCTCACGGTCTATCACGGTATCCGTGATGGGCTGTGGGTAGGGAGGGGCTGCTGAGTCCCGGAGACTCAAAGGCGCACTCATTTCGGCCTGCGGTTTACCACGGTTCTGATGGGGTCCCTCGCGTTTCTCAGGTTCTGTCAAGGCATTCTACTGCAGAAACGTGGATGTCTGGCAGTTTTTGACCCCAGCAGAGTCGATTGAAGTGCCCCCGCCGGGCCCAGCTCCAGAGTCGACGTCAGCGCAGGGGTGTACATACTGCCAATCAATAAATGTTTATTAGTTTCCTGTCAACAATGAATTAACTCATCCATTTCTTGTACCAAAACATGCAAAAGAGCCTGTTATTTACATGCACACCACACAGTGTGCTTGCGTTGCCAGAAAATGCTCCGTCCAATAGTCAACAGGTTTGGTTAATAATTAATAATCTGATTGGTTAGTTAGTTGATTGAGAGGTGTCAAATTTGGACCCATTGATGGGATGTGGATAAACCTGTCTAGAGGCTAAGAGGTGTAGTCCAATTGCTTTGGTAATTTATAGATTAAAAAGTCAAATTTATACAGATTATTGGTATGTGTGTCCCCTTCTTTTTGGGGCCAATTTAGGAGTGTAGTTGGTTTGATTTTTGGTATTGTGTATCCTACTTAAGCACAACTATGCCTATGTTTTTTCTCATGTGTAGGCTCTTTCACATTTAAAGATTTAAGATGTTAACCCACATACTATGTACATAGCTGATGCACCTATCACCCTTCAGCCTACTCACCCCGTGCAAGAAAGAAAACCCATGTCAGGAAATCCCCACCCACAGCATAGATTGCGTTGACCCTAACTAAAATGCACTCCTTGGTGGAAATGTGACGAAAGTGAGTGAGTGACTTTCAGGTCACTTAAACTGTTTCCCGCTGATGCTCCCTGCACAACTGCTTACTCGCACAAAAATGGCCATTTCCACTTTTTCCAGCTGGCGAGTCCGTTATGGACAGCCAGTCTGCAGTGACCCCGACGCTGCTTCTGAAGGAAGTTCGGGGCAGCAGACGAGGGAGCATGAGAGAGAGAAAGAGAGAGAGAGAGCGTGTGTGTGTGTGAAGAAAACATAAAAATGTCATCAAATGAAAAGAGGTCAAGAAGGGGGTTGATAATGTGAGGAGGAAAGATGTGTGGGAGAGGTGCTGAAAGTGGGAGGGAGAGTCAAGCGACACCAGCTGCTGAGTAAGGAGTTAAGTTTTTTCTTTGTTAGCTTGACACTGTCCTCTAAACTAAAGTACACACACACAATCCAATAATGCTGGACCTCATTCAAGATACACACACAGTGTCATTACATTTATTGGCATGCAGAAGCCTCTCACGCTGCCAGCCTCCTTTTTTGCGCACGCACGCACACACACACACACACACAGGGCTGGCTCATGGTTCAGTGGCCTGTGGTCCAATCATCCGGTGTCACTTTAAGAGTACACTTACCGTGTTTTCGCGATCATAAGGCGCACCGTATTAAAAGGTGCAGTCTCAGTTACGGGGTCTATTTCTGTATTTAACACATACATAAGGCACAGGCATGGTAACTCTTTTGGAACTCTGCACTCATAAGGTGCGCTGTATTATAAGGCGCCCTGTCCATTTTGGAGAAAATTTAAGACTTTTAAGTATGCCTTATGGTCGTGAAAATACGGTACTCACTCAGCCTTCTCCAGCCCAGCCAAAGCAGCTTTTACATTACTACCGCAATGCTGGTTGGCTGTGAAACTTTTTTTCCCCATAGGAAATAATGGAAATAGAAATGATCAGGTCCGTGGTCACTATCATGAAACATTAACTATACAGGGGGTCCTTGGTTCCGTTCCTATGGCGGCGATGTAATCGGAATGTGTACGTAAGTCGGAATGCAGTTGTGTAAACCTCCGATATTTGTGCAGGATAAGGACTGAGCCCAAATAGAGAAAAAACACGTGATTAATTGACACTCTCCCAAAAATCTTTAGAATTTTTTTGAAACCCTAAATATACCAGCAATTATGATCCGAAAACATTTGAATATCCTTTTAAACACCTTTGAGAATGTTACCCTAAAAAAATAAATGGCTTACAGATTAGATTTTTGTTTTAAATAAACTAAAAAAGGCACTAAAATGCAGTGAAGATGCTGTCACTTCCATTAACAACCCAGGCTAAACTGAGCTCCTCCCCAACATACAAAGCATGTCTCTCAGTCGAGTGTATCCCATCAACATAATTCCTTGACACTAATTACTACTTTCCCATTAGCCAGGGCTTTGCCGCCGTCTTGTGGCATCTTTGAGTGTTATAGAAAGACCACAAAAACTGTGAATAGCTGAGGATAGGTTCCATACAAAATAAAGAAAACAAATTAAAAAACTGAACTCAGCGTGCCTTTTTGTGCCACGTGACCACATGTTTTTATGCCACTGCGAAAACTAATTCTTTGCAGGCTGTTTGTAACTTCGAAACTGACATAAACCAAGAACTCCCTGTAATAATCTCTCATCTACTGTAACTATCTTACTGGAATGGCAAGTAATAGTGACATTTATTTAGAGTGGACTTGGTATCAGCGGCACGGTGGACCACTGATTAGCAGGGTTCCTCATAGTTCTGAGGACCCTGGTTCAAATCCGGCTTCGGCTGTGTGGAGTTTGCATGTTCTTCTGTGCCTGTGTGGGTGTTCTCCGGGTACTCCGGTTTCCTCCCACATCCCAAAAACATGTATGGTAGGTTAATTGAAGACTCAAACTTGCCTGTAGGTGTGAATGTGAGTGCAGATGGTTGTTGTTTATATGTGCCCTGCGATTGGCTGGGAAGCAGTTCAGGTTGTACACCGCCTCTCGCCCAGAGTCAGCTGGGATAGGCTCCAGCATGCCCGCAACCCTAGTGAGGATAAGCGGTATGGAAAATGGATGGATGGCTGCATCTGGTATCAAGAATGTGGAACACCACTAGTTTTTGACTGTAATGCAAGACAATTTTGATATTAATATGGAGTATTATGTAAAAATCAGTAGGCTTAGTAAAGAGCCTTGTAGAACACTGTTACTATCTGTCTACAGGGTGTCTTCAGTTTACAACAGAGTTCCATTTCTATGACGGGGATGTCACCCAAGTTTTTATGTAATTTTGGACGCACTATAGTCTAATCATTAAGCTACCTGCTTTACCTTCTCATTCTCTATCATTTGGGGAAGAAAGCTTCCCTCTCTCATATAAAGTGGACATGTACAACAAAACAAAACTGTCTCACTCTTTTTGGGTGATGTCAAATGTTGGACAAAAAGGTCAAATGGTCAGTGAGAGTTAAGGTCCTCTGAAGATGTTAAGCACCTGAAGATCAGCATGTCTTTTGTGAGCTGGACACTTGAAAGTGGAGGCTTAACAGAAAGGTCAGGGGGGCTATTATACTTGGAGAGGAAGATCCCACTGGGACTGTGAAATACAGGCTAAAATTCCTGTGGACTTTGGTCCTAGTGTGGTTTTCGTTTCACATTCTATTAAAAGAATATGGTTCGATCTTTACAAGTAACATTTTTCATTTGATCTATAATTAATCAGAAGGATAATGTACTTAATGCATGCTTTATTGAGTAACTCTTCATCTCATCTATAGAACCATTTAATTGTTATTTAGTGGCTATATATAGACTTATGTTGTGAATTATTGGTGACTATAGGAAAATAAAGCACTCCGCTAAGCGGTAGCAAAGCACTAAATCCGAATTATGTTCATCTGAGGAAAGGATGAACATGTTCCTTTGGTTTTCTTCTCCTGCATAGTTATTTTGTCAAGATGCTGCTGTTAGAACACATTTCTAACTGTGTAATACAGCCTTACTCGGATTCATGTTGATAAGATAACCTGAAATCACTTTTTTTCTGTTGTTTCCAGCTGATTCCACGGTGTAATTTACCAGCAAGGCTATAAAGGTCTTGGGAAAAGGCTAGTAGAGACAGACATGGTGGGAGTTTGGGGGGGCATCAGGATTAGATTAAAGCAAGCACAGAATGAAGACGTGTTTTAATGCCGTCAGAATGACGTAGAGGCACATAAATTAGACCTTTTTCCCACCCTTTTCTGACTATTAATGTCTCCTTTGATTTATGCCCTGCTTTTATGTTAACATATGTTGTAAAGCTTAGACTGACCTGACGGGCCTTAATCACTTACATCACATTGCAAATGTTTGTCTGTGCCATATTCTTTCTCATTATTTCTGCCTCTCGCTGACACCAGGTGACCTGTGTGAGGAAGTGCTGGATCCCTGTCTCCCCGGTTTCGACCCCTGTGAGCATGATTCCAAGTGCGTCCACGTCGGTCGCAGTTATAGGTGAGTGGCGGTGTAGGAAGAGGGGTGGAAAAAAAGCCCAGCGGGTGAATCAGAAAGCCATAAAAAATCCTTTAGAGGTCACCTTTGATCATCCAAAAATATCAGATCAGTTCATCCTTGAGTCAAAGTCGGTACTGAAATTGAAGAAGGTCCCTTGATGATATATGGGAATGGGGTGGACGGATAGAGAATGGGAAACTATCTAAATAGTTTTATATTAACATACTAGCAAATGGCCTCAGCAGATAGCACTTACAATTGATATACAAATTCTACACACAAATGTTTGAATGCCAGGTTTTGTGACATAAAAAAAAATTGCTCAAGATCACCAAAAGAACACGATACATAGCATACGTAGCATCACACCTTTGGGTTGTTTGTCTTCAACTGGAACTTCGGTATTAATGAATGTGGAAGGAACAGTGAACAGTTCCAAAAAGTAGCCAGTGTTAGCCCAAAACTATTAAGCTTATGCTACAAAGACAATGTGAGAAAACACCTACTAGAACAGCTGGTTTATCAAAGGTATTTTAAATGGTGGCTCATGTGTGCTGACTACCATGTTACATTATATTGCATGTAATTAGTTAATTCTGAACACAGCCACATCCCTATTATAAGAGGGTGTGCACACTTGTGCAACCACCTTATCTCCATTTTTAAAAGCTGTTACACTTTACACGGTAGAATACGAAACACGAAGGGAATATGAACACCTAATTATCAGCTATTCTGGACCATCAAAGAAACATGACTCACCACACACGGGCGACGGGGCATGAGAAACGTCATCCATTTTCCAAAGCATACTATGCAGTTGCCTAAAAGTGTTGTCATCAGTGTCCTTTAACACACACGGCTGACATGGTTTATACCTGGAATATATATAGTTTGTCAGGCTGATGTTAATGATGTTGTTTTGGTGTGTACAGTATCTGAGACTATTTACAAGTACTGATACTGTGCAGAGGTAAAGTATCGACACCAATAATGGTACCGGTATTGGTGCATCCCCAACTGAAATTGAACAGGAAACTGGTCCTTTTGGTTCAAAGCAGCTATAGGCATGCGCTGGTCAAAAGTCACCGTTTCAAAACCGCTAAAGCCTTCCATCAGCAATATGAGCTATTGTTTTGTTTTTGTTTTTTTCACGACCCCTCCCTCTTCCCGTTGTTGGTGCGAGCAGTCAGTAAGCCTTGTGACTTTTCCCCTTATCGAGCAACTTTTTCTTTTGGGAATTTTTTGGGGACCACAGCTTGGTCGAGCAACAATGTGCAAAATGTGCTCACGAAGCGCGGCTGATAACTGAGGCAATACGATATCACATTTACAAGAGCACCACACATCAGCCTTTGACAAATTCAAGGTACCCTTGATATAATAATGTCTGAAATGAATGTTTGCAGCCAGCTACGAGAGTTAGCATGTCTACAATTGGTGAAATACGAATACTAATACTAAATGTGTTACAGATGCCGATAACTACCTAACGAGAATGACAAAAATTAACTCATTTCCACTCTGACGTTACTTCACAAAGCCAAGAGGAGATTGACATATTCACCACAACTTGACTATAAATGACACAAAAGACTACCGATTTAAGCCGACAATTATGCCTATCCAGCAATAATAATGCTGGCCATATTTCTGCAGGTGTGAGTGTTTGCCTGGCTACGTGGGCCATTTCTGTGAGCAGGACTACGACGACTGTCTGGAGAACAAGTGTCAACATGGCGCCGAGTGCGTGGACGCCGTCAACGGCTACACGTGTGTCTGCAAGGAGGGCTTCAGGTGAGAGTCACAACTCATTTCGAAAGACGAGAGCTACACACGCGCAAGTGTCACATACACACTAGACTGCCTTTATACAGTGTTTGTGTGCATGTGACATATGCAAGAAAAAGCTTGTGAAAGTCCTGTAATGTTCAAAGTTGTCAACGTTTCTAGCAACAGGAACGTTTTTTTTTTTTGTTTGTTTGTTTGCTGGAATGAAAGGGTGGAACATAAATGCAGCATAATTCTGGCTCCAAAAACAGTTTTGTGAATTCTGTCCCTGCACTCACTCATGTTGTTAAACTCGAGTATAACATCATAGTTTTTTTTTTAATAATGTTGTACAGTGTATGATTTTGTTATTTATAGATTGTATATTATTCCCGTTTTAGACTTGTAGCCCATATGGTACCAACCATAAAAAGAAATACACTGGTTCCTTGAGATTAAAGTGATCCAACTTAAAGGTTTTTCAAGATACGAGCCATGATTCTGCCAATTTTTAAAATTTCATTTGCGAGCAAAAATTTGAGATACGAGCACTGTATGTGTGCGGTGAACTCCTCCCACATGACAATAGCAGCAGTTTTTCTTCAAAAAAGAGGGTTTAAGCTGCACAATACCACTCCAAATTGAAGCTTGAAAACGAGAATCACGCATGTATTTAAAACAACCATGTAACTTTGCCTTAAAGTTCACTGATCTAATGAAAACAATGGAATATGCCATAGACGGGCTAAGGAGTAGCATCTATGTGGCAGTGTTAGAACACGCAACGCAACGGATATTTGAACACAAACAGTGCATCTACACGTGTAGACAGACAATATACCAATACTCACAGGCAGGCATCTATTCTTTGTCCTCTGCAAAAAAATAAATGATTATTACTGCAGCTTACTGTGTCACTTACAGTCGTCGTGAAATTCTTCATCATTTGTGTTCGGAAGACTGTATTATACTGCCCCACACTGCCCCATCACAATCTCAAGATTTCAAAACATCCCTTTAACGACGTACTTGTCCTTCCAGCGGGCTGTTCTGCGAGAATCCCCCACCCATGATTTTGCTGCAGACCAGCCCCTGTGACCAGACCGACTGCCAAAACGGCGCCCAGTGCCTGCTGGTGGCCGGCGAGCCCGTCTGCCGCTGCATGCCCGGTTTCTACGGCAACAAATGTGACAAGATGGCCACCGTCCATTTCCTGGGACGCGAGGCATACATAGAGCTCCCGGGCGCGAAGCTCCGCCCCAATGCTCACATTGCGTTCCAGGTATGCTTGCATTTATTTGGGGGAGGGGGGGGGGGGGGGGGGGGGGGGGGGCGGCACATATGCACACATAATTGTCCATCCCATCCATCCATTTTCTGAACCGCTTCTCCTCACTAGGGTCGCGGGCTCGCTGGAACCTATCCCAGCTATCATCGGGCCGGAGGCGGGGTACACCCTGAACTGGTTGCCAGCCAATCGCAGGGCACATAGAAACAAACAACCATTCACACTCACAGTCACACCTACGGGCAATTTAGAGTCTCCAATTAATGCATGTTTTTGGGATGTGGGAGGATACCGGAGTGCCCGGAGAAAACCCACGCAGGCACGGGGAGAACATGCAAACTCCACACAGGCGGGGCTGGGGATTGAACCCCGGTCCTCAGAACTGTGAGGCTGACGCTCTAACCAGTCGTCCACCGTGCCGCCCATATAATTGTCATGAACATGAATTTGAGTGGTGATAGCCAAACTTTGAAAGTCCAGGATTTTTTTGTATAGAAATTGTACAAAACCTCTTATTTCTTCTTTTCAATTTTAACAGTAATTTAAAAAAAATACATCTTTATTGACACATTAACTATTTATTTAAGAGTTTTTAATTTTTATTGTTTTTTATTTTTTGTTTTGTTTCTAATAATCTAATAATAAACCATGGCTAACATTATTAACTGCATTATCTGATTATTTAGAAACATATATTTTTAGATCTAATTGTTTTTTTCATATTTCAAAATTGGAAAAATATTATGGATGATTATATATTTATTTATTAAGCATCGTATTATGTTGTGGGTTGAATTGACTGTTTTAAAGTTACAATACAAATCCCAAAAATGCATATTATTTTTTTAAATATACAAAATTTGTATGGAGCTTCTTCTGCTGGCATTATTTTTTATTTTATTTTAAATGAATAAAATGAATAGCACACACTGTATACTGTACTTACATTATATCTAATTATTAAAAAGTAATACATTTTTTCCATTAATGTATTTAAAATACGGTTCAAATGTATATTTTAAATGGCCTTTTTTTTCCTTTTTACATTTTTTTGTTGAACCCTGAGCATTGCTGGTGTACTGTACCTAAGAAACGAACATAGGAAGGTTAAAATGTAGCTTTGAAACTCTTAAATTGAATCTACATCCGCAACAAGCTGCATCCAAGACATGCTGTCCACTCACACACACGCACACACACATTACACTACAATTTTCACTGTGGATTATTCTGGACTTCTGAAAGTCAAATCCCAATTGAGGTGTATTTTCATGGTCCTTTTTTTTTTTAAAGACATAGCGTGCAACGAAACAGACTGAAACCATAAAAGTAGAACACTTATGTTCAACACCAGTGCGAATGTGAACGTGTGCTTCCACCTTCCCGCGAGCAGCTTTTCACTTTTCAATGCCAAAGCTGTTAAATCAGCACCGAGTCCTCTACTTCTTGGGGGGTGTGGGGGGTTGCATTGACAGCCCTTCATAAATCACTCTATACTTGTTCCCTTTTTAACACATTCTCTCATCCAACCTTTGTTCATATCTCTATCTTTTCTCTCTCTCTCTCGGTCTTCTCTCCGGCAGCTTGTTAGCAGCTGTGGACTTGGCAGAGTTCCACGGTAAAGCTGCAGTGTTAAGTGTTTGGCCCCCTGCAGCCACATGGCCACCTGTTAGGCTGCGTTCAAACTATGTTCCCAGCGGTCACGACAGCCCCGTTCGAGCAAAACGTAGTGTGCTTTTGGCTTTTATGCTTCTGTATACAAGTCTTGTTAAGTTTTCTCATGGTCTATCACGGTATCTGTAACAGGCTGTGGGTAGGGGAGGAGCTTCTGAGACCAACAGGCTCAAAGGAACACTAGGGTTAGGGCTATGCTTTACCACGGATGCCAGTACGTTCCCTACCGGGCAATTACATTCTGATGGGGTCCCTCAAGTTTCTCATATTCTTTCGAGGCTTTCAATTGGGGAAACATGGATGCTAAGCAGCTTTGTAGCACGTTTGTTGCCCCGTCAGAATTAAATTAAGCTCCCCTGCCGAGTCCCGCTCCAGAGTCGGCGTCAGCAAAGGGGGGCACATGTATTCTGGCCCTCAATAAACATTTGATATTAGTTTTCTATCAAAAACAAAATAAACAAGTAATAAGCAGATTCATACACAAACTGCTCTGGCCACAAGTCACGGCAAGGCACTAACATAGCTTAAATGTAGCCTGAGTTTGGTAGTGCTCAGCCAGTCCAATGTGGATTTTCAGGTGAGTTCTTTTAGAATTAAGTGGTTAGGGTTAGGGTCATCACTTATCCGTTTCTTTCGCAGTGCTCTTCTTCTTTCATTTCTGCAGTGTTTGAAAAAGTCTCTTTTAGGTACATTTCGACAGCATTGGAAAGAAGCCGCCGCTTGCCAGCCTGGTGCTACTCGAACGCCAGCGAACATCAGCGTTGAACAGACAGAATAGATCAACAGAGCTTAGTGCTTTCAGCTTTTAAAACACGCTGCAAATGTTATTTCTGTTCGATATGAAAGACTTATTATCATAGCTCCTGGGTCTGGGATTTAGCCAACAGTGTAAATGTACTTGTTTTTAACTCTTCCTACAACTCCCAACTAAATTCTCACGAGAGCATGTCCAGAAATTAGAGACACACTTGTTATCTCCATGTGAGAAGTTTTCGAAGCTTTTTATCTGCTAGGCGGCCGTGTAATTTGGAGTGTTTTTGTGCACACTGAACTATTATTGATCAAAATTATCTCAGTGGCTGTACATTATCGAGCGGTTTGTCCTGCCACACGTGGCAGATTTTGCGCGGTGCGCTGATAGAATAATGCATGAGATACCGGAATGATGTGTAAATCGTGTCATGCGTATCTCCCCCTCAGGTGGCCACCGACAAAGACAACGGTATTTTGTTGTATAAGGAGGATCACGACCCCCTGGCTCTGGAACTGTACCAAGGACACATACGACTCATCTACGACATGGCCAGCTATCCTCCCACTACAGTGTACAGGTATGACATACGCACACATAAAATTTTTTATTAAATTAAAGTTGTCTCCCCTCTTAAACGCTGTGGGCATGTCTGCTGAATGTGTGAAACCACCTGTTGTGAAGTCATTAGAGGTTTATCTTTCCAGAAAATTGTGGATGAAGCCCAAATTGTACCGGTTCCACCTTAGTGGTTAAAGTATCCACTTTAATTAAAGGAAAAGGAGCTCTAGACAACTTTTTATTTTTTATTTATTTATTTATTTTTAATGTTCGGTCAACTACAAAAAGTAGTGTATACCCATATACTCAAGGTTACATTTTCAATCGGGCTTTGACATTGTGAGCTTTTCAGTAGTGAGTTGGCCGAGCACGCTAATCCACAGACTGATTCTTCCCAGCACTCACTGACTCACAGATCCATATCGGAGTGCTTCCCTCTATAAACAAACACCAATTTCCCAAAATTCCACCGTAATCCCGACGAGATGGTTGCAGACCCAAGAGAAAGGCAACAAAACTCTTTGGAGGTGAGACTTCAAACAGCTGTCACAAGAGACCGCATTCAAGTGCGTTAGCCAGCCTTAAGCCTTTGGATTTTGTATAAAAGATTTGTTCACATTTTCATAGGAATTGATATTCCATGCTAAATTGCAGTAAAGGGGATGATAATCTGAGATAATACCTCTACACTTACTAAGGCAACTGGAACATATAAAAAAAAACAAAAAAAACAGCTGAAATAGTTTTGGAGACATTCAACAAACTTCAAGGGGAGAGGGGGTGATGGCCGAAGGATGAAAATGCGTACATTTGGAGACTCTCCCTACAGAAAAAAATGCAGTCTTTGGTGGCATTCCCATTGCCAAGTTTAAATTGAGACTGTCAAGTTGAGACCTTCATTTCGCAATGATTAGCAGGCATAGACTATGAAATTAGCCAGAGGGATGTCAACAATTGATTTTGAACTTTGCTAATCATGCAGCCTTGTAAAAAAAGAAGAAAAAAAAGACGTGAAACCAGAAACCGAATAGAAATCAAGTGAGATGTCTAGTCATACATTTATATAATCAGACATCTTTTTGGAAACCACCGAAGGCCGTCAGGAATTTTTCATTTCTCTTGCACAAACCACGATTGTACGTTAACAAAAATGCTCGGTTCAAAACAAACCATTCTGACCGACCGCGCATTTTTCACTCAGACTTTAACCATAAGGCGTCATAAAACATTTGAATTGTTCCCTGTTGATTGTTTAACTGATAAAACTTGCTTACGTGTGGTTTCAGCATTTCAAAACCAATACACAGTTTTAACTAGAGGACACATTTTTTTCCAGAGGGGGGTCCTATTTTGTAGAGCAAGCGATTACAGCGTTAGCATAAATGAATACACTCTGTGTACCGAGTTTTATTGAACATTTATTTTTATAGACGTAAAAGTGCAGTCACCTTACATTAATAGGATGAGGATTTATTCCTCAAAGACATTAGTGTGTGCTCTTTTTTTGGGAGCGCCACATGCTTAAATCATCCATTTCCTACACAGCTTATCCTGTTCGGGGCTAGAGAAGGGGGTTGGAGCCAATCAAAGCGGAGTTTGCGCAACAAGTATAAAGTCATTCAATCACTTTGTTAAAACGAAGTTAAACATTTTTGGGGTTATTGGCGAACTCATTGAAAACCAATAAACCAGATGTCCAGGAATAGTTTGTAGTTTGGTGTCCCATATACGACATTCATTGTAACACAGTGAACGTGGAAGCTGTTTTTACAACCATAAGAATGGGGAAGCAGACGTGCAACCACAAGAATCGGTTTGTGTTTATGGTGAACCCCCACATATTTGCAGTTCAGCATTCGCAAATTCACCTATTTGCGGATTTTATGTTTTCAGGCCAAAACCATGTCTAATGTAAAATTGTTGCTTTGGTAGCCTCTTGTGGCCAAAGAACTATATTGAATTGAGGGAAGAAGTTTAATTTAGTAAGATCATAGTCTTACTTAGCCTAGTGGGGGGGGGGGGGGGAGTGATTTGCCACCATTTTGTGGCATCTATAGGTAATTACAAAGCTGTTTGGGTGTCAATTACGCTTGGATTTTCACAGTTTTTTGTATTAAGGAACCATAAAGGCCTCACACTGTAAAAACCCATATTGTATCTCTGATAAGACTTGTAACCAGATGTACAGTTGATGCATGTCTTGGGCCACCATTAGATCTGTCCTTTTAGCAATGCTATATATAGTAACTAGGATTTCATTCATGCAGGCCTCCAACAAGACTCAATTCTTGATAAAAGGGGAAAAATGTGCAATGTTGTAAAGTGTTTATTTTTAAAGGACCTCTCTAATGCTATCAACATTGGCATTTATTCCATAGTTCTGGACCTAGAAACGATCAATGCAGAAAAGAAATTCCCCACAAAATATACTCAGTAGTAATTTTGGACTTATTTTCTGATGGCAGACTTTGAAATTGAGCCAGATTTTGGCCTGCCCACATTTAGGTAAAAAACATCAGCCTCTGGACATTTCTTCTACAAACTGTTGTCGCCTATATTGAAAGTCCAGATGTTTTTTTTGTTTTGTTTGTTTTTTGTTTTTTTTACAACGAATAAATATAGTGATAGTAATATATTTTATTAGGCTTGTTTGATTAAAATCGATCAATGAAATCATTCAAGAAAGAAGGCAGTTACATGAGGTAAGTGCTTGCAGATTCATTTCCGCATAATAACTTTCATCAACTCAATTTTGTATTGATTGCATCTCACTCATGGCTCTATGACTTTGAAAATCGTTAGAATGGATGATGACACATGCGTTTGATTTTGAAGGCTTTTTTGCACGTAAATGTGCAAGGTGCTTTTTATCCACTAAGAGAATAGCAGCAGGTCCATTTGCATTTCTAGAGCATTGAGATACTGGATAGATTGACTAAAGTCTGAGACTATGACAGACACAAGTTTGTGTGAAATAGGTGGTCCAGCAGAGGAGCGTGTTGGAAGCAGATGATTAAGTGCGGAGATGACGGCGGGATGGAGCGCCCCACGGAGGGCGGGGGAGTCAACCACAGACCCAGTCCGAGAATTATCCTTGTCAACTCTCGTTATCGTGACAGGGGCCACTCCTGCCCGGTCGAGAGACAGATGAGTGATGCTAAAGGAAGCAGGGATTGGGAGTGGAAATGGACACACAAAAACTAAGACTACACAAAGTACTAAAAATTGCATAAATAGTAAGACATTGAACCTACAGGAAGTGAAAAGCAGAAGAAGATATAGAAGTGGTACACTGTTTCTCCTCCTCTGGGAAGACCTTTGACAAATTGTCAGAATGTTTCCGTGGGGATTTGGCTCCATTTGCACAGTCAGAGATCACTGATACCACTGCCTTTGCTCTAACCTCACTGCTCAACATGTTTAACTGCGATTTTTCAAATGTGAGCGAGACCCCACACACAACGATGAAGAATCAACAAGTTTGTTCTTCCTGCTCTTATAACGTGGTGTACTCCAGCTGACCAATAAAGCACACCACACACATAACGTTAACACTGACATCCGTGAGTCTCCTTTCCCAAACCAGATATCTGTTGTAGTACCAAGATTGACCTGTGAAAGGCAGTATAGTGCCACAGGGCAAACAGGCTGCTGGAAAATAAAAGGAAGAATAAATGGTTGTCAGAGCAGAAATAGAAGCTAGAAGCCAGGCTATGCTTCATAACTGGCTATCGTTCCGTTTCACATCACAATCAGTCCGTAGCTTGGCCCAACTCACTGTTGACAGCACGCGTTAGGATTTGCTATTTTAAATATTGAACAAGTTTAACACTTTAGGAGTGTCAGCCCCAAAACGTTTCCCTAGCAGATCAGGGAGGAAAAATCCCTCTTAACATATCCCACACCACAAGATAATCGCTCAGGATAATCTTTTCGAGACATCTGACAATCAGACCTTTGTTGACTTTCATCATAATGTGGAGATATTGCTAAAATTTGGCCTGATTATCAGTATGTGTGTACCCTACTCTGGAGGAACTAAGAGGTGTAGCACAACCAATCAGAGTGATTGTTTAATTCATCGATTCAGAGGGGTCAATATTTAGTTTTTCCATATTTAGCCAAGTTAAGGCAGGAAACAGATTCTTTGAGTTGAACACACTGTTTCCACAATACTCACTATTCAGCAGTTTGGAGGTAGATCGAACGCGGCCCAACTCTTCCACCGCAATCCACTATGCATTTCTAACTGTGTGCCATTTTTTGATTACATGAGTCTGATCAGCTCAAATCCTATCGACCCCGATTTGGACAAAAAAATGACTGCATGAACCAAAGTCAAAACCTCAACGCGACACTGAGCGCCACAACTTTTGCTGCCGCCGCAATCTGAGCGCAGCACTTTGGGATCAAGAGAAGAAAAAAAACAAAAACAAAAGTGCCATTTTTGAGGCACTTCGACGTTGGGCTCAATTGCAGCGTTTTGGCTGCCAAAAACCAAGCGAGACTAACTTGGAGTGAGTCATCTCACTTGTAAACGGATGTAAACAAACACTTTGTTTTTTGCATGCAAAATGAGCAACTACGTCATGAAAATGAAACTGTTAGGTCTCGGGAGGAGTTTGGCAAATGTGACAGGATGTTACTGTTACACTCATTGGGTCACCCGCTACTGATATACCACAGATTTTTTTTGTGCCGCTTAAATCTTAGTTATATCATGGAAATCTGCAGTTTGTGGCTACCATTTTTTGATGGTTTTTTTACACTTTACTTACTGTAATGCCCTCGTGTGTGGGAAAGGAGCGCCTCAGTCGCAGATGCACATTGTAGCTGTTTATTGAACGCTCGGAAGAACAGTGAAAACATAAACACAATGAGCACACTCATGCAGGAGCTGCTGACAGCCACAGCTCACACCCGGACAGTCACGCAGGCTCGCTGGCATTGCACTTCACCCCAACGGGCCCCGCCTCTTAAAGCCACATATCTAACACACAGGCAATACAATGCAGACTGTACTTGCTATTCATTTCATGCTTTTTTAATGTTCAAATACATTTAGGATGTGTTTAAAAAATATGTTTTAATAAGCTTTGTGTTAAAAGTGTGTGGGAGCGGTAAAAGTATTTTTCAAAAAATGTAATGGTCGAACGATGGACAGAGGTTCAATGTAGATTGATTGAAAGCATGAAAACAAAAAAGTGATGCATGATAAGGGTCAAGACAATGGAGGAAATCCTTCCACTCTGTTTGTATGAGATGGTAATCCATTTGTGTGTGTGTGTGTGTGTGTGTGAAAGAGAATGCATTTGTTGTTTTAATGCGCTGGCCTTTACTAAATGCCACGTTAATCTCCCATCAGGTCAGACACAATGAGTCTACCTGTACTGTTACTCAACAGCCGGCAACAGAAGGTTGAAGGGAGGATGGGGACGGAGTTTAGGACAGTATGATAGACAGCGGTGGGGCAAGAGTTGTTGATGGGACGCAGGAAGAACTCGGGGCGGGGAGCAAGAAAATAGATGCCAGCGAATGAGGGAATTGTACTACTTGGGGGAGGTGAAATGTACTGTAAAGTCCATTCAAGTACAGTAAGTCGTACCCCAGCATGTTGGCAGCTCTTTAAAAAGTCTTAAAATTGATTGTCCTTACAAATAATTGCCACAGATGCAATCAACAAATACTACAGTATATCTTCTTTGGAAAGAATTTGACAGATTTATCAGTCTGCTTGATGAAATGTATTAAAAAAAAAAAAAAAACGAACTTTTTTTATTCTATTGGCCATAATTAGTGATTGTGAGGTCTTAAATTGAATTGGCCTTAAAAGGCCTTAAATATGGCTTCCTTACAACAACTCTGTTTCCATTGAAAGAAAACTTAAGAATCCGTTGGGATAAAGCGCCCCCCCCCCCCCCCCCCATTATCCAACAGATGGTGCTGTTTCTTCCACCAGGATGTATTTTAGATTTAATTACAAAATAGGTATATTTTCGTACACACGTTCCATAATACTTATGGTGTTGTTTTTGGGGAATAATTCTCTTATTGAAATTATTGTTATTGAAAAAGAGTCCAAAGAATTCTGTTGCTTTATCTCGCATTTCCTGCTAGATTGTAAAAAATGTCTTTCACTCATCATATCAAATGGAAATTTGAAATGTTTACAGTAACAGATAATACTGGAGATGAGCAAATATGCATTTAGTTGGTTTTTCATTTAAAAAAATGCTAGGAACGGTATCGGTGCTGATACTGTACATGTGTTCCGTACTCATACTCGTAAAAAAACCACCGCTACTACACACCAATACAACTTCAGCAGCCTGGTGTATACATTCCGGATAGGAGCCATGTTAGCCGTGTGGAGATACTTCCATGTAAACACAGGTGACAACACTTTTAGCCGACTGCAAATTATGCTCTGCACAGGTGGCGACAACCACACTCTACTTTCTTCTTCGTCTCTTATTTCTTCTTCTCTTATCTACTGTAGGTACAACGTTTACATAGTGCCCCCTAGTGTTCGTACTAAGACAGATAACTGAACTACCTTGTGTTACAGGCTACATTTAAGTGAAATACGTAACAAGAGTGTTCGAAAAACATGTTCAAATGTCAGTAATGAAAATGTGATTACTCAAAGAAAGTGTTATTTCATCCATCCATTTTCTGAGCCGCTTATCCTCACAAGGGTCGCGGGAGAGCTGGAGCCCATCCCAACCATAATCGGGCAGGAGGCGGCCAATCGCAGGGCACACATAAACAAGCAACCATTCGCACTCACATTCACACCTACGGGCAATTTAGAGTCTTCAATTAACCTACCGTGCATGTTTTTGGAATGTGGGAGAAAACCGGAGTGCCCGGAGAAAACCCACGCAGGCACGGGGAGAACATTATTTCAATCAAACATATTCCATGTTTAATAAAAGTGTTTTTTTTTTAAGAATTTGGTTAAAAAGGCAGTTGCATGACTATCAGTACCTCTAAGTACTTGTACTCATACTCTGTCTGAAACAAAGTTGTATTGATGCATCCCTAAAGAAGGCCATTGATAATGATAAGATATATAGACAAGATAATATAGCATTGAGCTATGGTTTCTTTTCCCTGCAATGTCACCTCTTGTTCGAGTATGACATGCATTCTGAATGACACTGGTTGCACAAGTATAATCTGATAACTCACGCACAATGTGTATGGAAGTGCTACAGCTATACCAAGTAATGCTTATGACAAGCCTACAGTATTTCGATGGCGCTCTTGATTTTTTTATTTATTTTTTTTTTTGTGGTCGAAGCGTCTGAACTGAATTTTGGCCCCAAGACACGGACATTCCATGAACATTATAGGTTTAAAACGCTCAAAGGCAATTCAAATATTCAGATGGCGAAACCTTAGAGTAGAGGCCTCGGAAAACAGGGCGCAGCTCATTCCTGGAACGCTGCATCAAACGGCGACCAGTGCGACTTTTATAAGAAAGCGGCTTTAATGAAAAGTGGAGTGAAAAAAAATAGAAAAGAAAAGCAAAGAGCAAAGCAGCTGCCGTCTCAGCGACGACTAATTGAGGTTACCACCATAATACAGGAGTGGCTAGCAGTCTGCTCCATGTCACTTTAATCAGCTCGGGCTGCTCACAGACCCACACACACACACACACTGATACACGATGACTTGCTTGTGTGTACAGATGATACAAACAAGCATTGCACGAACACCAGTTCATAAATAATCAACAAATCAGGTCCGGGAAAACGACATCGGCACCTAAATAGGTTTAACAGTATAAGTGGTGCTATTCCAAATTTATATTTTTTGAGGATGTTTGAGATGTAGTCAATTACTTGTAATTACATCTGGGTTGCGCGTAATTTGTTTATGATTTTTGAGGTGCTTTTTTTTTTTTTCTCCCCCTCCCTCATCCAATTAAGTCTATTTGTGTGTTTGTCTATTTCCTACTGTGTGCGTGTTTACTAACTTGTCTAAAAACCTGCTTTTAATTGACTTACACAGCCAACACAGTTACCCGAGGTCTAAATATACACACACGCACACACGCGAAGGATTTACATTGTGCCAGCCCGGTTGGAAATTCACTTGTGCTCTACTGCCATCTGGTGGCGTTTTGATTTTTAAACTCGAGAGCGGCTTCAAAAACAGAAATTAGCAAGACTTCTGCAATACTTGTGGCATTAATTCAGCATTTTTTCCCCCCTAAAATTGGTGAATTAAAATGATTGCAAGAAGTATAGTGAACATTTTTATTTCTATTTTTTTTATTGACTCATCTATTAAAGAAAACTGATTGATTTATTGTAAATAAGAACATTGTTAAAATGAACAATTTTACTCGTTTTAAAAATATATTAATAAATATTTTGTTGATGATGCCACATTAATTGATTACAAATATCAAAATTAGAATGAATTATCATTGTATTAGCAAAATAAACTATTTCCTTAACTAATTGATTTATAATTAAATGATTAAAAATGACAAATTTTAAAATGAGAAATATTTTATTGCTAAAGTAAAATATTTTACTGCTCCATTAAACGTTTTTTATTTTTACTTAAATCAATCGTAATGAATTATAATTAATTTAATCATTTTATTATTACAATAAACTCTTTTACCATAACATTTAATATAACATCAATATCATTTTTTAATTAATTAATTTTAAGTGAATTATAAGTCAAATATAAACATGATAATTCACTTTGTTCTTTATTTTAAAAAACAATTGTACATCGGTTTCAATTGTCACAGATTTTTAAAATAAAAAAAATAATAAAAAATATATATATATATGTATATGTATATATATATATATGTATATGTATATGTATGTGTGTATATATATGTGTGTATGTATATATATATATGTATGTATGTATGTATATATATATGTATGTATGTGTATATATATATATATATATATATATATATATATATATAGAAAACCTCATCTAAAAATGACCATACCCATCTGTTTGTTTTAAAAAATAAATGTGGCCCTTGAGCACAAATGTCTGCCCACCCCTGTTCTAAAAGGAATTATGGGTGGACAAAAAGTAAAATAAAGGCTTTTAAGGCAATTGGATTGGAAAGAAGAGCGCATCAATTCTGATTGATAAAGAGGGCAAAAGTCGAAGAGATGAGCGAGGTCTTTGGGGCCATCGCGGTGCCTGGATGCTGATCGTTATTAAATTACATGGCAGCTAATAGAAAGCATGTATACATCTGGTTTGGCTCTCAGCAAATCAACAAAATCTTCAACTAGTTTGATGTAGAACATTATTTAAAAAAAAAGTAAAAAAGAAAAAGCAGGAAGTCATCTGTCATTGTTGATGTAACGCATGAATGTCTCCATAATCCAAGTAACACCTTGAACCAATTATCAGAGCTTTATATACGAGGATAAATTGGGGAAAATGGGTCTAAACGTGTGTTTGCATTGCGGTTAACGCGGGTCGAGATGGTGATGTGTACATGGGTGTGTCGGAGTGTTGGAGAGGAAGAAAAAAAAAAAGAATAACATAGTCCGTGTCGGGACTATTCTTGCCCAACTTTGTAGTGTGGTTGACTTTTCCAACACTGACACAAGCATGTACTTTATGCGTGCTTTCACGCCAGGAACCCTTTAGAGTCCGCCAGTTTGTTTGGTTGGGTGCAAACGCAGTCATCCAACACAGATGTGGACACAAGCACCTAAAGAGGTTCCTGACTGACATCTTTGAGCCTGGCACACCGGGGACTGGTCACCAGCCAATCTCAGGACACATGCAGTGCTTTGAGTTTTGCAACTAGTGAACAATTCTTCAAAAAAATGCCACTCCCAGGAGAAGTTTACTATCAAACTAAACTTAAAACAAAGAGAATTCCACCTTGTGCACTTAAAACAGCCACAAAGCTTAGCCTTTCAGTCTGCTAACTTAATGGTTAAAATAGCCATAGTTATATATTCTTTATCCTCTGCGAAAAACGACTAATATTAGTGCTGTAGTGATGAGCTGTGAGGAGTAGAGACGCCGCACTGAACATTATGTCCGTATGTCTTTGGCCAAGGCGGGCATACCAGAAAGAGCAGCACAATGGCCATTCAATTGAAGCAGTGTGATAAAATTCTTTTTAATTGTCATTACTTTGATTTTATAAAGTACAATAAAATAGTACTTTTTTTTTCTCAAAATGCACATTAGGAAAATTTAGGTTTTTTTTTTTGTTGGAAAGGCTGGAACGGATTAATGGCATTTCCATTCTTTTCCATGGAAAAACGTGATTTGTAATACAAGTGTTTTGCGTTACGACCGTGGTCACATAATGAATTAAATTGGTATTTCAAGGCTGTAGAGCCTCACTTCATTAATTCCCACCCCCATCCCGAGTCTCTGACCTAATCTGCGCCCCTCACTGATGTGCATGAGTGTGATTCCCAAACATGAAAGCGCGCAGTCATGATAAATAGTCACAGAGAACGCTGTCCAGTTTCAACAAAATAGCAGAGCTAATAATGCTAAACTGGCATTAGCAGTGTAACCAATGTGACGTTAGCCACAGCTGCTATGCTGCTAGCATAGCATTGTAGACTTATTTAGAGGGAGACTGTCACTATAGCGCTACATTGATCAGTTTGTAGTTTTATTCTTTGGAATGTACAATTGATTAAAAATCAATTGATTAAAAATCAAGTGATAAACATTGCCCGGCGAGGAGAAATGTTGCTAATTCCGCCTCGCTTCTGAGTACTCTCGGCTGCCTGATATCCCTTCTTCGCTCTGCTTCTGTTTGATGGTCTTCGCAAGTCTTCTTTTCAGGAATTGAGCGATGCGGACAAGTGCAACTGCGTAATGTCATATAAAAAATATTTACAATGTGGTATCAAAAAGTTGATTTATTTACTTTAATCTTGAGGAATATTTTACCTCAGGTCATGGTGAAGAGCTAGGACTTACTCCTTTTTGGACGAGGCACACTCATTGGTAACGCCTTGTGCTTTTCATGATTAAAAGCATTTAGAAACAAAGACCAAAAGACAGCAAAGTACTAAATTCGAACTACCAGTCCAAGGTGTTGCATTTGTTTAGTTTTTTTTCAATTCTTGTTTTGTTCCATCAATCATTTTACCATTTTTGCATTGTTTGCCTCTGTGATGCTAATTGAATCCTTTATCCTAGCATTTTGCATTGTCATTTACATTTGTAATACTTTTTATTGATCCATTTATTTTCTGCGATTCTGCACATAGACAAACACAATCAATGGCTTTAAACATCATTTTAATCTGAACGCTCTATAAACCTCTGTCAATCAAAGCTAACGTGAGGCTACCGAGCTACTTAGCTAACACAGCAAGAGTGCTATCGTCTTTATTTGAAGTTGCGTGGAGGCTGCAGCAGAACCCCGGCTTTTCTTGCTACTTCGTCCGCCTGTTTTGTTTTTCATTTTTTTAAGGTTTTTCAGGGTAAAACTGAGGCCCCAGTGGACTTTCTACCCACCCCTCATTTTCTTTCAACACCCCCCCCCCCGCCCTCTTGTCTTCCTCTCAGCTGTGCCAAACCACTGTCTCTCTGGCTGGCTGTCACCCCTCCAGCTAAAACCACTTAGCACAGTAAACCTCAACTCTAACACAGACGGAGTGTAAAAGGTCATCAACTTTATTCAATACAGTGCCTGTACGTCATTCAAAATCGTTCGGGTCCTTATTCAGATAGACAATGTAATATTCCTGCGATTGGCTGGCAACCGGTTTAGGGTTTACCCCGCCTCCTGCCCGTTGATACCTGGGATAGGCTCCAGCACTCCCGCGACCCTTGTGAGGATAAGCGGCTCAGAAAATGGATGGATGGACAATGTAATATTGCTTTGGTGCCATCTGGTGGCATCTTGATGCCAAGCAACTGTGTTGAACTGAGGGACGAACTTCATTTAGCGAGCCTGTAGCCTTGTCTAGTAGGAAAAAAGTGTTTTGCCACTATCTTGTGGTATTGCTAAGCAAATACAAACCTTTTGGGGTGGGGTTTGATTACTATTCGCGGAGAATAGGGACAGAGCCCTACCTAGGTTCACCATACTTTATATGCTGGCCTTATTTTTTTTCTATCAGTCATTGTTTTTTTGCCTTTCACTTATTGGTTTATTCGCAAACAAAGAGTAAACTTGGACTAAGAGTTGAATGTTTAACGTATTTTTTATGTCTGTCAATTTCCTCCTCTCTGGTGTAGAATTCAGCAGTAATTCATCATAATCACAACCCCATACTGAACACTCCCAACCCCCACACTCTTTTTTTTTTTTTTTCTTCTGTGTGTGTAACAGTGTGGAGTCTGTCAACGACGGGCTTTTCCACACCGTGGAGCTGTTGATTCAGAACCATTCGCTCAGCCTGGTGGTGGACAATGGCGCCCCCAAGAGCCTGGGCAAGCTGGCGCGCCAACCTTCTGTAGACCACAACACGCAGCTTTACATAGGAGGTACACACGCACACATTTGCATAAAGCCACATCTGCATGGGTTTTTGCGGTTGTGCTGAGACGTCTGCCTTTCGTGCACTGAGCCACAAACGCAGCCACTGAGGATGTGGTGAGGACAAGCTCATGTCCTCAAAAAAAAAACAACTCCTGGGTTATTCTTCACTCAGTCTGTCTCGCTCCGCTGTGTCTTCCCTCGTCCAGGCGTGCCCTACCAGGTGGTGGCCTCGGGGTTGCGGCCCAGCCCAGAACGCTCGCCTCAGGCCTTCAATGGTTGCATCCACGATGTCCAGATCAACGGGGAAGCGCAGGACCTGAGTTACCGAGCCACAGGAGGGCGACCGGTAGAGGGCAAGGTATTACTATAAAGTGGTTTATTGTTATTCGCTCGCTTTATCAATCAGATTTTTTAAGATGTTTAATCATTTCAATGTAATACAGTACCACATTTCACCATTTTTATATTCATTGTTCCCACAGAGCAGAGAGAATACAGTGGATATAAAAATTCTACACTCACTGCTTCAAATGACAGGTTTTTGTGCTATAAAAAAATAAAAATGTGCAGAGACGTAAAAGTTTTGTGCTCGCACCGACTGGTATTTCGAACTGTTCATAATTCCTTCAACCTCGACGAAGGCCTCCGTTCCATCTGAAAATAATCCCAACGTGTCATGCTGCCACCGCTATGCTTCACAGTAGGTATGGTGTACTTTTGGTGATCAGTGTTGTGTTTGCACCAAACATACATGTTTGGAATTATGGCCAAAAATCCCAACCTCGGTTTCATCGGTACGATAACACATTTGTCCACATGCGTTTGGAACATTTTGTTATGGTCAGTGAAAGGTGCTTTGGGGCTGGTTTTCTTCAGCTACGGCCTTAGGCCAGGTGGAGGAAAATATGAACACTTTTTAAAATAACAGTCAGTGTGAGCATAAAACCTTCAAACCTCGACTAGAAAGCAAACAAATCTCAGGAAAAGGCTACTAGAACCTCTAAACATTATTTGGGGTTAATCAGAGGCACTTTAAATGGTGGCAGGTGTGTGCCGGCACACAGACAAATACAAGTTTTACGTGGGTGTGCACACTTGTGCAACCACATTTGCACTGTTTATTTTTACTTGCCCTCTCAAAAAGAATGAGTTGTACCGGTTACAGCTCACAATGGTGAAAAAGGTTTATTCTCTTTTTATATCACACATATCCAGCGTTTGTACAGGGGTGTGTCGACTTATAATATCCACTGCATATACTTTTGAGTATTGTTGTATGCGTCGTCTGTATGTCTTGCTGCTTCCTCTGTGTTTAAGTATCAGTTGTTTGAAGGTTGTTAATTACCGTAACGTCTATGCTAATTTCCCTTAGCCTGTCTATGGGATTTTATATTTGTTACCATTAAGCTAGTGCACTTGTATCAGATGAAATATGGTATGGTTTAACCTTATTTGGTGCTTAATCCATGTGGGGGTTGGCGGTGGGGTAAAAGTATACAAAATTAAATATGATCTCTGTATTGTTGAAATAGATGCTTATAATTTAAAATTGACTTCCCGTGAAATGAGGTCCTGTTTGGTTGAATCCAAAGCTATTATTTTCTTATGAATGGCAACAGGTGGACGCAGGTTAATTGTAACTCCTGACATCTTGTGGAAGAGCAATTAATTGCTGCTGCTACCGTACGTCTCTGGCTTGAATAGATGAACAATGACACATTATTTGTAGTAAATAAACAATCATGTTCAGTCCAATTAAGTGAAATTGGATCATTTCCCAGAGCACACATGATGGTCTCACTGGTGTTAATACACACTGACAGTATATCTTCTTCCTGCAATGCACAGGGTGATGGTGTTCTAGTGGGCTGTCACTCATGCAGCGTGTGCGCTCAGGGAACATGCAGAGAGGGCGGCGAGATGGGCGTCACCTGCCAGTGCCCGCACGGGCGCAGCGGGACCTTGTGCGAACGGGTCACGCCGCCAAACCCCTGCCAAGCCAGCAGGTGGGTGTACAAAACATGCAGTCCGTCCATTTTCTGTATTCCAGCTGACAAAGTGTACACACCCTGGACTGTCCACCAGCAATTTACGTATTAAGTTACTGCGATGTGATACAATTCATTTTCTATAGTGCTTATCTTGATTAGGGTAAACTCCACACAGGAAGGCCCTGAGATTCAAACCCAGAACCTCTTGACTGTGAGGCGGACATGCTAACCACTAGTCGGTTATGCTGCTTTAAAAACTCTACAATGAATTATCAATACCTTGGGGCAGGGTGACCATGTTTCATTTCCATATTCCCTTGAGGTTAGATTCAAACCCAGAACTTCTCCATTGTGAGGCAGATGTGCTTACCACCAATCCCCCTCCCCTCAACACCCCCTCCCGGGCTTCCTAGTGTTGCAGATGAAATCGATTTTGAGTTTGACTTTGAATGATGTGCTGCTCTTGACGACGACAGCATGGACTTTGAAATTTGTCAACCACACATTTTGGTGTAGTATCCCCTTGCTATATTGCGGTTCACCTATTGTGGATTCAATGCATTGCAGATTTTCATTTTTCATATTCATATCACACATAATTCATCATATGGAAGGATTTTGAGAGTATGCTGTAATTTGTTGTGGTAACATCAACATTTCTTAGTCTAAAACATCAAAACTGTAAAAAAAAAAAAAAAAAAAAAAAGAGAACGAGAAAAGGGAAAAAAATTCATTAGAACACACATTACAAGGAATAAAATGTAAATAGTGTACAATACTAGTGTGCCTTACTGTACGTTTAGAAGTTTAAAAGGTGTTTAATAAAGGTTTGAGTATGGTAAAGGTTAATAGGAGTGTCGGGAAGAATAATAAGAGTCTGGGGAGGTTCATACAGCTTTAAAATATGTATAAATAATCCCCAAAAATATGTGGTCACTACTTTGTAGATGTCACCTATTGCGGGGGTGGTCCGTAACCTAACCCTCGCAATAAACGAGGGATTACTGTATTAGGTGCAGCCTCTTTTCTTGTTTTATACATTTTGCATTAAATGCCTCATCACCACTTTTTTTTTTTTTTTACATTTACAGTATTCTTATAATAAAGGGTAAGTGGGGAAAAATCAGGCAGAGGAGTTTAATTAGTTGTCACCAACTGTGTGGGCACAGTCTTCAACTCATTCACTGCCAGCCTTCCCAGTTAACATTGATATTTGACTTCTAAAGCCGTCAATGGCAGTGAATGTGTTAATTATACTCAGCTAACCATCTTTTCTCTCTTTCTTCCTCCACAGATGTGTTCATGGTTTATGTGTGCCCAAGGGGACGGCGTACAACTGCAAGTGCAGCGAGGGTTACCAGGGACAGTTCTGCGAGCGCCAGCAGGAGCCCGCGCCCTGCAGGGGGCAGCGGTGCGGGCACGGCGAGTGCAGAGTGTCCGAGGGCGGGGAGCCCGTCTGCAACTGTCTGCCTGGCTACGCCGGGGCCACCTGTGACACCGGTAAGCCTCAGCGCATCCAAAGGGTGATGGACAGTGGCCATTTTGCATGAGATGTAGTTCCCTACCATATCCAGCAGATGGCACTGTGGTAAATAACACTACTGTGTCATTTGCCAAATTGCCAAATTCCCCTATTTGCATTTTTTGTGCTCTTTCTGAAATACCCTAGGATCTAAATGTCTAAATAGAAAAGTCGTACAGTCATTGGTCCCAACATGTATGTTGAAGCAATACAGCTCGACTGATAGACAAGCTTTGTATGTCGCGGAAGAGTTAGGATTAGGCTCATGTTGTTGATAATTTCCAAGCTTTCAAATTGTTCTGGTTTTCACTTTACAGACTCAAAAAGACTGTATGAATGGATTTGGACCCATGATCCACCATGTCTGTCCTCCGTTTCAGAGTTGACGTGTGAAGGCGAGATGGTGCGAGAGCAGCTGAAGCGCCACCAAGCCATGCGCACGTGCACGTCCACCAGCAAGATCCCGCGCATGGACTGCCTCCGATCGTGTCAGGCGCCGGCACCCGCCGGCGTCTGCTGCGGCGTCACCAAGACCCGCAGGAGGAAGGCGGTGTTCCGCTGCACCGACGGCACCTCCTACTCCGAGGAGATGGAGACGGCCCTGGAGTGCGGCTGCGCTAGGTGCCCGTTGTAATGGTGCCCCTCCTCCCGCCGCGTCTTGTGAATTTGGCACCGCCATCAACACATTCTGCGTTTTGTTTACACATATCCCGTTCGACGGCCGCCAGTTTGCTGCAGGAGAAACCACAAAGGGGACACGCGTGTGTGTGTGCGTGTGTGTGTGAGTGTGTGTGTGTGTGAGTGTGTAACTGTGTGTGCGTGCAGAGAGAAATATATTGTAAGATACAAGTGAGGAGGAGAAAAAAAAGCATAGAACTTATTTTTATTATGAATTTTCTTCTTCTAAAAGATGATAAAGGACTGATGAGTTGTTTGTTTAAATATGTTGATTATACAACGTGCTACATAGGATGATTTTATTTTGTACCTTGTAAGAATGAAAAGCTACACCACCGGATAGATTAACATTCCTTAAAAAAAAGTATAAGAAATTATATGTATGTATAAATCAATATAGAAATTATACCCTAATCCAATTAATTGTATATTAAGTGTATTTGCATGATCTTATCGTGTGGGAGGCTTTGGACACTTTGAAAGTTCACTCACTCCTTTTTGGCCTAAAAGGGGAACCGTACGTGCCTAGCGAGGGGGGGGGGAAAAAAAAAAAAAAAAAAAGCATAGACATCAGCCTTTGAGGCTATTTTCCACACAGACGTATTTTTTTAACATTTTCTAGCAAAGTTTTTCTATAAATCTAGTGTTTGTACACCCAACTATAACAGGGGTGGACAACATACAGTCACGGAATTATAAAACTGAATAAAAAAAACAACCCAAAACCCTGTTGTAAATTATCATTTACAATATTAACAAGTTATTAGTGCACTGACTACGATTGGAAAGTGCACTGACTACGATTTGTGCGTCTCAGAGCAAGTCACTAATGTTCAACCTAAAGCTATTCCGATTTTTTGTTTGTTTTGCACAAAACTCCAAACATTGAAGTGTATAACTATGCGTGAGCGATTCAATATTTGGAAATAAATTCATGGAATAGGTTATTTACACCTCAATGTAAATATGTTGTTTTAGGATGTTTCAGTAGATGCAAAAGCTGCAGGTTAGCCAACTGTAGTCAACTTGGATTCTTACATTAGGTCTAAAAGCATCCCAAATTAAGGGATCACATCGAAAGAGTGTCGCGTAATGCAGATGGCCCCACACACGACCGTAATCTCCACTCGCAATTGCCGGTTTCCGAGACTCCAATAGTAGTACCAACACTGACCTGTGAGAGGCAGCATGGTGCCACAGGGCATCCAGACTGCCGGAAAATACAAAGATGAAGAAATAGAAGTAGCTCGGCTTGTAAATAGATTGCAGTCGCCTTCTAGTCATGTCACAATCACGGCCGAACAGGGAAAAAGGATTTGCTATCGGAAATGTTGAACTTGTTGAACGTTTGCAATTGTTGGCAGATCGGGGAGGAAAAAATCCCTCTTAACGTATCCCACACCACAGGATAATCTTTGAGAGACATCCCAAAATCGCTCAAATTCTGATTTCCGATTGTCTGTATGCGTGTACCCTGCTTAAGTGTGGCCTTAAAAAAAACTTGAGTTGGAGGTAATTTAATTGATTTTTCGGTCTCACGACTATCTTTGTTTCATCGGGCATTGCCCAAAAAATTAGTAGAGGGCTTGGAAGTGTGCTTAAACTGCAAAAACTGCTTTAAAAAAATAATAAATGAGCAAAAGAGTAATGAAATTAGGACTATTCAATTACTTAATTTAAGCAAAAGTTACTGGCTCTAGAACAGTTAAATTTAAATTGGCAATATTTCTTCAAACATCCAAGTAAACAGATGCATCAAAATTAGCGTATTTATTCTACCAACACGTAGAATTACAGTATTATTTCTTATTTTAAGGTAAACGTACTCATAACTAGTAATACATGTTCAATAAGAATATTTTATGACAATTTTTCCTGTGATGTTCTTACTCAAACTGACTGGTAAATGTATATCTTGGCATACCAAAAAACTAGCATATTTTTGCCTTGATTTGTGAGATTTATCTTAGAGTTTGGTTTTTGCAGTATAGGTGCACCAGCTGAAAATGTTTTTTTTCCCCCCAGCTCTCGCTTCTGTTGTGTGTTTACTTTTGAGTAAGTAAATGCAACCAAACTGCAGTAAACAATGTTGAATATTTCTGCTCGACAAACAGAACAGGAGTGTTCGCACCAGTGATAGCGTTAACGTCATTAAAGCTTTGCAGCCTGGTCCACAAAGCATATTACAGACCACATAAAAAAAAAAAACTTTTTTTTAAAGCAGGTGATCTGGGGTCACCATGGCAACGACAAGGCTCGTCATCTCCTGAGCCAATGCACCAAATGTTCATGTTTTTATGCTATGCTAGTCTAAGCTCAGTTGTCACATACGACTGCTTTAAACTGCAGCCGTCGTCCCAAAGTTTGCTAAGTGCGCCTTTGAATATAAAAAGAAAAAAAGAAAAAAATTGTTGGTGTGTTCAGAATACTAATTGCTGCTGCGACCCAGTGTTGGAAGGAGGCAACAACGGGGTTGCGAAAGGATAAAGTGTAGTGCCTTTATTTTCAAAGATGTCATGAAAAAAAAGTTTTTGTTGTCCCAAAGCAATTCATTAAGTAAACTCTGAAAGAAAAAAAGTCATTGTCATGCAGCAACAGCCACACAGTGCAGAAAAGGAAACTGCAGCCGCAACAAAAACAAGTCGCTTCCTGTTCTTCGCGTGTGACGCATTCAGTGACTCCTCATGTAACCGCTCATAGAGGGCTATTAAAAGTAAAGGAAGGGACTATAAAGTAAACACTACGAGGGTTGCAAAGGGATGGCAAATTTTTTGTACATTTCCCTGGGAAGTTAAGCAGGGGAATTTTGGAAAAGGTGTCGTATTCACGCATAAATACAAACTTTGTTTTTGATATGAAAAAAATCTTATTGGAACAATCAATTCTTTCATTGAAGACTGGTTTGATATAAGTCATGAAACAAAAAGAATTGTGTTGTGTGCTTAAAACAACCACACAACTCTGCCTTCGGAATCTCCTGTAGCGTCATGTTAACGCACAATGCAAAACGCCAGAGACGGGCTAACGAAACTTGCATCGATGTAGCGCTAGTTGAAACGCCGTGGGCAACGGATATTTATCCTCTGCAGAAAACGACTATTATTACTGGAGCTTACCGAGGCATTTGTGTGAAATTCTTTGTATGTGTGCATTATACTGCCACCTGGTAGCCATAGCACACACAAACACCAGCACAATGTGGAGATGCCACAGATTAATGGTAATTCTGTTCATTTCAAAGGGTGAAGATGATTTGAGATGCACGTGTTTTCAGAAACGAGCGTGGTCACAGAGCGAATTAGTTTCCTATTAAGAGCCAACTTTCAATTTTGTAAATTTCTTGTTTATTCATTTTGAATCCCATAAATTCCGCTTGCTCCCCATGGAAAGGTTCCAACTTTGAAAATTCCCAGAATTTTACAACCCTAAAGACTACTGTACTCTACTTTATTGTACTCTGTTTACAACACATGCAAAAGCGTCGACCCGCTTTGAACTTGCAGTATTATCCGCAGTTTAGCATTTCATTTTTTTTTCTGCATCACGCAAATGCCTCATGCCTTTGCGCGACAATTCAAGCTTTTCATTTTCTTTCCCGCACCTATCCCCCACTCCGCCTCGAAGGTTTAACTCGTCAATGTGAAGACGGAAGACAAAATCATTTCAATCCAAACACTTCAATGTTCTCCAGGTTGAAAACACAAAAGTGATTGATGATGCAGATACTTATGTTGAATGTTCAAAATTAAACTACCATTAAAACAACATGGACTTTCTGTCTGATTTCCTTGATGAATGCATCACCACCTTTTTGTGTTAGTTTTCTTACTGTTAGTCCTAAACTTTGTTTAGTCATTGATAAAACAGTTTGTAGTTGCCTCTATTAATACCACAAACAAAGACCCCAAAACATGTTTTATATCATTTCACTCATCTTACGTTACCCTTAAAAATCAAAATAATTTGATTTTGGAAAATAAGCACCGTAAAGCTTATGCGGCAAAGACTCTCCATACTTTCCACTAACAACCCAGGCTAAACTTAGCTCCTCCCTGACATACAAAGATTGAAGTTCCTCAATTGAGATGCATCACTTCAACATACTTCCTTGACAACAAATACTACTTCGCTATTAGCTTTGCTGCCATCTTTTGGCCTTTCAGGGCATTGCAGAAAGAGCACAGAAAACGCAAAGCGGTGACTTCACGAATATGTGGAGGATGACTGTTAATAAAAATTCCCCAAAATTGGTGGGAGTATGAAATTTAGATATTGTATTTTTGGGCTCCGAAACACAATATAACACACAAGAATGACAAGACGCACTGCAAGTCTGTAGAACTGTTTTAAAATGCACAGGAAGTCTGCCATATTTCTTTGTAGCAGCCATGTCAGGGTCTGGAGATTTCCTCCGATTGCCACCAAATTTAAACGACATATACTAGACAGATGAACACGTCAAAATTCTTGTTTTTGTAATAACGTGGTCTGAGGCTTGGCGGTGGATTTTGTTGACTCGCCCAAAAAACCCACAAAATTCGAATTGTGATCAAACCCTGTTTTGTATGATGAACGTCTCGTCCTGCACGTGAACCGTCAGGCAATGAAATCGTTTCTTGTTTCGATCAGTGAATGTGGGAGGAGCATGGTAGCGGATTTGTACCTTCACAGTAGAGCCTCAAAATATTGTAATTGACAGTACATTATGGTTCAGTCCGCTTTAGATGCACGTTAATCTAAACCTGACTGACTTCAAATGGGATCTTCGAATTAGGAATGTAGATGTTGGGTTTTAGTCCTTTAAATTTCCCTTTCCCAAGATCAATTGTGAAGAAATGAAATTGGACTTACAAAGCAAGTCCAACCCACTTAATAAAACTTAAAAGGAAACCTCCAGAGATTGGCTTAGACTTTTTCATTCAAACCGACCTGAAAATTTTGACGACTTTGCACAAGAACGACGTGACAGGAAATGTTGGTTCAAAGGCAGGCGACGACACGTTGGTGTACTCTTCACGACCTCTTCTCTTGACTCGTTGAGTGAATATCTGCCAAACAAATGATCCAGAGGATTCTTTTCTGGATGACGCTGACACTTCTTCAAGGGCGTAAGCTCTGTTCTAACTCAACTGAACCTTTTTTGGGGGGAAGTTCCTATCATTGAATCGTTGCACTTTTGGCAAATGTAGCTACGGCGTTTAAATGTATGTAAAAGATGTCGAACTAAAGTGTCAGCATTCACACTACTGCTGCTATGTCAACTCTCTAACATTTCTGAAATATTACAATATTCCGAAATATACTTTTTACAAGTAGCATGGTCGATGAAGAAATTATGCGACAATTTTACATCACTACTATAGTATAGCCTGGGTTGTAAGGGGAAATGAGGGAGAGTCTTTGCTGCATGTAACAGTACATGTGCACTTCTGGTGCATTTTACAAAATCAAGTAATCTGTAAGCCATTTATTTGTATGGTTATATATTATACTATATTGTTTTAATGATATATCCAGGCAATTAGATTTTTAGGGGGTGCGTCAATGTCTGTTATTTACCAATTGTGACTGAGCTCGGACCTTATTTACTGTAGTGTTACAAGACATGGACACTCCACAGTCTCCACATTTCTGCTGCAAATCAGAACACGCTATACTAAGGCAGTAGTACAGTCATAATTACAGTAAATCATTTCTGCTTTAATTTGCATTATTTTTCAGTCGGGATTAAATATTCTTCAGCCTATGCAAACCCAACTTTATCGATAGGAAACATTTTGACTCCAAATAGAATCTATGAAGAATCTACATGTGACATTTCCCTTTGATTTCTCTACAAAATCATGATTTTTAGATTTCTTCTAAAAAAATTAAAAAAAGATTACCCAGGTCATTTTTTTAACGTTTTTGGAAAACAGGAAAATACCCAACAAATTCAACACACAAGAGTTACGCAATTGTGCACTCATTTCTTTCTAACTGTAAATAAGCATTTGTGATTCCACAGGTGCCAAAATGTCGAACTACACTCTTAAGCAGTGGCCGGCCGAGTTGGGCCCGCTGCGTCGAGGTGACCAGGTCCACCTCTTGTGCTCGGTGCTGTTTGACCCGAACGACGACACGTGTACGGGGCAGCGCAGCGTGCGCTGGCTGCGAGTCGGATCGCGTTCGGGTATCGTCCAAGTCCGTGGGAAGTCAAATGAAGAATGCGAGAGTCCCAAACGTTGCCTCTACAAGCTCTCCATCAATGTCAGCGAGTCGGATAGCGGCGCCTACTTCTGCGCTCTGGAGGCTTGTGGGAACCTCATATTTGGAAATGGAACAAAACTGGACTTTCATGGTAACTACTTTATACCGAGATGTGCGATTGTTGGACAGTAAAGTTGTAAATTCAAAACAATTGTAAGAAGAATAAGGTTCTGGTTCAAATCATGAGCAAAAACCTTGTAATATTAAGTGTAAAAAGTTGCCAAAAAAAAGGAATTAAATCATAAAAAATAATGTGAAAAAAGAAAAACAAAATGCAGTGACGTAGAACCAAAGTGCTAAAGTTGCGAGAATTAGTCCAAGTCAAACAAAAACAACATCATTTGAGTAAGTACCTGTGCACGGTAACATTACTTGGGATCTGCCAAGTTTAGTTCTCATCAAAATGATCAGACATGTTTATTTCACGACACGTCGTCCGTCACGGGTTTGTCTCCTTTACTTTCTTTAGAAAACGAGATGTCGCCAGCCGACGGTTCACACAGCGACACTCTTGTGATTTTGTCTGCCATCTTGGCCTTAAGTCTGCTGGTCATCGTCTTTCTGCTACACGTCATCGTCAAAACCAACGCAGGTACAGTAAATGCAAGATTGTGTTTCCCAACATTATCAAGCAAAGGCACATTTTGGAGGAAAATCTCACGGCACGCTACCAAACAAAAATGTCACAAAGTATATGCAGTGGTACCCTGACGTGACCAAAGTTTGTAACTCAATTTACTTGTGTATTAAGTCTATTTTGAAATAAATTCAAATGCCATTAATCTGTTCCGGCGCCCCAAAAAGTTTTTTTGTTTTACATTTAAAAAAAAAAAAAAAAAAAAAAAAAGTGCTGTATTCCGTTAAGTAATATAAGGTATAATACCTGCACGTATTTGTGTGTTGGATGTGTACCTTTAAGGGGCGTGGCCTAATGAGTGACGTGAGGAGTTGGCATCAGCTTGGCTGCGTGTGAATGTCTGAACGTGAGTGGTGGTCTACTGCAGCTCCATACGAGGGTTCTCATTTTGTATTTTCCATTTTGTTTGACCTTTTTTTCCCGCTCAACGAAAGGCTACAAAAAAAGCACATTGGCGACTGTGGCTCATTAGCGTACCTTAGTGCTTCATTTTCTTTCTTTTTTTTTCTTTCACTCGATGCTTCCTGCTATTTATTACCCACACTGCCTTGCACTCCAACATACGGCGGTAGCCGGGACAACACAATAATCACACCGCAAAAAAACTCTTCAGTTGGGAACCTCGTAAATTAAGGTCGTACTTTATCCTGTACTTTCTCAGTGTGGTTGTTCAGTCGCTATACGATGCTGGCATAGCTAGATTAACAAATAGACATTTTTGTAGTTAATGGCAAAAAAATTGGGAACCAATAAGGGGAATTGGATAATTTCCCACACTAGTTGGGAATCGTTGGGTAATGTAAGCCACTGATGCCACGTCCCCTTTTTCACACCACATTCTAATTAATTCTGACTTTTTTTCTCCTACAGCCTCTGTTTCAACGGAAAGCAAGAAGTCGGGTGACTTTCAAGGACATCCAACATTAAATGTTTGTGCTCTTTGATTAGATTGCATTGGCCTTATTGTTTCGAGTCATTAATTTGTTGGGTTTTTTTCCCCCGCAGAGAAACGAAGACTCCTGTCTTAACTCTGCTGTGATCTTCACCATGGTAGAAAACAAAACGGTGGACGCGATAGAGAGACGGCGCGTTCGCTAACGACTCGGGCCGGCCGCTCCGACGCACTGAAAGCTAGCTCACTAGCAGGCTAAATGCTAGTTAGCTACAGTATTGTCATTTGTTATTTTTCAGCAATTTGAGTCAAAGAAGAATAACTGTTCTATTTTCATTACTTAGAGTACAAAGTTTGCAGGTGGAATGCCTCCATGGGGGGGGAATGTAACATGAATAAAAGAATATCTGAAAATCGCAATGTTAATGAAGAAAATATTCTTTCATCACCGCATTAGAAAACCACAACACAGGAAACCTTGACATTTACTCAGTTTGTCATCACATCACAAAAAAAAGTTTTTGTTTTAAAAAAATATTTATTAAACCTCAGATATATATACTTTTATATTTATTAAGCCTTAATATATATTAAGCCTTGTGTGTGTGTGTGTGTGTGTGTATATATATATATATATATATATATATATATACACACACACAGAGAGAGAGATATAAACAAAAATTGCATGACAAAATGTTTACCCCAAAAATGTTTTATTAATTTCAATAAGTGATCTTAATTATTATTTTTATTTAACATTGATATTTCTGTTTTTTGTCTTTAATTGATATAAAATATTTATTAGACATCCTCTAAAAGTCTTTATATAGTGTAAATCCCAATATTAATTTTTTTTCAGAAGACAAAGGGAATGACCTTTTAACAGTTTTTGACCCCTTATTTACTTATGCAACGTACAGTGGAATCCGGCTGACGAGCACGACACGACAAAAACTTCATGCGTTCACATTGTGTTAGTGAGCTGCGGTGGGCTTTTGACCGCCAACCCAGAATCGTGTTCAAGGTGACTACTGACATGAAATGTGAGGGCAAGCTAAAGCTGGGAAGAAACCAGCAAAGACATCAAAAATGGTCTTTTGGTCTCATTTGCTACGTAGAAAATACATCTGAGCACTTTGTCACCAAGCCAATGAATTAATTCCACAAGTGAGAACAAAACTACGTTGTTCGTATTTGACAATGCAGTTAGACCACACTGACATTTTCGTACATGGAGCCAGTCAGGAAATGCAAGTTGCATCATCAAGGGTCATACGCACACTACACATACATCATACTTCTCCACCCCCATCACTTCCTCACTGTTACTTTAAATGTGCACTTGTCATTTTATCTATTACTGCAAACTTCACAGTAAACAGTACTTATTTTGTTGGAACCCTATTTAGGTGGGTTTTCAAAATAGACCACAAACCGTGCAAATGTATATTTTTTTTAAAAACACTTGTAATGAAGGTGCGACTGGAATATAAAAAAAATTTGAAGGAGATTTTTACAGTCTACAGAAACATTTTGTCTACCAATTAAACAAACAAAGATGCAACCAAACTGAGAGCCTTCATCATGGATCAAGATAATGCACTCATTAAACACCAAAGGGGAACAAAGTGCAAGGTTTTAGCCTGGTCAAGATGACATCTCCTGAATTAAACCCTATCGAGTATTCATTTGTAGCATGGTCTCCCTTGGTGTCCTGAGAAGACCGCTAATGCTAAAAGAAGATGCATAACGTGGAGCCTGAACATAGCAACTAAATATTCAGTCTTATTCCCTATTTTAAGTCGGTTCCAACACGTTTGCTCAAGGGAAGGAAGTCAAAGTTTTGAGAATGGCCAAGACCATCCGCTGACTTAAACACTATAGAGGATGTATATTACCTACGAAGGAGGAGCTTGAAGGATGTGTGGGTCATAGGCTCAATGTAATTGTTGCAAGCAAACGATTTGCAACTAAAGGTTTTATCACAAACTATTTTACGTCTGTCAGTTCCAATACTTTTGCTCACGTAAAAATGTGGTGGCTTGTTACAAAATAATGCTATTATTATATAGCAGTTCCAGATATATATATTTTTTTTTTTTTGAAAGAAATTGACCCTGTTTCAAGTCAAGTGTGTGTTTTTGCGCCAAAAATTTTCAGAGTATGACTAAAATAAATAAATCTGAAGCACAAAGACAGAAAAATTTGGAAAACATACTGTTGTTCGACAGTAATCATATGTAATAATGACTCACATTTATTGCAAAATGTATCAGCAATGCTACACAACCAGCATAGAAATACGGATGGTATTTGCTGCCTAAATTTACTACTTTGTTCCTTCAGTGTTGTGAGCAAACTGTATTAACGAAGATTTTTTTAATCAGGCATAAAAAGTAAAAATGGGATCGTAGAATTTCAATGCTGATTTGAATCCAATGTACTCAAAAACTACAAAACTATGTAATCTGTGTAACAATGTAACCAAACTGTAATATGGCAATACAAGAAATAAAACTCAAGTCAAGTTCATTTGTACAGCCCTGAATCACAAAAAACCAATTTCAGCGGGCTTCAGAGGCCCACAGTTAAGTGATGAGCATGTGCATGAATTTCATTTCGCATAGAAATTCTGCATAGTGAACAGAATAGTTGTTTTGTATGTTACACGTACAGTATAGAATTCATTCAGAGACTGTGAGAACATAAAGCCAACACACTGGAAAGTTTTGGAGGCCGTATTTCCACTGGTTTGTGCCGACACAGGAAACGGCCAATCAGATGCGTGTGAAATAGTCCCCTCCCCTTTGGTGTGGTTCGATTCAAGTCAATAAAACGTATGATGCTGTCTTGATGGACTGCTGCTCACTTGCTGAAACAGCGACAAAATGCGGAAGGCGCTTCATCTGCTGCTCCTGCTCATCCCAAATGGAGGCGAGTCCATGATCAGGGAAAATGGAGTCATGTTCATGTTGTCCATCACTTTTGTTGACATCTCTTCTTTGTTCTTCATTCTGCTCAGGATGCACAGCTGGTCCCACCTTTACGACAAAGACCGTTGCAGTTGGACAAAATGTCTCTATGGATTGTCCCCGGGACGAATCCAGATTTCAGGCTCATCTTTTTTGGATCCGACTTGTTTCTGTAAGCTTTCCTGAACGTTTAGCTCAGACGACAGCCTTCGATATGACGGAACCTCATCTTGGGCCATCAAACAGTGGACGTCGCATCACAGCCAAAAAAGAGCCAGGAATGTTTGTTCTGCAAATTGATCAAGTGCAGAAAAGTGACATGGGCGTCTACTACTGTTTCAATTCGACAACATGGGGTTATAACGTAACATTTGTTCAGGGAATATTTCTGCAGGTCAAAGGTAAATATGACGATATTTCATTTGGCTTTGAGAGAACAATGAAAGACAGAAATTTGCCATACATTAGTAATATTTCAATATACAGTACACGGTATTTTAATATTTATGTTCACTGATAATTAATTAGTTTACTTGTCCAATATGTTCCCAAACTTTTTATTGAGCCGAGGCACATATTTTACATTTGAAAAAAAAAACCTCATGGCACATCACCCAACAATAATGTCACAAAAATTAAAAATGTATATACGTACCGGATTTACTCGCACATAAAATCGATTTTCTCAGTTGAAATGCCATTCACTCAATTTCCCAGCGCTCTGAAAGACTTAAAAGTGAATTTCCGTTTCAGATTTCCTAGAAACAGAACCGTCTGTCTCTCTGGACTTGCGGTCTGATGCGGGCCCACCGGGATCACCTGTGACCTTACGGTGCTCGGTCGTCTCCCACCCGGGGAATAAAATGTGTACTGATGGACACGTTTACTGGTTCAGAGCTGGAACAGATGCCGCGCATCCCAGCTTCGTTTCCACTCATAAACAATGCGGAGAGATCAAAGGTGGCTCGATGCGGAAATGCGATCACGTTTTCTCAAAGAACGTCACCTCCTCCGATGCCGGAACTTACTTCTGTGCTGTGGACACGTGTGGGGAGAGTTTCATGAGATCCGCAAAAAAAGTCATCATTGAAGGTACATATTTCATCTTCAATATTCCAAACTGTGTTTCAAAAAGTGCAAACCCCTTGAATGACAGTAAATGTTTTTTTTTTTTTTTTTTTTTTTTTTTTATCATCACGCTCCAGTGTCCAGCACGAGTGATTTACCAAAGTCCGTTATTTTCATCTTGGGTGCTGCTTCGGCCTTAATCTTCATCCTGTCAGCCTTCCTCATATTCAAGATCAAGACAAAAAGATGTTTTTGCTGCAAAGGTAAGAAAAAGCGCACATCATTAATCAGAATTAGTTCTTTATGCAAGGGTTCTCAAAATCTCTTCACAGGTCAAACATTTTTCCAGGGACCTCCTTATAATTCGAGTGCCGGTTCAAGATAATTACCATCATCATCATCATCATACCATGTATCCATCTGAGCCACAAGCATTAACCATTTGAAACATAAGAATTTATTTTTTTTCGGGGAAAAGAAAAAAATCAATCTTTACGAGAGCAAAATCGAATTTTGTAGGGAATACGTAAAGTTGCAAGAAAAAGTTGTAATACTGCATTATAATTTCAAAGCCAAAGTTGATCGAGGGAAAAATGTTAGTGTTTAAGAAAATCGAGCAATTTCAAAACAATTTACTTTATTACTATAAAGGCTTTTATTCTCTAAAAACAATAGAAAAAAATCGAAACGCGAAATTTATGCCAAGAAATTTGACTTTATTCCTGTTATAATAAGCCTTTTGTTCTTTAAAAAAAAAAAGATTAATATTCATGCAGACATGTCAATTTCTTTTCTGCTGATACATCATAACACTGGGTTACAAAAAAACATTATTTTTATTTTTTTTTGGTAAGTTGTCTATGTGGCGGCACGGTGGACGACTGGTTAGAGCGTCAGCCTCACAGTTCTGAGGACCCGGGTTCAATCCCCGGCCCCGCCTGTGTGTAGTCTGCATGTTCTCCCCGTGCCTGCGTGGGTTTTCTCCGGGCACTCCGGTTTCCTCCCACATCCCAAAAACATGCATTAATTGGAGACTCTAATTTGCCCGTAGGTGTGAATGTGAGTGCGAATGGTTGTTTGTTTGTATGTGCCCTGCGATTGGCTGGCAACCAGTGCAGGGTGTACCCCGCCTCCTGCCCGATGATAGGCTCCAGCAGGCCCTCGACCCTTGTGAGGAGAAGCGGCTCAGAAAATAGATGGATGGATGGAAGTTGTCTATGTTTTTTCAACATTGTCAAGATTGTCCTAGATCAGTTAATAAATATTACACAATACATTTGTTGTTGACTAGTGCAATCATATCAGTGCTTCAAGTGGACCCAAACATCAGGAAGAGCCCACTAATTGGTTTTGTTTGTCTTATGTTCCCATGTGTTTATATATAGATATATCTATATATATATTTTAGATGTTAGCATAGAATTTATTCCAGTCATTTTGTGAGCCCCCAAGCTGTGGCCCGTGGAGCCCACTTTGAGAAGCACTGCTTGACGCCTTTTCTTTGTCCAATCTTCAGCCCGTCCGCAAAGCCGTGACGAAACGTCCGGTGGTGTGCAGCAGGTCAGGACAAAAGTTCTGCGCATGTTTGCTACCTTCTCACCTTCTTCTGGTGACACACGTGACTTTGTTTTCTCAGGGAAGAGACGAGGACCCTTTGGCTTATTGCGCGCCGACCGTCGTCGCCAGGAAAAGTGGCAAAGTGACGCAGACAAATGCGGAATTTAGCACGTATACCGACGTCTGTCTCCTTGAATCCTAACGAGGTGAAATTAATACGATGCTCATAACCTTCAGGGTCCCGGCCTTTTGTGTACAGACCTTTGATTTCAAAGTAGGCCCTTACAGTGCAATGAACCATATTTTGTATCTCGCTGAACTGAACTAAGACTGTACAAGCATGTGATATCGCTCAGTCAATCGGAGACGAAAGAACTTTTGACTTGGACCCAATGTAAAGAAAACTAAATTATACGGGTCGTCAGATTGTAAATATGATAGTAACGATGAATAGTTTTTTTAAAAGTGAACAAGTTTAAAAAGTACCACAATCATGTTAAAATAATTCAATGATTTATGATGGTGGCGATCATTTTTTCTTCATGAAACATCATGTGAATATGTTGCATAGAGGTTGTAGCCGCAAATGGAACGCAGTGAAAGCTTCAACATGGGCTTGGACTTGACATGAAAACGACTCCAAACATACATTACGGCTTTTATTTTGTGTCTTTGCAACATGTATTTTGTGATGTTAATTATCACCGCAAACAATAAAGAAGTCAAGAAATAGATGTGTTGTGTTGTTTTGATTTCAACAATGGAAGAAGAAATCCACTACGACTCGTCGGTCACTAATGAAGTCATTGAAAATCAAATACATCTGTGAAATGAAAAGCGCGAACTAAAACTTACCTCAAAACGAGAAAGGCACTCACAGACCTCCACACTTCAAAGCTACTTGTCTCTGTTTGAAATTACGAGGGGTTCTCACTCGACCCGTCTGGGGACTATTTTTCCCCAAAATAAATAAATAAATAAATCAATAAAAAGGGACCAACAAGCAATCTCACCACTTTTCTGTGGTTGTTGTGGAGACGTCTGGAGATTCTGACTGCAAATGACTGCCGCTTGCCCAAAGCCACTACTGGCTGATTCAACCCTATTCCCACCCATAAAGATTCAACCGTATTTTAACTTGTGGAGGCAGCACTTCACTGCCAGACTGATGACTTTCCCCCTCAAGTGGGGAAAGAACAACAACATGATTTATGTGATTTTGCAGTCAGACCACACTGTGACATTTATGTAGCTACAACCAGTCAGGAAATGCGTGTTGCAATCATACAGAAACTACCTCGTGTATTCTTCACACTTGTCCCTCACTCATCGCTTCCTCACTGTTACGTTTTTGTGAAAATGTCATTTTGTCTATTAGCGCAAACCTTAAACTGTACTAACTCTAAACCAATGTCATGGCCTGGGCTGGCATGGCTTCTTCTTCTCCTTCAATAATCTTTATTGATGAACAACATGACGTCAACAGCCAAATAAACTCGAGAGAAGAAGTCAACAGAAACATTTTGTCCGCCAGATTAAAGAAATATGCAACCAAACTTTGATCCTTCAACATGCAGCAAGACCTAAACCACAATGACAAAACAAAAGAGATCATCGGGGGGAGAGGTGGAAGATTTGAGACTGGCTAAGTCATTCTCCTGACTTAAACCATATAGAGCATGCCTATTCGCAGCTGAAGAGGAGCCCGAAGGGTCAGTAGGTCATCGGCTTGATGTAGTTATTGCAAGAAAGGATTTTTTTTAAACTAAATATCAACTTTTATACACTAAACTATTTGAAGTCTGTCGAATCCAATCCTTTTACCCAGCTAAAAATGTCGCGCCTTGTTACAACCAATGCTATCATTGCGTATCCAATCCAGATGTCCATCCATCCATCCATTTTCTGAGCCGCTTATCCTCACAAGGGTCGCGGGCCTGCTGGAGCCTATCCCAGCTATCATCGGGGAGGAGGCGGGGTACACCCTGCACTGGTTGCCAGCCAATCGCAGGGCACACACAAACAAACAACCATTCGCACTCACATTCACGCCTACGGGCAATTGAGAGTGTCCAATGAATGCATGTTTTTGGGATGTGGGAGGAAACCGCAGTGCCCGGAGAAAACCCACGCAGGCACGGGGAGAACATGCAAACTCCACACAGGCGGGGCTGGGAGTTGAACCCCAGTCCTCAGAACTGTGAGGCAGATGTGCTAACCAGTAGGGCACCGTGCCGCCTGTTTCATGTTCATTTTTCAAATGTCAAACAATTTTTGGGGGGGGTCAAAAACTTCCTTTTAAAGGGGAGTGCAAACATGCTAATGCTAAAACTGTATATCCAAATGTTCTGAACTTTTACATCCGAAAGACAAAAAAAAAAAAAAGTTATTTTCCTGATTAAAGTTAAACAAAAACACACAATTGAAAAACGCTTTTGTTCGATAATGATATGTAGTACGTAACAAGGCATACATTTCCTGTTTATTGCGCATTGCATCTGCAATTTTGAATTTAAAATACTGTATATGAAGGGTATTTGCTCCCCAAATTACTACATTGTTCCATCAGGCTTGTGTTTTAACTGTATCAATAACATTTTAAAACATATCAAAATAAAACTTGGGATACTCCAATTTCAATGCTAATTTTCATCCAAAGTACGTTTTGGATTTGGTCAAAACATTAAAAACCAGATCATGTTTTTATGATGTGCAGTATAGCCACTGTATAACCAAAATGCAATATGGAATTTAAAAAATAATAATAATAAAGATCACATGAATCCATTTCAGTACATATACTTCATGGTTTATTCGTTAAGTGATGTATTTCATTTGGCAGAGAAATACTGTGTAGCAAACAAATGTTATTTGTGCTATATTTTATACATGCAGTATAGAGTTCATCAAGAAGATTCACTGTGAGAACGTAAAGCCAACACACTGGAAAGTTTTGGAGGCCGTGTTTCTACTGGTTTGTGCCGACACAGGAAACGGCCAATCAGATGCTTGTGAAATAGTCTCCTCCCCTTTGGTGTGGTTCGATTCAAGCCAATAAAACGTATGATGCTGTCTTGATGGACTGCTGCTCACTTGCTGAAACGGCTACAAAATGCGGACGGCGCTTCATCTGCTGCTCCTGCTCATCCCAAATGGAGGCGAGTCCATGATCAGGGAAAATGGAGTCATGTTCATGTTGTCCATCACTTTTGTTAACATCTCTTCTTTGTTCTTCATTCTGCTCAGGATGCACAGCTGGTCCCACCTTTACGACAAAGACCGTTGCAGTTGGACAAAATGTCTCTATGGATTGTCCCCGGGACGAATCCAGATTTCAGGCTCATCTTTTTTGGATCCGACTTGTTTCTGTAAGCTTTCCTGAACGTTTAGCTCAGACGACAGCCTTCGATATGACGGAACCTCATCTTGGGCCATCAAACAGTGGACGTCGCATCACAGCCAAAAAAGAGCCAGGAATGTTTGTTCTGCAAATTGATCAAGTGCAGAAAAGTGACATGGGCGTCTACTACTGTTTCAATTCGACAACATGGGGTTATAACGTGACATTTGTTCAGGGAATATTTCTGCAGGTCAAAGGTAAATATGTCGATATTTCATTTGGCTTTGAGAGAACAATGAAAGACAGAAATTTGCCATACATTAGTAATATTTCAATATACAGTACAGGGTATTTTAATATTTATGTTCACTGATAATTAATTAGTTTACTTGTCCAATATGTTCCCAAACTTTTGATTGAGCCAAGGCACATATTTTACATTTGAAAAAAAAAACCTCATGGCACATCGCCCAACAATAATGTCACAAAAATTAAAAATGTATATACGTACCGGATTTATTATGATCCATGAGCAAACTTGTTACTCGATTTACTCGCACATAAAATCGATTTTCTCAGTTGAAATGCCATTCACTCAATTTCCCAGCGCTCTGAAAGACTTAAAAGTGAATTTCCGTTTCAGATTTCCCAGAAACAGAACCGTCTGTCTCTCTGGACTTGCGGTCTGATGCGGGCCCACCGGGATCACCTGTGACCTTACGGTGCTCGGTCGTCTCCCACCCGGGGAATAAAATGTGTACTGATGGACACGTTTACTGGTTCAGAGCTGGAACAGATGCCGCGCATCCCAGCTTCGTTTCCACTCATAAACAATGCGGAGAGATCAAAGGTGGCTCGATGCGGAAATGCGATCACGTTTTCTCAACGGACGTCACCTCCTCCGATGCCGGAACTTACTTCTGTGCTGTGGACACGTGTGGGGAGATTTTCATGAGATCCGCAAAAATAGCCATCATTGAAGGTACATATTTCATCTTCAATATTCCAAACTGTGTTTCAAAAAGTGCAAACCCCTTGAATGACAGTAAATGTTTTTTTTTTTTTTTATTTTATTTTTTTTTATCATCACGCTCCAGTGTCCAGCACGAGTGATTTACCAAAGTCCGTTATTTTCATCTTGGGTGCTGCTTCGGCCTTAATCTTCATCCTGTCAGCCTTCCTCATATTCAAGATCAAGACAAAAAGATGTTTTTGCTGCAAAGGTAAGAGAAAGTGCACATGATATGATATGGAAAACTCTGCGGAAATCAAGGTTCAACTGCAGAAACCGTCAAGCGCCATCCGCATTTTGCTGCTGCTACCATCATCTGATTTGTAAGCTTCTTCTCTTCTTCTTTTCCTTTCGGCTTGTCCCGTTAGGGGTCGCCACAGCGTGTCATCCTTTTCCATGAGAGCCTATCTCCTGCATCCTCCTCTCGAACACCAACTGCCATCATGTCTTCCCTCACGACATCCATCAACCTTCTCTTTGGTCTTCCTCTAGCTCTCTTGCCTGGCAGCTCCATCCTCATCATCCTTCTACCAATATACTCACTCTCTCTCCTCTGGACGTGTCCAAACCATTGAAGTCTGCTCTCTCTAACTTTGTCTCCAAAACATCGAACCTTGGCTGTCCCTCTGATGAGCTCATTTCTAATTTTATCCAACCTGGTCACTCCGAGAGCGAACCTCAACATCTTCATTTCCGCCACCTCCAGCTCTGCTTCCTGTTGTCTCTTCAGTGCCACTGTCTCTAATCCGTACATCATGGCTGGCCTCACCACTGTTTTATAAACTTTGCCCTTCATCCTAGCAGAGACTCTTCTGTCACATAACACACCTGACACCTTCCTCCACCCGTTCCAACCTGCTTGGACCCGTTTCTTCACTTCCTGACCACACTCACCATTGCTCTGGACGGTTGACCCCAAGTATTTAAAGTCCCCTACCCTTGCCATCTCTTCTCCCTGTAGCCTCATTCTTCCCCCACCACCCCTCTCATTCATGCACATATATTCTGTTTTACTTCGGCTAATCTTCATTCCTCTTCTTTCCAGTGCATGCCTCCATCTTTCTAACTGTTCCTCCAGCTGCTCCCTGCTTTCACTGCAGATCACAATGTCATCTGCAAACATCATGGTCCACGGGGATTCCAGTCTAACCTCATCTGTCAGCCTATCCATCACCACTGCAAAAAGGAAGGGGCTCAGGGCTGATCCCTGATGCAGTCCCACGTCCACCTTAAATTCTTCTGTCACACCGACAGCACACCTCACCGCTGTTCTGCTGCCCTCGTACATGTCCTGTATTATTCTAACATACTTCTCTGCCACTCCAGACTTCCGCATGCAGTACCACAGTTCCTCTCTGGGTACTCTGTCATAGGCTTTCTCTAGATCTACAAAGACACAATGTAGCTCCTTCTGACCTTCTCTGTACTTTTCCATCAACATCCTCAAGGCAAATAATGCATCTGTGGTACTCTTTCTAGGCATGAAACCATACTGTTGCTCGCAAATACTCACTTCTGTCCTGAGTCTAGCCTCCACTACTCTTTCCCATAACTTCATTGTGTGGCTCATCAACTTTATTCCTCTATAGCTGCCACAGCTCTGCACATCACCTTTGTTCTTAAAAATGGGCACCAGTACACTTTTCCTCCATTCCTCAGGCATCTTCTCACGCACTAGAATTCTATTGAACAAGCTGGTCAAAAACTCCACAGCCACCTCTCCTAGATGCTTCCATACCTCCACAGGAATGTCATCAGGACCAACTGCCTTTCCATTTTTCATTCTCTTTAATGCCTTTCTAACTTCCCCCTTACTAATCATTGCCACTTCCTGGTCCACCACACTTGCCTCTTCTACTCTCCCTTCTCTATCATTTTCCTCATTCATCAACTCCTCGTAGTATTCTTTCCATCTACCTAGCACACTGCTGGCACCAGTCAACATATTTCCATCTCTATCCTTAATCACCCTAACCTGCTGCACATCCTTCCCATCTCTATCCCTCTGTCTGGCCAGCCTGTATAGATCCTTTTCTCCTTCTTTAGTGTCCAACCTGCCATACATGTCATCATATGCCTCTTGTTTTTCCTTTGCCACCTCTACCTTTGCCCTGTGTCGCATCTCAATGTATTCCTTTCGCCTCTCCTCGGTCCTCTCAGTGTCCCACTTCTTCTTAGCTAACCGTTTTCCTTGTATGATTTCCTGTACTGTGAGGTTCCACCACCAAGTCTCCTTCTCTCCTTTCCTGCCAGAAGATACACCTAGTACTCTCCTGCCTGCTTCTCTGATCACCTTGGCTGCAGTGGTCCAGTCTTCTGGAAGCTCTTCCCGTCCACCGAGAGCCTGTCTCACCTCTTCCCGAAAAGCTGCACAACACTCGTCCTGTCTCAGCTTCCACCACATGGTTCTCTTCTCTGCCTTTGTCTTCCTAATTTTCCTCCCCACCACCAGAGTCATCTTACAAACCACCATCCTATGCTGTCTAGCCACACTCTCCCCTACCACTACCTTACAGTTGGTAACCTCCTTCAGATTACATCGTCTGCACAAGATGTAATCCACCTGTGTGCTTCTACCTCCGCTCTTGTAGGTCACCCTATGTTCGTGCCTCTTCTGGAAAAAAGTGTTCACTACAGCCATTTGCATCCTTGTTGCAAAGTCTACCACCATCTGTCCCTCCAAGTTCCTTTCCTGGATACCGTACTTACCCATCACTTCTTCATCACCCTTATTACCTTCACCAACATGTCCATTACAATCTGCACCAATTACGACTCTCTCTCTGTCTGGGATGCTCAGAACTACATCATCTAGCTCCTTCCAGAATTTCTCTTTCACCTCTAGGTCACATCCTACCTGTGGGGCATAGCCACTAATCACATTACACATAACACCCTCAATTTCAAATTTCAGCCTCATCACTCGATCTGATACTCTTTTCACCTCCAAGACATTCTTAGCCAACTCTTCTTTTAAAATAACCCCGACTCCATTTCTCTTCCCATCTACACCATGGTAAAATAATTTAAACCCTGCCCCTAAACTTCTAGCCTTACTGCCTTTCCACCTGGTCTCCTGGACACACAATATATCAACCTTTCTCCTAATCATCATGTCAACCAACTCCCGAGATTTTCCTGTCATAGTCCCAACATTCAAAGTCCCCACATTCAGTTCTAGGCTCTGTGTTTTCCTCTTCTCTTTCTGCCGAAGAACCCGCTTTCCACCTCTTCTTCTTCTTCTTCTTTGACTTCGACTTCGACCCACAGTAGCTGAATTTCCAACAGCGCCCTGCAGGTTGACGGCGCCGGTGGCGGACGTTGTTAACCCGGGCCACGACCGATCCGGTATGGAATTCTTTGGATGAACGCTCATATTTGTTTGGCAAGGTTTTAAGCCGGATGCCCTTCCTGACGCAACCCTCTGCATTTATCCGGGCTTGGGACCAGCCTACAGTTTGCACTGACTTGTGCCCCCCATAGGGCTGCAAGCTTAATATTTATTAATGTCAATACCCGAAATAAAAATGATTAGCTTTGACCAGAAACAAAGAAAAAAAACATTTTATTCTATTTAGGAAAAATGGAGGTTTCTGCTTTTGTATTTGAACTCTTCACATTAGTCATCATAAGTACCGGTAGGTCTTCCTGCCAAGGGTTCTCAAATTTTTCCAAAGACCTCCTCATAATTCTTATGGAAATTAAGCAAACAATGTATGTGTGCATGTACAATTTGTAACCCTCAATGCTAAAAGAATTCAAATGTAATGTCCTGCAAATCAAGTCATTTTTTGTAAAAATTGTTTTTCAACGACAAAGAAGTAATACTGTATTACAATGGAATAAAAGGACTTAGTTCATGTTGGGATGCCAGAGTCATTGTGATGACCTGTCACAATGATATCAAAGCTTTAAATTGACCCGAGCTAATGTCGGGAGAAGAAATAGTTTCATTATGTTTGTTTAATTTGCAAGACACTTTTTATAAGACTAATTTGATTTCAAGTTATTTTGTGGAAGCTCAAAAGATGTGGCTTGTCGACCCCCATTTGACGCTCATTACTTTACGTATTTTCTTTCCTTCAGCTTGTCCGCAAAGCCATGACGAAAGGCCCAATGGTGTGCAGCAGGTCAGTCGAAAAAGATCTGCGCACGTTTGCTCCCTTTTCACCTTCTCCTGGTGACACCCGTGAATTTGTTTTCTCAGAGAGACGAGGACGCTGTGGTTTATTCCTTGCCGACCATCGTCACCAGGAAACGCGGCAAAACTGGTCAGACCAATGCGAGACCCACCGAGGAATTTAGCACGTACACCGACGTCTGCCTCCGTAACTGAATCCTTAAGACGCAAAATTAATACAATGATCATTTCCTTTAGCATCCCAGCCTAGTGTGTTGAGACCTTTGATTTACTCTGATTTCAAAAGTACTGTTGGACAGTGCAAAACATATTTAGGAGCTCAATGACTTCTCTCGGCGGCACGGTGGGCGACTGGTTAGAGCGTCAGCCTCACAGTTCTGAGGACCCGGGTTCAATCCCCGGCCCCGCCTGTGTGGAGTTTGCATGTTCTCCCCGTGTCTACGTGGGTTTTCTCCGGGCACTCCGGTTTCCTCCCACATCCCAAAAACATGCATGCATTGGAGACTCTAAATTGCCCGTAGGCATGACTGTTAGTGCGAATGGTTGTTTGTTTGTATGTGCCCTGCGATTGGCTGGCAACCAGTTCAGGGTGTACCGCGCCTCCTGCCCGATGACAGCTGTTAGTTTGTGTGATTTTGAACCCTATAAGCAATGGATATTTCAACACAACTGGTGAAGCAAAACATATAGACAGACAATATCACTATTCTCACAGCCATATATAATTTATCCTCGATAAAAAATTATAATAATAATGTCGCAATTTACTGAATCACTGAGAATAGTGACAATGAGCCACTCTATTCTTTGCTCTTGTGGCCAAGGCAGGCTATTAAATATCAGGTCAACTTTTCGTTACAAAACAGCATTAAATGTACTATTTTCAATTTTTTATGTGATGTTATTTAGGTCTCAAGCACATGTTTCAGTATTATTAAGAGTACAAGCTGTACGAACCCATTGAGGGTTCTTTGCATTAACCAGGTCAATTCTAAAGAGATCACTGGTGAATAAATTGGAACGTGGACATCAAATTAGATTGATAGATGATAGATAGATAACGATGTCAACAAAAATTGATTGTTAAGAGTTCAATGTCAGAGCTAATATGTAGCCATTTTCCATGGTTTTCTTGATAATAACCAAAATCACCGGGAATACAATTAAGCATGTCAAATAGAATAAAGTATTATGGAACCAGCTGCATTTTTGTCGTGTTCATTGTATTCTTCAGGTAATACACCTTTAGTGGTACCAAGCATTCAAATGAACAAAACACTGAAGAAACAAGGGCGGTCAAATAATTTATTGCACGGCTGTATTTTTTGGGGAATGTGGGAGGAAGCTGGAGAAAGCACAGACACATATACACACGGCTACCGGTACTTGTTTACTCAAACACTTCAGGCCTCCTGCCACAAATGCTGCATGGAAAGTCGAAGCCTTGTTGTGGGTGAAAGGAAGAACAAAAAAAGGTGTGACCTGAGATGTTATCTTCTTCCTGTCCAAGTGATTCTTCAACTTGAAGCAAGGCTGAACACTGCCGTTTCACTGTAACTGAAATAAGCATACACCATTGTTAAAATCAAAAGAGCACTACATATTTATTTTATGACGTCTTCTTTATTGTTTGCAGCATTAACATCAGCATATACATGTTGAAAATAAACACAAAGCAAGCAATAGATTTGCCATCGGTTTTTATGTAGAGCCCTCGCACATGTGGAGCTTGCACTGCATTACAATTTGCTGATGCGACCTCGATGGAGGTGAGCCATAAACGAAAAATTCTATTCATCAATCATTGAAATATTTGAAAATGATTGTCGTATGTCACTTATTATTTTTTACTACAGCAACATTTTCAAAACTATTCATCAGTATCATCAGATTTACAGTGACTACCCGTATAATATAGTTTTTTGTCACAAGTTGATGTTTTTGTGGGGGCGAAGGGCGGAGCCAAAAACTTGACTTGACTTGGGAAACTTGACTAAACACACACAGAGTGAAAGAAACTCGGGGGCTAAATACAAGCAAACTGTCGAGACAACGAGGCACGTACAGGCAAGGCACGAGTGGCTGGAGGGAACTGATTGGTAGACACAAGGAACAGGGCTGACGAGAACAGTTGGAAGTCTAACGAATAGACACGGGAAATGTGACAAAACATGAAAGTCAACTAAATCTCATCAAAACAAAGTCAACAAAAATGCAGCTCATGACATGTTCTAATCATTAGATCTAAGTAAATATTTTGGAGGATTATTGTAATAACCTTTCTTTTCCGATTGATTTAGAGAAATCAAATGGTTGTGCAGTGTGAAGGTAGTTCAGCCTTAAAAATCAGAAGAAATCAAAGAAAAAAGCAAACAAAAAAAGCCGGGTTTCTAAAGGTTAGAAGCCTAGCATATTACAGACCACATAAAACATTTTTTTTTTTTTAAAAAGCAGGTGATCTGGGGTCACCATGGCAACGACAGAGCTCATCATCTCCTGAGCCAATGCACCAAATGTTAATGTTTTTATGCTATGCTATTCTAAGCTCAGTTGTCACATACGACTGCTTTAAACTGCAGCCGTCGTCCCAAAGTTTGCTAAGTGCGCCTTTGAATATAAAAAAAAAATAATAATAGTTGGTGTGTTCAGAATACTAATTGCTGCTGCGACCCAGTGTTGGAAGGAGGCAACAACGGGGTCACACAACTCTGCCTTCGGAATCTCCTGTAGCGTAATGTTAACGCACAATGCAAAACGCCAGAGACGGGCTAACGAAACTTGCATCTATGTAGCGGTAGTTGAAACACCGTGGGCAACGGATATTTGAACACAGACGGTTAAGCAACACATTTAGACAGAGAATGTAACAAGACTCACAGGCTTAGTTTCTTTATCCTCTGCAGAAAACGACTATTATTACTGGAGCTTACCGAGGCAGTTGTGAAATTCTTTGTATGTGTGCATTATACTGCCACCTGGTAGCCATAGCACACACAAACACCAGCACAATGTGGAGATGCCACAGATTAATGGTAATTCTGTTCATTTCAAAGGGTGAAGATGATTTGAGATGCACGTGTTTTCAGTAACGAGCGTGGTCACAGAACGAATTAGTTTCCTATTAAGAGCCAACTTTCAATTTTGTAAATTTCTTGTTTATTCATTTTGAATCCCATAAATTCCACTTGCTCCCCATGAAAAGGTTCCAACTTTGAAAATTCCCAGAATTTTACAACCCTAAAGACTACTGTACTCTACTTTATTGTACTCTGTTTAAAACACATGCAAAAGCGTCGACCCGCTTTGAACTTGCAGTATTATCCGCAGTTTAGCATTTCATTTTAACCATAACCCGCAAATCCCTCATGCCTTATATATACACACAGAGAGAGAGAGGGAGAGAGATATAAACAAAAATTGCATGACAAAATGTTTACCCCAAAAATGTTTTATTAATTTCAATAAGTGATCTTAATTATTATTTATATTTAACATTGATATTTCTGTTTTTTGTCTTTAATTGATATAAAATATTTATTAGACATCCTCTAAAAGTCATTATATAGTGTAAATCCCAATATTAATTTTTTTTCAGAAGACAAAGGGAATGAATGACCTTTTAACAGTTTTTGACCCCTTATTTACTTATGCAACGTACAGTGGACCCCGTACATAAACAAAACGTAAACAAAAGCCATTCCAGGTTTTGTATTTGGAAGTAAGAATGAATATTGAAATGCTGAACTATACAATTGGATTTTGCATGCGACCCATGATACACTGCGGCTGTAGATGGATGTGGTTCATCCCCAATTGAAGCGTCTTTTATGTTCTAACATGTGGCTGTGTTGTATGTTCAAAAGAAGGAACGCTACGTGTGAAATGTGTTAGGCTGACGAGCATGACACGACAAAAACTTCATGCGTTCACATTGTGTTAGTGAGCTGCGGTGGGCTTTTGACCGCCAACCCAGAATCGTGTTCAAGGTGACTACTGACATGAAATGTGAGGGCAAGCTAAAGCTGGGAAGAAACCAGCAAAGACATCAAAAATGGTCTTTTGGTCTCATTTGCTACGTAGAAAATACATCTGAGCACTTTGTCACCAAGCCAATGAATTACTTCCACAAGTGAGAACAAAACTACGTTGTTCGTATTTGACAATGCAGTTAGACCACACTGACATTTTCGTACATGGAGCCAGTCAGGAAATGCAAGTTGCATCATCAAGGGTCAGACGCACACTACACATACATCATACTTCTCCACCCCCATCACTTCCTCACTGTTACTTTAAATGTGCACTTGTCATTTTATCTATTACTGCAAACTTCACAGTAAACAGTACTTATTTTGTTGGAACCCTATTTAGGTGGGTTTTCAAAATAGACCACAAACCGTGCAAATGTGTATTTTTTAAAAACCACTTGTAATGAAGGTGCGACTGGAATATAACAAAAATTTGAAGGAGATTTTGTATTTTTTTTTTGTATGAACTGACAACATTAGGATTAACCTTTGCCAAAGTGATTGTAAGGCTAAAGCTTTGAAAACTAAAGGATCTTCTCATGAACCCAAACAAACAAGCTCATCTGTTGAAACTCAGCCAAGGTCATGACCTGGACCTGCATGGGTTCTCCTCAATAATCTGCAGTGATGTACAACATGACAGCAACAACAAAATGAAACTCAAAAGTCTACAGAAACATTTTGTCTACCAATTAAACAAACAAAGATGCAACCAAACTGAGAGCCTTCATCATGGATCAAGATAATGCACTCATTAAACACCAAAGGGGAACAAAGTGCAAGGTTTTAGCCTGGTCAAGATGACATCTCCTGAATTAAACCCTATCGAGTATTCATTTGTAGCATGGTCTCCCTTGGTGTCCTGAGAAGACCGCTAATGCTAAAAGAAGATGCATAACGTGGAGCCTGAACATAGCAACTAAATATTCAGTCTTATTCACTATTTTAAGTCGGTTCCAACACGTTTGCTCAAGGGAAGGAAGTCAAAGTTTTGAGAATGGCCAAGACCATCCGCTGACTTAAACACTATCGAGGATGTATATTACCTACGAAGGAGGAGCTTGAAGGATGTGTGGGTCATAGGCTCAATGTAATTGTTGCAAGCAAACGATTTGCAACTAAAGGTTTTATCACAAACTATTTTACGTCTGTCAGTTCCAATACTTTTCCTCACGTAAAAATGTGGTGGCTTGTTACAAAATAATGCTATTATTATATAGCAGTTCCAGATATATATATTTTTTTTTTTTTTAAAGAAATTGACCCTGTTTCAAGTCAAGTGTGTCTTTTTCGCGACAAAAATTTTCAGAGTATGACTAAAATAAAGGAATTCGGATCATTGTTGCAATACGTTTGAATCTCCAAATTTTGTGACTTTTTAAAATCTGAAGCACAAAGACAGAAACATTTGGAAAACATACTTTTGTTCGACAGTAATCATATGTAATAATGACTCACATTTATTGCAAAATGTATCAGCAATGCTACACAACCAGCATAGAAATACGGATGGTATTTGCTGCCTAAATTTACTACTTTGTTCCTTCAGTGTTGTGAGCAAACTGTATTAACGAAGATTTTTTTAATCAGGCATAAAAAGTAAAAATGGGATCGTAGAATTTCAATGCTGATTTTAATCCAATGTACTCAAAAACTACAAACTTATGTAATCTGTGTAACAATGTAACCAAACTGTAATATGGCAATACAAGAAATAAAACTCAAGTCAAGTTCATTTGTACAGCCCTGAATCACAAAAAAACCAATTTCAGCGGGCTTCAGAGGCCCACAGTTAAGTGATGAGCATGTGCATGAATTTCATTTCGCATAGAAATTCTGCATAGTGAACAGAATAGTTGTTTTGTATGTTACACGTACAGTATAGAATTCATTCAGAGACTGTGAGAACATAAAGCCAACACACTGGAAAGTTTTGGAGGCCGTATTTCCACTGGTTTGTGCCGACACAGGAAACGGCCAATCAGATGCGTGTGAAATAGTCCCCTCCCCTTTGGTGTGGTTCGATGCAAGTCAATAAAACGTATGATGCTGTCTTGATGGACTGCTTGCTGAAACGGCGACAAAATGCGGACGGCGCTTCATCTGCTGCTCCTGCTCATCCCAAATGGAGGCGAGTCCATGATCAGAGAAAATGGAGTCATGTTCATGTTGTCCATCACTTTTGTTGACATCTCTTCTTTGTTCTTCATTCTGCTCAGGATGCACAGGTGGTCCCACCTTTACGACAAAGACCGTTGCAGTTGGACAAAATGTCTCTATGGAATGTCCCCGGGACACATCCACATTTCAGGATCATCTTTTTTGGATCCGACTTGTTTCTGGAAGCTTTCCTGAACGTTTAGCTGAGACGACAGCCTTCGATTTGACGGAACCTCATCTTTGGCCATCAAACAGTGGACATCGCATCACAGCCAAAAAAGAGCCAGGAATGTTTGTTCTGCAAATTGATCAAGTGCAGAAAAGTGACATGGGCGTCTACTACTGTTTCAATTCGACAACATGGGGTTATAACGTAACATTTGTTCAGGGAATATTTCTGCAGGTCAAAGGTAAATATGACGATATTTCATTTGGCTTTGAGAGAACAATGAAAGACAGAAATTTGCCATACATTAGTAATATTTCAATATACAGTACACGGTATTTTAATATTTATGTTCACTGATAATTAATTAGTTTACTTGTCCAATATGTTCCCAAACTTTTTATTGAGCCGAGGCACATATTTTACATTTGAAAAAAAAACCTCATGGCACATCACCCAACAATAATGTCACAAAAATTAAAAATGTATATACGTACCGGATTTATTATGATCCATGAGCAAACTTGTTACTCGATTTACTCGCACATAAAATCGATTTTCTCAGTTGAAATGCCATTCACTCAATTTCCCAGCGCTCTGAAAGACTTAAAAGTGAATTTCCGTTTCAGATTTCCCAGAAACAGAACCGTCTGTCTCTCTAGACTTGCCGTCTGATGCGGGCCCACCGGGATCACCTGTGACCTTACGGTGCTCGGTCGTCTCCCACCCGGGGAATAAAATGTGTACTGATGGACACGTTTACTGGTTCAGAGCTGGAACAGATGCCGCGCATCCCAGCTTCGTTTACGCTCATAAACAATGCGGAGAGGTCGTAGGTGGCTCGATGCAGAAATGCGATCACGTTTTCTCAACGGACGTCACCTCCTCCGATGCCGGAACTTACTTCTGTGCTGTGGCCAGGTGTGGGGAGATTTTCATGAGATCCGCAAAAATAGCCATCATTGAAGGTACATATTTCATCTTCAATATTCCAAACTGTGTTTCAAAAAGTGCAAACCCCTTGAATGACAGTAAATGTTTTTTTTTTTTTTTTTTTTTTTATCATCACGCTCCAGTGTGCAGCACGAGTGATTTACTAAAGTCCGTTATTTTCATCTTGGGTGCTGCTTCGGCCTTAATCTTCATCCTGTCAGCCTTCCTCATATTCAAGATCAAGACAAAAAGATGTTTTTGCTGCAAAGGTAAGAGAAAGTGCACATGATATGATATGGAAAACTCTGCGGAAATCAAGGTTCAACTGCAGAAACCGTCAAGCGCCATCCGCATTTTGCTGCTGCTACCATCATCTGATTTGTAAGCTTAATATTTATTAATGTCAATACCCGAAATAAAAATGATTAGCTTTGACCAGAAACAAAGAAAAAAAACATTTTATTCTATTTAGGAAAAATGGAGGTTTCTGCTTTTGTATTTGAACTCTTCACATTAGTCATCATAAGTACCGGTACGTCTTCCTGCCAAGGGTTCTCAAATTTTTCCAAAGACCTCCTCATAATTCTTACGGAAATTAAGCAAACAATGTATGTGTGCATGTACAATTTGTAACCCTCAATGCTAAAAGAATTCAAATGTAATGTCCTGCAAATCAAGTCATTTTTTGTAAAAATTGTTTTTCAACGACAAAGAAGTAATACTGTATTACAATGGAATAAAAGGACTTAGTTCATGTTGGGATGCCAGAGTCATTGTGATGACCTGTCGCAATGATATCAAAGCTTTAAATTGACCCGAGCTAATGTCGGGAGAAGGAATAGTTTCATTATGTTTGTTTAATTTGCAAGACACTTTTTATAAGACTAATTTGATTTCAAGTTATTTTGTGGAAGCTCAAAAGATGTGGCTTGTCGACCCCCATTTGACGCTCATTACTTTACGTATTTTCTTTCCTTCAGCTTGTCCGCAAAGCCATGACGAAAGGCCCAATGGTGTGCAGCAGGTCAGTCGAAAAAGATCTGCGCACGTTTGCTCCCTTTTCACCTTCTCCTGGTGACACACGTGAATTTGTTTTCTCAGAGAGACGAGGACGCTGTGGTTTATTCCTTGCCGACCATCGTCGCCAGGAAACGCGGCAAAACTGGTCAGACCAATGCGAGACCCACCGAGGAATTTAGCACGTACACCGACGTCTGCCTCCGTAACTGAATCCTTAAGACGCAAAATTAATACAATGATCATTTCCTTTAGCATCCCAGCCTAGTGTGTTGAGACCTTTGATTTACTCTGATTTCAAAAGTACTGTTGGACTTTACAGTGCAAAACATATTTAGGAGCTCAATGACTTCTCTCGGCGGCACGGTGGCCGACTGGTTAGAGTGTCAGCCTCACAGTTCTGAGGACCCGGGTTCAATCCCCGGCCCCGCCTGTGTGGAGTTTGCATGTTCTCCCCGTGCCTGCGTGGGTTTTCTCCGGGCACTCCGGTTTCCTCCCACATCCCAAAAACATGCATGCATTGGAGACTCTAAATTGCCCGTAGGCATGACTGTGAGTGCGAATGGTTGTTTGTTTGTATGTGCCCTGCGATTGGCTGGCAACCAGTTCAGGGTGTACCCCGCCTCCTGCCCGATGACAGCTGGGATAGGCTCCAGCACGCCCGCGACCCTAGTTAGGAGAAGCGGCTCAGAAAATGGATGGATGGATGACTTCTCTCAATCTATCAGAATAGAAAGATAAATACACTCATCAAAAAGTGGTCTAAGGATAGGAATTCTATATAATAATAGGTAGTCACTTTGTAAATGTGATGAATAGATGTGATGAATAGTTTTGAAAAAGTTACTAAAGCAAAAAAAAATACCAACGGATGATGACCGTAAAGAATTGGGCTTACCTGCATATCTTTTGTAACACAGTGAAAGCTTCAACATGTGCTTCGGCTTTATGTGAAAACTATCACAAATGTATTACTTCTGTTGTGTTTATATTCAACATATTGTGTCACTTATTACTGCAAACAATAAAAAAACAAGTCTTGAAATGAATGTAAATAGTGTCATCATTTCGGCAATGGCGGGTATGCCTGTTCTCCTCTGGCCAAAGTCAAAGTGAAGCTGCACTGTTCAGTCTTGCTTCATTTTGACGAATCGCTTGGACGGGAAGCAGAAATCTACTGAGGTCAACCACAACAAGGCTTCAACTTTCCATGCAGCGTTCGTGTTAGGAGGCCCGAACAGTTTGTGGTTGTGAGTGAACAAGTGTGTGTGTGTATGTGTGTGCGTGTGTGTGTGTGTGTGTGTGTGTGTGTGTGAGGTATGCAGCATTTTTTATTTGTAGGCCTGAAATGTGTTTGTGTCTGTGGGTTAAATTAGGTTCACTGAAAGCTCTAAGTTGTTCATAGGTGTGCGTATGTGTGTGAGTTGTTGGTGAGCCCTGTGATTGGCTGGCAACCAGTCCAGGGTGTGCGTACCCCACCTTTTGGTCAAAGGTGCCAAAGAAAATGGAAGGATGGACTTTTAGGCATTCCTTTGCATGATGGACAAAGCAAAGTTGTTACTTTGTTAATGACTATAATTTCCCATGTATAACACGCAGCTGAATTTTACTTCGACTTATGTATAATACGCACCCCAGAAATTGAAGTATTATCTGGAGGGTAATTTGTGTTTTATTGGGTTTTTCAAAGAAATGTTAAAGTTCTCTGAAGTAAACCAGAAATTCCTACCTTTGTGCATGTGCCAAACAAAACAAAAAAGCAGAAAACGCTTGCCTTGCTCTGCGCACGTGGGCTGACGACACTGATCCTTCATTCTACAGAAGCAGTTACTTCGTCTAAAATGTCTATATTATTCGAGGAATTAAAATTAGACGCTTGCACAAGGTATATTACAAATTCAACAGTGAGCGTTTCTGCCGTCTAATAAACTAAGACGCTAAATCCAATGCCGTGTATCATCAAACATCCCTTGGTACCGGCATTCATCTAAGAGGAAGAAGAAAGAAAGTTCATTGCATTGATTTGCGGCATCTTAAGGCTGACTAATTTGGTAGTTTTTCTTACACCTATGTACAATACGCACCCTCGGTTTTTAAAGACATTTTAAACAAAAAATATGCTTATTATCCATGAAAAATTAAGGTAATTACTGGCACGTTTCTATTTATGAAGTGGCATTCAAGCCTGTTGAAGTTGCACCCCTCTGAAGGGAATGTACTAAAACAAAAGAAAATTAAACAGACGTTTGTGATCAATTCAGAGGTAAATAAGAAGGGTGTGTAACATGACTGTAAATTCTTAAGGTGAACTTTGCAAGATTCTGGATGAGGCCCATACCCGTCATCCATCACACGATATGAAAAGTCGGAAAAATAAAAATTGTGGAAAAGCCTCTGAAAGTCATAATTTTTTTTTTTTCATTGAACAAGAACTGAAGCGAACAAGATCCGTTTTAAGACTCACCGATGAGCTTATGTGATGCTCAGAAAAAAATGGGTCACTAGTTTGCTCAGAAAAAAATGCAGCGGAAGTCAATTTTCTGCATTTCAGCCTCGCAACGCTTTGCAACCCGTAAACCTCCTCGTGACTGAGTGCAAAGGCGACAGTCGTGCAAGGACGACGACCTGTCACGATGACGGCCAGGCTGACTGCTCTCCTGCTCCTCAGCACGTCGCGTGAGTGCCACATTGGTGTATGTGTGAGTGCCCATTATTTTGCATTTTCCACGTTTGAAAAACAAATTTCCACTTCATTTTCAGATCTGATCCAAGCGTTGCAACCAGTGTCTCTGGTCACGGCGGAAGTTGGGGTTAACGTCACTTTCGTATGCCCACGCTCCGAGAATATGGGAGACATATTTTACTGGTACAAGATGAAGGTCGGATATATGATCCAAACAATCGTGGAGGGCTACTTTGGAGAACTGTCCCTTCGAGGTCAGTTTAAGAACGGCAGATTCGCAAGCACGCGTGTGGGTAACGCTTACATTTTAAACATCGCAAACGTGAGCAAAGAAGACGAAGCGACGTACACCTGCCAAGCTGGGACATCGTACAACATGAAGTTTATTGACAGCGCGCATTTGCTTGTGAAAGGTAAAATCTGCAAAGACAAAAACATCCGTCATGTGTTTTCGTAGACCTTCTCACGCTGATGTCGCACGTACAGCGGTACTCGAATCTTACATGACATTTGGCCAAGGCGGATGGAATCCCAGCACCCCTAAAATTTGAAAGATCAAAACAAACATTTTTCATTTTCAGCTAGCTATTCACTAAAACTCATATTCATAAAGCGTTGTTTGTGTGTCCCTTCGGTAGTGGCTACTCCGCCACTAGGCAGTCTTGCGATCTTCTCAGGGCAACTATGTTTGACATCCACTTGATTTATCCTCCTCACCAAAAGGTTCTTTTGGAGGGGAAAAAAAAGTATCTGGTGGCACAACCCCAAAGCCAAAAAAAAAAAAAAAACATGTTGTCATCCTTTTCAATTCTGTACCCTTGCACCTATTGATTACAAACATTCTGAAAAGGTCCATTGCCTCCCGCAGATCCCACACACAAGACCTTCTATGTAAAGCAAATCCCGCGAGAAAAGTCCGTCGACGCAGGCCAATCGGTGACGCTCCAGTGTTCGATTCTCTCGGAGAGCAAGGGGAACGTCAGCCAGTGTCCAAACGAATGCAGCGTCTACTGGTTCAAATCCGGATCAGGAGACGCTTACCCGCACATCATTTACACAGACAGAGATAAAGAAAAGGCCAAAGGGAGTTGTGTCTACCATCTGTCCAAACTCATACAGAACTCTTCTGATACTGGGATATACTACTGTGCTGTGGCAACATGTGGACAGATCCTGTTTGGCCAAGGAACAAATGTGGAGACGCGTATGTATTCTAAATTCTAAACCCAACTTGATTCATCTATTGCTTTCAATTATTTATCGGGCACTCTTATACCTCTAAACGTGTGTTTATAAAGTTCCTAGCGACAACAATTGGTTCATGATCTCAATCTAGAAAGATAGTGACAAATTGTAAATTGTAATCGCTCGCATTGAATGTTGTTTTGGGATTTTCATCAATTTTATATACTCAAAAAATACAAATAAAAAACTAGGTCCCTTAATTGGTTAACCCTGAGTTAGGGTTAGTTAGAGACCTAAAAATAGCGTGCAGATGGGATTTGAAAATTATCTGAGATTTTTATCATCTCAATCTGGACACAGTTAATTAATTGTTTTTAGATTGAATGCATTGTCAACTCATAATAACCACCCCACCCAACCCACACCCACAATCTAACCAAACTAAATCAAAAGTCTTGACAACACCACTGGTAGAAACCACTGAAATATGACAAAAAGGTGAAAATAACATTCATAAAAAAAGTATACATTCACCAATAGGCAAAGAGCACCTGACATTGATGCAAAAAAAAAAAAAAGTTAAAAAATAAAACATGGTGGACAAAGAAGTGTTATTTGTCTGGTTAATTTCCTCACATTCCTCTCAGAAGGGTTCTTGTCACTTCCTGTTGTGCTCTGAATTTCTGCCGTCATCTCGTGGTCTTCAATTTGCCTCTTGCTGATGCAATAAAAACACAGGATAACTCACAAACAAAACACAGTAGAAAACAGCATAGACACCTCCAGTAATGTGTCTTGGGGGAAAATAAATTAAAAAACTGTAAATCATGGACAGCTGTGGCATATCTAATATGGTTTTATGTGTTCTTGTACTCCAGGACAAGATCTGAAACCAGTAGGCATCGTGCTCGGGGCTCTGCTCGCCTCCTCCGTGATTGTGGTCGCGGTTGTCATGGTCTAAGCTCCTTGGATTTATATTTTCATATTCGTGTTATTTTATATTTCAGTAAAAGCTTGAAAATGGTAAATTCAAGACGTAATGAGTTCAACTGTCCTCATTCAGCTCACATTTGTTTTTCTAATGTGGGTTTTCATTCCTGGGTCCCTACATGTGACTAATGGCGGATCTAATTCGGCCACAAATTCAATATTCAGTGGTGCCTTGAGATGCGAGTGACCTAACTTATGAGTTCTTCATTGGAGTTTTTGCTTTAACTTACAGCCGCTGTATGGTGGCAGTGATCTCAACTCGACTCACAATAATACTTTGGCAAATAATGAACAATTCTTCTTCAAAAAAAAAAAAAAAGTCTTCATGCTGTTTAAGGGTACCAACAGTTGAATTTAATCTCAAACTAAACATAAAACAAAGAGAATTACACATGTTTCAGTATTATTAAGAGTACAAGCTGTACGAACCCATTGAGGGTTCTTTGCATTAACCAGGTCAATTCTAAAGAGATCACTGGTGAATAAATTGGAACGTGGACATCAAATTAGATTGATAGATGATAGATAGATAACGATGTCAACAAAAATTGATTGTTAAGAGTTCAATGTCAGAGCTAATATGTAGCCATTTTCCATGGTTTTCTTGATAATAACCAAAATCACCGGGAATACAATTAAGCATGTCAAATAGAATAAAGTATTATGGAACCAGCTGCATTTTTGTCGTGTTCATTGTATTCTTCAGGTAATACACCTTTAGTGGTACCAAGCATTCAAATGAACAAAACACTGAAGAAACAAGGGCGGTCAAATCATTTATTGCACGGCTGTATTTTTTGGGGAATGTGGGAGGAAGCTGGAGAAAGCACAGACACATATACACACGGCTACCGGTACTTGTTTACTCAAACACTTCAGGCCTCCTGCCACAAATGCTGCATGGAAAGTCGAAGCCTTGTTGTGGGTGAAAGGAAGAACAAAAAAAGGTGTGACCTGAGATGTTATCTTCTTCCTGTCCAAGTGATTCTTCAACTTGAAGCAAGGCTGAACACTGCCGTTTCACTGTAACTGAAATAAGCATACACCATTGTTAAAATCAAAAGAGCACTACATATTTATTTTATGACGTCTTCTTTATTGTTTGCAGCATTAACATCAGCATATACATGTTGAAAATAAACACAAAGCAAGCAATAGATGTGCCATCGTTTTTATGGTATGCCCTCGCACATGTGGGAGCTTCCACTGCATTACAATTTGCTGATGCGACCTCGATGGAGGTGAGCCATAAACGAAAAATTCTATTCATCAATCATTGAAATATTTGAAAATGATTGTCGTATGTCACTTATTATTTTTTACTACAGCAACATTTTCAAAACTATTCATCAGTATCATCAGATTTACAGTGACTACCCGTATAATATAGTTTTTTGTCACAAGTTGATGTTTTTGTGGGGGCGAAGGGCGGAGCCAAAAACTTGACTTGACTTGGGAAACTTGACTAAACACACACAGAGTGAAAGAAACTCGGGGGCTAAATACAAGCAAACTGTCGAGACAACGAGGCACGTACAGGCAAGGCACGAGTGGCTGGAGGGAACTGATTGGTAGACACAAGGAACAGGGCTGACGAGAACAGTTGGAAGTCTAACGAATAGACACGGGAAATGTGACAAAACATGAAAGTCAACTAAATCTCATCAAAACAAAGTCAACAAAAATGCAGCTCATGACATGTTCTAATCATTAGATCTAAGTAAATATTTTGGAGGATTATTGTAATAACCTTTCTTTTCCGATTGATTTAGAGAAATCAAATGGTTGTGCAGTGTGAAGGTAGTTCAGCCTTAAAAATCAGAAGAAATCAAAGAAAAAAGCAAACAAAAAAAGCCGGGTTTCTAAAGGTTAGAAGCCTTGCATTAATGTCCCCTCGTGACGATTCAGTTACGACGACAGACGAGTTAAATTCCTCGGGGGGTCTCGCATTCGTCCGCCTGGCTTTGCCACTTTTCCTGGCGACAAAGGTCGGCACGGAATAAACCAAAGAGTCGTTATCTCTCTGAGAAAACAAAATCAAGTTTGTCTCCAGCAGAAGAAGGCGAAAAGGGAGAAAACAGGAGGAGAATTTTTCGACTGACCTTCAGCACGCGACTGGATGTTCCTTCATGGCTTTGTGGAGAAAGAAAAGGCATCGAGCAACGGTCCGTTAGATGTAGCTAGGTGGGCCGCGGAATCACTTTAACTTATCATTTAAAAAAATGCATAGCTAAAAATGAGGCATCGCTGCCGATAAAACAAACAAAGTAAACCAATTGCTTCTCCCTACCTTAGCTTTGGGCCAATTTTGCTATGACAAATAGAATTGGTTGAAGGACTTTTTAGCCAATCATAATCCTTTAAGATCATGAAAATGAGCGAGCTGCTCCGTGGACTGTCGTTAGAGAATATTTGAACAAAAGCTCAATAACCTGATTTGAATAAGTGTCTGTTCCAAATTTTTGAGTGTGAACTGTAATGTTAGAAAGAATATTATTGAAGGTGAAGCTTGTTGAGTGTGACGATGCGAGAGTGGCAGGATAACGATAACAGATCAGTTGTTGGCGATTCCAGCAAGCAGGTTCAACATACTCTTAATCTAAACCTGAGTTCTGAGGGGGAAAAAAAGAGAGAAACATGTCAACTTACTTCCTTAATTTTTACTTAACACAATTTTATTTACATATTTGCGTCACTGATTTGTACACCAAACGGTAACAGAATGAAAAGAAATATAAAAAAGATGAACATTTGATTTGAAGTTGTTGTTTCATTTTCACCTGCAATAAATCAATTAACCATTTCTTTAATTATATCAATGAATAAAAGCAAAATTAGAAGTGAATTAACATGACCAAATTTTAACCAATAAAATAATTCATTGCCATTTTAAATGTTATTTCTAATTATTTTAATGATAAATAATTAAGCAATTATAGCAATGTTTTAATTTCAAATGTATATTTAAAATTATTTCAGCAATGTTAATTTATTTTACTGACAATAGATCAATTACTCAATTATTTAATTTCATAAAATAATAATGATTACAAATATAATTTTTACATTTTAGATTTAGTTGTGCCTCATTAAATGGACAAGCCATGTTTGTTTCAAGTGGAATGAGACTGGTAGAAAGTCAAGATTTCGCATACAAAACCTGCGAGCTCGTTACCGCGGCGGCTGAGTCAGGATTCCTCCTACGCTTTCTCTTTGAAACAGATTAAGCAGGCTTTCCCTCATTTTAGAGTCAACTTCCTCCGAGTAACTTCACATAAATTATAACTTCTCCAAAATGTATTTGTACCATTCCCCTTATTTTGTCCTGTCTTCATTTGTGTGTCATTGTAATATAAATTTTCATATGCTGTGAATGCTGGCTGTCATTGTCATTTGTCATTTGTTGTACTGCAACAGTCTTTGTTGTAAAGTTAGGAACAGCTGCGCATCCTGAGCAGAAGAAAACACAAAATAGAGATGTTAACAACGCCAAATATGGGCATCACTCCATTGTCCCAGATCATAGACTTGCCTCCATATGGGATCACCAGAAGCGGCAGACGAAGCGCCGTCGGCATTTTGTCGCCGTTTCAGCAAGTGAGCAGCAGTCCGTCCAGACACCATCACTATTTCACACGCATCTGATTGCCCGTTTCCTGTGTCAGCCCAACCCAGTGGAAATTTACAGAATGTTGGCGTTACGTTCTTACAGCGGTTTCTCTCCATATACTCTATTTAACTAAACATTTATTCTTTTCAGCATGCAGTATTTCTCTGCTAAATGAAATCCATCCACATGCTCATCACTTAACCAATAAACCACGAGTGCTGCATTGTCTTTACTATTTATTTTAAGGTCATACTAGAGCTTGGTTACACAGTTTCTCTACTGTACATTAAACCACAGTTTGGTTTTGAGTGTTTTGACAAAATCCAAATTATAGCATTTAAATTGGATGAAAATCAGCCCATTTTTAATTTGATCACTTCTAAGATGTTCTTAGTTAAAAACAGTTAGCACACGTCACTGATGGTACAATGGAGCAATTTGGGTAGCGAATACCCTCCAATATTGCTGATACAGAGCAAGATACATTACCCATTAAATTATACAAAATGATAAATGTCACCTATTGTTCCTGTCTGACAAAGAGTGTATTTTTCCAAGGTTTTTTTTTTTTGTTTGTTTATCAGATTTTAAGGTTTTTACACTCTGGATCTGGTACCTCACGATAACCTTATTTCCTACATTGCGCCAAATTTTCAGCTGACCAGAAGAACTCAAACCGACCTAAAATAGCGAATATGTAATGATATGCAACTGGTCTGATCCCAGTGGAGGTAACTCAAAATATTTATTCAAATAAAGTCCAAATAAAAGCACAGTAGATGAGTTCATATCATATTGTTCCACAAAGTACAAGAAACTGCGAAACATAAAGCGCTACTGTAGTGCAGGGAGAAACGCAATCAATGAAATACAAACTAAACGTGACGAAATGAGGACGGAGGAGCTGAAAGAGGAATAACAAGAAAATGCCAGATGATTTATGGACACCGCCATAGTATGTGTCTATAATGTGTTTGGTACTTTTTCCGCTGCATTACCCTTACCTTACATTTCCTGTTAAGAGCCACTTTGAATGTTATTCTGAGTAAACAAGCTTAGTGGTCGGTCAAAAGCCCACCACAGCTTCGAAGTGTAGGTGCTGCACACGGCGCTTTGCAAAGATTTGCGGCGTGCAGTCGCAAATGCGAAAGCACCAAGATGCTGACTGGCATAGGAATTTGTGGCCTGAGAGGGAGAAAAAAACAAAACATGCGCTTTAACATTAAAGATCAGTTCCACACAGCACGTGTCATTTGGGCAACATTTTAGTGTATAAAACACGCTTCACCTGGGGAGGTCTTGTATATTTTAAGTAGGAAAGAATATTCTTTTGTTTGGTTGTTTGTTTATGATCTTAATCCTTATCTTTTATGTTTTATGTAAAGCACTTTGTGACAGATGTGGTTGTTAAAGTGTTCTGGCTCCAACTCTTGACATCACTCACTAGGCCCCGCCCCTTAAAGGCACACATTCAACACACAAATATTACAGTATGTATGTACAGTAAATACACTGTTTAAGACCAGTTTATTTCTTTAGTTCTTTACATTCTCTTTTTGTATGTTACAGTTTTATATGATAAAGTGAAATTTTTGTTTATCAAAAAAATGATGGTGTTTTTGGAGCGCCTGGAACAGATTAATGGCATTTCAATTAATTTCAGTGGGGAAATTTTATTTGATCAATCGAAGTCCAAACTTGGTCAGCTTTGGTAAATTTGTAAATCAAATTACCACTGTAGTTTAATCTCTGTATTTCCATCAGTGCAAAAATAATAACCAATAACAAAAACATATAGTAGAGAGGAAGATGCAAATGTTTTGTATACTTTGGACAGCCAAGATCAACAGATTAGTTTCCTCATGAGTGGCCAATATACCAGCCGTGGTCAAACACCCACCCACCGACTGCACTCCAAGCAGACATTTCCAGGGAAAGGTGCGTCTCACGTTTGACTTCCGTCATAACATAAATGGGTTTATAATTAACTGCATTTATCAAGTCATAAAGAAGTGCAAGTATGACTTGTGTGCTCAATTGTTCCTCTGCAGCAATCAGCTTCTCAATCGAGGCTGATGCAACGAGGAGGAAATCCAGGCTTCCCCCTCGTGTGGACTTTCTGGGTTCGTCTCAGGGGACACTGGAGTTGCCTGGCCAGAGGAGGAAAATCTGTGCTAATACTAAGCTCCGACTTCTGGTACTGTCCTACTATATGTATTGTTTTTGTTTTTTTGCAACCTTGAAAGTACTTCTTGTTTTTACAGTAACAGCTCTTCTGCCATCATCCTCATGGTCTGTCGTGGCTTTCATATAGTCGCTTTGGTGTACTTTGTGGTCTTCCTCTTGTCGTGTTTTTTCTGGTTGTACCTTCTACACACCCCACTCTAGAATCGTCTTGGTTGATCTGACCTTCAAAGACACATAACAACCTGATTTTTGGCCTTAAGTCCGCCACAGGTTTCTTGTCAGAATGCAGTTTGTCTCAGTTCTTTACCATCCATCCATCCATTTTCCCTACCGCTTGTCCTCATTAGATTTAAAGGTGAGCCGGAGCCAATCCAAGCGGAATTTGGAGCCTGGCAATCACAGGGCAAGTTCTTTATCAATTTACTGTATAGAATTTAAATGGTTATTCCTTTATGTTGTCATAAGAACACATTAAGGGAATAGAGGGGTATTTGCTCTAGTCAAAGTGCAGATCATTAAGTTAGCAATATTCACTCTTGCCTGTTACATTTGAAAATCTACATTTTCAAGACAGTGCGATAATTTGTTATGCTTTTGCAAGAAAATTTGGTTTTGTGTCGTGTGAGCGTACCTGGCAATGCTAATTAAGCTACATTTAACTTCACAGTCGAGCTCATGTCGGTTATGCGTTTAATTGAGATCACAAAGTAAGAGACGGTACCGAGACTGGTTTTGGGACCATCACAAAACTATATGATTGTGAATGTGGTAGTACAGCAAACTAATGCAAAGTGCTAATGCACGATTATATGTTGTGACTGAGCAAGACTGTATGACTTGACTTATGACTTGCTTAACCCAAGTAAGTCATAAGTGGCTGGCTTGATTTTTGCTACAGTAACTTGGGACTTGCTTGAAACTGACTTATGACTTGCACATCTTACTTAACTCCCAATTCTAATGACCTCGCACACAAACATGGCAAAGTCCCGCTTTGCTGGGTGCTCTGATTCACCAGTTTTCCAAAAAGGATCTTGTTCTTCTCTGAGACACATTAATTTTGAAGTCGAGTCCTGGTAGGCATTAAGCAAAACTCTTTGGTTACAGCGGGACACTACAGATAGGCTGCACAGCATCCCTGTATCCGTCACCTGGTCTCTGCCAAGCTCTGGTCCAACTGCGAGGACGAACGTTGGACTTCCCGACGTCACCCCTGTGCTCAACCTCTACCAGGAACAAAGCACAGTGTCAGAGGTTGGCTACAAATAACTTTGTGGGAACCCCAAGCTAAGTTTCATAGTCCATAAAGACTATTTTGCTATTCGGTTGTCCCAGATAACCTTCATCCACGAGGGCTGCGGCACTGACAACGTTTGCCACAGTAACCTGGAGCTACTGTACAAGTTCTGTGCCAGGAAAACCCAAAATCATCGGGATGTTTTCCAGTCACTGATCAGGTGAGGAGATGATGGTAACAGAAAACTAATCCAAGCAATGTCCTTCTCCTAAACAGTTTGTGTCCTTTTCTTTAGAGAGGACGGTGTCGCGGTCATCACTCCCTCCGGTGAGGACGTGGCCTTGGAGATCACCGTAACCAATACGGACGGGGAAGACGCGCACCAGAGCCATGTGGTCGTCAAGCTCCCAGATCTTCTTCGCAACTCCTCTGTTGTTTATGCCTCAACATCGGTTAGTGAATCATACATTCTGAACAATTTTCCAGTTCAGAGCTAACATTCGGACCCAATTTACACACGACCAATTCCCATGTAAACATAAGTACCGTAAGTAACTCGTTTATTTGTATAGCACTTGACGCTGTGCCGAGTAACAGGGTTGAAAGTCAATGCTAATGTTAGCGTTTGGCTCCAGCGTACATGCTAGCTTTGTAAGCTGCTATGCAAACTAGTCAAAAACAAACTGAGCTAGATAATTAAAAAAAGAAAAACTTTGATATTAATGTCTTTTTTATGAAAAATAACACGCTTGCGTTGGTTTGATTGACATACTGCATTACGACTGGAAACACTGAAAAATGATGAAAAATAGAATAATTAGCTTGATGATGTTATTTCTGCTGAGTCATGTAGCTCACTTTTTTTTCTTCCTCTTGATGGCTAAAAAGGTTTTAGTAACTTCATAGCATAATTACTACTATTTGAAATACTGTATGCCTGTGATATACTGTAACAAAATTATTTAACAATACAGTGAGGACATAAACAGAATAATATCCCAAAAAAAAGGCTGATTTAAAACTTTATCACCTTTAGTTTGTAATCTAGTGAGGGACAGACAGTAATGACACCAGATCTACCAAGTACGCTTTACCATTGAGATAAGTGACTTTTAAAAATGGACTGAATCCTATCATTAACAGGAAGCCACTGCAAGGAGAAATTGTCCCTATTTGCGATTTTCTTCTTTTTATATTTGTCTCAAGAGTTCTGCGTTTCCAGGTGTCACAAGTGACATGCTCAAGCAACGACAAGGGAACGGTGATAGACTGTGAGCTGGGAAATCCTCTCCAAAGAGATGCTCAAGTGAGTGTTTCGTTTGACGGAGTGATTGTCAAAGTGATGAGCGTACCACTAGTGGTAAGCAGACTCACTTTGTGGTGGCAAGCGAAAGAATCACTGAATTATATATTCAAACTGTGTTTAATGTTACAGTGGTGTGATCATTTTTGTACTCGCGAACAGTATATGTATCAAGTAAAGTTCAGTTGTATTTAACTTTTAAGTACAAAACATTTGCCTTTCATTTTTAAGAATTTTTTAATTTAACTGTGCAAAACATTTTAAACGACTCTTTATTTGTTTCTAATAAGAGTTTAGACATATCAACGTGGATTTTTATGATTGGCATGATATTTTTAATTGATAGGTTGTTGCCAAATACATTTTGATTGCTAATGTCATAAAATATGAACTTTTTTAATGCCTCTAGCAAAATTTCAAAGATCAAATGTCTTTCAAATATTATACCATTTTTACAAAACATACGCAGGTTCAGAAGCTATAATAATCTCAAACAAAGTCTCATTCCGATGTGATATATTAAAAAATGTTTGATGCCTATACAGTATTTTGTCTCTGCATATGTTAAAGTCTCGGGCTGCAACTAACAATTATTTTAATAATCGATTCATCGCTCAGTTATTTTTTCAAATACATAATGATTCGGATTAAAATAATTTTTTTTTTTACATTTCCATCGCTTTATTGAAAAACATCACATGGTTTCAAATTGGCAGTACAGAAAATACCGAAAATAAATTGATTATGACTCAGTTGCTGTTCCGTCCCTAACATGTCAGAAAAATATCCAAAAATGTTGATGACTGTTTTCCAAAGTAAAAGCGGATGTTTTCATTTTTTTTTATTTTGATTGAACACAAAGAAAATCTTTGCTTTCATGGAGGACTACAGAAATCGGACAATATTTACTGTTGAGAGGTTGAAGTTCAGGGTATTGAGACAGTTTTGAGTTAAACATCTCTAAACGATTAACTGATTATCAAAATAGTTGTAAATTAATCGATTAATTGTTACACCTCTAGTCAAGTCCATTTTAAACACAAAAACTTTGTGACCAAATGTGGTTCTTTGCGACTTCTATAGTTCAAGTATTCTATTTATCGCTACTTTCCCTTTCAGGTTTCATTTTATGTTATGCTGACCACAAACGGCATCTCACTGAGTACAAAATCTGTCAACATCACATTGCAACTTCAGACTTAAGTACAGTATTTCTGTGGATCACTGTGCTCTATGTGACTAAATAATTTTGTCATTTTACACTCTCGTGATATAGGACAAGTGTGCAGACCTTAGAAGCTGTCCAAGCTACAGCCAAAGTGGTTTTTGAACTGGGGCTGCAAATCTATGGGTAATCTATGCATCTACAGTATATACAGTATACGGTACAAAAGGTGCCTTGACTTTAGAGTTTATTTCGTTCCGTGACCATTCTCGTAACTCAAAAACACTCAAATCATTTTTCCACATTGAAATAAATGGAAATTCCATTCATCTGTTGCAGTGCCCCCAAAAACTAAATAAAAAACAAAATAGCACTCTGCAGTATTATATGTATAAAACATACAGTAATTACAAAATTAAATTAAATGCAGTAATTGCAATATTAAAGAGTGTGTTCATCATGATAATTCAACGGACATTGTGCTGCTCCTTCTGGTGTGTGTGCCTTGGCCACCAGGGGGCAGTTTAATACATATGTACATACTACACATAGATTTGATGATGAAACACAGAAGAAGACTGTTTTTTGCAGAGGATAAACAATATATGCTGGTGAGTATTGTTTTATGTTCTGTGTACATTTGCTGCTACCACTTGTGTTCATTAGAATAAATAGATGCGAGTTTCGTTAGCCCGTCTATGGCGTTTTGCATTGTATGTTAGCATTAATCTAGCAGAGTTTCATAAGACAAAGTGAATGTGGTTTGGTGAAATATACAATGTGTAATTCTCAGTTTTTTGTTTCGTTTTAAATTAAACTTCAACTGTGGGTGGCAATAAACAGCTTGAAGCCTCTTTTTTGAAGAATTGTTCATTATCTGCCAAACTGTTGCTTGTTGTGTTCGCTAGCACTTGCAACTCAAATTTTTGCTTGCAACGCAGAACAAAAAAATTGGCCGAGCAATGACTCATATCTTGAAAAACTTGTCTGTCAGGTCACTCGTAAGTCAAGTTACCGATGTTTACTGTATATATACACACAGCACAGTACATTAGGTACAGACACAGATTTCAATTATATCCAACACACTACACACTATAGTGTATTTTTTTAAATTTTAAAAATGAGATATTTAATGTGATCTGGGTATATTGTTTGGCAGGCTAGCCAGGCCGTCTCAAGTATCACTTAGTAGAAGCTTAATTGGCCAACGAGCCGTAAAAACAGCGGACGATATCGGATCCCCGATTCAGTTTGAATTTAAGGTAAGATTCTTTTATTGTCCTTTTATGTACTGCTTTTCATTGTGTTTTTCTATCTTGTGTCCAGGTCTAAATGAACTCTCTTGTCCTTGCAAACAGATAACAAACCAGGGCAGGTCTCTGAAATCCTTCGCCAATGCCTCGCTGGACATCCACTGGCCAAAGGGGAACTCCGACGGAAAACGGCTGCTCTACCTGACTCAGGTCACTAGCGCAGGAGTGCATTTTGTCTCCTGCTCACCCGCTGACCAAATTAATCCTCTGAAACTGAAGGTAATCAATAATTATGCAATTTTCGACTTTGTTCATTGTTTGCACATGTAACCTTGATACATTGGCTGTCAAGGGTCAGCGTGGAACCTCTAGGGAGAGACGCGAGGCCGAATACGAGGGCCACTACGATGCCCTCTCCGCTGCTGGATTCTCGTTTCTTCCATCAAAAAGGAAACATAAAACACTGGTGAGGCTTGATCAATTTTGTGTTTTAATTCCTGAAAATGATAAGAATTGCACTTCAGCAGAAGCTCCAGAGTCTGGAGTCTGGAACATTACGCATAGTTTGAACATTGCAACACTGCAGTTAAATATAGTAGAGAATAGATAACATCCATCCATTTTCCATACCGCTTAATTTAATGAAAATGTATTGCAAAGAAAAGTTCATCAAACAGTTTGAAATGCAAGAATAAATGCAAATTTTTCAAATTTTTTTTTTTCATTTTTTCACGTTCAATACAACTAAACTGTACTGAGACAGTGATTTACATACCACAAGATGGCGCTGTCTTTGAGAATCACTGTATTCAATAATTGGTTATCCATCCATCCATCCATCCATTTTCTGTACCGATGATCATCACGAGGGTCGCGGGCTGCTGGAGCCTATCGCAGCTATCTTCCGGCGAGAGGCGGAGTACACCCTGAACTGGTCGCCAGCCAATCGCAGGACACATATAAACAAACAACCATTCGCACTCACATTCACACCTATAGGCAATTTAGAGTCTTCAGTTAACCTACCATGCATGTTTTAGGGATGTGGGAGGAAACTGGAGTGCCCAGAGAAAATCCGCGCAGGCAGGGGGAGAACATGCAAACTCCACACACATGGGCCGGGATTTGAACCCCGGTCCTCAGAACTGTGAGGCAGATGTGCTAACCAGTCACTCAACGTGCCGCCAATAATTGATTAATTTATTGTCAATAATATGTTAAATATATTCTAGAAGTTATCATTTATTTGCTTAGCTTGCATTAGTATTATGGCCGATTTTAGATGTCTCGCCTTCAAAAAGATGACTCAGCATCATCCGATGGAAGGGCGCCTGGACCAAGGACGTGATCGGATGTGGTCGGGGACGTGACAGGTGTTGGTCCAATGTTTTGTGTTGTGTCTTATTGTTTAGAACATTATGTCTGGGAAAAACCCTCCTATTTTCAAATAAATGCAGGAGCGACGGGAGAGATTGTTTAGAGGGTGTTGAGAGGCTGTGATCTGAACAATCTCCCATACGCCCTCCTCATGAGAAAAAGAAACCAGTGTCTTCATTCCTTTTGTGTCTATTTTTTATAATGTTGGGTAAGATAAATCCAACATAATACAATGGAAAATCTGACATTATTTATTTATTTAAATAATTGGTGTTACAAATAATAACATGACAATGAATTATAATTATTATTAAAGTAAACGATTTTACATATTTATTCAACCTTTACTTATGCAGGTAAGGCAATGCATTTCAACGTTTTTTTTTTCCTCCTTCACTAATTACCTGGACCATCTGTCCGTTTTAAAAATCGAAAAGGTTTGCACACCCTTACTTTCCCCCAAGATTTGCTGACATATGACACGACGATATCGTCGCTGATGACCTTTTTGTCGTCCTCAGACGTGCTCCGACGGACTCAATTGCGCAGAGCTACGCTGTCCTCTAGTGGGACTGGACAACACTGCGCTGATCGTTCTCCATGCACGCCTTTGGAATTCTACTTTAGTGCAGGTAGGAATCTTTCTGATCATATATTTTTTTCAAATGCATCGTACTGCTAAAATCAACTTACGATGTTTCCTGTGTAGGATTACAGCTCTTTGAATTAGCTGGACATCGCCGTGGACGCTACTCTCACCCTCACAAACTCTCCAGTGAACATTGGACTCAAAGAGAAAGAGCCTCGCACCAAGGTCAAGATATTTCCTGTATTTACTTCTAATCGTCCAACTCTTCAGGCCCCTCCCACAATGAATCCCCCCTTTTTTTGACAACCTGTTATACGCTCTTGTGGCCGGTCATTCTTTTGGTATCTGGGCCTTCAGTGGGGATTTACCGAACTTAATCCACCTCTTAATACCACCGCTATCACGTCGCAGTCATAGAAACTGTTAATACTGTACAAAACAGCAGTATAACAGCACACCGTTACCTACATTATTATTTAATAACATGACAAAAAATGTAAACTTTTAAATAAAATACATCATACCCACCAGAGATGCTGATTAGCAAATGTAGAAATGTGTGTGTAGATCGCCGCAGACATGTTTTGCTCATCGAATTTGGTATCCGGCCAACCAATCAGAAGACAGAAAAATGCCGAGCTCATCGAGGCCCAGCACTCTGGCTCTGTGAGGATGAATTTGAAATGTGATTGGTTGAAGAAACAGTCCCATTGCTAATATAGTTTACATTGGCTAGCACTACTGATCGTGAAGGCCCTGGGCAGATGAGAGTTACCTGTACATGGCAACACACAGAGGCTGAAATCTGATTGGACCAAAAAAAAAATATATAACAAATTGAATTAAATTAAATGTGTAATGCACAGAAATAAAGACAATAGACTGTTGGAAATAAATGAATACAATTTCATGGAACCTATATTAGCACTGGAACTAACAGCCCAGCGCTGTGCTGCTCATATTCAGGCATTGTTGCGTGCAGGTAAAGGTGACAGTGTTCCTGGAGAGAGAAAATAAATTCTTCACTAAAGTGGCCTGGTGGATCATCTTCCTGACAGTCACCGCAGGCCTGCTGCTCCTGGCTGTCCTCTGCTTCTTCTTATGGAAGGTAACAAGAGCGCACCATTCCATCCAGCCAGCCATTTTCCAGAACGCATGACCTCACTGGGGACAAGGGTCAGAGCCTGACAGCAATACGACTTTCGCCCACGTTCCAATACCATGCATGTTAGGTTCAATGGAGTCTCTCAAAATTGTCCATAGGTGTGAATGTGGGTTTCAATGGTTGTTCATCTCCATTTGTCCTGTGATTGGCTGGTGTGTACGTCACTTCTTGCACAAAGTTAGCTCACCCGCCACCCAAAGGAGGACAAGAATTTGTTGGAAATGATTTGTAGTATTTTAGTATAATAATATCATTATTATGTAACATTTTATGTACAACAGTAATGTCAATTATGATGGGGTTTTTTTTTGTTTGTTTTCTGTCTAGCGTGGTTGCTTCCAGTGTGCGACGTGTAACGAGTCCTCACACGTGAAGATTGGAACGCCAAAAGCCTGAAGGAAGAATGCGGGGTGAGCGAATTATATTCAAAAATCTAACTTTTAACTGTTCTGAAGCGTATGACAAAGAACTCAACTCACATGCTGCAGATGACAAACGTTACTTTGTTCATTGAATGATGCGGAAAATATCGCTTGTGTGTTTGTTTACAACAACACGAAGACAATTGTGCTCTGAAGGACCATTTTATTGAACATTTGTGTCGCTATGACATCATTGTCGGAATGGTGAAAGGACAACAACACTGCTGCTCTCTGGAATGCTATGGAACCTCCAAAGTCAAATAAAATCTGTGCTGCTTGTGACTTCTCACAAAAAAATTGTTCCAACTTTCCAATTTTCCCCTTTAAACACTGTTCTTTACAAATATTGCATCTCCACATGTTTGGTGGCATTTTGGAAGGGGGAAGAAATTACCTTGTAAATAAATTTTTTAAAAAATGCTTGTGTGTTTTTTTTTGGGACATACTTGGCAAATAAAGATGATTCTGATTCTGATTATAACCAGACATTTGCTTCAAAGTGTGCTTCTTCAAGTTTACATTATGTTCCCGGGGGTCACGCCAGCCCCCGTTTCAGGCCCCCGTGGACAAAATGGAAATGCTGTGAAACAGTGCAGTGGGGACAACATGAGCAAGCGTGACAGGCCATGATTGCCCGGCGAAATGTTTCAACTCAGAACATTTTCCATGGCAGCCACAGTGCGGATGAGAAACCTAGTTGGTAGTAAAACGGAATGCACGCAACTAAACCTAACAGTACGTGATATTTCTTCCCAGAGATCTCACGTCTCTTCTAAAGCTCTAAACTAAGCCATGTGTTTGTTTTACTTAAAATGCCTGTTTATAATGCTTAATGTTGAGTGTGTGTGTGTGTGTGTGTGTGTGTGTGTGTGTGTGTGTGAGATATATACATTACCCAGAGAGAGAGAGAGACATTACCAATACCTTATTTTCTCGATTGCTATGTTTGGTTTAAAGATTGTGCTGTTCACTTATAGTTTACTTTGAATTCCATTAAAAACTAAATGTGTTTTGCCTGATCACACATTCTTGTAAATTCTGCAAATGTAATGTAGCTGTTGACAGAAAACTAATATCATCAAACATTTATTGAGCGGCATTATACGTGTCCCCTGTGCTGACGCCGACTCTGGAGCCGGGCCAGCCAAGGGAGCTTCATTTGAGTGGCTGGGAGAAAAAAAAAAATGGCTGCATACTTTGTTTCATGCATACATGGCTGCCGCGGCCGCCGGGCACATAGTGTAGACGTGCTCTTAACAAGACAGTTACGAAGTGTCACTTCGCATCATTTATAGCAGGGGTGTGGAACCTATTTCCTATCAAGGGCCTTTTCGGTATTAGGAGTCATCTAAATAGTATGAAAAAGTATGAAGTGAGCAAATGCTTATTTGTATATACAGTATTATTCGCATTTGTGGGTTGAATGTTTTGGGGCGTTTTAGAATTGCATGGCAGTCTGGATTAAATGCGCTCATATACGGCCCATGAGCCGTAGGTTCCCCATCCCTCACCTATATATTATTGTTTTTGTCCTGTCATTTATGTTCTCCTTTGGAATTATCACATGTGCATTCGTCTTTGTAGCACAGACAACACTTTCCACCTTCTTCCCTTCATCAAAATACATTCAGCATTGTATGGAAATTAGGAGTCACTCAGGGACGGAATTTGTACCTCACTCACTATCTACACGTTTTGTTGCTTTCAGGAAAAAATACGTAGAAAAGCACACTACTTTACCCAAAAAATAATAATAATAATATCCCAACATCTGCTCCACATGACCTCAGAAATAAATAAAATAAATAGCACATGCAGCACACAAAATAATTATACAAAAACTTTCACTCTGCTGATAATTTCAATTATTAGCTTTCTTGTTGGAATTGGTTGGCAGCAATTATTAACTTATACCAGAGGATTAACACAAACACTTTTTATTTTAGAAGATTGAAAACACTTGACCCTTGTCTTGAAGAGAAATAGATAGAAATAAATAGATAAATAACTTCAAAAGTATCACTATTTTACATGAACTTGATGTCAAATGTCATTTTACACAACCCCAAAAGGCATTTCTGTACATTCTAAGAAAACCCCTTTGGTGTTTTTTAAAGAAAGCCTGACCACAAAACATTTAAACAGGTCAAATACAGTGGTGCCTTGACTTATGAGTGACCTCTTTTGCTTTTTTTGCTCGATGTGGGCAGTAAACTACTGAACAATTCTTCTTCTTCCAGCTGGTTATTACCACTCTGAGTTGGCGTTTACTGTCAAACTAAATATGACACAAAGACAATTAAACATTGTGTGCTTAAAGCAACCACACAACATGAATGCTAACGCACAATGCAATACACTAACAGATATTTGAACACAAACGGTGAGGCAACACACTTCAGTGGGGAAAGACAATTTGAGATACGAGTGTTTTGAGTTGCGAGTGATGTCACGGAAGGAATTAAACTCGTATATTAAGGCACCACTTAAGTTATTTCAGTGGTTCAATTCAAAAGTGAAAGTCAAACATAGATTCACTATAATATTTCTTGATTTATTTTTTTATTATTTTGATGATTATAGCTTACAGCTAACCAAAACCCCCAATTCACCATCTCAGAAAAAAAAAATATTACATCAACTACCAAAATGATTTTGTATATAGACACTAGATTGGTAATGGGTTTGTGAAAAGTATTTCCAATCTGTACACAGTAATGTATGAGTTTCACTTTTTGAATTGAACTACTGAAATAAATCAACTTTTCTACACTATTCCAATTTGTTGTGATGCACCATTTTAACAACGCTATAGCCGAATTCATCCATCCATTTTCTGGACCGCTTTATCCCCACTAGGGTCGCGGGCGTGCTGGAGCCCATCCCAGCTACTAAAATAAATTATTCTCGCAATTCATCAAGACATGACTAATCTGACCATTTCAACAATAGCACTATAGGATTTTGTTTTGCTGTAAAGTTAATTTAATGATAGTTGGTGACTTGTGCAGGTTTCTTTTAAAATTAATCATGATGAGCCTTTTTGTGCCATTAAAATTTTTTGCGCTGGTGTAACCGAATGAAATATTTGTCTCGGCCATCGTGATGTAAACAATTGCAATGAGCAGCTATCTCCACCAGGGGGCCACAATGAGCACAAAAGGTGGCAAGAACAAAAGAAGCAGGGAGGAAGTGAGCTGACTTGTTGCAGAAGGGACTCTGCCGTGGTTCCGGTTGCCCTTGGGCCCGTTTCTCTCTCGGACCCGAGGAGGCTTGACGGGGTTGGACGAGGGGTTACGAGGGGGCTGTCTGAAAGGAGGGGACTGAGGCCCGTATCCCGGCCAGTCGTCGTTGTAGCGCTCGCTGGCATCGCCGCCCCCTGAACCGCTGCCTTCCTCACCTGGAAGGAACACGTAGAAATAATATTGATAATCATGAAAATTATTTAACATGTTTGTCCATTTTACACCATTGGGACAGTAAAGACAATTTCAATTGATTGACACTGTCAGAAAGGTAATAATTAATAATACTATATTTGATCTTCATACACCAGGAATCTCTTAGGGGCAGGCCTTTATTTTATTTTATTTTTATTTTATTTTAAACAACAGTAAAATATATTTCTCTTTTTATTTGGATGTCATAATCTAAAAGAAATCTATACATAATAATAATAGTTTTTAAAATTTATTCTTATTTACTTATTTGTAGAAATATAAGAAACTATAAGAAATTATAATACCGCATATTTTATTCGAGTATATTATTCTAATTGTATCGTATATTTTGTTCTTATCACTGAGAATATAATCTAAATAATATGTATGACATAATTAAATAATAATAATAAATAATAATATAATATGTATTATATATAGTGGCCAGGAGTGTTTATTTTACTTAGATGCAGAGAATACCGGGTATCAATTAGGCGTATGGCATCGGCGAATACATGCATTAGTATTAAGAAAATATATATATATATTAATTGTTTTTAAAAAATACTAATAATATTAAGTATATTTATGTTACTTTAACTTCAACGAATTATTTATCATTTTCCACAAAGTTATAAAGCCGCACCTAGAGAGCAATTTGAACTCCAGCATAAACTGCAGCTTTACAGATGCCACGTTGGCTCTGCGTGTTGTGTTAAAGATGATATGCTATCAGTCGTAGTACAGGTAATTACTCCGCTGTGGTGCCACTTAATCACAAGTAATTAGGGCATGACGCCTAATTGAGCAGAGGCCGCTTTCTGAGAAAATAGGGTGCAGTATGTGACGACTCGCGCAAGTGTGCGAAGTACTACTGACTGTCCATGAAGTCCATGTCCTGTCCACTCTGTGCGTGTCTCAGTTTGTTGGTGGCCACCCTCAGCTCCATGATCAGCTGTCTGGTCTTCACGTCGGGCCGCCCGATGTCCACCTCCACTTCGGGGTTATTGAGCTGGCTCGCCAGCCCGTCGCCGGTCACCTCCGCCAGATATCTGAATATATTTGTTCACGCACACAAGCGACAAATAAAATACACTTCTAACAGGTTTGACAGAAACGGACAGAGATGCACAGTGACCCCCCCTCGCCCCGCCCCTCTTTAATATTAAAGCTTATCTACGATAGACCAGGAACATCATTACCCACTATTAATGTGAACTATAACCTGTACACAATTGCAGCTGGTCAATAGAGGGCATTAGGATGGTGCCCTACCACTGATGGTGGTCACCAAATTACTTTCCTTGAAGACCATTTTTTTTTTTTTTTTTTAATGAAAATACTGATAATCAAATACAAATATTTCTAACGAGTATGTTATCCTGTATTTTTTTTCACATTGCATTATATATGACAGGGTAGCTAAAACGTCGCAACGTCATTTTTTTTTTCCCAGTATCGTGCAGCCCTAATCGAACTCTCCGAAAAAACATGACTAACCTCCCCCTGGTCTGCCCGTTCCAGCAGCGGTCCTCATTAGTGACGTCGGCAGCCATCTTTTCATCGTTGCAGATGGTGTGTGGGAGGGACACCCAGAAACTCCCCATGGGCCGAAGGCGCTGTTTCAGTTCCGTAACCTGTATGGAGGCAGCTCGTGAGTCATCGCTTGTCTATCTTGAAAGTGTTCTGGTGTCTAGCTGCCTAGGGGGGACGGGTGGGGGGGAGCTTAGGTGACCCATGGTGCATGGCATCACTTCCAAACATCCATCATAGTTTTGTGCATTAGCAGTGGGAACATATAATGCAATAGTAACAACGTACTGTGAACGTTGTTCGTGTATGTACAGGACCTACATTTCCCCATACTCACTTGAACAGAAGTAAAACTGAGAAATGTATTTTTCAAATAATAACATTCATAAACACAAGTCAACTTTTTAGCATACGACCGGATTACGACCTACGGATTACGACCTTGATTTACGACTATTTTGTTCAGTCGAAACTGAATTTACTTGTTTACCAAATCAATATTACCCGTTGAAAATAATTGAAGTTCCATTTTACCGTTCCAGCCCCAAAACTCCAGCACCATTTGTTTACACTTTTTTTAACAAATAATAATTGTATAGAAACATTATAAAACATAATAGAAATGAAAATCTAAAGAAATAAACGGGTTTTATAAAGTGTAATTACTGTAAAATGATGCATGCCAGAAGTCACATCGACAAATGTGCCCCTCTATGGCAAGCGCTATTAACATCTGACAGCAAAACGGGATATGTGTGTGTGTATATGTTTTTATCCACAGTTGTAAATTCCGATTTCGTTATCATTCTTACTAGTCGGTCCAGGTTGGTGCCTGCAGCCGTGGTCGGTTTTTCCTCGGGAGTGTAAGTGCGGAAAGGCCTCCTGTTGCCCCCTGACTCTTTGAGTGAGCGCTTGGAGCGTGCTTGAGCAGGTCTAGGGTTTCCACAACCCTGGAACACCTACAAGGAGAACATGGAATTACACGCACGTGGCATACTAACGGTAGGAACTTGTCTTGGTCCTCCGCAGCAAACTTCAACTTTTGGGCCAGAGGAAAACCCGTTCAAATTTCAAATGACGACACGAGTTGGGATCAAAGGGCGAAGAAATGACAGTGAATGCCCGCATATTTGCAGTTCGGCATTCACAAATTTGCCTTATTCCCTGTTTTTGTGCTCAAGCCAAAGCAATACATTTCTTGGACGCCATCTTGCGGCATTAGGCTCCACGGAGCTATGTTGAGGTGAACCGAGGAGCTTCATTTAGACAATTGTAGTACTTTACCTCCATCTTGTGGCATCCTAGTGCCAAAGAACTATGTTGAAGTGAGTTGAGAGTTTTGTTTTGACCAAAACAGTGCATTGATGCCACGTTGATGGACCCCCAAAATGTTTACATTGATTTGATTTTGAAAAGAATGTGCCAAAAACTCTATGTATTTCCACTAACTTCCAGTAGAGATGTATCACTTGAACATACCTCTTTGACACCAATTACTGCTTGCCTATTAGACACCTTGACATCTTGTGTTGGTGTCTTACAGTATTATTAACAAAAAAATAATAATTGTTTTTTTCAAAAAGTACAAAAACCTTGAAGAGGTGAGTTTTTCACTGAATAACTGAGGATTTGTTCCACTGAAAAATAAAAGCGAATATGTTTTTCTTCTTCTTTATTCTTCCAGTGGAATAATACAATTGCAACACTTCCGTTGAGCTCAGAATATTATTGGTCAATATCAGGGAAAGAATTGTTTTTATTTTGACAAAATAGCCTACCTTGTTGACAACGAAGGATTTTAATATTTGGATCTAAATTGGCATAATAGTCCACGAGCGTATTATTGCTCATGTCATTACATATGGTTTTCAACCAATTGTCCTCCTGGCGAATTCATTATCACCATGACAACGCAATGTCGTACACAAAGGTTTTCTTGTTAAACCACCCCAATCTTGGATGCGCATTCGTCATGTACAGTAAACGGAGTGCACTTATAATTGCTTTATGTACAGCATCGCGGTTTACAGAGGCTCACAATAACAGATTGACGCACACATTCATCCACTAATGGCCGTCTGCTGCCTTGCAAGGCACTGCCAGGCCCGGTGAGGGCAATGGAGGGTTCGATGTCTTGCCCAAAGACACTTCGACAGCCGACATTCTGAGCCGGGATTCGGAAGCCTGCCATGTAATCTAAAGACTGAAGGAGTCAAGCTTTGGATCGGCAATATATTATATCCTAGGCAAAAGTTTCACTGCGCTCACTCACTCTCTCTACCCGCCGCGGAGGGGAAAACAAGCCAAGCTGTGAAGCAAAGAACTCGCAGTTCCTTGAAGCGCGGCCACACATTGAAGCGAGACGTGGGTGCCTCTCAGGTGGATTCGCTCCCGGGAGGCTCGCCACGCTTCACTCACATGGTGCGACATTACTGTTCTGCATGTGTGGGAATGCTCCATTTTTGTCTCAGGGACAACATGAGACAATAATTAAGACGATACTGAAGCCGAAGAACCCAGAGCAACCCACGCAAGCGCGAGGAGAGCATGCAAACTCCACACAGGAAGGCTCAAGCCAAGATTCGAACCCAAAACTTCAGTGACGTGCTAACCACTTGATTTTTCGTGTTAAATTTAAATATAGAATTAAGAACCTCTGTTTCTCCCTGGTGGATTCTCTTCAGTATCATATATCAATATATTGGTCCATAACGGGTCATCCTTGCCTTGGTGGAGATGCTGACGCTGTTTTCTTGCATGTGCATGATGGCTTCGGACACTTTGACGGAAATGGAGTCCGCCGCCAGCTCCATGTTGAACGGCCCCTCCAGTTTCTCCGCCACCTGGTAGAGGGCGTCTGATGTGGGCGATACATGTGGAGAAATGGAGGTTACACGTGAAGGCGAATGAATGTCGAAGTGGATTTAAAATGAGCAGCACGGAAGCGTAAATGTATTCACTTTGCTTATCATTATTTACAGTAGATCTTCACATAAATGACTTGAAACAAGGATGATTAAAGCAACTACGGGTATATTTTAAGACTTTCGAATGTTACATCTCAGAGGGGAAAAAAATGTGAATACAATCTGCCCACGCCTCCTTTCACCCACCAATGAAATAGTCCCATTCAGTGTCCAGATCAGCCTGATTGGCTAAGCAGCCTTTCATCACGTTCAAGCAGAAGGCACGGCACGGACGCAGGGAGGGCATTCCTCGACACAGCGGGCAGTACCACTGACGCATCAGGCCACGCACGCACGCAGAGGCTGGCGTCATCTAGAGGAATTGGAATTGGAAACGCCCGGGAACCAACTGTGCTCAACCTTTGAATTTCCACCGTACAAAGCCTAATGGCAAAAAATAGATATACTTTATTTACCTTTGTGGCTTTGTTGACAATATCTCGACCAAGGGCCAAGCCCTGAGATAGCGCCCTTGCAGCAATGAATGCCCTGGATACCTTGATTGAAAAAAAAAAAAAAAAAGAGATATTTTACAAAACTTCTTATTTTATACTTCATTTTACGAGCAAGGACGGTCCACCTGTACGCGCAGTTTGCGGGGCACGTCTCCAAACGGCTGCAGCTGTTCGGCGTGCTTACTGACGCACTCCAGGTAATCGTCGCTAAACTGATATTGAGGGTTGACCAGCGTGAAGACCCGCTCCACCAGCGTGGACCAAAAGTCCGACAGAACCTCTGTCAGACTGACACTGCCCCCTGTGGATGAAAAAAGGACAACTGAGGAAATAAGTCTTAATGTAAAAGTATTAGGTACTGTATGTGCAGTATGTCCAAAAGAGAATGTAAAGAAATAAAGTCGTTTTATAAAGTGTCATTACTGTGCATACTGTAGTAATGTGTTGCGCGAGGGAGGCCTAGTGACTGACGTCAGGAGCTGGAGTCGGGTTGGCTTAGTTGGTTGGGTTATTCTGCAAGTAAGCGTCCTGGCATGACTTGTGGCCTCATAGGAGCTCCTTGAGAGTGTTCTCAGTTGGCATCTGAGGCTTTCCTTGCCCTCATGTGAAGGCATACAGTAGCTAACAGTAGCTCCGTTAAGCAGTGGTCTTCCCACCTTCACGTAGATGGCCATCTAATTGCAAACGTCTCGTCATGATTTAGCCCTTGAAGAGCCTTGTTTTGCTTGTCACTGTCACGTTGTCGTCATTAAAAAAAAAAAAAAAAAAAAAAAAGGAGTGTCAATCATGGCTGAAAACAACACTATCGGTCCCTTAACAGATGGCCAGAAAGATGGTTGGATGAACAATTGGTAGCAGTCATCATTCAGCAGCAATTTTAAGATAATTCATACATTCATCTGGTACCATCTCACATCTAAATATACAGTATGATTGTGTCCCAATTCTCGTCTATGTAGACAAGGTGTGCGTGAACTGACCTGAATAATATCTGCGCAGCTCCACAAACAGCTCCTGGAAGACGTGCGAGTTCTGCGTGAAGAGGCGTCCGTAGGTCTTGGTGAACATCTGGTTCATGGACTTCTCAGACAAGTCTATCAGCTCCCTGAAGAACTCTGTGAGGACAACGATGCAAGTCTGACACACGAAACCTGGCGCCAAGGCCTCGCCAGCTCACTGTTACATCACACGCCGTTTATTAGCAAATATGCGCGAGAGAGCGTGGCGTCTATAAAAATAGCCTTTAAGGCTCATATTTGCAGTTTCCCACTTCTGATTCATCTTTTACGTTATATAAAAGAACGAGGAGGGGAGAAAAGAGGTGAGAGCGTGTAGGCGGTGAAAATGTCAACTCAGCTCCGTGCTGCGTCTGGCTGGACTCTGGGAGAAATCTTTACTTCAGCTCAGGTATACGAAAGACAGACCCACTAAAGCTGTCAGGGGCCCTTTAGTTCCCCCAATGCTTAGTTCTTCATCTTGACAGTATGTTTTGAACAATTGCTTCCACCTTAAACGGAGTACACAGATGTCGAGTCACACCTATGGACAATTTAGTCTTCAATGAACCTTACACGCACGGAGGAAGCCACAGTACCTACATTTAAATTAAAAGAGATTTTGGACGATTGTAGGCTTCCAACTTATGCAAGGTACAGACAAATATTACACATATTACAGTTACAATTTTGTTTTCTTCTATCCATGCATGCGACGTATATTGACAGGCAGAACAATCAACTTCACCTCTATTACATGGAAGATGTTACAATAAATCTACATTATGTGTCATTCATACGAACTACTGAATCATTGCAGTGATGGCTTCCTGTAAGTATTTTAGCTTTGTGTCCAAATAAACAGCAAAGCTTTCACACTGAGTAAGTTAATTTGTGAGTAATTTGAGACGAGATCATCATTATTTCAGTTTTCAAAACTTTTTTTTGGGTGGTGCTCGGTGAGATTTTCCTCATGTAAACTAGTGTGCCTTGGCTCAATAAAGATGGGGAAACACTGCTTTGCACCAACATATATAGAACACGCGGAAAACATAACCAAGGTGGCAGTAATGATCATAATAATAATACTGTATGAACAAAAGTGTCAATTGTCTTACCGTCAAACCGCCGCTGTCTCTGGGTGAACGTGGTCAACAGGAACTGGCTATGGTCCTCCACGGATTTCAGGAAGTCCCGTTCGCTCTGAAGCGCCAGTGTTTCCTCCATCTGACTGGAGCAGCAGGTGTAGTCCTGAGGACAGAGCCTCAAGTGCTCGCCTGTGCTCACAAGAAGAAACAGTGACAGACAACCTGAACACTCCAGCTGCGATCGATTCAAAAATGAGACTATTCACAGGCAAGTAGGAACAGTGCGTCGTTTTGACCAGTGATTCCCAACCGGTGCTCTGTGGCACATCAGTGTGCTGCGAGAGATCGTTGGCTGTGCCGCTGAAAACTTTATAATTTTACCGTAATGGTCCAAAAAAAATAATGTCTTTCTGTTGAACTATCTATGCCTGTGGCATATCGTGATAGGCAGAACAATTACGTTGTCTTCCACAAGATGGCAGAAGGTGCAATTAACCTTCGTATCCGCTTTTTCGTGACATTTTTGTTTTTCGTGACATTTTTGTTTAGTGGTGAGTGACGGGATTTTTTTTCCTGATGTAAAATGTGTGCCTAGGCTCAGAAAAGGGTTGTTGCTGTGGAACCGAAGGCTTGGGAGAGCATTTGATCCAGTCAGCCATACAATTCTGAAAACAAGAAAAACCTCAGAGGAACTGTTGTAAAACATTGAAACCACAAATACTTATCATACAGCATATAAAAAAAACTTTAAAAGCAAGGTGAGTTGGAGTTTATCCCTGCTGACTTTGGGTGAGCGGAGGAGTAAAACCTGGACTGGTCACCAGCCATTCGCAGGGCACATATAGACAAAAAAGAAAAAAAAACATTCACACTAAAAGAAAGACAAATATAAATATATTACTTCATTTAAGGAAATCCTTTGCCAATAGAAAAGGAAGATTGGATTTAGTAAGTATTACATCTAGCCTGAAAATCCCCCAATGATGTCTATTTGTAGCACCTTTACCTATAGAATAATGGCCTTTCTTATTTTAGGTTATAATACCTTGTTACGATTTTTAAGGAAAACAAGCAAAATGCTCTTCCACAAAAAGTGCCTGATAAGAAAAAATATCTTGGCATACAAAGAATAAGCATATTTTGCCTTAATTTGACACATTAATTTTGGTTAGTCTTGAGTTTTTTGAGTCTTTATTGTATGGAACGTGGAAGGACGCCAGAGCACACAGTGCAAAGCCACACAATCTCGAGGAGAACATGCAAACGCCTCACGTTTGCACCGTTCCAAGACGCTCCCAATACGTGATCGGCGATATTTTATTATATCTTAAATCCATTCTTCAACGGGGGGGGGGGGGGGGGGTCTGCCCTTTGCACTGTCACATGACAATTTCTGCCACTGAATACACCTGTCAGTCTGTTGTTACCCCAGCCAAGTGTTCTCAAAGATAACGAAAGGGTGTGATATGAAATTGTCCTTCGGCACCATGAATTATTCAGCTCCAATCTGTCTCGCTTTGTCAACTCAGGTCGTGGCTTTGATATGTAAGAGGTAAAAGATATGCAAATGATAAGCGAGGGAGGAAAGCGCCTCAGTTCTTTGTTTCGGTCAATGTTACACCTGACACAAATAGTACGTCTGGCTTCCACCTCCTCGCTGGTGTACCACTCTTGTCTCTTTTGTTCCGCTCTCGCTATTAGTCCTCTCTCATCGTTTGCATTTCCATCGCTAGGCGGCCTCTCGTCGTCATTCTCTCTCCCGGGCCATCTGCTCCCCCCGTGGCCCACGGGACAGCCGGCCGAGGCTCACAAGACACACACACGCATTTATCGAAAATCAATCAATACCGCATCTGTCTGTTTGACTCAATCACAAAGCTAAATGAAATCAGAAAGCATTTTGTGTACAACGGGGGTGAGGATTCTTGGGAACATTTGACCTTTCAGGGTTATTATAAAAGTCCACTGTGGGCCATTGAATTATTTTATATGACAATTTGTTTTGGGCTTTGCCATAACAGTTCCCATCTTTTTATTTTCTCTAGTCGCAGGTTGTATATCTTGTGACTTCCCACCCACAATTATATCAGTCTTGGCCAATTGACATGCAAAGTTCAGCCTCCAAGAAGTGGGCAGCCTTGCAATGCATTTTCTTTCATTTGTGCCCTCCCAACAAGTCCAACCCTTTCCCCAATCCCCTCGCTGAAACTTGATTCAAAATCCACACATTGGTCTCATTCAGCAGATAAGATTATCGCCAATGAACAGAGCCCATGGGGCACATGCAGGGATTTACCAGTACAGGAGAAGTCTAATTAGGGGCGAGGTTCTTTGTTGCGCTGGTGTTGGCAATTTGCTCCTCACGCTTAATCAGCCTATTTAAACAGCACATCGGGGAGGGGGCGGGGGGCTGTAATTTGTTTTAAAACCACTCTGCGTTGTTTTGATCCTGAGGGGAAAGGACAATGATATTGCCACATGGCGCTCATTGGTGAGTTTCCCACTTTTCCAAGCACAGTTCAGTGCATAAGATGTGTGGGTTGTTTTTTTTTTGTTGTTTTTTTTTGCTCTCATAAGTGGCACCGGTTCTGGTGAATAGACCAAAATGTAAACCATTGTGTTTAATTGGGAGATAACCTGCATTGATGACGCTGCTTACCGGAGATTTGAGTCACCGGTGCGGTGCTGGTGCTGTAGCCCTTCTCCGCGTACACCTGCCGGGTGTCGGCGCAGCTCCTCCCCGCGAGAGCCACGGAGCTCCGGGACCCCGACAGGACGGCTGCAGTGCAAAGCAAGCCCAGGAGCGGGTAGTTGGCTGATGTGAGCCGGCTATCCATCCTCACCACAAAAGGCATCAGGAGGCAGAAATAGAGCTATAATGAACGGTCGGAATTGATGGGGTGTAAAACTGTCCTCAGATGGTCAGTCGTCTGAAAAAAAAAGTCATAGTTTTCCCAAAGACATGCAATGGATAAGTCCAGGCTGTGTTTTTACACAGTTTATCTCCATCGACCGTGTCCAGTAAAACTTGTGGACAGGAGGAAAGAGGTACAACCAACCAATCCTCTCCGCATCAGCAATGTAAAGCTATTCGTATTATAATGGGGGGGGGGGAAAGAATAGTTGATTGTGAAAATAAAATCAAGAGAAAACGTCTCCATTCGTGTTCGTCAGTCATGTGCATGTTTCAAATGTATTTTGAAGGCGAAAAGCGGAAGTTACGCTATGAACGCACGACACCTTGACGCTGAGTCAAAGTGGAAGCAGCCGAAGAACAATGGACCGTGCCGGGAGGGACTCACCGTGGGACCGGCATGGAGGGGGCAGATGGGCGGGGAGCCTCCGCTACCTTGTTACGAAGCAGCTGGGAAAATCTTAAAACAGCACATCACTCGAAAAAAATCGCCAAAGAAACAATACAGCCAACATATTGTATTTATACAGCAATCCCTTCACTTATTGCAGATTTAGTGCATCGCATTTTTTTTGATAGGTCAGGGAATTTCAGTTACTCGTCTGCAGATCGATACAGTTAGCCTTATTGGCGATATGATTTTAATGTGGCAGCATAAGTTCAATTGGGCTCTTTTTGCTTAACAGGACAAGACACCTTAATGAGTGTTCGTCTTAAGGCCTGGGACACGCAAGGATTTTTCAAACACATGAAGAGTGTTGGTCGTAAATATGGAACACGTTCATTATTTAAGATGGTCGGCCCCAACATGTTTCAGACCCTAAAACCAGGACAAATCAACTCTTAACACACCTCAGATTTAAGGATAATCTTATCAGATGTAAGATTGTCGGGCATTTGATGTACATGGTGGGGAAGGAGCAAAATCGGGACAAAAACAGCCCAATTGTCTTTGTGTGTGCCGGATGTTAGTAACCAAATTGCTTAAGGATACAAAATACATGACCAAAAAGTCTCTGTTTAAAACACAAGCAGCCACAGTCAGAGTTTAATGAAATAAATTCACGAATAGCTAATGCACACACATAACAATATTGACAGGAACAAATGCAAGTAAAAAGCAACGTTTAGCTTGATTTTCTACAACTATAGTACTGTAGACAAAAACATCACCGCGATGAATTCTAGATTTCCATAATGCTTCTAGGTGACTGCATTGTCAGGAACGTCAGTGTGAGCAGTGGTGCCAATGCTTAAGGCAGCATATCGTCTGCTCACACCATGTCCACATGGGTTGTTGTCCACGTAACTGAAGCAGAACACAAAGCCTTGTGTAAAGTGTGGATGGTGACCTCAAGTGGACAAAAATCCAGTGTCGTCCGTGAGCACAAAAAGTTTTCTCACCTGAATTCAGTGTCATATTGACTGCCAATGTGATGTGAATGGGACACAAATGTATATATTTAGAATAATTTTTGGGGATTACATTTTTTTATTATTATTTGTATTATTATTATTCCATGTTAGTGTTGATTTGGACTTGTCAGATTTAGATGAAGACTTGCAGCGAAAAGCACCAAACGGAAAAACAGGAAGTGCCGAGCTCGGTTGTGAATGTCCTCAACTCTCGGTTCCCTGCAATTATCAGGTCTAGGTGGCAAGTGCAGTAAGTGCAGCGGTAAAATCTTGAATGTCAAGCCTCGTCCTGCCCTGCACAGCTACTGCTAATTCAACTGATGGCATCAATTCATTCAAGCCCCCCTGCTGAGCGGCCCTTCTGTCTCTCTTTCATCACGAGTCACCCAAGAGGCCGAGGCGTAAAGCCACACTGGGAGCGACACCCAGCCCGGCCCGTGGCTCCATCCCTTCCCCGCCAGATGCTTCTCAGCAGGAGCAGTCCCCCCCCCCCAAGGGACCCACCCCCAAGCAGTACTTGCGCCCGAGCCTGACACACGAGTAGTGCGCAGGGGGCAGTAGAAAGAATATCTACAAAGTTGTCAGTTCTGGAGAGAGCAACCTGGCGGCGAGCAAACTATCGGTGGAAGGGAATGGAAGGGAGGGGGAAATAGGGATAAAGCCTTGAATGGAAGTGGGCGGTTTTTAATTAGAGGGATTATCATGTTGTCAGAGGCTGACGGATGAGAGCCTGCAGAATCACCTGCAAAGAGCAGGAAGAAGGAGGGCTTTGCACTCAGTCGCTTTGTCACTTATTGACAGTGAAACCCACCCATCTTGACCATTGTTGTGATGTACTTTAGATGTAAAGAAGAAGTGTCAGGGCCAGCGAAGCATTTTCTGCTGGTCTTAACACTAGAAGCAGAAGCAGTGACCTATGTTTACAACCTAAATTCAGATATTTGTTCCATGAAATTGGATTCATTTATTCCCAATAGTCTATTCTCTTCATTTTGTAGCGTTTCTCTTCCCTGCATTGCTGTCGGTATGCAGATGTTCTATTTATTTATTTTTTTGCCCAATCAGATTTCGGCCTCAGTGTGTTGCCGTGTCAATCAAATCTGCCCAGGGCCTTCAGAATCAGCCGATGTAACTTAAACTACACGTACAGTATTAGCAATGGGACTATTTCTTTAACTAATACAAATTCAAGTTCCCCTCACAGGCAAGGTACCACAATAACGTCAGTATTCTTCTGTTCCCTGATTGGTTGGTCAGAGCAAAACTTGTTGCAGCCAAGTTCGACGAGTAAAATACTTGAGGAGCGTACATGCTAGGTGTTACAGTTCCACTCCACTCCTGTGGGCGGCGATAATGCTCTTTTATAACGTGGATGCCAACTACCGCACCCCAAATGTTTTTGGTTTTTTTTTCACTTCTGGATTTGGTGGCTCACTTTAACTACCCCAAGTGGACTTTAAGGCCAGAAGGTCAAGATAAATTCTTGACTAAGCATCTTTTTACGGATTTGCACAGAAATGTAATGTAATGTGCGGTTTGGCAAATCAGGTATCTGGTTTTTGGGTAATACTGGTAACTTAACAACAACCACAATAACCTCAAAGCTGAGCATTATTGTTTTTGTTAAGGCTGAATTTTTGATCAGCTTTTACATTGGGCTCTGCAGGTTCGCCTATGATGGACTGTGGAGTGTATTTTGACCCGAGGTAACAAATTTTTAATTAGCTCTCCTCCACGCTAATTACTGACATGGTGGGCATCGTCCAAATAACTGGTCTCACAACAGGCTCTATTCAGCTAACATCTGTTTTCATCGCTGGAGGACCTCCTGTTGTTATTCACGATGCACTTCTAGCCGTCTTGAATCTCTTTTGTAGCATCTGCTCCCCTCCACTGACATCTTTTCTTTCTTTCACTCAGTCGAAAACCACAGAAGATATCCCACAATGCCTGTAGGCTGCATAGGCAACATCTCCACACAACCCTCAGTGGATCCTGCAAACAAAGGCAATCTTTAACATATGAAATTATTACTTTTTCGTCCCGTGGTTGCACAAGAGACTGTGAATCTGAATTAATTCATTTTTAGCTAGAAATATTGCACATAAGGCATATTCAGGGGCTTATATCTGATGAGTCTAGAGTGTAAGCACCTGAACATAGTTTGTCATATAAAATGTTATGTTTAGTTACTGAGTTGAAATTGAATCAAAATGCTAAAAGGCAGTACAAGCCAGTGATTTACCCTAGCCAATCATTGAGGTGTTGATAATGAAAACGTATAATTTAAACTAGATTCGTGGATCATTTTTAGAATGATGAATTGTTGAAGTTATTCAAAAAGAACCAAAAGTAAAAAATAAATTAATTAATTAATTAAAAACTCAAGCGATGTACTACAAGAATGTCCCAAGGGTAACCTTTTGCGTTTCTATGTATTTCAAAGATTTATTTATCATTGCAGTGTACAAATCAAATATAGGCAAATTTTTCTTTAAACTCGAGGCCTTGGCGGTTGTTTAGATATTAACACCTTTTTGGTTGTATTTTTCACTGAACGAGATTGTTTTCTGACCCCACATTTTGCTTGGTTAAAATAACATTTCAATGTTTCATTAGCCCACGGGCTCTGATTGGATGAGGAGCTCTTCTGCCCATGATATTTTGGCGGAAATGAAAAGTATAGTTTTGTTGAGTGGTGAAATGTCTCCCTCTTTCGACAACTGATCAAATTGCAGTATTGTTAAATTATGTCACTTGTCAATGTGCTTTGCAGCTTTTATGACGCAGGTGTCTTTTATTTGGGTTTTGGATATATGATATATGTTTATTTTTTTTTTACATTTATTTAACTCAAAATGACATCTGAAAATAAACAACACAACCAGTAAAGAATAAAACAAAGACAATCACAATGCACAAAACAATAAACAATCAGCATAACAGCCACACAAAATAAATAATAATGGCAGCACAACAACAACAAAATGCAACAATGCAAATGTCTTAACGTCAAAACCCAGGATGTCCATGTTGTTCTTATTCCGGACCTTCTTCTTTAATCATTTTTGACTTCATGGTTTGTTTCAAACATGTACCCCCCATGTTCTGTATCACCTCATATATGCTTTAAAGCTTGATATACTGAGTAAAAATCCATTCATAGGTTTAAAAATGCATCTTTTCCCTCGCAATATAAAGATTTTCCCATAAAGTGTTAATGATTTTCCTCTCCATAATTGTAAAATTTTGTTTTTTTATTGTAATTTTCTGAACATACTGTTGGCCTTCCAGTCTCTCTGGGATAACAATACCTTGTACATTAACAGATCCACGCCACTGGTGCTTTACGATCCATTTTAAAATCTATTCCTTTCAGACCACCAATCCTAAGTAGTTTACATTTATCGTAATTAAGCTTTAGTCCAGATTGTTGTGAAAAGTTATCTTACTTAGTTACTTAGTATTTATGTAGCCTGTGAGGTTAGTTATGAGTAGTTTAAGAGAATTGTCTTAAAAGACAGAATTGGGGCTACTGGACGGTCGAACAGTAAAACTAAACATTGTGCAATTTAGTATATTTGTCTACTTTAGTATGTTTGTCTTCTTCACAATATCTTTTTTAGTCAGAGCACTTCTGTCTTTGGAATCTACAGATTGCATACAAGAACATATAAGTGCAATATACATTCGCATATCAAAATGGTGTCAGACAAAAATAGTAACAGTGTGTTTGCCGCTCTGTCTTGTTCTCTGTAGAACTCTGTTCCAGTTGGCAGTAGCAGCAACTTTGTAGACAGGGGGCCGGACTAAACCTTTTTGTTCGACTTCTACGAGCCCGGTATTGGTGAGGCTACAGTCCTGTTCGCAACATTTCATCTAGACAGTGTTGAGCTGTACAGTAAGTAGACCAAGACTTTGCTGACTGTCCCTGGGGCATCAGAATACAAAGGTAAGACAGAACACATTGTTACACATATCACATATTGGGCTGCATTGATATAACACTTTTTATACCGCTATGTCACACACTTGCAAGGTTGCCTCATTTACACAGTGATTAAACAGCATAAATTGCAACTGGAGATGTACTGTAGAATCTTGCTTAAGGGTACTTTGGTAGGGCCATGGATCAAACCAGCAGCCTTCCAGTTGCAAGACCGCAGCAATAACACCTGTGCCAACCTGTACAAAGGTATTTAAAATAGAAAGTATGTCTATGTTTTCCTCGAATTATCGATTTGAAGGGCAAGATGTCCCAAGGCTTGTTGTTTAATTTGTATTCCCCAATTTGGTAAGTGGTGAGCACCTTAATACCATCGGCTTGCCTAAAGTAGTAAATATAATACGTGATACAAAAGGCAGTGAAGGTTTATTGTCAGACTTTGCTTCCAAATGCAACAGCACAGCTTCTGGTGCATATAAAGTCATCTGATGTAAGACTTCTACTTGTGACCTGAAATTAGACTCGCTGATTTCACACTTCTCAGGCTAATGAATGTGTGAGTTTGTTTGGCGCTCAGATGATTTTGCATCTTTATTAGGTCAGGGAAATGATTTTTATCTGCACTGTGATATAAACTGATTGCTTTTTACCTAATTTTCTCTAGATTTAATGGATCGAGCAAATCACGAGCAGTCCGGAGATGAACCGTTCATCCTTTTTCGTGCAATACTGACAAGATTGAACGATGCCGCCTTTACGGCGATGTCCCGTCTTCAACAGCGGGCCATGCAGGGTGTCATTGTGTTCTCCGTGCTGGTGCTGCTCCTCTGGATCTCCGCCTTTTTGTACGGGAGCTTCTACTACTCCTACATGCCCTTGGCTACTTATTCGACACCAGTGCACTATCACTACAGGTATGTTGCGTTCAAGGGCATTGAGAAATGACACATTTGCCCTGATTCACCAGCGAGTCTATATGAATGAGGCCCATTGTCCACACCTCTCAAATCTCATCCATCTGTCTCGTAGCTATTGTTTAAATTCATATTTTTGCTTTTGCAGGACAGACTGTGACTCTTCAAACTTATTCACGTGCTCGTATCCTGTGGCCAATGTCTCACTGATGAAAAACAACAAACCTGTATGTACAATTACGGAGTGTGAGCACATGTATCACTTACAGTTGAAAGCAGAATTTACATGCACTATACAAAAAGACTGTCTGACATGAAATCAGACGAAACCTTTCCTGTTTTAGGTCAATTAGGATTTAAAAAGAAAACTCCTATTTTCTAAATGCAACAATAATGAGAGGGTTTTTTGGGGGGACAATTTTTCATTACTTTCTTCAAAGTCAGAAGTTGACATACACTGCCTTTCAACTGCATGACTTGGGTCAAAGGATTTGGATATCCTTCCACAAGCTTCTCTGACTAGTTGGCAGGAATTTTGGTCCAGTCCTCTGACAGAACTGGTGTAACTGAGCCAGGTTTGTAGGCCATCTTGCTCGCACATGCCTTTTCAGGCAGGGTTGAGAGCAGGGCTTAGCGATGGCCACTCCAAAATACTGACTTTGTTATCCTTAAGCCATTTTGTAACCAGTTTGACCATATTCTTCGGTTCATTCCTTCCTGGCTGTCTTGAGATGTTGCTTCAATATTTCCACATAATGTTCTTTCCTCATGATGCCGTCTATTTTGTGAAGTGCACCAGTCCCTTCTGCAGCAAAATAACTCCACAATATGATGTTGCCACCCTTGTATTTCAGTTGGGATAGTGTTCTCAGGCTTGCAAGCTTTAAGTTCAATTTTAGTTTTGTCAGACCACAGAACATGTCTCCAAAATGTAAAATCCTTGTCAAATCCCTGTGGGCATTTGCAAACTGTAATCTGTCTTTTTTTTTTTTTTTTTTTTATGTTTCTTTTGGAGTAATGTCTTCTTCCTGGCAAAGTGGCTTTTCAGCCCATGTCGGTACAGCACTCGTTTTCACAGTGGATAATGAAACACTCTTACCAACTTCAGCCAGCATCTTCACGAGGTCTATTCCTTTTGTTCTTTCCTTCACCTCCATCCCTGTGACATAGAACCAGTCTCCTTCCAGGGTGGTATGATGGCTGGACATTCCCATGGTGTTTATACTTGAGTATAATTGATCGAACCAATGAGCGTGGCACCTTTAGGCATCTGGAAGTTCCACCCAAGTATGAGCCAGACTTGTGTAAGTCCACAATTCTTTTCCTGATATCTTGGCTCATTTCTTTAGAATTTCCCATGATGTTACACAAAGAAACAGTGTTTCAGGTGTGCTTTCAAATACATCCACAGGTTATGTATCTAATTAACCCAAATGTAGTCGATAAACATATCAGAAGCTTCAAAGACATGACATCATCGTTGGGGGTTTTCCAAATTGTTCAAAGGCATGGCAAGCTTATTATTAGCCAGAGGTTTACATTGTTAAGCAGTTTATTTGAAAGGGGACAATGCAACTTCATAAAACACATGAAGTACACATGGTTAAAAAAGCCAGAATTAGCCAGAAGGCTAGTTTTCATCTGTAGTCCCCTGGCCATGATGTAAAAAAGCAGTAAAATACATCTACAAGACAATATAATACAGGATACATAATCAAAAACTTACTATACTATTAAGAGAGAACAAAACCACAAATCATTTGATCATAACATGAAAACATCATAACATACTTGTCTTTTGGTGTTGGCAGCTCTAGGTGATAACTAGCCACATTTTCAGTTTTTTTGTGAAGGCCTTGTATGTTTAACCTCCTCAGGTACTGAGTTCCACTCAGCAGCGCTCCTCACTGACCAGGCTGACTTACTAAAAGCGCTCCTGCGCAGATGAATGAGACAGTCACCGATAGCCTCGAGTGACACGCTCAGAGCTGTTTCTTTTGGCTGATGAACTCAGCCAGAGGAGCTGGAGCCAAATCATGCAATACTTTATAAATAAAATTTTAATCTGGAAATATATGAAGACTGTCCCAGTTTAAAAGACTGTATTTTTTTTTTTTAATTGCACAGTGATGATAGTGCCTTGGTTTTTTTATCCATCACTTTAATTACTTGTTTGTACAAAACTTCCAATGTTTTTTTTTTTTGCATTCTGACCAGCCTGGGACCAACTGGTTATGCAATAGTTTAAGTGACTAAGAATAATTATATGCAAGTAATTTTTTTTGCAGCTTCAGTTGATATTTCATTTCGAATTGCACGAAAATTAATTTCGTTTTAATTCGTTTTTACACAATTTGTCAATATGGGGCTTGAAAGGAAAGCTGTGAATCTATTATAAACCCAAGATATTTGTATTGGCTGACAATTTGCATTTTTCTCCATTAACAAGTATGTCGGGGTCAGGTGATACTCTGTTTGTTTTAGTGAAATACATGCCGACACTTTTAGAAGCGTTTAGCTGTAGACAGCACTCCTGCAACCAAGTTGTGACACAGGACATTGTATTAGTGAGTTTAGCAGCAACATAACTTCTGACTATGAAGAAAATATTTTTTTAAATCCTTCTATCGTTATTCTGGCATTTAGCAAATAGAAACTAATTTTGGTTATCCCAATTGACCTAAAACAGGAAAGGTTTAGTCTAATTTCATGTCAGACAGTGAGGGAGGAAAAAGGTGTGTCTTACATGCTTTTTGGTTTAAATGCTTGATCATGGAGACTAAACTCTTTAGTTGCATGAGTAATCGGCCTCTATATTTAAGATTAGGATTAGAGCTAGATTTAAAGTTTAGTTTAAATTGTAATTTTGTGATAGTGAAGATTAAGATCAGTGTATATAGAGGGCGGGGTTATTCATATACTGTACATACAGTACATTTGTTAGTATAGGTCCATTTCAGTAAATTAGAATATCTTGGAAACCTTAATTTAGTTAAGTACTTCAAAAAGTGAAACCCATCACTACAAAATATTTCATTATTTTATTTATTTTTAAAACTATTTTTATTACAGTTTCCAGTTAAAAAAAAAAAAAACACTTCTCTTGCTTGAAAATTTAGAATATTACATGCGACAAGACGGCACGGTGGTCGACTGGTTAGAGGGTCAGCCTCACAGTTCTGAGGACCCGGGTTCAATCCCTGGCCCCGCCTGTGTGGAGTTTGCATGTTCTCCCCGTGCCTGCGTGGGTTTCCTGCGGGCACTCCGGTTTCCTCCCACATCCCAAAAACATGCATGAATTGGAGACTCTAAATTGCCCGTAGGCATGACTGTGAGTGCGAATGGTTGTTTGTTTCTATCTGCCCTGCGATTGGCTGGCAACCAGTTCAGGGTGTACCCCGCCTCCTGCCCGATGACAGCTGGGATAGGCTCCAGCACGCCCGCGACCCTAGTGAGGAGAAGCGGCTCAGAAAATGGATGGATGGATGACATGCGACAATCCAAATACTTTTTGTATAATATTAGGAATTGGCCTATTGAAGTATTTTCCTGTTTTTAATTAATCAATACACAGTAATTTGAGTTTCACTTTATGAATTGAACGATTTTTTTTTTTTATGATATTCAAATTTATTTAGATGCACCTGTATTTTGTATCAAATATGAAATGCAAATTGGAATATACATGTGTGTCTTATGATCCGTTTCCATTTATAAAAACGCACGTACAGTATCTGCCATTTTAAAGGCTTATGTTGTTTAGGTGTTGACATTCGGCCAGGCCTATCATATAACTCTTCAACTGGACATGCCTGATTCCGAGATCAACCAGGAGCTCGGCATGTTCATGATCAGGACAACCTGCTTCTCTCGTGATGGAGGCCAAGTGGCGACGTCTGCTCGTTCAGTGAGTGCCCCCCCCCCCCCCCCCCCCCCCCGAGTCCTCCGTTAATCTCCCACCAAGCAGCGTCCAGTTAATAAATTTGTTAGTAGCCATGTTTGTGCTGACTCCGCTGATCCACTGCTTTTTTTCCCCTGTGCATTTCTCAGGCAAGGCAGCTGCTATCCGCCTCCAGCTCTCGCTTTGTGAGTATAGCACAAATAATCTGCTCAGACAGAGCCTGCTGCTTTTAGGTGAGGGCCATGTCAGTAATGTGGCTGAATTCTAGGTATTGCTACGTTGTTGCTGTTTTTATGCAGTTTTGCTCATTTTCTCCTCTGCTGATTGTATGTGCAGTACAGTGTTGTGTCGCTATTCAGGGGGGATAGGGACAGAGCGAAAACATAAGCATTTGACACGCCTCCAAGCCCCCAAATAAAGGATTATAATTGCCTATAAATGCCAAAAGATGGCTCAAAGAACTACATGATCCTCAACTCACTTCAACATAGTTCTTTGGCAATAAGATGCCACAAGATGGTGGCAAAGCACTACATGAAGCTCCTCAACTCACTTCAGCGTAGTTCTTGGGCACCAAGATGCCCATTAATGCCAAAGCAATCTTTTTACATTTGACAGTGCCTTTGGCCTGAGCACAAAAACGGATGGGTTCCAAAAAATAAATAAACAAGGATCAGCAAATATGTGAATCTACGAGTACCGAATCATGCATATGCAGGGAAACACTGTACAATGAAAAGATCCTAAAGGAGACATATGATGCAATTTTTCATAGTTTGAAACAGTGACCAGGTGTCTTAATGAAGGTCTCTTGACATGATTCTGAAAAGATACATAAAGGATAAAGAAGTTCACACATTTAATATCCTCTTGTCACACTTTGGTTCAAATCACTCTTTTTATTTGAGGGGATTGGGAAGGGGGACTCTATCTCATGCAAATGCTGACTGCTGCTTTGTTACCATGACAACCAGGTGCGGGAGCTCAGGCATGCGACGAAGCAAGCGGCTGCTCAATGTTGCATGACATCTCCAAACACAAATACCCCCCAGCCCTACGTCGACAACTCAGCCGAACATTAACGTCATAAGACTGTTTGCTAATGTTTGTCTATGCTAACACTGCAGCTCTGCTTACCTTTTGGTTTTGACATGATAAAAGGGTACTTCCATGCAGTCCAGGTGGCTGGACTCCAAACTCCAGGATGGATCGCTCACACACACATTTCTCTTAAATAAGTGGATAACAAAAGACTGGCTTGGTTTTTTTTTTTTTGGTTTTTGTTTTTTTCACATTGGATGGGTGGGTAGGCACTCCAGAGACCCAACTATTTAGGAGACTTTATCACAGCAGTCCTTTTTCCAGATTGTAACAGTAGGACACAAACAGACACACACAAAAATATAAAACTGATTTCCACAAAACTTTGTAGAGGTCTGGAGGAAGCATTAACTTTTGGGTGAGGATCTGGATCAATGACAGTGCCCACTCAGCGGAATCTTCATTCTCCAATAACGACTTTGGTTGTCAGCTTTGGGTTTGTGCACTCTACTGAGTGACATTCTAAGCTTATTGCTAAAACAGCAATGAGCCTACGTGAGCCAGGCTCAGTGAACCTCCTCACAGCTGCTGCTGTGCAACTCAAAAGTCAACAAATGTCAACAAATGACAAGTCTTCAATCGAAGCAAAAAAAGTGGCATTTATTTTTTATTCTTCACATTGTATTTGTTTATGTCATTACTGTATGTTTTTTAAGTACAATATAGAGTGCTATTTTTATTTGGAAAACACATTACAAAAAGTTCTGTTTGTTTGGGAGGCTAGAACAGATTAATGACATTTTCATTCATTTGAATGGGGAAAGATCATTTGAAATACAAGAATTAGCGTGTTATGAGTTACGAGCATGGTCACGGAACAAATTAAACTTGAATCTCAAGGCACCACTGCAACCTAATCTGCAGCAGCAGGCATATAGTAACTCCACTGGGAAAAACTACTTGAAATACAGTATCGATAGCTGGGATCAAATCCCAATCACTGAGATTTTGTTCATTTTTAATTTCATTGATCACAGAGCTACATCTCACACCCAGGTCCTAAATGTTCATTGTGACTATGCTGGAGTATTTACTGAAATGTAACAACGGTGATGTGACACGCCTATATCAGAGTATGCTGCGGTACCAGTCCAACCTTCTGAGGACCATGTCAACGCTGCTGTTCTTCCCAATGCTGATGAGTGGAGTTGCTGAGCAGAAACAAGTGTTGGCGGTGGAACTCTTCTCAGAATACACAGACGACCCAGTGAGTGTGTCCGTGTGTATACAGTCAATTATTATGCCAACCCTCTTATTTGTCATTCCTTCCTCAAAAATAGTACTCCCCCTCGGCCACAGCCGTCCTTGAGATCCTATCCAGCAAGGTGCAGATCTACTCGTCCCAGCTCTACATCCATGCTCATTTCACTGGTGTAAGGTGAGAGGGCAACATCGTAATTGTTTTTATTTGGCGAACAGGTAACTTTTAACTGAAAATGATACAAAGTGGCAAAAAAAAATTAAAAAAAAGTGTCTCACAGTTTTTTACAGTTTTGACAACAAAAGTTTTACACACTCCACAGAGAAAAGGTTCAAGCTTTTTTTTTTAGGTTAAAAACAGTACTCATTCACTAACAAGAAAATTCAAAGTTGTCAGCCATTTTAGAGCATTTTGACTGATCTTTCAAGACCCACAGAATATTGTGTTCTGTGACAATGTTAGCACCAACCCTACCAAAGGAAAGAGCAGACTCTCTTCTTTCACCAGGAAAACTAAGTTTGTTTCTAGTGTTTCCGTCCTTTTATAATGAGCAGTAGAACATTGGTTTGTTACACCAAAAACACCTGTTTATAACCAAGAGAGGATAAAAAATAAAAAGAAAGAAAAAAAACATCAAGCAGAACAGTGTCTTTGACGCTATTCCTTTTTGCGTTTGTGACACCTCAAACTATAAAACAACAAAAACAAGACCGAGAAATGGCTTTTGATAGCAGAATAATTGATTCACAGATATACAACTATGAAACGCAATGTGAGCCACACCGACTCACCATATGGCTCGAGTTGAACGTCAGACTTCCCACGTGTTGGCGTTTCTCTCCCTCAAAACTGATGAGATAAAATGAGATTCACCCCCTAATCTTTATCTTCTCCTCAAAAGCTGTCTGAGCTCTAATCCAAAGCTATTTACAGGGATATGATAGTCATTACAATGGTTTAAAAACCTGAATTTCACAGGCAAGGAGACCCTCTTCCACGCCAACCCTGTTGAAAAATAGACTTCACGAATACATACGCAGGGGTGTCAAACTCATTTTTGTCACGGCCCACATCGTAGTTATGACTTCCCTCGGAGGGCCGCTATGACTGTCAACCCATATGAAGGAAGGATCACCTCATATAATTAGATATCAGAATCAGAATCATCTTTATTTTGCCAAGTATGTCCAAAAAACACACAAGGAATTTGTCTCCGGTAGTTGGAGCCCCTCTAGTACGACAACAGACAGCCACAACAAATCTATAAATAACCAGTTGTAAAATGAGAAGCCTATAAAGACATGTTTTTAACTACTACATTTCTTTTCAAACCGGGATTGGTATTTTAAAAAAAATGCTTGCATTATCTCAACGTTATTACATGGGAACACAATTAGCAATTTTTATTTGCTTTTCGCAGGCCACATCAAATGATGTGGCAAGCCGGATCTGGCCCCCGGGCCGCCGGTTTGACACCTGTGACATACAGTGTACGTCGGTGACAGTGTCAGATTCTAGTTGACGAATATAAATGTCCATAGCAGTGAATGGGGTGTTTGATAGAAGCTGTTTCCCTTCTTCAGGTACTTGCTGTTCAACTTCCCAGTCCTGTCAGCTGTCGTGGGCGTGTCCAGTAACTTTATGCTCCTCGCCGTCCTCTTGGTCTTCAGCTACATGCGGCTGCTGTTGGGCAGCCCAGTGCAGGTGAGCCACATTCCTCATGAGTAACCGCTGTTGATGCAAGTTTTGGTTCATACCTGACTGCTAGTTTTTGTTTTGTTTTTTACAAATTTTAAATTGCTTTTGTGTGTCAGCAGGCCCAAATCAATACAGCAGGCAGGGTGGGAAATGGTGACAACCGCAATACGCCTACATGAGACATTTCAGCTGTGAGCTCTGCGTGAACAAACGACCAGCCCTCTCCTTGGCATGAAAAGACAATTTAGTATGCATAAATTGAAAGTAGTAATGTATTCCTCCTCTATTATGCTGTCACATTCTATGGGCGCTTCCACTTGAGCTGGACAAAGAAGTTCCAATGGTGTCTCGTTTCCTCACACCAGTCTGTTTTGCTTTGTATGAAGAAAGATTCTGTTATATGGGAAATTTCTGGAACTGGCGGAACACATCACTTATAACAACACTATCAGAATCACAGACCCGCATAGTCAACCTACATTCTAATATTTGTTCTGTGAAATTGTATCCATTTATTCTCAACAGTATATTATCTTCATTTTGTAGTTTCTTTTTGCTGCACTGCTTCCATTATGTTTATTCTATGTGTATGTTAGATGGTTGTTTTTTTGCCCAATCAGATTTCAGACTACTACCATGTCAATTTCATAATAATGTTCAGAGACTATATATACAGTTTTGCACCTGTTGCTAGGCATATAAAAGAATCATTTTTGTTCAATTGTCAAATTTATTATTATTGCAGTATACATACCTTTTGTGACATTTAGTTTTGGGGGTGCGTGAGATTTGTATAATGTAAACAATGCTCCTAAGGGCAATAAAAGTTGTATTGAGCCTTATTGCATTAGATGACAAATTAAGTTTAAAATAAGCATTTTTATTTTACAAATAAAAATGGTGTCTATATGGTTGCATTTATGCAGGAATCCAATATTTTAAAAAAAATACTAATACAATGTGTCACGATTATTCTTTACACATTTGAATGATACACGAATATGGTTTGAGTAACCATGACGTCACAAGGTGGCGCCATTAGGAAGTTCGCCGAAACGGAAAAGTGGGACTACGTGAGTGACACGAACGTGAGCAGTGGAATACAACGACTTTATCCTAGTTTTGGCGTATCGTCGCGTCATAAAGGCTTGAAGAATAAAAAACTATAATTACTGATGGGCGTTGAAAATATTATTGGTGAGTCCACGTGCAGCTAACTTAATGGGCCAATGGCGGAGGTTAGCTAATGCTACATTAGCGAAATGAAGCCAGCGTTTTGCCCCATCGCGGTCTCCGAGTTTTTTTTTGTTCATTTTCTTTACAGAACCGACAATTTTGCTTTCTTGTTTTGTTTTCTTCCCAATTTAGGTAAACCAGGCATGTGAATGTGTACGATACGACATGGAAACGCGTTGGAGACCTGTGCCCAACCTGCAGGTGACACGCGCGCTAAACAGCAGCAGTAAGTTTATGTACACCATTTTCGGAAATAGCGGAATGCCAACCCATTATTATATTATAATGTAATACTATTAGAATGTTAGTGTTTCTGTATTATGGATGGTCACGTTTTATCAACGTATCGGGCCATTATTAATCTTGTGGAGTAATGGTTTACATTTTCAACGCATACGCAAATGTGAAATGACGTAATGCCAAGCCGTCACAACGTAACCCGGAAGCTAAAGATGTACACATTCGCCATTTTAGCGTCGGAACAGAAGGGGGTGAAGCTAAGCTAGGCTAAACTAAACTGTTTGCGTGGCAATGGTCCACTGTACCGTTTCTTCTTTGTTCCATTGCGATTTTAATTTGAAATAAGTGAACTCAACCCGCGTTTCCAGCCAGCCTTAAAACAGCGCGAATCACCTTGGCTGTTTTTGGTGTAATATTTGGTGAAGCCTTCGCAGAAATATGGCGGAAGGTGCACATTACTTTGGTAAGTAATGTGTTTCAGTGCATTTATCTTACACCGCCTTTCCCTTTTGGTGCCTTGTTTATACAGGCTCTATGCTGACAAGGGAGGTTAGATGCACTGGTTTCATGTCATCAGAAGGTAAACCTTTTCATCTTTGAGTCGTTTCATCTTTAAGGAGCGCGTGTTAAAGCAGTACTCGTCTGCTTTGTCACTATAACTCATACTTGATTTTTTTAGATGCACATTTGCATATATATATATATATATATATATATACACACACACACACACACACACACATATGTAGTGTTAGGTGCATATTTGCATATATACACACACCCATATGTAGTGTAGATAACTAAATCACAGGGGTGAAACTCAGGGCCCACCACATTTTATGTGGCCTGCTAAAGCTAATCGTGTGCATCTACTGAATGTTCTTACTAAAATCTGTACCAAACCTGCAAGTTATCCTCACTTTATAATAACTTTACGATATTGAAAATTTCTTTTTGGGACCAAAGTCCTTTTGAAATGAATTGAGTAATAGTTGAACTACGGCCCCTATTTGTAGTTGTGGTTTCCCTTGGAGGCCAGCTATGACTGAAACCATATGAATGTGTAATGGCCTCATTGTATTATCTATAGACTGTAGGTGACCTGGAGCCTATCCCAGCTGACGATGGGCGAGACCAGGGTACAATCTGGACTGGTCGCCAGCCAGTCGTAGGGCAATTATTATTATATATATATATATATATATATATATATATACACACACACACACTATAAAACAAATGGATGGATAACTAGTTTTGAAACCAGATGTAAAGATAAAAAGTTCAAGTATTCAGTATGTAGTTGGTTGGGTAACAAGTCAAGTTTATTTGTATAGCCTTTAATCACAAAAGAGTCTCAAAGGGCTTCACAGCCTGACAGTTGGCAATTATTGATAACATCACCTAATCTAAACTCCCCAGTGAGTGAGGAAAAACGCAAAACTCCATTTGGGGGGAATGGGCCTTGAAGGGACCGCAGATGGGGGGGGTGGGAGGGGATCCCTCTTCCAGGATGACCAGGCTCCAATGAATGTTGAGTAGGCAACATTTATCACAGACAAGCAAAAAAAAATAGAAATTGGCTTGCTATCTCAATGTTATTAAATGGAAAGATAATTTGCAATTTTGGTACAGATTGTTAACAAGAAATGGAAAGTAGACAATGCCCATGGGCCTTGAGTTTGACACCCAATGGTTATTTCTAAAATTAATTAATAATAAAATTAATCTCTCATTCACTTAACTATACTGTCTTGTCTTGACAGTTGATAAAGTACACAGGTGGTTATATTTAAGGCTGTCAGCTAATTTGACTTACATTATATTTATCTTTCAGAGCATGACAACCGCACTGGACCGAGCAATCGCAACCGTAAAGGCAGAAGTTCCAATAAAGGTCGCTCTCACGACCGCTTCCGGAGAGACCGCCAACGTGGCGGAGGAGGAGGAGGAGGAGACTTAGGGGGTCCTGGACCACGGTCCAGACTTGAAAACGCTGATGGAGATGTGACAATGAATGACAGCAGTCAAGACAACAGCAATCAGAACAGATTGTGAGTGTGGTTGATTCATAGTTAGTTTACCAGCAAGACTGATTTGTTACATAGTCCCCAAAGCAATCCTTATAGTGTATTGTAAAATGTCAAATTGACATTCATGGATGTTTTTTAAGAGAAAAGACATCATCTTGAGTTGGTAACAAAAGCACGTTGTTTGAACTAATACCTTTGTTGTTGTTTTCCCAGCACCCCGTATGGAAGGGCCTTGCGAAAAGATGGCCGAGACAGGCGCCAAGGCAAAGGAGGAGGTGATAGAGGAGCCTTTAGAGGAGACCGAGGTGGTGGAGGCCGAAACCGTGCCAGCTGGTACAAAGTGACCGTACGTAGCACTTCTGTTAGCACATCAGTACCATTGTTTTGTTCTCTTAATCTTCATGTCTCTGTCAATTATGTTTCCCTAGATTCCTCATGGAAAAAAATACGACAAGAAATGGTTATTGACCGCACTTCAGAACATCTGCTCTGTAACCTACACACCTATTCAGGTGAGGTGCAGCACCCTTTGTTTTGTACCTTTTGTGAAATGTTAGATTTGGTAACATCTCAAGTCACTGGTGTAATGCAGAAAGTTTCTTTTGTTTTGAGTTGTATTTAATTGCATTATGCTTTGCTCTTCCAGTACCACGTCGACCATAACAGAGTCCATTTCTATTTGGACGATCCCACTGCAGCCAGCGCTCTGCAGAAATGCTCCCACAAGATTACTGACTCAGACGGTTACAAGGTGTGTTGGTGTAAACCTGCAATTAATTAACCTCATTATGGTTTTTTTTAGAACAGTCACCTATCAATAAACAAGTCAATGCTCAAATATTGTGAATTTAACAGATGTTCATGGGGCTTCTTTTTTTATGTGATGTTTGTTTCCTTAAGGTGGAAGTGCACGTCAATCGCAGCATTCCACCTAACTTCCTCCTGTCTGACCTGAAGCCTGAAGATATCGAGCATTTGAAAGTAAGTTCGAAGAATTTAAAAATAAATTGTCTCGTTTTCCAACAAGATGATATCATTCCCCTCTGAACTTCCTCATAAGCAAAACTGTTTGCTTTCACCAAGAACTAGGAATGCCCCTACAGTGGGAGGAAAAAGTATGTGAAGTCTTTGGAGTTTCTAAAATTTCTGCAAAAATGTGTCATAAAATGTAGTCTGATCTTCAAGAATCTCAAGGATAAAAAGTCTGCTTAAACTAATGCATTTTAAACTAATGCAACACAAACAGTTATGCTTTCTTGTATTTATAGCGCATAACGTAAAAATTCACAGGACAGGGAGGGAAAAGTAAGTGAGCCCGATCAGAGTAATTTGCAGTCTCCCTGCAAATGGATGTTCAAGTCTGCTCAGGCGGCGACGAAAGGGCTGTCCAGCAAGCACAGCGTTTCCAAAGCAACGTGCTGCTCGGCATCGGGGGCAGCTAGTGTTGTCATGCGTGTTGACAGTTGACATTGCTTCTACTCCACCTGCCCAGAGGGGTGTGTGTGTGTCTGTGTCTGTGTCTGTGTGTGTGTGTGTGTTTGGCTGGTAAAATTTTATCAGGTTCATAGTATCTGAGCATTTTTTTTTTTTTTCCAAGTGCAAGGACAAGTACAGAGATGTTACAGTATTGGTACCGATGCTCGTATCTGTGCATCACTACTAAGAACAGATTCACCTGGATTTTGAAAATTCATTTTTCATCTTCTCCATTGGATTCTCTAACAGCAATGTATGGCAAAACGTTTTGATGGCTCACAACAAGCTCTGGACTTGAACAACATCCGCACAGACCCTGGTAAGTACACATTCTCAATACTTTTGCTGCAACAGTTTTAGATCATAGTATATTATTCATCGCATCATTGTGTATTCTAATTTTAAATTTTTGTACTAAACAAAGGACTGCTTTTGACACACGTAGCTGAGTATATACTGTATTGTTCTGTTGTCTGAAATGTGAAATCGCATTTTATCATGACAGATCTGGTCTCCCAGAATGTCGAAGTCATCCTGAATAGGAAGAAAAGTATGGAAGCAGTTATCAAGATTATTGAAGAGAACATTCCAGAGGTGTGGAGGAAGATGCATGTAATCGTCGTTAAATTTCATGGTCCGCCTGCTTGTCTAATATTAATACTTGTCTATCTGCTTGTCTCCTCTTGCTAGCTGAGCAGCCTGAACCTGAGCAACAACCGTATCCATAAGATGGATGATCTTAGTGAATTGGTTACAAAAATGCCTAATTTGAAGAGCCTCAATCTTTCCCACAATGAGGTGAGTGTGGAAATTGTTAACCTTTCATCAACATAGTTGTGTTTGTTGTCATTGCGTTTTCACACCGACTGTCACATTGTTGCTGTTTAGCTGAAGTTGGAAAGGGACCTGGACAAAATAAAAGGCCTGAAACTGGTTGAACTGTGGCTGCTCAGGAACCCCTTGTGTGACCTCTTCAAAGATCAGGCCTCATACATTAGGTGAGTTGATCATTCGGGGGGGTGCGATCAGTTGTTGTGCGGGGAGTGCAAAAGTATAAATTTCTCCGCCCGACACACATCCAGAAGTGCGTGCAAAGACCAATAGAAGCGTATGTTTGATAGCCCAGCAGGGAAGGATGTCTTGGATTGAGTAGAGCCAACTGACTCAGTTAATTCCCTGTTTGTGTGTAAGGAGCTCAATGTGTTTGCAGGATCTCAGTTGGTTCCGGATTTACTATTTAACCAAGTCTATATTTCTTTATAGGGTATTTCTTGTCACCTGGCGGTTAACATTTTCAACTTCAACTGCAGATGTTTGTCTTACTGTTCTAAATGTGAATGAAAATTCGCCGCCACACTTTTCTTCCAGCTTCTCAATTTGGACAGCTGTCTTTTCCAACTGTGTCTCTGGGCACACTTTTGCCAGCTATGTTCTAAGGTCTCAGTGGCGCTGTGCCCAGCACTCTCTGTTGAAATCCTCTGCAGTCACCCCATAAATGGCAGTGAAAACCAACATACTATAGACTCGTACTCCTAGATTAGACAGAAGGTCATGTAACATTATGGACTGCTATGACAAAATGGCAAGGAAGGTCTTGAGCAGCGCACCACAACTGTGTTGTGGTTCTGTATACAAGAGAGGGGTATAAACATGTCCTAACTTGCGTATGGATGAAGTAACAAAAACGCACCGCCGGTGACTACCCCTCGACTCCTAACACCCTTGCCCATTTGGCTTCCTGTATCAGGCGAGTATGGAAGGCTGGTTCGCCCATGACGGGTAAGATCCCTCCTCCAAAACTTTGGGACAACCTAAGGCAGGCACAGTCACGATTACTCAGCCTCAGTCCTTGCGTGCGCGGCATCATGCCGGCAGTGGAAACGGAGGAGCAGGACTGGACAGGAGAAGCCGATGGGTGGAGGGGGGACGCGCCGACATCAGCGAGTGGTGATGTGCCAACCAGCTGGCTCATCAGATGAATTTGCTTGAAAGAGCCTCTGATGGGAACATTCTCAACTGGATATTGAAGTTTTACCTGGTCACATGAAGTAAAACACTCCCTCTTCTATGCTGTTGGTGGTCGTGACTAGAGCAACAAAACAAAATCAAGTCCCGCATGGCAGGATATCACTAGTCTGATCTCCTCAAAGGCTTTGGCATTAGACTTTTCAAACTCGATGTAGCATTTTGCTAATGATAAGATTGCTGAGTCGAATACTTATTTGCCTTTAGCAGCTGCTGGGGGGCTAATGCTAAGGGATGAGCAGTGGGGGTTGGGTCCAGCTAACACTGAAACCATTGTCTTAAGTTATTTTCTCTTGCGGATAATCACAGAGTGAGTGACAAGCTTCCTCTCATACTGAGTTCTGCTCTGTGCATTTCCTCACTCTTCAGCCTCTTGATTTACTCGCAGGTCTTCGTGATGTACATGCATTTTTCTGCATGTCTCTTTTCAATGTCTGTCATCATTTAGTGTGCGTGCAAATAACAACCTTGATTTTACTACGACAGAGCGAGCACGCCTGCTGATTTCCAGTACAGTCTTGTAGTAGGCTGGCTCTTTGTGTCTTTTGAGTGTGTTTGTGTGTGTGTGCTTCTAGAAAAGTGTGGTTGTGGCTTCCCCATGTCCGTATTGGGGGAGAGGGTGAGTATACCTGCGGGTAAGTGCACATGGGGCTGGGAGCTGCATTAGTCTTAAAGGGAATAATTGTTTGCTGGGCTATATTGTTGTGGAAATTTCTGATATGTACGTATGAGATGAAGAAATGTATCTGATCTTGACACGTGTGTTGAAGAATATTTATTATCGATTTATTTATTACAAAGAGAAAAATGAGTCAGAAAGTGTGTGTTCAGCAAGCAGCCGTCTCATACCAAAAGAGAGCTCAAGCAAGCATGGATTCTACTCTGAAACCTAACAAGCAAGGCATTTACTAGGCACCTTGCTATCTTGATGTTTTAGTGGAGCAACTTGAGAGTTCGACTAGTTCCACCCCAGAGGAGGGAGAGTTTGCGGTTATCAGTCGTGGACAGCTTCATAATTGCCTATTAAGAAGACACACTTTACATGGTTATTTTTCCATTAATGTTCATCCTTTTTCTACCGCTTATCTATCGTTCAGGGTCATGACTCACGGGTGAGCCGGTGTCTATCCCAGCTGACATGCCAGTCAGTAACAGGGCCCGTAGACAACTATTCACACTCATATTCTGACTCATGGGTAAAGTTCAATATACCAACCAAGCATATTTTTGGGATGCGGGAGGATACCCAAGTATCCAAAGAGAACCTACGCAAGCACAGGGAGAATGTGCAAACTCCACACAAAGGCCTGAGCTGAGATTCGAACCGAGAACCTCTGGCCAGTTTATACACTTACCGTTTCAAATATTACGTAACGTTTCATCCTATTTCATTCATTAAGAGTATTTCTGCAACAGTGTGTAAGCTTTAAATTTGATTTGCTGAAGGCACAATGATATAAAATAGGCCAACAGGAGACCTGCAGCAATAAATACTTTGTCGTTGTTCACTTTATGATGATGATCTAAGACCTTTTGGATTTTTGTTCCCGTACCAGTGCTGTGCGGCAGAGGTTTCCTCGCCTACTTAAGCTTGTGAGTCATTTCAATTCATTTTAATCTTCAGTATAACTGTTTTCACAGAATGTGTTGCTTAAATGACACAATATACATTGGTGCTTTGCGATGCAAGTGACTTTGAAGACAGGAGATGTCGTTCAGCCGATTATTTTTTTTTATCATTTGACATGCAAGCAAAGATTTGAGATATGAGCACTGTATGGTGGAACTAAACTAAACTTAATTCACCTCACAAGAAGCAGCAGTTTGGCAGACAATAAACAATGCTTACATCATATACATTGTGTATTTATAACCACTACATAACTTTGCCTTAAAAGTCTGTTAGCTTACTGCTAACACATAATGGGAAACACCATAGGAAATAGCATCGGCGTCGCAGACTATTCCTTTAAGCAACAGTTATTTGAACACATGGTGAAGCAAAACATGTATATAGACAATATAATAATATGACTAAACTACAATTTACGGAAGCACTGCGACACTGACTCCATGCACTGTATACATGTATCTATGTATTATACTGCCTCTCAGGTGGACAAGGTGCACACATCAGAAGTAGCAGCACAATGTCCATTGAATTGAAGCAAAAATGAGGCATGTTAAATTTCTTTACATTTGATATAAGTGTAATCACTGTAAGTGTTTATAAAGTACACTATTACGCTACAAACATTTTTGGGGAGGTGGAGGCTAAATGCCATTAATCCATTGCAGCCACACAACCCCCAAAACAAATTCAGGGGAAAGCTTATTTTAGATGAAGTGTTTTGAGTTACTAGTGTGGTTACTAATTACACATGTATTTCATGGCACCACTGTAAATTGGAAGAATGTGAGTGCGCGTGCTACTTGATCTTTTTGAGAACTATAAAATAAGTTGAATCCCTATAACAATTTTTTGCTTTTTTTTTTTTTTTAGGATGGTAATGATCTGCCTCCGCCAATTGGATTTGATGTGGAAACACCCACCACTATCCCCCCCTGCAAGGTTACATGTTTTATCTCATGCAAAGTACTCGGTTTAAGTTGTCCAGGCAGGTGACAATATCTTGGAATTGGAAGTCTGACTGATGTGTTCATATTCGTTTGACAATTCAGGGAAGTTACTTCGGCTCGGATGAAATCAAGGGCCTCATCCTTCGATTCTTGCAACAGTGAGTTCTGTCAGAAAAATCTGAAAACGGCAACCGTGACGCATGACAACGCTGTAACGTGTGTTTCATGTGACTGTGTCAGGTACTACAGCATATATGACTCTGGGGACAGACAGCCTCTACTGGATGCTTACCATGATGGCGCATCGTTGTCCCTCACAATACCTTTCTCCAGCCAGAACCCCTCCAGGTAAAATGCCAACCTGAAACGCATTTCATGTACTGCAATTTTGTATCCTTAATCCTATTTAAGACACTCTCAGTGTTCCCCTGCTATACACGTTCAAACCCCAGCAATATCAGAATTTTTTTTTTTAGTGACTTTTGTATTGGTTTTACTGTACAGCAATCCGTTCATCGCAGGGGTTACTTACCAGACCACCTCCGCAAAAGATGAAATCTGTGAAGTAGCAACCATATTAATTTTATTTTATATAGATTTTAAAACTTTATACATAATAGCAATACAATATGCATGTGAGGTGCAAGTATTTGCCCCCTTGGGATTACCAGCTTCACATTTTGTAGTACTGTATTTGCGCATAATGCGTGTGACTTTAAAGCCGGGGCTTGGACCTTTTGAGGGACAAGGCTCAAAATAACTTCTTCTTTGAGGAGTTTTGCTAATCGATAACTTAATTTGAGGTGCAACTTTCTAATTTTGAGGAGCAATTTGTTTTGCCGGTTAATCGCACAGGGACCTGAAGCAAGGGTTTTATAAACAATAAAAATATTAATGGTCAAACTTAAATGAAGAGACCTCATGAGGAAACACATTTTCTTCATTTTACTTCACCAAAACCCTCCTCTCGTTGGGTACATTAAAATACAATGAGCATAATCACGCAGGAGCTGCTGTCGACCACAGCTAACTTCCAAGATATTCATGTAGACCGCCAACATCACATGCCACCCCACCAGGCCCCGCCTCTTAAAGGAATGTCCAGTATCTAACATAGACATACAGTACTTTGTGTGTTTCAGTCTATTTAAATTTAAAGTGTTGGAGTGGTCTCTATATGGCAGATTTTCACCTATTACATGTGGGTCTGGACTATACCCCTCGCTAAAAATGGGGATTCACTTTCTATTTATTTAGTCTTTTTTTCCACTTTATTACTGTTTTTAGGTCAAGTCTGGGAGAGTACCACAAAGACAGTCGAAACCTGAAGCGGATCAGAGACTCCAGTGAGTTCTTATTTCATTTAAATGGGACTTTGGCCGTAGCTTTGTACTTGTCTGTCATGTAGTGCCTTCCCATATTCTCAATCTGTGTAACTCTGCTGCTTTCAGCGATCCGCTTCAGACTGCTGAAGCACACACGTCTCAATGTGGTGGCTTTCATTAACGAATTGCCCAAAACTCAGCATGACATCGCCTCTTTTACCATCGATGTGAACACCTACACTGTGAGTTCTTTTTCTGGGCGGCTGTTATGATTATAATAAATTTTTTTGTTGTAATGACTAATTTATCATTTTTTCTACAGAACACACTACTCTCATTCACTGTTAGCGGAGTCTTTAAAGAGGGTGAGTCTGTCAATGTTGTTAATTTTCCCAAACTTGATATTTTTATTGAGAAAATAAAAGAATATCATAATTAAGTACTATTTTTTTTCTTTGCTTATTAAAATACATTGTCTTGGAAAACTATGACTTGGTAGTATTAGGATTTCGACTGTTTCTCGCAACAAAATACGTTTGTCTGTCTTTGTTTTTGTAAATATTAAAACTTTTTTTTTTTTTAACCTACTTTAGTTTCATAACTTTACATTTTCTTAAAAAAGGCAACTTTTGAGTTCTTGTGGCATTTCTGGTCTAGGATTATTAGGGTGTCCTTGGAAAAAAATTCTCCCCTGTTAGGGGTCCCTGGGCCCAAAAGGTTAGAGAACCCATGATGTAATGGGTGCTGCTGTTATATAAAAATATTCATTTTTTTAGTTGCTGTCAATGGGAAATCCCGAGACTCCACGATGGCCTTCTCTCGAATTTTCATCACAGTCCCTGCAGGGAATTCAGGGTAAGCGCCATTGTCTACTTTATTTTCTTGTGACTATATACAGTGGTGCCTTGATACTAGTGATCCAACTTGAAAGTTTTTCTAGATACAAGCTGTCGTTGGGCTGTTTTTTTATTTTTCCCTTAATTTTGAGCGCTTTATGATGGCAATGATCTTAACTCAAGCAGCGGTTTGGCAGTGAGTGAACCATTCTTCAAATCAAGCTGTATATTGCCACTCCCAGTTGAAGTTTACTGTCAAACTAAACCTAAAATAGAGAATTGATTACACACTGTGTTTTTAAAAAAATCACATAGCTTACCCTTAAAAAAAATCTGGTTTGCTTAATGCTACCAAACAATGCAAAAAAAACTCATTTAATCCAATAAAAATAATTATTTAAAATAATTTTAGTGCTAAATAACCAATATGTTTATCTTAAACATAAGCATATTCTACTATTGAATAGAAGTAAAAAAAAAAATAGATTGATAATAACCTTAATTTAAAAGAATTATACCCAAAACTATTGTCAATCGAGTATGCACAATTGTATACAGAATGACATTTTATTGCATTTGGATCAGTGCAGCATTTGGAATGTACATTTAAAAATGTATATAAAATAAAATTGCACAGATGTAGTTTATATTCTCACGCAGCAGATTTTGAGAACTGCAGTCATGTACAGCATAATGTGGGAAGATGGATGGGAGCGGCGTTCTGTCTTAGAGATGAGTGATTTGAGTTACGAGTGTGGTCACAGAATGAATTCAGCTCTTTAGCTCAAGGCACCACCGAAGTCGAATGAACTTTGAACAGCAAAACCAAATATGTTCTGCAGCCTGTGCATCGTCAACGACCAGCTCTTCATCCGAATGGCCACAACGGAAGAGATCCGCAAGGCCTTTGTGGCGCCCGCTCCGACGCCATCTTCCAGCCCTGTGCCCACTCTTACCGCACCTCAGCAGGAGATGCTCACGGCCTTCTCGCAGAAGTCGGGCATGAACCTGGAATGGTCCCAAAAGTCAGTCTTTTCAGCTTGAGTGTGCAAGTATTTCTTGATGGATTTTGAGTGTCTAAACATTTCTTCTTCATCACAGGTGTCTACAAGACAATGAGTGGGACTTTAACAAAGCGGCACAAATCTTCACACAGTTACAAGTAACGAGTTGCTTTTGCTCCATCTGCATTAGCCAACATTTTTTTTATTGGACGACACTAAAATACTGTTTTGTTTTTTCTCATTCCAGACGGAAGGAAAAATCCCTGATGTTGCATTCATCAAATAAACCATTGTTTTGTACCTCCTGTGAAAGTGAAAAATGATTCATTGGTTTGTTTACTAATGTTGTCTTATTTTGTTTTATATTTTTGCCTCTTGTTGGATAAGTGGCAGAAAATGGATGGGTGTATGAGTTCCATTGGCGTGGTTTTGTTTTAGCAGCCAAAGATGTCCGCAACTATTTGGAATTCAGACTTGTGTTATGATGTTTTTGTTTTACAGTCACTCTGTATAGAAATAATGTTTTCATTGTAATAAAGACATGACAGTATTTGATCAGTTCTTGTTTAATATGTAGCTAGCTCTTAAATACATGTGCCCTACAATGTCTTGCTCTTTTCTAACTCATGGAAGTTAACCTGGCAGTCTTATGAGTTATCATAATGCTTTTTGTTTTTTGTTTTATTTATTTATTTTTAAATGACTTACCAGTCGGGCATGGCTGTTAATCCTGGATAAAGAGCAGCAGGTTGGTGCAGGTAGGTTTGTGGGTCAGTTTTAAAGCAAAGGAGAGACATTGTTTATCTACGCCAATTTGTACTCTTACAAACGACTGCCGGCATGCCTGGTAGAGTTCATGTAAAATCGAAGCGAGGTAGCATGACATCAAATATTTTGTCTTAATTGACTTGCTTAGTGTGGAATCTTGAGTGTTATATAAATGGCAACAGCACATACAAAGGTTATAACAAGCACTTAACATTTAACTGCTAGGCGAGTGTTGCAGGTATCTAATTCACTTTACCTAGTAAAAAAAAAAAAATCGTATCTCTCCACTGACATTATTCATCGGCCAAATGTTATTTTTCGTTCATGTGTATGGGGTTTCTCATTACAGATACCTACAATTCAGTCGTACATATCTGCTACATGAATTACAGATATCTGCACCTGAATTGTAGATATGAGTAATTGCAGTTTGAGATATCTACAACTTGATTCTGACTAGCCGGAATTCCAGTTCAAGATATCTTTGGGGTTAGGTTAGGTAAGGCCTTGACATAGGCTTTACCTAATCTTAAGGTCTCTTGACATTGTACCTTCTGCCATCGAGTGAAGAGCATTTAAATGGTCGGCCTTGTCACGATACGTCATTGGCATAGATAGATGAACATTATTAGGCTTTATTTGAAGGTAATAATTTTGGGACCAATTAAGTAAAATTAGATAATTTCTCATGGCACATTGTGATTGGGATTCACTTTATAGGTTTATATTGTAATCCCCTCGTTATGTGGTCATGGATGACAGTCGCTGATGCACTTCTGTTGTTTAAGTCCCACTACCGGTAACAATGCACATTCATACGAGAGATGCTAAGAGCAAAACAAACAAAAGTCATTTATATCGCTAAAATTAGGCCATTGGGTTCACTCTGTCACAGCTCATCCAATCCGGGCCACACCTGTTGACATACAAGTAGTCACGGAACACCTCCACATCTGTCCACTAGAGGCCACCCGAGCTTGTTGCGTGAGATCAACGAGGACCCCCCCCCCCCCCCCCCCCTTCCCAAAAGAACTTTCCTGCTACGTCACTTAAGCCCCGCCCCGCCTCGTGCCACAACCTCTCTTGTCGGCTTGTCAACGGCACGCGACGCGCCGCATCCATCTGCTATTTATCTGCTGTCTGGCGAGGGCAAACAACAACAACAACAACAACAAACAAACGGACGATATCAACCTCCAACTCGGGGACACGAAAGTGGGGAGTCTGTCTCGGCCGAAACGCGGCGAAGAGTGAGGCTGACTTCGGGTCGGCGCCCTTTTCTCAACTCTTACAAAGTGAATGGTAAGTTAGTAGCTTCTTTTTGTGTGTGTTTTCGTAGCTTTTAGCATATGGCAGCTCGTACCACAGTGTCACTTGATTGACAGACTGCCAGTGGTGACTTGAACATACCCTTAACACTATAATAATATATAATAATTGTAGGCAATAATGAATGGCCGTCACTCAGCTTGTTTTGTCACCCAGACCGTCACCGACTGAAGCTCGTGATCAGATACGGAGTTAAAAAAATAATAATAAGGTCGATGTCCAACTGCTTATCTCTGCCTACTCCCTTCACACACATTCAGAATTAAACTTTTTAAATTTACTTTTTGATGGGAAGGGAGGGAAGGAAGGAAGGAAGCTTTTAAGGAAGAAGGGAGGGAGGAAAGGAAGGTAGGATAGACGGAAGTCGGGATGCATGGCAGGAAGGAGAAAAGGTTTGGCAGGAAGGAAAGAAAGAAGGATGTATGGATGAAGGACAAATGAATGAAGAAAGATAGAAGGAAGGATGTATGGATGGAGGAACCTAGGAAGGACAAGTTAATGAAGAAAGAGAAGGGAGGGAGTATGGATGTATGAAAGGAACAAGGGATTGTATGAAATGATGAAAGGAAAGAGAAGGATTGGTAAAGGAAGGAAGGAAGGCTGAATGAAGAATGTAAAGATAGAAGGAAGGGTGGATGGATGATGGAAGGAAGGAAAGAAAGAACGGATGCAGGAAGGAAGCAAGGAAAGAGAAATGGAGAAGCAAAGAAGAACAAATAAGTGAAGGAAGGAAAGAGAAGGAAGGGAGGGAGGGAGGGTGGATGGATTTATGGAAGGAAGGAGAGATGGAAGGAAGGCAGTTAGGGTGATTAATGGAAGGAAGGAGGAATGGCCCGAAGGGATGGATGGAAGAAAAGAAAGAATGGAGGAAGGACAAAGGATTGAATGAGGGAAGAAAAGAAGGGAGGAAGGAATGTAGAATGTTAGAGGAATGTATGAAAGGAAGGACAGAAGGAAGCTTAAAGGGAGGACGATGGAAGGAAGGAGAAGGTCTCAGCTCAGGGCATGCGTGTCTCTTGTGTCGCGCGCACCAAAATCTCCACTTGAGGATTAAAAAACTAACACAAAAATCAATTATTATTAGATGCTTTATTCCAGTCTCTTTCAATTGAAGGTTTTTACTGTCACATGTCATCTTTCCTGAGTTGTGTGTGCATTGCCTTGAGACTGAAGGACAAATTAAAACCGTGTTGACAATTATTCCCCTAACAGGTTTGGTCAGGGTTCCGTTTTTAAATCAAGCATTTCTTCATTCCCGATTTTGCGTTGGATCAACCTTGTTGTTTGCATGCGCGTGAATGTCCTTTTAACTGTGAGAAAACCGATTTGTAAAATGTCAAACATGTTGAAAAGGGGGATTTTATTTTCATTCCTCGAGTGCTGGCAAAACATTGAGTCACAGCTGCCCCAGCGGTGACAACAGCGTCTTCCTTGGAGATCAGTTCCATAACAACATAACATATATACACACACACACACACACACACATAGAGAGGCACAGTGACAAGAATTCCCTCTCGTGACACACACAACCATAAGTGGCTTATTCAACAGGCGTGTTCATCCTGGTTTTGTGTCTCTTTTTTTCCTTCAACTCCAAGTCCAACAGCTGACTGTCAGGACTCTGAGGACAGGCTAATTCCTGGTCCTTGTGAGGGAGGGAGGGACTACAATAGACTAAGCCAGTGGTTCTCAAACTGGGGATGCGCAATAAATTATTACGCGTTATCCCCTGGACTAAACAAATAGTCGTGCATGTACAGTACACAAGGCTAAAAAGTACGGTTCTTTATTGCTCCCGGTTAGGCCTAAGCAGAGAGAGACACGGAGATGAGCTGGGCCGAGGAGGACTGGACCGCGGGCCTGTCGGGACGGGTTCTGCAAAAAGTGAAGGAGCTGCAGGCCCACCAGGAGCGTCTGTCCAGAGAGAACAAGCAGAAGCAGCTGAAGCTGGACAACATCCACGTTAGCCACAACAAGCAAAGTGTGAAGGTACAAGCAGCCGTTGTGTAGAACGGTGTTTCCCAATGTTTATTGAGCCAATGCACATATTTTACATGAGAGCAGTGATTCTCAAAATGTGTTACGAGAACCACTAAACATACATGACAGAATTACCGAATTAAATACAAATTAAATTGACAACATTTAAAACATGAAAACTGAAATACAACCAAACGTATTAGAATGGTGTACAGACTACAGTGTTTACACATCCCATTAAATTGTATTAATTTTTTTCATCCAGTAGGCTACAATACATTCTGTTGCTTTGAGTGGTATATTTTTTTACTTTTCATGAAAAGTAGTAGCAGTGGTAATTTTTTTTAGTTTCCAAGTAATGTAAATTTTCTCACTTTACAAGTTTAGTAGATTTTTTTAAGTACAGTTCAGTTGGATTTAACTTAAGTAACTGCAATACATTTGCAATAACTATTTGTCATCGGTCTTTATTTAGGTCTTTTACTAATATACAGCAGCAGCCTATTATGCTTTGTGCTGATTACAGGGTTCCCACAATCAAACACTTGATTTTTAAGCTTTGAAAAAAAGTTCAGTGCCAATACTTCACAATAATTAGCAGAATACAGTCTTGATCTTGAAATATCATTCTCACAAGGACAGATATTAAAAGAATGTAGCCTCAGTTTGCAACGGAATTTGGAATTTGATGTCAGAACGCTATCACAGTTTATCATCTCTTCTGGTCACTTCTAAGTACGAGGATGTGCGTGGGGAGCTCCAGGCGGTGCGCAGGGAGCTCCAGAGTGTCCAGGAGGCTGCCCAGCTGGCCGAAACTGGCGGTCAGCGCCTCACCCAAGAGCTTCAGACCAAACAGGCCCAAGTGTGCTCCTTGGAGGGCCAGCTCGATGCCGCCCGGACACTCAACAACAAGCTCACCCAGGAAGTTAAACGGTACAGTGGATCAAGTTAATGAGGTGGCATGACTACATCTGCTTTCATTGATTAATATTGCCCCTCCTTGCAGACTGGAGGCAGAACTAGAGAAGTTGCAGAACAGCAACAGGTCTGCAGACAACACTCCTTTCTCCACACCCTGCTGGAGTACAAGCTCACCGAAGGAACACCATGGTACACCCCGAAAACAGATCCTGAGCCCTGTGATGTAGGGTAGAGCCCGACCGATAAATCGTCAGGCCGATTAATCGGGCCGGTTATAGCGTAGTACCGATAACTCTGCATCGGTCATACAGTATGTAACCGATGTATTAACTAAACCGTTTTGCTGGGCAGCGATTCTGTCGCGCTACTTCTGTGTGTCTGTGTTCTACTCTGCCTCTGTGAGTGCCTGGCCCCTCCCCCTAACACGCACACAAACACACACACATACACAGCCGAAATACAACCAAACATAGAATGACACTTTTAGCCAGTTGTGTAATGTTGGTTCAAAAGGTGGGGGAGCAAATATGTTTTGTGGTTACCCCGATCCCCCCTGGATTATTTATGTATTTAATTTGCTTATTTATTTATTTACCTACCTACCTACTTTAAATGCATCAATTTGGTATACTTTGAGGGTCACGTTGAGAACATTCCTTCATTTTCCGTACCGCTTAGCCTCATTAAGGTCGAGGGCATGCTGGAGCCTATCCCAGCTATCTTCGGGCGAGAGGCGGGGTACACCCTGAACTGGTCGCCAGCCAATCGCAGGGCACATATGAACAAACAACAATTTTCACTCACATTCACACCTACAGCCAATTTAGAGTGTTCAATCAACCTACCACACATGTTTTTGGGATGTGGGAGGAAACCGGAGTACCTGGAAAAAAGCCACGCAGGCGCGGGCAGAACATGCAAACTCCACACAGGCGAGGCCAGATTTTGAACCCGGGTCCTCAGAACTCTGAAGCAGCTGTGCCGCCACGTGGAGAACAATTATGCACAAAACAAGAGCCTGGAGCAGTGGTTCTCAAAGTGTGGTATGGTGCAGGCTCCCTCTAGTGCAGGGGTGTCAATCTTATTTTTGTCGCAGACCAAGTTAGTTATGGTTTTCCTCATTGGGCCCTTAAGACAATGAAAACCATATAAATGTGTAGTCACCTCACCATGTTATTTCATATCCACAATTACCCCGGGAATAGATTGTTACATATATTACTATATTTAAAGGAATTTAAGTTGAAATCAAAAGTTATGGAAAATTGTGGCACACAAATATTAAGTGTACATTTATTGTTCAATTTATGTTAAAGTGGCAGTAGACCCCCTTTTTTTTTTTTTTTTTTTTTTTGCAAGAATAAATCATATGTGCCACCACTCACTATTCAACACACAGTATTCTCGTTAATATTGTGTTCGTGGAATAAAAATTAAACGGAATAATTCCTCAATCTCAGGGGGCTGCCACTTTGGGCAACATCACGCTCTTCTGGAGATCGAGATTAACATCACAACTGCCCCCGCGAACGTAGCCAAACCCGCAAAACAGGTTAGCAGACTCCCTGTGTATGCTGTGTGATGAAGACATAGTTTGAACAACATTTTAGCAATTTTATGTTCTAGTTCCCTTTTAAAAAGGGATTTTGTGAAAGAAAATGCTTGTAATATCTGTTAAAAGTGAAGAAAAAACTACAAACGTAGCAAGAAACATGACGTACACAGACTTTAATTGCTTTAGTGGGCCACATAAAGCGGTGCAGTGGGCCGGATCTGACGCGCAGGTCTTGAATTTGACACGGGTGCTTTAGTGGTACTTGAAAGAATCACAGAATTAAATGCAATTTTTTTTTTAATCCAGTGCAATACTTTTAAGTGCAGTTGTATTTCACTGCTATGTGCAATACGTTTGAATTGAATCACTCACGTCCCGAAGCAGTTTTGAAGGCTTCGTTGCCTCCTTTTGCGAGCCTGTCGCCACATGAGATCGGGCTTGGTGCATGAGAATCACCTGCACCAATAAACCTGTATTGAAGCCGGGCAGCTGATATTGTCTCTTAAATGTAGCTTTCTTTTTCTTGGAAATAGAAGGTACTTCTTTTTTCTCATCATTTGGCCTTTTCCACCTTTCTGAAGAACCGTTTACAAAATCTTATTTTAAATTTTTTTTTTTTAACTCATTTTGGGTAGCTTTTGGGCTTCCGTTTTTTTTTTTTTATATTGTATGAGGTTTGAACTTGATTTTCTATGTAAAACTCCTTTCAGATTCTGCCAAACAGTCAAATACTTATTGTTCAGTCTCTGTGAGCGACGCGGTACCCCAGTGGTTGGGGGTCGCAGCTATAATGCATTCATAATGCGATGTGAGGTCCCATAAAAACAGAGGTTATAAGTAAAATCCCAGAGCTCCCATTCTTTCCCAGGCTTTCTCTCCCCACGGCCTGAGATGTCTTTCCTCTTCTGTCCTGAGACCACTTCACTGTCTTCATTCCGCTTCGGCTTAAACGACTCATTCGTTCCTCACAGGATCTGTTCCAAATGCTGTGTTTTTGTCCTTCAGGGAGCCGAAAGGATGAGAGGACGGGGCAGAGAGAGGAATCGCAGCGCTCACTACACACCCAAGTAAGTAGGAGCGTGATATATTGTTGAATTGAATTGTTCATGTTTTTCCATTGTGGTGAAACTTGAGTTACTTTGGGTGTAAAATCTGTGTCTTCGTTTCATCAGCGGCTCCAGTTCTCAGACGCCTCCAGTCCCTCGTTGCCGCGGCAACTCAAGACCCCGCCCCGCAGCCACCCGTCCGACCAATCGGACTCTTTCGCCGCTCCCTCGGCTGTTTTTCCGTGGGAGCGGGACGACCCCAGGCCAGCGGCCAGGAGGCCATCTCCGTCTTCTCCCCTGACACCCGGTGCTGACCACCAGTCAAAGCAGGAGGCGCCTGAGAGGGAGAAAGAACTCTGCACACAAGCAGACAGTGAGTGCGGATTCAAAATGATTAGCAAAGCCCTTGCAAGACTCAATTGTTTCCCGATGGCACGCCGTACTTAGTTTTGATTGATTTGCGATGAAAAATACACCCAATAATGTTTTGAAGGAGACATACAGTGGTCCCTTGAGATGCAATTAACCACATTTTTTTTTTCTATACAAATTTTTTTTACCCCGAGTGAGGATAACCGGTTCACAAAATGGATGGGTGGATGGACATGCAAGCAAAACTGTTCGATACAAGCACTGTATGGTGGCAGTGAAATAAATTCAACTCATTTCACAACAAGCAGCAGTTTGGCAGATAGTGAGCAATTAAAAAAAAAAAGAATCTTCAAGACTCCCAGTTGAAGTTTACTGTCAAACTAAACATAAAACAAAGAGAATTGAATTGATGGCTCTCTAGAGACCCAGCTATTTATATACAAGACCTCAAAAGTAAATTGTCCGTTATAAAGTATCTTCTGACCCTCATTTGTTGTCAAGTGTGGAAGCAAGGATTATTTTATGGCATAGCGACTGTAAAATATGTCCAGTGGATTGTGAAGTTACAATACACGCCATTTATGAAATATCTGCCACAGCGCTTTCATTCTACATTATGAAGAAATCAGAGACTTTGCCACAGATTCCTGCATGCTACCTTCTCTGCACACACAAGGTCTGGTTCAGTGTTGACCTACGGTGTGTGTGAGAGTCTTTTTATTATGTTCCCAGCAAGATACTGGTAAGATAAAACCTGCTGCTTGTTTTCTCAGATCAGAAACATAACCTCTTTCTACGTCATGCCAGGAATGTTTCGCTACTGTTACACCTGCATGATAAATTAACTGCAGACGTTGTAACAAAGACCTATTGATATCTGTGTACATGGGACAGAACACAATGGTGAACGAGTAGGTCATTCACAAGGCCATTAGGCCAACATATACATTTGCATGCTGGTACACTGTTGGCACTCTTTGACGATAGTTCCTGTTTAACACATTCAGTGGACACTTTACTATTTGATGCAGAAACACATCCCCCATTTCTTTTTTTTTTTTTTTTTTGGGCAATGCAGTGAGGACTTTTTAATAACCAGCAAATAGCTGAAAAACTGACAATATTGGAAATTATGATGTCACACTGTTCGGCACTGGCCGTATCGCAAGACACCGCTGTGTTAAGTAGTGTCTCTGTTCTGTCCACCAGCGTCGTCGTTACAAATGAGGCATCATGCGGCGTCTCTGGAGGAACAGTTGAGTGTGAAGACGGAGACGCTGAAGTCACTTCAGTTTGAAATGGCGCAGGGCAAGAAGAAGATGGCCGCCACAGAGCTCAGCCTGCAGAGGGCGCACAACGAACTTAGCGTGGCGCACACGCGAATCACTCAGGAGAGCGAACGGGTAACAACACACATACTAATAATGCTAGTAGTGGTGCGACTTACTCCATTTAGTTTGTCATTCACAAGTTGTCCTTTCATTTGTTAAGTCCAGTCTGTTCCCACTGAAAAAGGAACATTTCCCTCTGTACTATTGTCCTAAGACATCAAGACATTTTGTTGAGAAAAACATCCCCTTTGTCCCGTTAGGGGCCGTAGAAGAATTCAGAGGATGTGTGTTTGCGTATGTGTCGGAATAAGATGCGATTAACACAATGCTTTGCTCTTTTCAAAATATTCTGTAGAGAACCCTTGTCAAAGTTATTGTTTGACTACAGTATACATACTGCATGTGCCCTGCGATTGACTTGTTAACAATCACTGGGCTCAAGCACTACAGAAAATGGGTACTTTGTGTCCCTCGCAGGCGTTGGGAGCTGAGCAGAGGCTCAAGCAGCTTCAAGAGGAGCTCAAGTGTCAGCGGCAGAATGCAGAGAGCAGTCGACTGCATCACCAACAGCGCACGAAGGAGCTGGACCAGCAACATCAGAGGGTAAGGTGGGACTAGGCCATCGCTCTTATTGTGTCATTACATCTTAAGACAGGGGTGCCCAAGGTCCGGCCTATTACGACTACTACTACTAATATATTGCTTTTTGTATAGAGCTTTTCGAGGTCTAAAAAGATGCAAATAACTATTCATAATTAAACTAGTAACAAAATGTCTCTTCATGACGCCCTGTGAATTCTGCTCTGTGTCAAAGGTCCGATTTGTGAACATGTCATTGCAAGGAACCGAAAATTATGTTCTCGGAGGCAAGTGAGCACTGAGCTTTACGTGTCACATCCAGTCATCAGAAGGTCGGAACAGAGATACAGAGACTGAAAGAGTCACAGAAAGGCATAGAAGTGGCCATGCTTGGAAATGTATCGCTCGATTTCTGGAATATGTAAATTTTGCCATTGAGCTCCTTGTTTGTGAACAGGACACTGAACACCATTGACTTAAGACGTTACCTCACACATTTGCTTGTTTGCTCGCATTCAGGACCTGCTGGAGCTTCAGAAGGAGAAGCAGTGCGTGGAAAAGCAGCATCAACAGGAAGTAAATCAACTCAACCGGGAGCTGCAGCAGGCCAGGACACTTCACAATGCCCTGCAGGCCCAGGCGGACAAGGTGAGTGCAGTCAGTCCAATACAAGCGCACAAATGTTCCTGCATCGACAGCCGGTTGTCCGCTGCTGCTGTTTTCTGCGTATCTTTTTTTCCCCTTCACACCACCTCGCTTATCTTTGCCAAAGGTCAATAAACTTATCTCATTTCTTCAGCCATGCTTGCGTCTTTCCTTTGTGCTCGCCCTCTTATTCACTGTGGCTCGCTCTCATTTTCTCGGTGTTTTCCTCCTACCTCCTCTAATCACTGCCCGTTCCTTTTCCTCTTCTCACGGTTTCTTCTGCCCAGTGGAGATGTTGATCAGCAAAGGTAAAGGCGCAGAAAGCATTGTGTATGGCAGCGTGACGTCAAACCATAACTCATTATCGTTCTCAGTCGGAGAGGTATGAAGGCATGCCCGGGGTGGAGATGCAAGATGTTTGTTCAAGCGTATTGCATGAACATTTGTTGTGATATTTGTTGTTGTTACTCACACATTTGAAGGAACTCTGAGTGCAGGTGAAACTCATGATTTGGATGCAAAGAATCATAATGAGCATTATTCATGCACTTTTATTCTTGCCATAGCAAGTTAGGTCTGCATGTGTTTGGTTTCACTCATCGCTAATCCCTTTTTTATTAGTTTTTTTTTTTTTTTGGTAAAAAGAAATAGTTGGAAACGCAGGGAATTAACACATATTTTGTCTTGCTTCAAAGAACATTGCAGTGGTGCTTTGAGATGCAAGTAACTCGACTTATGAGGTTTTGAGATAGGAGCCGTCATTCGGTTGATTTTTTTCATTTTATTTTTTATTGTATGTTTTTGCTTTGACTGTCGAGTGCAAACTTGATACACGAGCGTTGTATGGCAGTTGCAGTGACTCAACTCACTTTGCAAACAGAAGCAGTTTGGCAGAGAGAATTAGTCAACAATGCTTAAAAAAAGAGGCCATTTTGTGCCACTCCCAATTGTTTACTGTCAAACTAACCATTAAAACAAAGAGAATGACATGTTGTGTATTTTCACAACACTTTGCCTTAAAGGCTACTAAATTAATGCTACACAAACAGTGCGGCAAAACACGTAGACAGACAATATAACAATACTCACAGGCATATATTCTTTATCCCCTGCTAAGAACGACTAATATTACTGCCGTACTGAGGACCTGGGACCGTCTCCATTTGCAGTATATCCGTATGTCTGTTTTATACCTTCCCCAGGTGGCCAAGGCGTCCTCACTGTTCTATGTAATTATGTCATTACTGTATTTAAAAAAAAAAAAAAAAGAAAATACAATATTATAGAGTGGGCGGCATGGTGGACGACTGGTTAGAGCGTCACCCTCACAGTTCTGAGGACCCGGGTTCAATCCCCGGCCCCGCCTGTATGGAGTTTGCATGTTCTCCCCGTGCCTGCGTGGGTTTTCTCCGGGCACTCCGGTTTCCTCCCACATCCCAAAAACATGCATTAATTGGAGACTCTAAATTGCCCGTAGGTGTGAATGTGAGTGCGAATGGTTGTTTGTTTCTATGTGCCCTGCGATTGGCTGGCAACCAGTTCAGGGTGTACCCCGCCTCCTGCCCGATGACAGCTGGAATTGGCTCCACCACGCCCGCGACCCTAGTGAGGAGAAGCGGCTAGATGAGATTAATGACATTTTCATTCATTTCAATAAGGAAAGATGATTTGAGAGGAGTGTTTTGCGTTTCAGGCGTGTTCAGTCTTGTCTCCAACAAGTCATTCATTATTGAGCTCTCTTTTAGTGAAGCCTTTTTCCCATTGTTTTTACCCCTTCTCCTTGGTTGTTTGTATTCAAGTACCTGATGCCTATTTTCCCCATGTCAGCTGTCTCAGCAGAAGCAAGTGCTGGACAAAGAGTTGGAGTCTTTCAAGGAAAAAGTCAAATTCACAGAAGGACAGCTGCAGGAGAGTCAGAAGAAAGAGACACAAATACAAGCAAAACTGAAGGTAAAAGACAATAACGCAGATCCGAACTGGCCTGCGTGCATCAATTATGCATTAACTGGACAGAGAGAACTTGGTAAATTTTTAAACATTGTCTTAATGTATCATATGTGCATCTAGGAGGCGCATTAAGTGCATATTAAATAAATTATAGCAGGCAATTTACGATAACGTTCAAGAATGATTAGGCTGAATTTTTGTACTTGTTAGGCATCAAAAATCCACAAATCACTTTGACTGAATAAAAACGGGTGTAATACTAAAGGACAATAAATATGAAATACAGTACAAGAGTTGTGTCCAAAATTCAACCCTAAGACTGTTAAATTTGTTTCCATACTATGCATTGTGTAGGTTAACTGCATTCTGCTCCAAGAACATAATACCCACTTAGAGTTCGGCTCGGTCGCTAAACAGGCTTTAGTTCCGTTTTGTTTATATTTGCCATCAGGAGGTGACGCTCGGTGCGGAGGGCGTGGCAGTTAGTCTGGAGCAGAGCAAGAAGAGAGAGCGAGCAGTGGAGGAAGAGATGAGCAGACTGGCAGGGGAACGAGCGGATGCCATTCGTCTTCTCAAAGAACTGCAAGGTGTGCCAACTACACATGAGTATCAGAGAATACTGTACATAATCCAACAAAACGCTGACTACTAATAATGACTCCAGGGATTTTTCTCCCTGCAATGGGATGTAACATTTTTAGTATCATTTAATGTACTTTGGCAGAATCCACTCACCCAATCCACTTGTGTTATCTGTATTATTTAAATTGAAATTAATTTAAGTCGTAAATGCATGTTTGACTGTACATAGAAAGAAAAACATCATCTCGCCCATTCTGCCACCTGCTGGTCAATAATATACAGCGTGTCCCCCAAAGATTTACTCACTCTTGACTTGGGGAGAAGACTGTTTTCTTTTATGCCATTATCTTGAATTTAATGTTATTTTATTTAATTAAACTTAACAAAATATCGGAATAATTGATTTTGGCGATCACCCTGTTAGTATACAGTAACGCAAACTAAAATTTTGGATTTTAAAAATTATATTTAAAAAAGAATACATATATATATAATTTTTTGTGAATACAACCAATGACCAATATTACATTTAAATCAATTAGTTTTGAATTTTAATTAATTCAATTAAATTCAATATTATTCAATTATTGCTTTGATTTATAAGATAAAATTCCTAAGTGTTTCTGGTAATGTTTCTGATGATAAGTTATGAAAGGACTAGGCAGTATAATGTCATTTGGACAAAGTGACTCCAATTGTTTTTATTATTGTTGTTGTTTTTGAGAAAAGAAAACACATACAAACAATAATAGAAGAAACAGCATGGGATGATCCATCACACAACAAACATTCAGTCCACACTTACATACATCATTATGCTCATATTTCCATATTAATTCTCTGTCTTGTGATGAAGTTTTGAATATCTGCCCCCCGTAGAGGAGCGTTATTATTATTATACACAATCAGCCCTGGCAGTTAATTTGCAACACAGCTATCAATTTTATATACAATAGGGCCCCATTTTATTAATTAACTGTTCTTAGTCATTTTTATGTTTACTCTATTTATTAACTAAAAGCTATTTTAAAAAAATCACATGTGCAATATTTGTTTTCTCCTATAGAACAAAAAGCTGCTCCTCTACCAGAATGCACACAGCTTGTCACGGTTTCTCCCGTCGGACAGAGTTTCTCGTCTCAAGCCTCCTCTCATCACACTCTCTCGTCCACGTGCACCAAGCGGCCTTCTGCCCTCCGGGCTGAGCCGAGGGGGCTGAAGCAAGAGGAAGAGGTCCAGGAAAAAGCCGCTATTTCCATATCTTACCCGCCTGACAGAGAGCCTGGAGAGGGCATTGATTCTGAGCACATCACTGCAGACACTGAGTGTTCCCACCGACGAGGAAACTGTGAGGAGAAGGAGTCCTGCGTATGCAACAATGCCCCCGGTGAGGGCGAGAATGGCACAATAATTCTCGATACTCTGAAGTCTGAGCAGACGATACACACCGAGGACCTCCAGAGGGAGAACGGCGCATTGCGTTTGGAGCTGCGCGACGTGCGCGAAGAACTCCAGAAACGACTGGACGACCTGGAGGTTCAGCGACGCGCCGAAGCGGAGGCCAGGACGCGTCTGAAACAGCTGAGCCGTAAACACGCCTGCCAAGGGGTGGGGAAAGAGGAGCAGGACAAGCAATGGAAGGCTGAGTTGGAGAGGGAGAAGACCGAGAACGACAGGTTGAGGAAGACTTTGGAGGAAAGAGAGGAGCAGGACAGGACGAAGCAGACACAAGACGACCGGGAGGCAGAAATGATGCAACTCAACTTCCAGCTGAAGAAGCAACTTGGGGAAGTGAAACTCCAACTGGCTTTAGAACGAGACGGCAGAGAGAGAGAGAAAGAGGAGCTGACTCAAATCACCAACGTGGAGAGAGAAGGAAAGCGAGAACTGAGCATCAAATTGGAAGAACTTACAGCTCAGCTTGCTGAGCTGAAGAACGCTGGAGCTCAAGAGTCTCAATGCGAGGAGAAACCGCTAACCAACGGCCCGCTGACATACTTGCCGCTCCACGCTGACCAGCTCAAGTCCAACGTCATGATCTCGGATGAAGAAGTGCCGTCACTGGAGCAGTACGCCGTCTTCTGCCAATCTACCAACCAGCGCAACACGCTAGTTTCCCAGCAAACGACAATGGGGCCACAACACTCACAACTGTCACATGAGGGACAAACGGTGCCAGTGGGCTCTGATTTGAGAGACACCTCTTCAGAACATCTCCAGAAGGACAAGTCTGTGTCCACCAACTTCACCAAGGAGATTGAACGACTGAGGAGACAAAATGCACAGGAGACGGAACGTGCTAACCAGCTCCAAGTTAAACTGACTGCCCTTCAAAACCAGGTAAACGGAAATGTACTCAATTAGAACATGCGACACTGCTACTTGGTCAGTTGTAACTTTTATGTCAGTGGTGGGAAGTAATGATGTACAAATACTTCATGACTGTACTTAAGTAGATTTTTCTGGTATCTGTAATTGAGTATTTACAGTGTATATGAAGAGTCTACACACCCCTTTTCAATGCGTCTGTGATGGAAAAATGAGACCGAAATGGAAAAAATAATTCAATCATTTAGGGATGGGAAGTAAAACGAAACTGAAATAATGTTTACACAATTTTTAGTATCACTTACTAAAAATTGTGTGTGCCTTTTCCTTTTAATTAAGTAACAAGAGTTGAATCAGTAGCTCTACTTTTACTAGTCTTTTTTAATACTACTTTTTAAAGTATTTATACCACTACCTAAATGCAAAGTGTTTTGTGTACTTTCTTCATTGTCTCTTATTGGTATGAAAATCTTCATGCCTTTTTAAAAACACTCATTCTGCTTCTTCATCAACCTTTCCCCGTCTCAGTTGACCAGTCAGACCAAACAGCTGACCGTGGGCTTTGAGAAGCAGAGCCAGTACATCTCGGGACTTCTCGCTGAAGTGGAGGAGAAGGAGGGCGCCCTCCTCAGCCAGGGAGAGGAACTGCGTCGCTGCACACGAGAGCTGGACGCACTCAAGTCCGAGAGAACGAGAGAGGAGGGAACGGGAAGAAAAAAGGGAAACATTTGCAAGGTGGAGCATGAAGGCCAAATGGAGGATGTTCTTGACTCACTGGGTTCCTTAAATCTTAAATCTTTCACTTCAATTGCACTTAGCTCACAAAATGACTCGGTTCAACAAACACACGATCCAACTGATGTCGGTGCGACTGATGCTGAAAAAACAATTCCCAATCAGGTGGACAATTCAGCGGTATCGACTCATCCACATGGCTTGGGAGGCTCTGATAAGACTCAAAGCATCAATGGCTGTGCTTTGGCAAACACCGAGGCTGTGTGCGGGCCAGATAAGGGACAAGTACTGGTGGCTGCATCCCGACTCGCTCCCCAGCACAAGGATCAAGTTCTCAAACGAAGTATGACTTGCATCCTCTCTGAAGCAAGCAAACTGGTACCAAAGCAAGAGTTGGAACGTGACGCCCTGCCGACCGCACCCAGTGTGTCACTTGACATCACCTCAGAGACGAGAGGAAGTGCTGATGAGATGATCGACTATCTGCAGACACAGGTATCCATAGCTTTAGTGTTGAAGTTTCAGAGCCCCAGACCTGAAATGTGTGAATGTGTGTGGCTAACGGGTTAGCGGCCAGCCATCTTCGCTTACTCCCACATCACTCGACAGGTCAGGCCCCTCCTTTCAAAGCCACACACATTCAGAGTTACAAATACTATTGTGTAGAACACGAGGATGGTGGCCCCAAGTGGACAAAAAAAAAAATATATACATGTACCTCACATGCATATTTTGTGTTGGTATTATGCATAAAGCTTGAAAAATATATGGTTGCTACTTCCGGGAGGGGTGGGCGGGGGGGGGGGTACTAGAACATACCACCACGTTAAACGAAGGGACTACTGTACTGTATATTGATTTGGTCGTAACAAATAGCAAGTGTCTGTTAAAGGCATCCCTCCATGTCCAGGTGGTGGCACTGCAGAGGGAGCTACAGGAGCACTCGAAGGTGGCCCAGCAGCAGGCTGAAGAGTTGGCCATCTGGAGATTGGCTTCTCAACCCTCCTCCATGTTGGATCAGGGCCTTCCCAGCCAAGGGGCGCAATCTGAAACGCAAACGCAGCACGGCGCTAAGGACCAGAACGCAGCGCTGGTCGTCAGAAAGGATGTGGTGTTGCTCTCTTGCGTCTCCAACAGGCTGCAAGGTCGCATGCTCTCCGCCAGGTACAACAGATAGCTTGAGTGAAGTGAATTTTTTAAAAAATGGAGCAAATTTTAAGTTTTTGGATTAAATGTATTATACGCATTATAATGCCTCAAGGGTCCTGTAATGCCCTCGCAAGTGGGCAAGGAGAGCCGCGGTCGCCGACGTAGCCGTGGATTGAACGAGACAAACAAATACAAAAATAAGAACACTCGCAAGGAGTGACTTCTGTCTAGCCCCTGATGTCGCTCACTAGGCCACACCCCTTAAAGGCACACATCCAACACACAAATACTACAGCACGTACGGTAATTGCACAGTTTTATAAAATACAGTACTTGTTTTTTAAAACGCGTAACAAAAAAAAATGCTCTAGTCTTTTGGGGGCTGGAAAAGATTAATAATTTATTATCATTATCCATCCATCCATTTTCTGAACCGCTTCTCCTCACTAGGGTCGCGGGCTCGCTGGAGCCTATCCCAGCTATCATCGGGCAGGAGGTGGGGTACACCCTGAACTGGTTGCCAGCCAATCGCAGGGCACATACAAACAAACAACCATTCGCAGTCACACCTACGGGCAATTTAGAGTCTCCAATTAATGCATGTTTTTGGGATGTGGGAGGAAACCGGTGTGCCCGGAGAAAACCCACGCAGGCAGGGGGAGAACATGCAAACTCCACACAGGCGGGGCCGGGGATTGAACCCGGGTCCTCAGAACTGTGCGGCTGATGCTCTTACCAGTCGTCCAACGTGCCGCCTATTATCATTACTTCCTTAATTAAGTACATCAATTAATGAGATAAAATGCATGCTGTATCAAAAATTGAGGTAAATTAATACTACTCCGACTCAACTCGAAAACAGAGCTGTCGGTTTCGATTATACAAATAAATGTTTTCGTATACGGTATCTTATGAAGTTTTGTCCGGCAGCTTTTAAATAAAATGTATTATTGGTGTTTACACTTGAAGCATGCAGCAGCCGAACCTGCCTGAGAGGAGCATCCAACAGCCCCCGGCTGACGTAAACGAGGTAAGCTACTTAGGTTATCACTCATACGAACACGCGTGTCGCTCACTTCCGAGACTCCTCGTAGTTTACTTGAGGGGATGATTTGAAGGTTTTGTTTTTTCCTGTTAAAATAATTTACAGGACTGTAAATTCCCAAGGATTTGAAAAGACAATACAGATATTTAATTGCATAGAGAGACCCCGCCTCTCGCCCGAAGTCAGCTGGGATAGGCTCCAGCACGCCCGCGACCCTGGTGAGGAGAAGCGGTTCGGAAAATGAATGAATGAAATACATTTTATTAAATAATTGGTTAATTCATTATAATTATATTCCTTCATTATAATTATCATAATTATATTAATTATAAGTGACTATATATAACTGCAAAATGAGAATGTATTGCTGTTTTGTTATTAAAATTAACTATTTTACGTACACAAATCCACTGGCCCGTTTGTCCATTTAAAAAAAAACCTAGTGTGTCCCTTGAGCACAAAAGTTTACCCACCACTGTTATTAAATTTGCTCTCCTATAAAACCGGTATGTGATTTATCTTACCTTCATCTGAATTAAAAAATTTTTTTTATTGCCATCATTTTTTTGTGATTCAGCCATCAGAAAAGGAAACGCAGCCTTCAGGAACATGTTCAAGCCCACATAAGGAGGCTGAACATCAAATGGGTCAGGAACATGTCAGCAAATCTTCCGCACAAAATTCTGATGGCGACTCGAGCGGCTGGAGAGCGATCAAAGACTTGAGCGCAAGCACCAACATGGCCAGAAGTGTCAGCACTCAAACACGGGAGCAGTTGTGCCTCGGTGGCACTGAGGCGGCCCCTGAGCGCCACTGTGTGCACACGCAGACTGACGCTGAGACCGAGAAGAAAGAGTTAGACGACGCTTCCCCTCACATAACTAAAACTCTGCCATCTGCGAGACCAGCGACGGGAGACAAAATGCTCTTTTCCTCTTCCTTCCCCATCCCGGCTGACCCGGTGCGTCTGGCAGAACGGATACGACGAAACAGGACGCAGCTGTCTGCCGCTTTTGACGACACTGAATATGAACCTTACGGTCTCCCGGAAGTTGTCATGAAAGGTACTTTCTGTCCATTAATAATCTGCGGTTCGGGGAGGGAGTGGTGGGGGGGACATGGCTACAGTAGATGAAATAAACAAAACAAAAAAAAAGCATTTTACCGTCTTGAATTGGACCGTTTAACATCCCATTTCCTCTCCTCATTTTACTATTTATCCTTTGTTTGCGTCCCGCAGGTTTTGCCGACATCCCCACTGGGCCCTCGTGCCCCTACATTGTTAGGCGGGGCTTGTTAGGGACCGTCGTCGTCCCCGTCACTCAGAAGGAGGTCAACCCGGAGGACGAGACGGATTGATAGGTGACCGCAGGTATGTAACATCTGACGTATCGGACGCTGAGCAAAATACTTTTCATGTTGGAAAAAAAAGACAAATCCCCTAGAGCAGAACCAAAACTACTACAATATATAATTAATTAATGGAAACTTAAGGCAACATCGCCTTTTCCCATCTGATTCAATCGCGCTCTATTTATTTTTCAGCACGTTTACAGCGGATGCCGATACTTTGACAAGCAGCTTGTCTCTGTAAAGTGCTTAGAAATATGGTGGTGCCTTGACATATGAGTGCTATTCATTCTGGGACCACGCTTGTAACTCAAACACTGATATTGCAAATCATCTTTCCCCAGTGAAATGAATGGAAATGGCATTTGCCATTGCCATGCTGGCAATTTTTTTCATGAGTTTTTTTAATAAGAAAAATAGCACTCTACTGTATTAATTCAATAGAATGTAAAAAAAAAAAAAAACAGTTTGTGCATCATGATAATTCAATGGGCATCGTGCTGCTTGATATGATGTGTGCATGATTGCCACCAGGGGGCAGTATAATGCATAGACATACTTCATGTAGATGGACAGAAGAAGACCGTCGTAGCTGCACTGCAATATTTTGGCATAGGATAAATAATATATGCCTGTGAGTATTGTTGTATGCGTATGTTCCGATATAAGTTGTTTAGGGTTTATTTTTAATAATTGATTAATCGGTTTATTGTTGGTTTTTTTTCATTAATTGGGTGAAAAAACATTTCTTATTTTCCATCACTTTATTCAAAAACAGCACATTATTTCAAATTGGCAGTGTACAAAAGTGGACAAGCAGGTTGCTTCAAGAAATTCCCAGAGCTCTTAAAGTAATAAATTATGAATAATTAAAAAAATAATAATACAAATAAATGTTGACTCGTCGGCTGATTGGTATGCGAGATGGTCGTTTCACTAACCACACCGAGCAACAACAGAAACACGCTATTGTTGACCACCCAAGGGAACACAGCCACCAAGGCATTAAGATAGGGACTTGAGCAAAATCCTATTGACAAGCTAACAGAGCTAGCGCCGAAGTAACGATACTACTATATCTTCAAATGACGTATATTCACACACAAACACATACATATAATATAGCAATATTTACAGGCGTATATTCTTCCTATTCTCTGAAAAACAAGTTATTTTTGATCCAGTTCAATCATGACTTTCTTCTTCTGGTCTGATGCATTCTGATGAAGTTGTTTATCTGCATGCGTGCACCACGCTGCCCCCACGAGGTCAAGGTGCGCACAGCAGGAATAGGACACGCTCCAATACACGGCACACACACAGCGGCAGCACAGACTGGTGTAATAATCGTACGACGCAGCGGCTGACTGACATGACACTACGTATCGATGATGAAAGTCATTGCCAACACTTTTAATCATCGATTTTTTTTAAATATTTTTTTTATTTTATCAATTCATTTTTGCAGCCTTAAAGTTGTTTAATCATTTATAATTACGCCGACCTAGACTGCAGTTTCGTCATTCCGTGTGTGGTGTTTTTCATTGCGAGTTAGCGCTAAGATAGTGGACTTTGGTTTTACAAAGTTTATGGTTTTGGTTTAATTCTCTTTTTACTGTAAACCAGCTGTGAGTGGCAATAAACAGCTTGAAGCACGCTTTTACCATCTAGCTCATAACTCAAATTTTTGCTCTCAACTCAAGACAAAGAAATCATCCGAGTGACGGCTCGTTATCTCTTAAAAATCATAAGTCGAGGTACCACTGTATGTGAAACTAGACATTCGCTTCGTAGAACATAGACGAAACATAGATTGACTCACAAATTAAGGATTGTGTTTAAAAAGAAAAAAGTGGGGGGCATGGGGGCGCTTTGCCGTGTTCATTCTAAAGGGGGGGGGGGGGGAATTTTCCTGGATCCTACCTTGAAACCGTAACCTCCTTGGCGGTCTCGTGCTTTTCAGACCCCTTCCATGGTCACACGTGCATACAGTGGTGGAAGTGATCGGCAGTGAAGGACAGCCTGGGCTTTTCAGGGACATTCTGTACGCCGGTTGTCTTCCGCACAAACCTCCACTGTGCATCTGATGCTTTCATCATCGCTATATTAGCCACAAATAACTTCACGGTCATGATTTACTGCATGTTTAGCAATGCACCACAGGTCGTTAAGTGATGATTTGTTACTGTTTCCACACCACAACTTTTTTTTTTTCCCCGCACCAAAGAGACTATTTATGCTTCGTTAACTGTATGAACTTGTGGTGTGGAGCCCTGGTGTAACAGAGTTTTATTTGTTATTGATATTATTATTGTTTTTTTTTTTTAAGGCCAAGGGAGCCTGTTATAAAATGTGACATTTCTCCCGTTTATTTCCTCATTCAGCTTTATTTATGGACATGTGAATGTTTTTTAGTGAAGGGCAGGTGTTTAGGTAAACGCCTTATGTGAAAGTGTAGCGCGTGTGTGTAGGTTAGCTATGTTTTTAAACATGTCTCCTTGTGGATGGTGTGTGGGTGCGCGTGTGTGTGTGGGAGTAGTAGCGGGCCGATCGCCGGCTAACCTGCTTTCCGCTCCATTTATGGTGATGTGCAGCAAGCCAGCTCTCCTCTCGCGCTTTGCTTTTGATGTGCTTGTTGTTCCAGAAAACCAACTCTGTTTTATTAGCACGAGCTGCTTAATATAATCAGATAATGTTGTGTTGGAAGGGTTTAGATTTTGTCCAAGTTTAGGGGGCTGGCCTAAAAGACTTGAACACCACCCAAGATTCACTGCTGTAATTGAAGTTTAAAAAAAGGGATTTTTTTTTTCTTTTGTATTTAGATTTGAAAAAGTAGATTGGACTGTTACTACACTACACACACATTTCTCCCTTCATCTCTGTGGCATGCATAGTTATTTATTAGCGATTGTGAACATGGCATCTGTTTGTGTATGTTGCTAACGCTTAATGTGAACATATCCCTGTTGTGTCGGCTCCAAATTAAAAGATTCAACGTCTGCCAGCTGCCCTCATTCTTTGTATGTAGTCTGATTACTCAGAATTACATTGGATTCCACCGTCCGGGATGCATTGTGAATTTCTAGTCGTTCGTCCACAGGGTTTTTCCATAGTGTAGCCACATTTTGTGTGTTTGATTTTGAAGACCCGTCATAGCTCAATTTGGAACATTTAATTTTCCTTTTTTTTTAATGTTTTTTTTTTATTATGTTTGTTTTTGTTTTAATTAAATTGTATCTTTTAATTTCAACTCTTCTGTTAATTTTGTGTGTCAAATTAACCCATTTTGAAGGTTATGGAAAGTCTAAAAAACATGTTTAAAATGTTAAAGAAGAAAACAAAAACTTTGTCAATGTCTTAATTTGATTAAACAAAAATCAGCTTGTTTTCATGGGGGACTGCAAAAATCAGAAAATATTTACTGTTGAGAGGCTGAAATCATATGATTTAGACAATTTTAAGTTAAACAATGGCTCTAAACCACAGGTGTCAAACTCAATGCCCGCGGGCCAGATGTGGCCTGTGAAAGCAAGTTGTGTGTCTCCATGTGTAAAAAATTGTTTTCCTTGACTTTGTATTTCAAAACTAGTTATCAAATAATTTTTGGGGGTATATTTTATGTAATAATATGATCAGGCTATTGTACATTTATATGGTCATAACGGCCCTCTAAGGGAAACCATAACTGCAGTGTGGCTCACGACAAAAATTTGTTTGACATCCATGCTCTAAACGATTAATCGATTATCAAAATATTTGTTGCTTAATTTGATGATCGATTAGTTGACGATGAATCGGTTGTGATATCTCTAAAATAAACATTCAATTTTGTTATCATCACAATATAGTATTTTTTTTCAACAGCTAAAAAATGATATAGCGTAATGTAATTTTAAGTCACAGACATTTTCTTAATAGCCTAAATTTATTAATACTAAAAAAAAAAAATAATTATTATTATTAAATTATATTTTTCTATTATAGATTTAACAGTATTTGTATTACCTCGCTGAACTTTTTCTTCTGGGTTTGGGTCGCTTGCGTCCAAAAATGGCAGGAGTGAGATATTTTATTCTATTGGCAACTCACTTAAAAATATGCATAGATCGTAAACAATTCAGACATGCCCATCAGCATACATTGTGGCCGTCTATGATGGCGCATTTGAAGTTTTATCCGACTGCATTCGAACGACTCCCGTGTGGTGACTCCTCCAAAGTATTTAACCGGAATATCTTGATGAAACGACTCATTTCCGCCATTGCTGACCGTCCTCTCTCCCTTTTGCCTCCCTTGCTCTCGTCAACATTTTGCACATTTGGCCTTTAATATTCCCATTGTTACGAAATTCACTTCACTCGCTGTTTTATTTAATCGTCCATGAGTCTGCCTCAAAAGAGTCAAGTGTCATTTTTTTGTTTGTTTGTCAGCCCCTTTCGCCACCCCTCCCAACAAACACACACACACGCACGTACACACACACATATCCATCTCAGGAAATTGCGGACCCTGTAATGTCCCCCTCTTCCTCCTCCTCCTCCCTTGTCGGAGTGATGTAGGATCACAAGTATGGGGCAACACCTTCCAAGGAGAAAACACATGCACTTTGACAACACACACAGTTTCCTAGTGCTGAGTGCTGCGGGGCCGGAGAACGACACACGTGTTGCGTTGGACCAAGCTGAGTTGAAGTTTCACCAAAGTCAAGGTAAGAAAGTTGTTTCTTGATGGAAGTTTTTTTTTTTGGATTGTTTTTTTAATGTTTTGAGAAAAGTTGGCTTCTACTCTGTCATTCATTCACTCACATATGTGGTCAGTGATGTTCGTTTTCAAATTCACATTTCTCACTTCGCATTATCGCAGATGAATGAATGCTATGCGACCCCAAAACAAAGCAGAAGTCTTTTAATGCCTTAAGGTGTCGTATTATCGTACAGATAATCGTATTCATCGCTGAAGTATTTTAAGCATGTGAGTTACACAGCGCATTACAACATATTGCCGTTTTCGATAGTGAGCATTTTTAAAATGATTTCCTCACTTCGTTACACCTGCGCAATGTAATGTGTTTTATCAAAAATGTTGCCTTTGCATATGCCAATTAACAAGCAACATTATTGTCTTTGTAAAATCACCTTTTTTTTATGCAGCTCTTGTATTGGATAAAAGATTGTGCACGTGTACCTAATGAAGAAAAATTCTTTGCATGAAGATTGAGGTTTATATAGTTTACCCTCCACCAAACAAATACTTTTCAAACTTAAGGCCTTAATTATTATTATTATTATTATTATTATTTTCTGAGTAATTCTTTTGAGGGCTTTTTTTTTTTTTTTTATATATATTTTTTAAATATTTTTTCCAATAAATGTTTCCACCTGTTTTTCTGACAAATTATTTTCCACCAGTTTTTCTGACAAATCTTTTTCTGAGTTATCGGGACACATCAAACTCACGCGAGAACCTGCGAACTGCAAGTGACCCTTTGCGGACTCCGTAGTAAGCAACATGACCGGCTTATTTAGTTTGATCAAGTTTTATTTTGATATGGGTTTAAGACACTGGGAGATACTCCTGTCTTTGAGTCACATAGATGGCATTGTTATTAGTTTGTCGACATTACGCAGGCACATGCGGACTTTGCGTTTGTTCAGGAGGAAAGCCCTTTCAGATCTGCTAGATACAGCAATGTTTGTCCAGAATCAGTTGGACAGATATGGTATGCTCCATGAATACAAGATGATGCATTTAATATGCATTCAGGCTGGCTGCGTGGTGACTCAAGAGACGATCAGGAGACTGATGAAAATACTGGACACGTGGTGTGCAACTGAGGCGCCGGAATCTGCTTCGCCGGCGTATGTACCACAATCCTGGCCCAGCAGTAATCCGCCATTAGTGAGTCCGCAAAGAGTCACTTGCAGTTCGCAGGTTCTCACGTGAGTTCGATGTGACCCGATAACTCAGAAAAGAATTAGTCAGAAAAACTGGTGGAAAAAAATTAGTCAGAAAAACAGGTGGAAACATTTTTTGTCAGAAAAAGCAGGTGGGAAAGAAATTCATCAGAAAAACAGAAAAAAAATTCCAAAAAACAAAGCCCTCAAAAAAATTACTCAGAAAAACAGGATTTATTTATTTTTTTTTTATCCAAGTGAATGCAATACGCTTCCGTACGTAATTATCCTTTAAAAATGACTCATCCTAAAATCTATCAAATTCATTTTTATTTTTTTTTTAAAACACATTTTCTTGTTAATTCACCACCATGATAGATCGATGACGAGAGTAGATACTTTTTTCATCCCGTGAGAAAACAACAAAGTAATAACAAATACAAAAAGCAGCAAAATTTTGAAACTCAAGAAAAAACAGATTTAAAATGTTGCACGTAAATATAGTCTGTGCTGTAGTAGTGTTTGTACAATTAGTGCAAAGTGCGTAGTATGATATCCTTGATAGTAATACATGATACAATAATTCTAATACAGCCAGTATGTACAATGTATGAAACTGTTGATATGCATGTTATGCATGCGTACAGTTAATAGGGCTCTGGCACATTGAAACTTGAAACAAATTATAAACATTCAAATACAGTGGTAAAATGTAAATGTGCTAATATAGTAACATTCTTGATTCATATTTGAAAAAATGTTAAATTATCCCTCTACATTTTTTAAAAATGTGGAAATCAGTTATAGATTTCTTGCTAAAAAGGCAAGAAACAACAATCAAAAATCATAAATTATTGAACGGTGAAAGGCAATAAAATCCAAATTAAGCAAAATATCAATATTGCAATGTGTCGTGAACCTTCAGAGCTCCGAAAAATTCTCAACTTTGTCTCCCTTAAGCCGTGTACATCCGTCTCACGTGCACGTCTTCCCTCAGTCCCGTGCTTCTTTCATGATTTAGCGTGGCGCCCCACCTGCTCCGTTGTTTATCTTCACATGAGCTCACCCGCTGCTGTTCCAACAAAGAACAACGGCAAACTCTGCCACCCGGTGCACGTTTGGGACAGCGATTAGTGTTGGACAAGCAAAGGCGGCCCGCTCCATTAGCGCTGAATGCTAACAGTGTGCGAGACTCTGGCAAATGTCAGGTCATTATCAAAGTTCCATGTGGGAGACTGAGAAAGAAGGGAGTTCCAGTGGTGAGGTAAACAGTTCAAAGTGGCGATAAGGTTGAAACACTTTTTTTTTTTGTATTCATAACATCACAGCGTGCAGTCTGTTGCGGCTCACTACTTTTTTCAAAACTGTGGCAAACGTCTTGTGTTTGTCATGTGCAGGAAGTCTTTGAATGTGCGTGTGAACGTTCAATACAATCTTCTTTGGTTGAAGGACTCCAGCGAAGCCTGAGAGATCTCATCAGCTGACCTAACATGGGATGAACTCCTGACTTCGGAGCCCCAAGGTACTTTCTTCAGTGACGTCTGTAGGCCTCTTCGGTCAATGTATCGCAACATTTATCCATCCAAGGCATATTTTACTTTGGGGGAGAAATCTCACACCAAAAATGTCATTAAAGTGGATACACAGGTGTACCTTGTCCCATCTAGTGGAAGAGATGGTTTTAGATGGAAGATGATTTAATTGTTCTGCCTGTCACTACAGTATATGTCACTGGCGTAGATAGAGCAACAAAGAATTCCCCGTTTATAGCGAAGGATACGTTCCGGACCCACAAGCAGTAGGTGAAAATCTGTGATATAGAGAGACCATATACAAGAAAAATAAAATTTGATTTGATAGTTTTATCCATCCCACACAATTTAAACACTTAATGTTTTTAAAATTAAAACACAGAGAAGGTGGAAGAGCGAGGGGAATTTTTTTTTTTTTAATTTATTTTTTAAATGTTTTTATTTAGTATCACTTGACAGCCAGCATATTGACTGGGGTTTTAGGCTGGCGTGGCCGCATTAGAACGCCTCGTTGTCAGCCGTGAGTGCCCACACATCACAGAGAGAAAGCGGAAGAGCGAGGGGGGATTCAGACATGACAGCCAGCGTGTGGACAGGAGCTTAGTGCTGGTTTAGAGCGCCTCGTTGTTGCAGTGTGGAAAAGCCACCGCAGGCTTTGAGAGGATATATTTTCATAGCTCAAACATGTAATTATGGGCATAAGAAAGATGCTAAATAAAGTAGCTTCCATTTTTCCAGGTTTGATTGAAATGTTTGTTTGATTGACCGTTGAGTGGTCTGCGCTTTCAGTGCTAAGCTGACGCGCTCACAGCGTTTTTCACGATTTGAAGACTCATTTTAAATAGTTATTATATTTAAATTTGGCAGGGTTGTTAACAACACTTCTGTGGTGTGGCAAATTTAGAAGACATTTATTTTCACTTGACAGGAACCTTAAATTTCTGAAGACACTTTTTACACATTGTAAATGAATTTGAACAAAAAACATAATTGCAAGAAAATGTACAGAACATATTGTATGGAGCGCAATATAGCGGGTGAACTCCGTAAATGAAGATTAAAGTGAAACGATTGAGTGATCGTATCCAGCAGCACACTGGTTGGGAATCACTCTCTTACATGACCTACACGTCACAATGGCTTCCTCTCACTGTTTATACTATTTCACTATTCAGTTGGCTCCTGCGTTGTTTTCATTGTCGCACAGTGTGAGAAACGAGCGCTCCCATGGAGGCTTGAACGTGAATTGGCCACCTGCAAAATGAATCAACGGGCAATGACGGCGCATGTTGCCGCTTGAAAGGAAGTTTCATAGAAATCCAGAGTTTCCTCTCCAAGGAAACCAAAACAAAACGTGATTGGCACTCATCCATTTTCTATAGATCTTATCCTCATCAGGCTCACGGTTGACCTAGAGCCCATCCCAGCTGACTGGGAAAGTCACCTATTAGGCTTCAGCTTACTCGCAACCCTAGAGAAGACAAGCTCTGTACAAAATGAATGGAAGTCCATTTCATCATAAGATGCAGTTGACGGAATTAAATATGTATTCATTGTCTTAGCGAGAGGGACTACAAAGAGGAGATGAAAGCACAGGGAAGTTTTTTAAGTAACTTGTCGAAGGAGGATGGATTACACGTCAAGAAAGAACAGCTGCGCTTAATTTTAAAAGAACTTGACCCAAGAGGTGTTGAACTCAGCAGAAGGCGACGCCTCCATCGCCGAAGCTATTTCGCAAAAGGTCCCAATTACATTCGGCATTTCGACTCATACGACAAACTGAAAGCATTTGGTATATGTATTAACAGCTGCATTGACGGTTTTCCCGGAAAATCATCTGGATGAATGCGTTCGCAACCAGCAGTGACCCAAAAATCGTTGGAGGCTACTACATGGAGGCAGTCCACAGATTAGGTGGTAGTCCAAGGATTGCGAGAGGCCACCGGGGCACAGAGAATGTTAACGTCAGAGACTTTCAGCGATATCTCCGTCGCAACATTCACGACGGTAGCGGTGTTGACAATGACATCGAAGGCGCAAGCACAGTGAATCAGCGCATCGAGAGTTGGTGGGGCTTCCTCAGAAGGGGAATCAATTGAATTCTACATCTCTCTCTTTACTGACCTGAAGGACCGTGGTTTGTTCGAGGGGACGTATTTGAACAGAAATCTCATTCAGTTCTGCTTCCTGGGCATAATTCAGGTAAGATGTGTAATTTAATGTTCAATTTTCATCTTAAATTTTTATGCCAATGTGCGCCAAATTATTTTTCACATTCTCCAATGAGAAGACTGAAAAATGTCGTAATTGTCGTCATCCACGGAGTCCCTCACAATAATAAATCTTTTTTTTTTTATTATTTCTTTTTTTTGCATATGCCACATAGTTCTGCCTGTTACTGTGTCAAAAATACACTACACCCAAATTTTCAATATTAGAAGGAAACCAACAAAGCTATGATCTCCTACTAAATAGCAATCATAAAAACAGATCATGAAAATGCTTACGGTGTAGGCCTATTTATCGAGGATCCACAACAACAAGAGGTTGCATTAACATAATAGTCGCTTTTGTATGTATCTATTTAAAGTAGAAATCAGATGCACTTGCAATCAATTCATTGATTTTGACCTCTTGTGTTCCCCAAATAAAGGGTGCAGCAATGTATTTTTAGCACAATACTGGTCCGTTTTCACGTCAGGTCCGGAGCTGTACATGGTACTGAAATGTCAAAAGCCGTACATTTAATTCTCTGCTCTTGGACACTTTATTTCATGTGATTTCCCCCCCCCCCCCCCCCCCCCCATTACTTAATAATTAAAAAAAACAGCAACCTTTAAAATTAATTAGTTCAAAATGTTCCACATAACATGAATAATAAGTTGTTCTCTTACTATCTATAATGCAGCCTATCATTTCCCCCCCTTCCCCAGCATGAATTAGATGAGACCATCCGTGTGTGGGATGCACACATCATCAGACCGTCGAAGAATGCCAGGGTAACCAGTGGCCGTCCCCAAATCATGTACACGTTCCCAGAACTCTACTCAACTTCTGACTGCATATCCCCAGTTGACAGTGCTGATGTAAAGTAGTGTTGGAGTGACTGCAGATTGCCCCCAGCAGTGCCATGTGACACAGACATCTACAACATCTGCAATATTATGATGGTGGAGTCACAGATGCATCTTCCAACTGATGCTTATCAAGCATTGGATCTGTACCTCCACTTGAAGCACGAGATAATAACTGCCCTCTAATTTGAGAGATAACTACATTTGGAGTCCTTAAATGAACATTTGTTTAGACCGTTATTCACAGTCCACCATGGTGTACTGCAGGGGGGTCAATTCTTTTTTTGTTGCGGGCCACACTGTAGTTGTGGTTTCTCTCAAAAGGCCATTGTGGTTGTGAATCCCCATTAATGTAAAATTGCCTAATATTAGTAGTTTTGAAATCAGAAGTCAGTAAAAATTGTTCAAATAATATTCAATTTATTTTGAAAGGAGCATTGGTAACAAAAAAATGCATGCGATATCTCAAAGTTATAAAGGCAATTTTTTCGTATTTTAGTAAGAAAGATGAAGTCGACGTACATGATTTGTTTTCGTGGGCCACAAAAAAATGATGTGGAAGGCCGGATCTGGTCCCCAGGCCTTGAGTTTGACACATGATGTGTAACGCAAATGTAATAAATTCTTCTGATTAAATTTGTAGAAGCTTGGTTTGGAACTTTGAGCTGATTCTTACTATGTGCACACTGACTATAAAACTTAAGAGTACTTGGCAGATAAGTTACATCTAGGACAGTAGAAGCCATATAGCTTCAATGAACATTTTCAATTTGTTGTACAATATTTGTATTTGCATATACAGTACGAACAGCATTGTCATGGATGTTTTGCTTTACCTTGGTCATGAACAGCAAATGAACAAAACCCTAACAAAGCATAACACCAAGGCAGGACAGGAGAGAGAATCTGAAACTTTATTTAATACTTTTCTCTTGACAATAACTGCTAGTACTGCATAATTAACATATTGTTAGCCTAGTAGCATCATTGCCCAAGTGATTTTTTTTTTTTTAAACTTACCTTAACAATATCTATTTAAAAATATATATACTTGCCCCAAAAATTGTTTTTGCTTTGCCTGTGTAGATTCTCAGTCATCCACGTCATGATAATCCACAAAAGGTTTAATTGAGACAACTGCATTCTTCTGGTTTTCCGAAAATATTTAATGACTCGGACCAATATTCTATTTGGCTAACAACTATGTGAGGCTCTCACAAAAACAGCTATCAATAGCATTTTGGAAGAAAAAAAAATTGCTACCTTTGTATTTGTATCAAACAGATATTTTTTTTGAACTAACTGCTGTTAAACCAAGTAAACAATTGCATAAAAGGAGCAATAAAAACATGCTAAATGTGCTTGAAAGAAGTGAACATCACTTTTTGAAAGGCTTTCACTGTCTTTTGGATCTGCGCAAATTGTCAATTATTGTGTTGACGCATATTACGGCACACGTAATTAACAATGAAAAAAAACAAAACCAAGACCTGTTGTCATATATGAATGAACAAATAAACAGTCATTCACAAGCAAAGATGGGGCGAGGTTCACCTCTTTGTGAACAAGTGCGTGAGAAAAGAGTCGAACAGTTTAAGGACAATGTTCCTCAACGTACAATTGCAAGGAATTTAGGGATTTCATCATCTACGGTCCATAATATCATCCAAAGGTTCAGAGAATCTGGAGAAATCACTGCATGTAAGCGGAAAGGCCGAAAACCAACATTGAACGCCCGTGACCTTCGATCCCTCAGTCGACACTGCATCAAAAACCGACATCAATGTGTAAAGGATATCACCACATGGGCTCAGGAACACTTCAGAAAACCAATGTCAGTAAATACAGTTCAGCGCTACATCCGTAAGTGCAATTTGAAACTCTACTATGCAGATCAAAAGCCATTTATCAACAACACCCAGAAACGCCGCCGGCTTCTCTGGGCCCGAGCTCATCTAAGATGGACGGATGCAAAGTGGAAAAGTGTTCTGTGGTCCGACGAGTCCACATTTCAAATTGTTTTTGGAAATTGTGGACATCGTGTCCTCCGGGCCAAAGAGGAAAAGAAGTGCAAAGTTCAAAAGACAGCATCTGTGATGGTATGGGGCTGTGTTAGTGCCAATGGCATGGGTAACTTACACATCTGTGAAGGCACCATTAATGCTGAAAGGTACATACAGGTTTTGGAGAAACATATGCTGCCATCCAAGCAACGTCTTTTTCATGGACACCCCTGCTTATTTCAGCAAAATAATGCCAAACCACATTCTGCACGTGTTACAACAGTGTGGCTTCAGAGTAAAAGAGTGCGGGTACTAGACTGGCCTGCCTGCAGTCCAGACCTGTCTCCCATTGAAAATGTGTGGCGCAATATGAAACGTAAAATACGACTACGGAGACCCCAGACTGTTGAACAGCTGAAGCTGTACATTAAGCAAGAATGGGAAATAATTCCACCTACAAAGCTTCAACAATTCGTGTCCTCACTTCCCAAACGTTTATTGAATGTTGTTAAAAGAAAAGGTGATGTAACACAGTGGTAAACGAGACCCTGTCCCAGCTTTTTTGGAACAGGTTGCAGCCATAAAATTTTAAGTTAATGATTATTTGCTAAAAAAAAAAAAAATCAAAACAGGAAACTGAAACTTTTGATCGATTAATTTTTGTTTGAATTTTAAAAAGTATTGTTCAAACATGTTGGCAAGAATTCTTACAATACTTCCATACTCAGTATATTACAGACTATTCCAAGGTTTACCTGGAACTAGGTGCTGGATCTAGATCAAAGGAGCTCTCTGGGTGAGCCACTTGATTGTTTCTAGTCCTCTAGTGATGTCTCCAAGATCGTCGCCTCAAAGATTGTCTCTGCATTGCCAATAATAAAGAAAGGTCTTAGCAGATCAGCAAATTGTAGGTTTATATAGTCATGCTACCCAATTGTTCAATGATTTTTTTTTCTAAATAGTGTTGAAAGAAGTTGAGCAAAAGAGTTCAGAATGTGAGTTTGCATAGCTTGAGTAATTGCAACTCAACGACAACCCCTGACTTAGATGTTTTTGCAGGCTTCAAATAAATTGGACTTATCCCGCAAAACCACAGATGACATCAGTGACTGGACAGGTACAACTAATATCTAATATCTCCAACTGAGAATCTGATGTGTGCCTTGGTTTAAATTGCAGGATCAGCTGGATTTGATCTGTGCTCTACTGTAGAAATATACAGGCCAGTTGTTACACACAATCAGAGCCCCATGACATTTGCTATTCAACAATCTGGAATATGCCTATACATAACAAGCTACACTTGTAACCTATACTGTAACTCCTGCCCGAGATTTCAAACTTAAAAGATATCTATACTATTTTACTATGTGCGGTAACCTATGTATTAAAACCACACGTAACACTACATTACCTTCATTACCTTCACGTTCTCATTGTAACAAGAAGGTTTCTCATTCTAAAGAGAAACGTTCTCCTTGTAACGAGAAAAGTTTCTCATTCTAATGAGAAAAGTTTCTCATTCTAACGAGAAACGTTTCTCATTCTAACGAGAAACGTTTCTCATTCTAACGAGAAACGTTCTCATTGTAACGAGAAGCTTTCTCATTAGAATGATGGATGTTTTTTTGTTTTTTTTTCCATGTCCCTTTAGGGGCCCCGTACAAATTTGTCATGAGTATGCTGCAAATAGGCAGAGGGTTCACTGTCAGTGAAATGTTCATATCGGTATGACATCATCAATGTGTGACTTCTCACCTAGCGTTCAGGGGAACATCCTTATGGGACTTAGCTTCCTGCCAGTGCAGCGCTGGGGTGACGCACGTGTGCATAAATAAAAATCAGCCCGCCAAAAACGGGTGTTGCTTGTTTACACGTAGAGCGGTCCTCTAAAAGGAACTTCCTGTTTATGACCAGCAAGTGTATCCTGACTGCGAGCGCCGCCACATCCCCTGACCTTTAACCCCGGAGAGGGGTGGACACCATGCGCTGCACCACGGTCCTGGCCCTCTTGTTCGGGGTGGTGCTGTACCTGGGCATGGGAGCGCTGGTCTTCCAGAATCTGGAGGCTTCTGAGGAGAACGACAAGTTCCAGGAGCTGCTGGTCGCCAAGAACAACTTCCTGAACAATCACTCCTGCGTGAGCGAGGGGGAATTCTACAAGCTGGTGAAGGTATCAGAGGACTCGTTAACGCACCGTCCTTACGTAACGCCAATTAAGCGCACACAAACATAAGCAATAAATGTCCACACAAATGTGAGTATTTGATTCATTTTCAGTCTTTTTATATACATTCCCAGATGCATGAAGATTTTGATTTGGCAGTTTTCAAGATTTGAATAAATGGTTGCAATGAATGCACTATATATATATATATATATATATATAATGTTTTTATTTTATTTTATATTGTATATTGTTATATTTTTTGTTTTTAGAATATTTTTTATTTATGCATTTTATATTTATTATACATATAATTACATTTAAATTATATATTTTTATTTACAAATACTATTCAAAGCATGGTTTGAATGTATACTTTTTGTTTTCTATATTTTTTCTTTTTATATATATATATTTTTTTGTGTGTATTTATATTTATACTTTTTATTTATAGATTTTATTAAACATAGACATTTAATTATCTATTTTATATTTAAGCTTACTATATAAATTAGGTTTTTGATTTTTTTTAAATAATTCTTTTATTTTATTACACAGTATATTCTTAAAATATATATGGATTGTGCATATTTCAATTAAAATTCTATGTTATGCTTTTTTAACTTAAATGTTATGTTTAAATTGGGCTTCTGGAGGTAAATTATTTTTAGTATTTCATTTTTAAAAATTGTTTTTATCTACATTTTTTAATTTAACTTTATCAACTGCAATATTAAAATGTACAGAATCAAAATATTTCCACTTCATTATTGGTTTCGTTATTTGATTGACAAAGTATAGGACTAACATTACTAACTAACTAACAGTAAAAAAAAAAAAAAAAGTGGAATTGCATTACGTTCAAATTATTTGTAAAAGAAAATGATCAAATGTATTTTAATAGATTTATTCCATGTTTCCCTTAATCAGTGCTTTTTTTCTATTCCTGCACCTATACAAAATGATTCAAATATTCTTATAACCCCTTAAAATTTGACATTTAAATAATACTTTTACTTAAATAAAAACTTTTAAAAAACATCAATATAATTAAACAAAAAAAATGTGCATTAATTAGGATGCTCATTGTGATTATTGTGTCCTTTCCAAGAAAGGCCCTTCCTCACATTTCTGGTAGACAGAATGACTTATGCGAGTTATAGCGCCACCTCCTGCCGTGGAATGCACTTGACAGCTGGAAAATGGTATCATTGTATTTTTGTGTTGGTTTTTTAAAAAGTATGTACACACAGCCTAACAGACTTATGTCTTGTTACGCATCTGACATGTTTGGTGGACGTCGCCCAGGAAGTCTCATCTGCCGTGGAAGCAGGCTTGGAGGTGGGCAGCCTCTCCGCCAACTTCACCACCCGCTGGGACGTGGCCTCCGCCTTTTTCTTCTGCGGCGCCATCATCACCACCATAGGTTCGCCAAACGTCTTACCCACCACCTCAGCCGTGATGCGCTCCTGACTTCCGCCGTCTTCTCTCCTCCAGGTTTCGGGAACCTGTCTCCTCGGACGTGGTACGGCCAGCTGTTCTGCGTGTGCTACGCCCTGGTGGGCATCCCCATGTTCGGCATCCTGCTGGCCGGAGTGGGCGACCACATGGGCACCGTGCTGCGCAGGGCGGTGGCCAAGATTGAGGACCTCTTCCTGGTGAGAATATTCCAGTGACCCCTGCAGGTGGAGAAAGATCTTACGCTCACCGTTCTCCACTTTAGCTAAAACTGACTGAAGATTTTTTTTTTTTTTTTAAACTTGTCAAAAGAAGCCAATTTCACGATCACATCCCTTGTAATACGGACTCTTTCAATTTCAGTGACCGCTCCTTACTTTAGCATTTTGAGCAACACTGACTATTTGAAACTGTTATCAATTATACCAAAATTTGAGGCATAAACCTTACATTGGTTGTTGAACTAATGTGTAATGTACAACAACATTTAAGCAGCATAAAACCAGAAATAAGTTGACAATCATGTCATGTGATCATTGTGATCTGGAATGTACTTGTTTGATTTTGACACAATTTGAACTGTGTTATACAGTTGTTGTTTTTTTTTTATTCAGTTTTATCAGCAATGACAGTAACTGGGACACAGCCCTTACGCAAATAGCTTAAAAAAAAGTATTTTATGCCTTGCTCTAAAAATCTTTTATAATTGCTTATATTAATCATTTAATCTTTAGCTATTCCACAAACTATAATCCCAAAGTTTAACCCTTAAAAATAGATTGCTTACAAATGATTTGATTTACAAAAAAATGTCCCGGAAATATGCATGCACATTGCGGTGTCGAGTCTCTGTAACTTTCACTAACAACCCAGGCTCAACTTCGCTCCTCACCAACATTCAAAGCTTGTCTCTGAGTCAAGATGTATCACTTCAGCATTTCGGAAAGAGTGTAAAAAAACATGCTTAGGTATTTTTTTCAGCGAATATCTGTATATACTCTAGGTTCCACACAAAAAAAAAAAGAAAAAATTGCGAATGGGTGAATTTGTGAATACAGTAGTGACTGCACCAATGCGGGGGATTATTCCATAAGTAGAAAACTGCTGGAGATGATAGACCAACAAAATTGAACGGTTTTAGAAATTAAATATTAGTCAGTATTAGAAAACAAATTCAACAAATAAAGAGTGCAGGTGCCTCGATTCAACTTTTGCGGGTTAACTTGTTGATGACTGAGAATCTACACAGACATAAAGAAAAAGACCATTTTTAGCAAGCACATTGATTTTTTTGTATTGATATTGTGACAGTAAGTTAAAAATGACTTCGGCGATGACAGTTATGCTATTAGGCTAATGAAATCCTTCCATTTCATACATCCAAATCAATTTTTAAAAATCGAGGATTAGTTGCGTTGTTTGCAGCTTCTTCACTAGAATGGCGACGCCGGCACTTACGATCACTTGTGTGTATTTGCTGCCATGTTTGTGTGCGTGTTTGCCTGCGTGTGTGTCTGTGTGTGTTAGAAGCGTCAAGTGCGACCCACCACGGTGCGAGTGATCTCAGCCGTGCTCTCCATCCTCATCGGCTGCCTCATCTTCCTGGCCGTGCCCACTGTTGTCTTTCAGAAGTCCGAGGAGTGGTCCTTCCTGGAGTCGTTCTACTTTGTGGTCATCACGCTCACCACCGTGGGCTTCGGAGACTACGTACCGAGTGGGAACACGCACACACACACACGTCAGACTGTGGATGTTGCGGTGTAAATTTTCATGATGAAACAGATTTTCATCTGCATTAGATAAAACCAATCATGGACTTTTAAGCCTTTATTTGTCACTCATTAAAAGACTTATATCTTTTCAGCTCAGAAAATTATATATTACTATAATTAGCCTATACACAACTTAGTTACTACAACAAACATGGATCAAAAAGCCCTTTGAGCACCTGCTAGGTGTTAATCGGATCAAAAAAAAAAAAAAAAAAAAAAAAAGGGCAGAAAGTCCCATGACCCAAAATGGGAAATTTGGGAAAGGCTGCCTTAGAGAATAATATGAATAGACGTTTGAGTTTGTTTGTGGGAGTGCGTGCGTGTGCATAGGTGTGTCGTCGTTGGTCCGTGTGTGCTTTCGCATTTGTCCATCCATGTGTATATCTGTCTGTGTGTGTATCCATTCGTGTGTGTGTGTGTGTGTGTGTGTCCAGATGGTAGTCACGCTGGCAGGCTGTTCTTCAAACCTCTGGTGTGGTTGTGGATCGTGTTTGGTCTGGCCTACTTTGCCTCCATTCTCACCATGATTGGCAACTGGCTGCGTGTGCTCTCCAAGAGGACCCGCGCAGAGGCGAGAGACACACGCTCGCGCACACACACATTTGGATGATGCATTTGCATGCATGAGCAATTAACTTTTCATTCTCAAGAATATTAAACACTGGCATTGAAATGTAGAACAATAAATAAAATATTTTAGATACAAAATATGAATAAAACAGCCTCAGGGTCTGTTCACAAAAAATGCACCAAATATTAAACATTTGGCACAGAGGTTTAAAGAGGCAATATACTGACAATCAAGTTTCCTGTTAGTTAAGAAAAGGTGCAAAGTAACAACATTAATAACAGGACAACAAGTCGATCAAAGCAACCTGTTTTGCATCAAGATTCATACTGCCTATCAAAGGTCTGCAGCATTTCTTTAAACGCTGCTTTCGCAATATGTTGGATGGCTGCATATTTGCATTGTTGAGCTACGGCTTTGTTCACTCATTCAGTGCCAAAAACGTATTCATATATTTTCTTTTGAAATCTGAACGTTCAGTGTCAAGAACATACTGGTATTTTTTTTGTTTTTCTTTTTTTAAATCTGAACGTTCAGTGCCAAGAACGTATTTTTATGAATACAACCAGGAAATGCCTGGCGGTCTTCTGCTGTCACAGTCGAACTAGTTGAAGCATTTTACACTCGAACAGATAATGTATATTTATAGATTTTGCAACGTACAGTACATGTTGTGGTGGTAAGCAGACGTATGTGTGTATTATAAATGTGACTGAGTACAACAGAGATCTTGGACGTATGAAGAAGACCAAGTTCTCCATATATGGAATGCCTCTGAACAACAGAATCCATGTGTGACGTGATAGCTGTTGAGGTGCGTCACTCGCAGCGAGTGTATATCGGTAAATACATTATTATTTTGAACTCAAAAGCCATGTCCAAATATTGTTTTAGCTGGTTCATGAAATAAAAAACACGAAAGCAAAAAGTATGCATAAGTGACTTTGTGCTTCATATTGTTCCATTTTTTTAAAAAAAATTAAAAATTCTAAGGTTTCTGAGAGAAATGGCTGAATTTAGTAAAACCTACCTTGGTTCTACTGCTGATTACTAAAGAATGGAAAAAGGAAGAAACAAACTTTTTTTCTGTTAAAAGAAGGAAGTCTATTCTTTCATTTGGTAGATACAGTGTACATATAATTGTAGAACACAACACTGTGCACACACAACAGCTCGCTCTGTCTGACTCCAGCATACGCATTTCAAACATTGACATGCACACAAAAATGTAGACCACGGCCAATCAGAGGCCGCCGTTCACTATCTCTGATTGGTTTAGACCACAATGGGTGTGTCGGCTTTCAAAGTCGCTGAGATTTTTTTTTTCCCTCCAATAGCTGGGCACATTTTTTTTAGGCGCACTGTTGAAAATTGTGGTCGCCCGTGCAACAAACAGGCTTACTCAAATGTAACTATTTTCATTTATTTAAAAAAAAAAAAAAAAAAAACATTCCGACTTTCAATCTTGAGGCGCCAAAATGCTGCACAGCTCCCGCAGAGTGAGGGAAGAGGCGGAGTTTTGCAACACTTTTCAGACAGTTGAGCGGTCGAGAGTTAATAGATATGTTCTTAATCTAGTTGCAACACTTTAAATTAGTTAATAATACTTGTTAGTGATTTATTGTCACTGCTGATGCTTCTTTTCATGTCAGATGGAGGAGTTGCGCGCCCACGCCACCGACTGGACGCAGCACATGTCCAAGGACTTCCGCATCCCCAATCCCTTGGAGTTCAACGACCCGTTCCTCCTGCAGCGCCGGCGCTGGAAGCGAAGCGAGCGTCGCCGCATCCGCCGCGGGGCCCAAGTCACGTTGGGTTACTGGGCCCAGGGCGGCTCCGGGAACGGACACCTCCGCGGCCGCTGGGGCGGCCCGTCCGGCTCCGTGAGCCACCTGGAGGGGCTCTGCTCCTCCCTGGAGAGGACGATGATGACCAAGCCGAGGGGGAGGCTCGGCGGCGGCGGCGGGACGATGCCGAGGACGAAGCCCTCCGAGCCGTCTGCGGTTTTGCGCCAACAGGCGCTGCGTCGCTCCTTACCTCACCTGCTCATGCGTTCCTTCTCCCTTCCCGCCGCTCCGTCCGCATTGGAGTTGGACTCCCCTGAAGGCGGGATGCAGGATGGCTCCCTCTCAGGATCTGATTTTGACTCCAGATCCGACGTCTCCTCCACGTCTTCGTCTTTCTCGGTTCTCCGGAAGCTCGGGGCTCACCGTGCGCTCGAAGCTGGAGGAGACAAAATGAACTCAGAAGAGGAAGACAGACGCGTTGAAAACAAACCCTCACTTGACCCAAGTTCCCTCCCCCCGTCGGCTTCCCTCCCTCCCTACTCCACGGGCCTCCTGGACTTCTTCGGCGAGAACCTGGCATACATCGACGAGTCGTCGGACGCGCTTAGCGAGCGCGGCGACGAGACAAGGCGGCACCTGCGGAAGCCCAAGAGGAAGAGCCTGAGGAGCGTGAAGAAAGAACAAGAGCGGAGCCCCCCGCAGACCAGGAGGCCCAGCGGGGACATGCAGCCACCGTCCAATCCGCCCACGCCGCCTCCGGACTCGCCGCTGACTCACACGGACTCGCCACAGACACTCTGACATTTCTCTCCTCGTGCCTTTTGTGAAGAAAAACCTTTCAGGTTTACAATGTCTCACCAACGATTTTTGAATGTCTGCGCAGGTTCTCAGTCATCCAGGTCACGTAATCTCAAGGGGTTGATTGGATGCGACTGGATTCTTCCTGGTTGTTGAAGACGATTCACCTTTAATCCAAAAGGATTCTTCAGTTGTAAATGTTAGCTGTATTAATTCCTTTGGATGGAGTTTCCCCGTGGGGTGGTCCCAATAGGGCTGTTATTATTCTTGCCAGGCGTGGCTAGTGAATGACCGTCCTTGCGTCCTGCATACCAACCGGTCGTTCACCTGTCCGGCAGCAAAAGAGCTCCTTCGTAGACAATTTACCCATGGAATGAGACCATCTTTTTGTGGGAACACACCCACCAGAGATAGGAACAAGGAGACGTCGAATATAAAATTTCCACAAACCAAAAGAGTCCAGTTGCCTCCATTCAACCTTCGTGGACGTGTGAATATTTGAAGTGAAAGCACTGCAGCTTACACCCACATGTCTTTGTGATGTCACCTTTTTGTGTGCGTGTACTTTTATTTGTGTAAATTAAATGAGACATATCATGGGCAGCATGGTGAATGCGTGATTAGCATGTGTGCCTCGCAGTTCTGAGGCGTGTAAAGTTCACTATACTGTAATTTTTTAGAGTTTTTCAAATTGTAAAAAACAAAACAAAACAAAAACATGTCGCCTTTAAATATGAATGATTGACTCAGCATTCGCACAATGACGCACTGAGCCACAAAAAGCCGCTTCCTTCCACAGACGTCCTTGTGTGTCGAACACAAGCGTGCGTGTGTGCAGACGCGCTGACCTCGGCGAGTCCTCGGTGACCTCGCCGCCGCTGCGGTCTGGACCGGAGTGTCTCGCTTACACGCGGCCCCGAACACGCTAACAAGAACAACAACGCTTGGGTCCGAGGCAGCCGCACATTTCATCATCCGCTGACAGCGGCATGGAAGTCACCAGGGCCTTACACTTGATGAATGTTTTAGCGTTATCATTGTCGTATTTTGTTGTGCGTGCCGACGATAAAATGAAACACCAGCTTGCCACGACTCAATACTAACTGGTGTTTTACAACATATATGTAGGCCTTTTTTTAATTTTACGAGCTGCAATAAAGTGCTGCCTTTAACCTCCGTGCCAGCACGCCCTCAAGTGTTTAAAAAGGGAACTTGTGTGGCTTTGGGCCTCCGCCGGTCAGGCCTCCTCTGCAGGCTGCAATAATGCTGAGGCCACAGAATGGACCTCCTCACCCTCCCATTCTCCTCCCTCAGTGTGTTTTCTGCTTGTATAACTTTTACATTTTGTCTTTATTGAGTTGGTGTTTTAAATTACTCCCTTGGAATAAACAGTGGGCAGCACTGTGGACTTTTTTTCTGGGGCTTTAACATGCAAATTCCAATGAAGTTGGGATGTTCTTTAAAATGTAAAAAAAAAAAAAAAAAAAAAAACAGAATATAATCATTTGCAAATCCTTCAGTCATTTAATATTCAAACTGATGAACATTTTATTTTTTTTGGGAAATATTCTCTCATGTTGAATTTGATGCCTGCAACACCTTACCAAAACGTTGGGACAGGGGTAACAAAAGACTTGTAAAGTTGAGGAATGTTTATATATATAAAAAAAAAAAAAAACACCTGTCTGGAACATTCCACAGGTCAACAGGTTAATTGGAAAGAGGTGAGTGTCATGATTGGGTGTAAAAGGAGCATCCCCGAGAGGCTCAGTTGTTCACAAGCAAGGATGGGGTGAGGTTCACCTGGACTGTTGAGCAGCTGAAGTTGTAATTCATTGAAGAATTGGAAAGAATTCCACCTAAAAAACTTCAATTAGTGTCCTCACTCCTCAGTTCCCAAAGACTATGGGAACTAACCCAGACAGAAAACCAAGAGTGGAACCCCTACACGTGTCAAGCATCATGACACGTTCTGGCAACTCCGGCAGCTACGTTGACACCGGCTGCCTCGCTTTTCCATCGGACCCTGTCAGTAAGGCCAAGAGGGAGTTCCTGGGAAATGAGCACACCAGGAAGGTCATTCCAGTGCTACTATTCCAGCGACAAAGCAATACAGGAGACCCTTCCACATCGGGCTCTTCACCCAAAGCAAGTGGTTCAACTCAACCAGGAACTGACCAAGATACATTCTCTCCTGAGACAAATGGATGCCACACAATGAGTGTTGTTCAAAGGACAGGTGATTTAAAAACAGTGGTAAACATGACCCTGTCCCAGCTTTGTTTGGAACGTTGCAGTCATCTAATTCAAAATGAGTGAATATTTAAAAAAAAAATGTAAATCTTTATTTCAACATTAAATATTGTGTCTTTGTAGTGTATTCAATTGATATTCAATTGAATACACTACAAAGTTGAAAAATGTTTGCAAGTTATTGTTTTTATTTACATTTTACACAATGTCCCAACTTCACTAAAATTGGGGTTTGTATAGTGGACTGACTTAAAAATATATTCATTGTGCTATCAAGTGGAGGTTCGAGGAGGAGCTGCACGCCAAACGAGCAAGTGATTTACGTGTCATTGAAGACTAGATTGTGCATTGCGTAAATAGGAGCATGAATCTTTTATGTGCCCTGTTACTGGCTGGTGACCAGTCCAGTCCTTGTCCCGCCTCTCACTTAAAAGTCTGCTGGGATGGGCTCCAGCTCACTTGTGGCCTGAATGAAGAAAATGGAGGGATGGATGCAAATGTGTGGCGCTGACCCATGTATATCACACGCAATATGAGGTGCAAGTGGCACGTCAATGCCTTTTTATCATCCTCTGAAGTGGGAAAGGGCAGTGACACGGTTTTCTCCAGTCAATGCGTAGACTGGAGGGGGTCCGCGTCCAGGGCCCACGTCCCTCCCTCCGTCCTCAAGGCCAGCGGCACGGAGCACAGCGGGCCGCAGTGGGATAAGTACAGGTTGGATATAGCAAGAGGTAGTTAAGTGGAAAAGACAAACAGATGCCGGGGCCAGTTTACTCAGGGAGGAGGGCTGAGGTGGCGGGAGGGGAAGGGGGGACCTCACCACACACACACACACACACACACACAGTGAGGCTGTGGCTTAAAAAAGGACAAGAAAAAACAATTTACTGCAATGACTACAGAAGTAAATCTCTTTTTTTTAGTTTAGTTTTTAGTTGTTGTTGTTGGGGGGGTAGGCTGGACATTTGTTAGTTTTATTGCATCATGGGGGAAAAAAAAACAAAACATTTTTCAGTCAATACATCTATCCATCAATTGTCAACACGGCTTATCCTGTTCAGTGTCGTGGTGTGGTGGAGCCTATCCCAGCTGACTTTGGGCAAAAGACAGACTACACCCTGAACTGGTCGCCAGTCAGTCATTCACACAGTCACTGAGTGGGAACTGAACCCATGCTGCCCGTACCATAGTCAGGCGAGTGTACCACTATACCATCAGTGACTCAGTCAGTACATAATACACTAAAATGTGCCAAGGAGAACAAGAATCTACCAATTTCAGCAAGAATAAAAAGCAGAAACTTGCCTTTGGTTGCTTTTACAAGTAAAAGTGTAAAATAAATGTAGAAAGATATCTCTGTTTTTTAGGTGTTAAAAACTTAAAAGTATGTACTGTGTGAAGATGAACTCAGAAAAATAATTATTATACATTTTCCACATACTTGCCATCCTATTTCGTAATTCGTGTAAAATAAATCACATAATTTGGAGACATGCTTTTCATTGTATATCAATTTATCCAATTTAGACTATTCAAATTTAGAAAGGAGTACTTGTTAAATCAGAATCAAAATCCTCTTTATTGCAAAGTATGTCAAAAACACACAATTCTAATAGTTTAGTGTGTCAATTTAAAAACTTGTAATATTGTGACAATCTACACGTTTTAATACTTTTTCAAGTTTTTTTTTGTTTTCAATATTTTATATGAGAATATGGATTTTAAGCAAGTGAAATTTAGACGTTATTTTTTTTATATGATCATCTACACAGCATATTAAATTTAATATTTAAATTTAAATTTTTCTTTTTGCTAAAAGACATTGGTCATTTTTAGCTATTAATTTTAGCACTGAATAACCTTTTCTATATTGAAGGTGAACGAGGCTAGCATTAGCGTTAGCAAGTTGCTCGTGTTTTCTGATCCAAGACGGCCCCAGTAGAAGCAAGGCATTGTGGGAAATGATAGCAGTGAAACGTTATTACGGCGCCATTTTTGCGCTGCCGCTATCAAACATTTTTAGAATAGATTATTCTATCGATTATTCCATTGATGAATCAAATAATTGCATTATTTTATTGCAAAATTATTTTGTCAGATTATTGTTTTATTTAGTATTGTTTAATAATTAAACAAAACCAAACAATTAATCATTATCACAAGAGGGAGTGATGCGTATTGATTAATGCGGAGGGCTACTAGTTTGATACTGTATAAATTTCTGAGGCAGCTTCAGGTTCAACTACACGTCAATCACAGGTTATTCATACAATGGCTGCAAAATGCCGCGTCATTGGCCACCATTCTGGTAAAATATGGGTTAAAAAAAAGACATTTGCGCTTAAAAGAACATCCAGGTAATTTGATTATTCTTTTTGTTTGTTTGTATAAAAAATATAGTTTATAATATAGACAATAATGTCTTTTTGTCCCCATGTTCTTAGCGCTAACCATATAGACCAAATGGATGGAAATGGATAGTTGACTTTTGTGCTCTTAGCTACTGAAGCAATGTAAAGTGTGTTGCTAGCCTAAGCGTCTTTACTTCAGTTTGGGAGCTAAAAATATAGTAAATAAACATGGGGACTGGCTAAGTTTTGGGGTAAATATAGAAATAAATGCAATCCCTCGGGGGTTCTGTTTAACAAATATGTGACAAACATTTAATGAGGCTATGAATATATTAAGCAGTGAGTAATATTTAGCACGCTTTAAATCAAACATGTTTCTTATGTAATTTTGATGAGACATTTTTAGACGTGCGGTTTGTTCAAAGCGGATGTGTCTATTTCACGCAGAGTTGAAAAAGCGCTTTTCCAGTCGCATAACTCTTCTAAACGCTCCTGCCCACTGCTGAGTGTCTTCATACTTCCATGAGTGGATGGCGGAACAGCAGCCATCGCAATACAATCACGCATGACCTCACAACAGCGAAACCACTGGCATACCAGAGTCTATATTTAAAAGTCAACCCTGGCGATGTTTTTCTTTATTTGTACAATTTCAAGTGTGGTCAATGAGTAGAGAATAGTTTGCATGAGTGTGTGCGCGACATAGAGAAGGTAAACACACAGCAAGCGTGAGATAATGCAGAAGAAGAGACGCACGTCAGCGTCATTAGACTCCCAGACCCCAAAAACGTTCGGAAATGCGCCGGGGCTTGCAAACCGCCACCTTCCAGACAAATTCCGACCGTTCGTCCGTCCCACGTCTGGCTTTCAAAAGGCCGTCTCTCGCTCTCTCCTCCCACCACAAATCCCAGAAGCAGCAACGGAGGAGGCGTTTTAAATGGATGCCTTTTTGTGAAAAAAAGCGAAAAGCGCATCCTGTTTTCACCGGGGCACATTTTGGGGCCCGGACCACAGCGAGCTGGCAGGGCCTCGGCTTGCTTGCTCACTTCAACACGGCTCCTCTCTTTCTTTCTCTTCCTCTTGTCTAGCTACAGTACAAACAATCCAATGCGAAGGACAGCAAACATCACAAGGAACACAGTGGAGATAAAAGAATCCTTTGCTAAGAGACACACATAGAAGTACTGTATTGTACTGTTTAATACACAGCATGTTTACTGTATATAAAGTGCAACCGTAAATTATTCACAGGGCTTCACTTTTTGAATTATGAGGGGAAAAAAACAAATATAAAATGTGGAAAAAGTGAAGTGCAGTGAATACTTTCCGGATCCACTGTATGCATGTGGACTTATTTACAGTCTCAAATAGAGAGTTCGGGGGGTCGGGGGGGGTCTCTAGCGACACTTGCAGGACTTGACCACCATGTTAGAGAGCTGCTCGACACGGGGGCTGCGCCCGATGAAGTACATGATGGTGAGCGGCTCCAGGTCCTGGGGGACGCAGCAGGGCGACGCTGATGCTTCGGGGTTCAGCTTGTTGTACAGGGGCAGGATCTGACACGCGCAAACAAACACACACACATTATCGCGCACAATTTCAGCATTTTGCTTCCAGTCAAAGTCAGCAAAAGGTTAGTTAGGTGGGTATATAAAATCATTCCTAGTTCTAGTTTGTGTAAGATGTGGGTCAGTCATTTAATGTACAAGCCTGAGGGAAGCTTTTCATGTCTGTACATTACTGCCTGTACATGCTGACACATAAACATAAACACATTAAGCAGACAGTACATGAATTGTTTAGTGTTGATGTCGAGCAGCTGCCTCACATGATGCCTTCACTGACATTTTGAAGCCAATGTTGTTTGTCACGCATTTCCACCTCAAATAGGTGTTGCCTTACTGAAAACAACAAGCAGAAGCCCACCATGTTGTAGTGGTTGTTGGCGCTCCAGAGGTAAGGACAGTTGCCGGCACAGAAGTTGGCCTTGTAACCTTTGGGCTCGTGGATCCACTTCCAGTTGAGGTCGCGCCGGAAGTCGATGTAGAGCGAACGCAGGCAGCAGCCCGACTCGGAACCACTAACACACGCACGCACACATAGAAAAGGGGTGTTTAAAGTTGGGTCATGGGAAAATGACAAAGGAAAAGTGTAATGACAACGCAAGGCTGCCAGAGGGTTTGAGCTAGACTAAATCAAACATGGAGTAGTCTAAACTGAGACACCAGTCTTCACAAACAATCGTCACAAAAGTCACTTTGTAGTCCGTTTCAACATGACGTACACTACTGTTCAAATGTCTGGGGTCAGCCAGATTTTATGTTTTTGCTCGGTGAAAACGCACCGTTGTATATGAAATACACTACAGTTTACAAATTTCGGGGTTACTTAGAAATGATTACGTCGTATCAATTTAAAAATAATGCATAATCACATGTGAAGACTGCCGCACCAGTAAAACAAACCTAATACACAACTACCATAGCTTTGGGCCAATTAAAAGCGCTGATATGATGTGACAGATCACATAAATCTGACATCCCTGCATAAATAAAGTCATATTTTTCCCAAGAACAGAAGGCATTTTTTGGGAGGAGGGGGGAATATACTGTACCATAATGTATAATGTGCATTTTTCCCCAAACAAATCGGCAAAAGTCGATAGAGCACATAATACATTGGTATACGGAAAAGGAAAACAATTCCTTTACATTGTATAAACGTATACCAGTACCTAGGGGTTGTGAAAAAGGTGTACTTTCATTCCAGTTTGATATGTCTAATGTTACAAATATATTAGGGCTGCAACTTATGATTATTTTAGTCATCAATTAATCTCGATTATTTTTTTCGATTAATTGATGAAACGGATAAAAAAACATTTTTTAATTACCATCCATTTATTCAAAAACAGGACATTATTTCAAATTGACAGTGCAGAAAATGCACAAACATAAATTGATTAAGATTCAGTGTAGTCCATAATATCTCAGAAAATAATCTAAAATTTTGATCATTGTTTTCCAAAGTAAAAGCAAATGTCTAAAGATACCTTATTTTGATTAAACACAAAGATAATCAGCCTGCTTTCATGGAGGACAACAGAAATCTGAGAATATTTACTGTTGAGCGGCAAATTACAAGGATTCTGAATATTTTAAGTTAAACAAGTCTCTAAACAATTAATCGACTATCAAAATAGTTTAATTTAGATGAATTTGATAATTGATTCGTAGTCGATTTTCGCAGCTCACCCGAGAATCAGCAGGAGCCAGTGGATGGACGTCATCGCAACGTCACACTAGCTACCTTTTTTCCCATATACAGTGTTCCCTCGCCGTTTTGCGGCTTCAGTGCTTCGCGGGTTTTTCCAAAATATTCATTAAAAAAAAAAACACATTATCTTAAAAATACAACTATTCTCATAACATTCCAACATTTTTTTCCCTAAAAAATATGACCTCATTATTGTAACAGTCATACCGCGAGCAGGTGGCCGCGTCGGTGGCCGCCGCCCTCTTCTTGCGGTTCCTCTTGGCCGGGTTGTCCACCCGGTCACTGGGCAGCAGGGTGAGGATGAGGTGAGGAGTCTTGCTGCTGAAATCAGCCTGCTGACCTTTCACCTGGCTCTGCTTCTTTAGCTGTCGCAGCTGTTCGTCGTCCACGCCTATGCAAAAAACATGACCTTTTTTGAGTCCAGTTTGTCTCTAAAGAAGACAGCGCCACTTGAACTGAAAACAATCAGAATGTTGGGGAGCGGATGAGTGGTTACCACGGTTCTGCTTTGGAATCTCGGCTTTCCATATGGAGTTTGCATGTTCTCCACGTGCTTTCGTGGGTTTTCTCTGGGTTCTCCGGCTTAATCACACTATCCACACTTAAACATATATTCATTGTGCTTCCGTGACGAACGTTAAGGGAGAGCTGCGCGCCAAGATACGAGCAAGTGTTGTGTTTGGAGTGCCTTCCCACACATCAACTGTGAAACTAACCAAGTAAATCTTTTCTTAGCTGCGTATTTCTCAAAATATGTCTGTGAGCTGTTTTGCACGATTATGAAACAGTGGGGCTAATTTACATAATATCCGTGCACACACTGAGTTTCTGTACCCACAACGTGATCAACTAGAAGCCATTGTAGTTGTAATATATTTACCTCTCCATAATCACATCCATTTTATTACTGTTAGTGTCTAAACAATTGTGTTAATTTTCCCTGTGATTACACAACTGGTTTTATTAATCCCAAAACATGTACAGAATCATGGTGTTAAATATGATTTTCATGTTGAGTTCACAATGTTCTCCTACTGGATGTCTTCAAACATGTCCAGGCAGTTCTCTTAAAGGTGTCAAATATTTTACTTAATAACTCCCTGCAGGACCGACAACACCCTAGTCATCCTGTCATTTGGCTAATGAGCAGGTGTTAGCATGCTAACATGTTAGACCACGTCACGACCTATTTCAAATGTTTATTCGTGCGTGTGTAGCCAGTGAGGGGGGAGCCCATTAATACAAGACCCTTGCTTGTTTTACAGCAGAATCAAACATTGATATTTTTGTTGACATAAAGAGGGCGGGGGGGAACATTGGAGCCGGGTGTAAATTGGGAGGACAGGGCAGTCATTTGGAGCCCCGTCGAAGCTGCGCACGCACGTGTGTTGGGCAATACTATCACAGTGTGTGTTGGAGAACAGTGTGGCCATTATTTAGCAGGGTAGTGTGACACTGAATCATTAATCATCTGGTGACTGGCACATTTCTTGTGTTAACACTCACCTGACGTTTGGAACTTCATGCTGTGTTGAACACATTTTACGGTTCATATATAATACACAGACATAAAGACCACTTTCTCAATATACGTTTTGATTGCCTGTCATTTAACAACCTGTTTATTATTGTGGTTTGCAGTAGTGTAGAAATGTACCGCAGTGTATTGAGAGCTGTGTAATATTTCGGTTAGTTATGTGATGGAGTCAAATATAAGGAACAAATTTCAGTATGAAGCAGTACAATAATGTAGTGATTGCCAACCACTGTGCCATGAGCTATCATCAGGTGGGCCACTCCAATTTAAATTATTATTTATGTACAAATAATCTATCTTGATTGATCTAACTATTCCAGTGACGTATAGTGACAGGCAGAACAATTAAATGATCTCCCACTGTTGTCATTCATACAAGAAAACAATAGCTTTCTGTTCAACTAAACAGGCCCATATTTCACACTGAGGAAGTACATTTGCGAGTAAATTGATACATGATCGTCATTATTTCAGTATATATACTTTACTTACATTTTTGTTTGTTGGTGAGCCGTGAGAGTTTTCCAATGTAAAATAAAGTATGTGCATTGGCTCAATAAAGGTGAGAAAAACTGCAATAATGATCATATTGTTAAATTAATACGATCAAAACTGAACATTAATATCTTTGTAAAGTCAGAATATTTTAGATAGATAGATAGATAGTACAGTATGGCTATGCACTTTACTAGCTTGTTTACAAGGGACATGCAGTAAATATACATGTGTGTGTGTGTTTGGAGAGAGAGAGAGAGAGAGAGAGAGAGACACACACAAAGGCAGATTTGTGTTGTTCAGCTTGCCCAGCCATAAAATAGAATCAAAATTGCAGCAAACCTGCAAAGAGAGCCTCCAGTTCTTCACTCTTGTTGGGAACAATGTTGTTGGTGGAGGGGACAAAGGTGCAGCAGGGACAGTGGACCCCCAGTTTCAAGCCCAGATTGTTCTCTGCCAGCAGAGGCGAACGAAAGGACAGGTGTGAGAAGAACAGCACAAGAATGTTTGAACGTGAGGATAGATGTGACGCTGACCTGGCTCCGACACCCAGTCCTTGACGGTTTCGGTGACGTCCACGGAGAGCCAGGCTCCCTTCGCCCGCGGCTGCACGGTGCGAGAGTCAATGTAGCGCTGTGTGGATGTGCTCTTCTCATCTGGTTTCAGCAGCTGACGCAACAGACACATACATTCAAATCCCAGAAAGGTTGCTTTTGTATCTCAAATTATCTTTCACAATTGAAATGAATGGAAATGCCGTTCATTTTTTCCAGCTCTACAAAACATGCCAACAAAAATTTTTGTATTGTGTTTTATAATCACAAAAATAGCCCAGTTGGATGAATATCCACCGTTACTATCATTTTAAAGCACAATTTACCAAGCGCTGGACTGTTGTTCCACTAAAAGGGGAAGGTGACATTGATGAAAATAAAAAGAGAGGGAGGATATTTGAAGGTTTAGACTTGTCATCGGCTCGTCATCCGCTCCCATTCACTGGAATTGAACCTGCTGCAATGACCATCTCTGGCGACAATGAATGCAAGCTTCGCTATTTCATCCACTGTTACTTCATAAATTATGACTACCGTTAAGTATTGTTGCAAAACACCACATATGTGTACTTTATAGACTATATGTATGACTCCGCAGCGGCTGAGACTCGCTCGCTTAAAACCCTTAAAATGTCATGTTGCCATTTATCTGATTTGAGAAAGTGGGCAGGTACCTGAACATTAAGTGACAAAACTACGTCACATCAGCGATTTCAAAATCCTCCGTTTTGTTTATTGACTTTTGCAATCGACAAACAGACTTAAACCATGTCACAGACCATTGTTATGCATAAAACAACAGAAAAAAAATAGCTCAGATAGCAGAGTGGTCGTTTCACAACCCAAAGGTTGTGGGTTTGATCCTAGGCCCCCATAACCATGTCCAACTGTCCGTGAGCAAGATACTGAACCTCTGATTGCTCCTGATGCTGTGTCATCACTAGATGAATGAGACGATGTGAAAGCGCTTTGAGTACCTCGAAGGTGGAAAAGAGCTATACAAGTGAAAGCCCATGTTAAATTGTCAAATGCTTAAAATGTATTGTGTGTTGTGTTTTGCCATTCTCTCCAAACTTTGGATAATGTTATTGTAATTTGCTTTTCTTTTGGGGAAAAAAAAGTATTAATACAAATCGGAAATCACATTTTTCAGGATTTTATTTTAAGGCCATATCGCTCAGCCACACCATAGAACTGGAAATGGAGCAGAGTGCGACAAAAGTGGCCTATTTTAGTTTTGTTTTTATTTTTTTGATAGACAGACAGACAAATAGAACCTGTTGAAAGTAAAATTTAATTTCCACTACTTCCTATGACTCCTGATTTATATGCCTGTTAGTAGTGTGCAGGATAATGCAAAAACTACTTGACTAATGGATTTCCACAACACTTTGGGGAGGTGTCAAGAAGGAGCCATTAAATGTTGGTGCAGTTCCTGGATTCTTAGTGTTCAGTGTTTGTCATTGGCACAGGTTTGCGCTCCCTTTGAGTGCTCATTTCCACTGCGGCCAAGGAGGCTCATTTACTCAACTGGACCTAACTAACACATGCCAACCCTCTATGGTCATAACATTAAAACAAAAAAAAACAGGCGGCATGCAAATGAAGGTGACTCGCTTTCATAGGAATTCTGTGAGTGGTGTGAAATACTTGCCAGCAGCCAGAAAACATTTCACACAGTCGACTGTTGACATATTCACTACTTTTAGACAAAATAAACAACATAGCACAAAAGTAGTCTTGTTTCTTTTACAACACATGTGGGTCCCCTTTAAAACCATATTAAAAATGTCTGTTTTGAGTGTCTTACCTGATAGATCTCCACTCTCTGCTCGGAGGCCTGGGCCTGCGGGTTGGGGGCTCGGAAGATCCTGAACTCAGCCTTGACCAGCGTGCTGTTTGTCAGGTCCACACTGCTCACGTCAAACTGGACACTTCTGTAATGTGGGTCCAGCGGCAGTGGCTGCACCGCGTCTGCAGGAAGAAAAAGAAAAAAAAAAAGACAAAATGACGATGCTAAACTCCTATCTTCTCAAACACGGTGTTTGTGCTATTGTTCAAGTCGACATACAGTACATGATGAGCGGTGATGAAAAACAAATGAAAAGTTTGGACAGTAAGCCCGTGAATACCCTGTGTGGCTTTGACCGTTGTGGCAGTAGATGGATTGATTGCAGGGGTTACATAACCAGTGTATTCCTGCGATGCCAGTGTGTGTGTTTCTTTTATTCATACCCTAACATTTAGTGGCCTTTCAGTAGCACTTCCACCATTGACGTGATGTCTGGAGAAGCAGACGGCACAGTCAGTGACTTTTCAACCTTGATGCCCCACTTCTGCCTAAGTCAGGGGTACGAAGACAGCTTAAATATCCATCCATCCATTTTCCAAGCCGCTTATCCTCACAAGGGTCACGGGTGTGCTGGAGCCTATCCCAGCTATCTTCGGGCAGGAGGTGGGGTACACCCTGAACTGGTTGCCAGCCAATTGCAGGGCACACATAAACAAACAACCATTCGCACTCACATTCACACCTAGGGGCAATTTAGAGACTTCAATTAACCTACCATGGATGTTTTTGGGATGTGGGAGGAAACCGGAGTGCCCAGAGAAAACCCACGCAGGCATGGGGAGAACATGCAAACTCCACAAAGGCGGGGCCGGGGATTGAACCCTGGTCCTCAAAACTGTGAGGCAGACGGTGCCGTGAAAAAGTATGTGCCTCTTTTTTTTTTTTGCATAGTTTCCCTACTTTAAGATCGTCAAACAAATGTAAATATCAGAAAAAAGATAACCTATGTAATCATAAAATGAAGTTGTTAAATGGTGATTATATTTATTAGGGGAAAGAAACTATTCAAAACTACCTGGCCCTGTGTGGAAAAAGTAACTGACCCCCTTGTTAAATCATGAATTAACTGTGGCTAATCACATTTTTGGGGAAAGCTGAGTTCATTTTCACTGACCACACATAAGCCTGATTACCTCCAGGCCTGTTCAAGAAATCACTTAGAAAGCTGCAACAAAATGCCATGAGCCAAAGAAATTCAAGAACAGTTGAGAAATAAAGTAATTGACATCTATCAGTCTGGAAAGAGTTACAAAGTCAATTCTAAAGCTTTAGGACCTCCGTGAACCACCACGAGAGCAGTTATCCACAAATGGAGAAAGCAAGAACAGTGGTGAACCTTCCCAGAGGTGGCCGGCCTACAAAAATTACTGCTAGAGCACAGCAACGACTAATCTAAGAGGTCACAAAAGACCCCACAACAACATCCAAAGAACTGAAGGCCTCCATTGCCTTAGTTAAGGTCAGTGTTCATAACTCAACAATAAGGAAGATACGGGCCAAATATGGCATCCATGGCAGAGTTCCAAGGTGAAAACCACTGCTGACATAAAGGCTTGTCTTACTTTTGGAAAAAAAAATCTGAATGATGCCCAAGACTTTTGAGAGGATATTCTATGGATTGAGACGAAAGTTGAACTTTTTAGGTGTGCGTCTCGTTACATCTGCCATTAATGTATTTCAGAAAAAGAACAACATACCAACAGTCAAACAGGGTGGTGGTCGTGTGATGGTCAGGGGTGCTTTTCTCCTTCAGGACCTGGATGACTTGCTGTGATTGATGGAACCATTTTATATTTACCTGGGTAATATTTATCTGATATATACATTTTTATGATCTTAAACAAAGTGGGGAAACTATGCAAAAAATATAAAAATAAAAAAAAATGTTTAAGAAGAATGAGAAGGGGGCAAATACTTTTACAGTGTACTGTACATAGGGAATACTACACTCTCTTTGTATGTTTTTAGCTCAGCCATATATAGAATGAAATGATACGTTGCTAAATTATACATTGGAAGATGTAGATCTTATGTGTCTGCCATGTCCTTGAGAGATTATTTTTTACATTAGTGATATTTTTGTTGGATTGTGTTTACATTACGAGTGTATTGGAATATCCAGGAGATATCCAGTGGGATATATAGTCCCTGCAACCATGCATTGCCCGTTTTAAAATGATTACCCCAAATCAAAAGTGAAACTAGCAATGGAAGTACAGTGGTGCCTTGACTTAGGAGCTGAATGTTTGCCTTGACCACACTTGTACATTAAATTATCTTTCCTCATTGAAATGAATTAATAAGTTCCAGTGGACAAAAAGCACCAAAACATGTTTTTAAACATAAACAAATAGTACTCTTTTGTATTGTACTTCATAAAAACATACAGAAATTTGAACAGAATTCAACAGTTTAAAGAACAACAGTTTGTGCATCACGATAATTCACTGGGTATTGTGCCGCTCGCTCTGGTGTGTGGGCCTTGGCCACCAGGGGGTAGTATAATACATCCAGACATGCTTCACATAGATTTGATGATGAAACACAGTAGACTGACACATCTAAGCTACAATAATATTAGTTGTTTTTCCCACAGAGGCCAAAAAATATACGCCTGAGTATTATATGTTCTCTCTGCATGTGTTGCTACTACTTGTGTTCAAATATAAGTTATTTAAATGTTGTTGTTTTTTTAAGTGCTGCAACATCAATGCTAGTTTTGTGAGCCCATCTACACTATTTTGCATTGTGTGTTAGCATTAATGTAGTGGACTTTTGTAAGACAAAATAAATGTGCTTTAGTTAAATACACAATGTGTAATTCTCTCGGTTTTATGTTTAGTTTTAAAGTAAACTTCAACTGGGAGGGGCAATTAACAGCTTGAAGTGAGCACTTGGAATCTTTTTTGAAGAATTGTTTACCGCCTGTCAAACTGTTGCTTGTTGTGAAGTTTGCTGCCACTATAGCTAGCGCTCATAACTCAAGTGGAAAGGAAAGAAAAAAAAAGCAAAGGCCAAGCAATGAAACCGGTCACTTATAAGTCGAGGCCGAACTATATTTTTGTTGAACAAAAGTACGACAGTATATATTAGCGATGTGACAAGAGTTCCCAAAAATGACTGACAGTCTACAAAATGCGAACTTGCGAAGTCTGGATGGAATGGCCACGTCAACCCGAGTACAACACACCGAGAATTTTTAAACTCGGATGATGGGTTGCGGAGAAATGTTTTTGTTTTTGGGGAACGTTGTGTGATATCACCTATAGAAAATCTGGTTAAAAAAAACAAAACAAAACAGTATAACTTCATTATTTCTCAACATATCTCCTCGACCCTTTGGTTTTGTCTGCAATTGGGTAAGGCCTTTCTCCAATTGGCTGACAAGTACAATTAGAATTATCCACCTGTAAGATTGTACGGGCTGAAATTCCGAGGGGTTCTCCAAGTCGACATGTCAAAATGACCATCACTTGCCCTCGAAACTCGACTTAAATAGCGCAAATGGAACATTATTCCTGAAAAGCGCAGTGTTGGCAGGAGAATAGGTCATGTGTTTTAGTAATGGCCACTTTTCTATATGTACAGGGACTGTCTTCTTTCAAGTGTCTTAATCATACTATTTATGAGAGCCACTTCTTTTTACTTTGCTTTTACACAACAAAGAAGCAAATGACAAAATGATCAACAATATATGAAATATTTAGTCATTTCTTATTGAAAGGGGACAGATGGAGAATGTCCTTTTGCATTTAATTGCTTGTACTGTGTACAAATAGTTGGATCCACTACGCTAATTGACTAATCTAATGTATTTCAGTGAATTGGTGATGAAGTGCATGCAGGTGAAAATACATTCAATGCTGCGGCTGATGATGATGCTGCTTGTGTGCACTTCGCACTTGTCATTCGCTTTTTTTTTTTTTTTTTTTTAGACGTGATGCGCAACAAGTAGCCACCCACGAAAGCTGTACTTCACTTGGCATTGGTCCAACAGTTGAGGGCGCAAGGTGACCAGTGTATGGCTTATTTGCATGGAGTTTCAACTAGGATCCAAATGGAGGGTGTAAAGTCTGATGTTATTCTTGATGCTTGGGGTATTTTGACAGAAGCATTTTACAGTCGGACACTTGAGAACTGATTTAAATTGTGAATAATTGTACGGCAAGCAATTCCAAGTGTATGAGGTTCCACGAGTCGATGTCACATCACAGATGTTTACGGCCAATCAAAATGCAAAGTCAAATCAGGTGATGTTTCACATCACAATCATAATTATGATAAAGTTATGATTATGTTGTGCAATTGAACAGTATGCTGAATTCTTGTTAACCTATTACACAATATACTGCAATAACTGTCCTGCGGTAATGTTCTTGACATAAATTTAAAAATATGGAAATGCAGACAAATATTCAGGAAGTGAATTTCTATAGGTTGGCACCTCTGAAGTCATAGCCATAAATGCAATCTTACTTATAATTGGGATAATAATTTATTTTAGTGTTTTGGTTTTCAGCCATGGCTTCCTCATTTTAGGCCAAGAATATTAATTTTAGGGCATCGCTACATATGATCAGTGTCTTCACATCGATGAATATCAATAATTGTTAATAACAAATAATGAAAGGTAATTACAGCAAATGTGTTATTTCCAATGTGTTTATCAAATTGGTAGCCGTTTGCATTAATCAGTACCCATTACAATTACATGTTGTGTATTTAGCCTAAGTATATAAATGATTTGCAAATGCAAAAAGCCATAGACGGACGAACAAAACTATAGTACCAATGCTGTGGGACTTTTAACCCCTTTAAACAGTGGATATTAAAACACTAATGGGGCAACAACACGTCGACAGACAATATAACAATACTCACAGGCATATATTCTTTATCCTCTGTGAAAAACAACTAAGATTACTGCTGCTTAGTGAGACACTTGCACACCAGAAAGAGCACGTCAAGGGGCATTGAAGCAAGAAATTATGATGCGCAAACTGTTTATTTACTGTATATTATATTTATGTTATTACTGTATGTTTATATTAAACAACACCGTAGAGTCCTATCAAAAATCTCATTACAAAATATTTTGCCGTTTTCGTGGTGCGAGAACGTACTAATGACAATTGCATTCATTTCAATTCAACTCAAGGCGACACTGCCATCTAGCGGAAGAACCTTTCATTGTTCTGCTTGTCACTATATGTCACTGGCATGGATAGATGAACAAAGATACATTATTTGAAGGACCAATTACGTGAAATTTTAATGTTTCCCTCTGCACAGTGGATGCATTTGTGCTGGAAAAAAGACGCACGAATGGACTCACTGGTTTGCGTGCGCGAGGGCAGCATGTCAATCCTCTGCACTTCTTTAGCGTAGTAGTCCTCCTCGCTGCTCTCTCGTTCGCACGTCGAATCCGTCAGTCGCGCTCTCTCCTTCAGCAGCTCCCGAGTGCTGTTGTACAGCAAAATGACCTCCGCGGGCACCGCACCTCCGGCCGCCGCAACCGCCGCCTCGTCGTCGTCGTCCGGCGGGCTCTGGATGCGCAGCTTGCTGAGGATCTGGCCGCGCACCGCCTCGATGCGCCGCGACTTCTGTTCGTCCAGGTTGATGAAGGCGCAAGTGTTGATGCCCTTGACCAGCGCGACGGACAGCCGGAGAAGGAGCAGCAGAGCCAGGCGAGACAGCCACATTGTCCGAGCAGAGGATGGGACAGAGAGTCGCGGAACGGCCGCGGGGCAGTCAGACTTTTTTTTTTGGGGGGGGGGGGGGGGGGGGGGGGGGGAGAGACTCCTTAAGGGAAGGGAGACTGCAACTAAAAGCCAAAACTTAAACACCGAGCGTGAACGCGTGCGTCAGAGTTAAAGTCACCACGATAAACAACTACTACTCCCAAAAAGCACATTAAAAAAAAAAAAAAAAAAAAAGAGGAGGCTGATATCAGGCTAGACTCAACTGTAAACCACCGACTGCTCCTCAACTTCACTTTATAACGAAACTTTGAAAAAGTTAAAATATCATTTTAAAAGTAACTGTATAAATGGTGGACGACATAACTCAACTCCAGTGGGGTTTTTTTTCTTTAAAAAGACAAAATTTGCAACTTGTCTCGAGCGAGCTAATCTAGGCTACCCAGCACCTGCGCGAGCTACTCCAAAATAACTAGTCCCACACTTAAAAGATAATTAAACGTAATTAGTCCGAAAATGTGTATACTTCTCCAGTGCCCGTCCTGCGGATAACAAAAAAAAAACAAAAACAAAAAAACTCAGCCCATGATAAGCTTCACCTCACTTGGGTGCTCACGTCTCCTCACCGCCGACAAGCACATCGGCGGGGCCAAAGGGGACACATAGCCGACTCCGAATGAACCTACCACAGGCTTGGTGAAAGACCCCAAAAGCTCCTTTTACCCTCCAAGAAGCTCTTAGTAGCCCCTAAAAAAGCTCGTATTACTCCCCCCAAAAAAGACTATTACGCTCCAAAAAGCTCCTTTTATCCTTGCTACAGGTAAACAAAACCTAGCTAAACCGGGGGGGGGGTTATTGTTATTGAACAATAACCGTTATGTTGTAAAGTAGTGCCCCCTCGCATAAACATTAAAACACGGGTAGAAAAATAAAAGGAGCTCAAAGATGGATGAAAGAAGTCCTTGTGGTGGAGGGGCCGCTTTTAGGGAAGATGAAGCGGGGTCTGCTGGGTTGTGTGCAGACCTGCTGCGGGGTAGGGCTCCATCACGAGCTGCGCCGACTAAGCCACGCAGCCCCCCGAGAAATGGAGAGCCGGAGGCGAGGCGAGGCGGGGCGGGGCTGGGAGCAGCGGCCCGTGTGTGGGAGGTTGGGAGGCGGGCTGCTACCGAATGGGGAAGGGAGTGTGACTTGTGGATAAGAGCCATTTCACTCTCTCGCCGAAGTGGGAACACACAGAGAGGGACATATTTAATTTATTCTAAAAATAACAATCCTCAAGTGGCCAGTAAATGGAGACAGAAGCTGACAGCTAGCAGCTTGTTAGCTTAGCATGTAGAGAGGAGGGCAAAACGGAAGTCCTGTTAGCTATGGGTCAGTCTTGTTTTCATTTTTAAAAAACACTAACAAATAACTACCAACTAAACTAACAGATGCATTTTACATATTCACCAAGTAATAATCCAGTGGCCTTTAAAGAGAAACATAAGTTAACTGACAGCTAACAGCTAGTTAGCATCTGATGTGAGGGGGAAAAACAGATAGCTTTGTTACTCATGGTTTAATTAAAAAAAAAAAAACAGAAACAACGTGTGATTAATGCAGTACTTTTACATTTTTGCCACACAAAATTCTACAAATAACACCAAATACACAAAGAGAAATAGAAGCTAATTGGCCACTAAGGATTATTTTACGATAGCGATGAGAGTGCAGAACTCCTCATTTAATTCACTCGTTTAGGAAAAACAAAAGTACATTGAGGAACCTAACTGGTAAAAACAAACACACTCAAGTGACATCAAAACAGAGACAGAAGCTGACAGCTAGTGGCTAGTTAGCTTAGCATCTGCATGAGAAGCTTTGTGTCCGTCGTGTTTTAGTAAACAAAATATACACACACACACACAAACTAAAATATTTCCAGGATAAGATTACCAGAGGCCTTTGACATTTGTGCCACAGAACATTTTACAAGTGACACCAAATCTTAAGTAATAATAAAGGGTTATCTGTGCCAACCAGCAGAACAGTTAGTGGCTAATATTAGCGAAAAATATGTCACAAAATTTTTCACACTTACTTATATATGAAAAAAAAAAAATCAAGAATATTGATGCATATCTTTAAGAATGTAATATAAATAATATGGCACAACCAATGAAGTACAGCTAAAAATGAAGACCGGCATGGGGGATTAATAGAAATGTAAATATTTGAATTTAATCAAAACAAGACCTTAAGTGATTATGACATTGTTGAATTAGAACACACCCAATATTTATGAAACATTTGTTGATCGTGTAAGTGGATTGCGTCTGCATCGGCAGTACGTGGCTGGTTGCCTCCAGACTATAGTGCAGGCTAAAAAAAAATTATAAAAAATCTCATTCCTCAGAAAATGCTGAACTAAATAGAAGCTGTAGAATTAAACAGCATTAGTTGATTGCAGCCATTTCAAAGCCACAGCTCTAAGTGCCTCTCTGCATTTAACATCAGTCAGCAGGCCACTTTATCTTCCAGCCATCTCATTGTTAATTACAGTTCAGGATTTGCACGGCACTGTTAATCTGTCATGTGTGGCTTTTATTGGTGCTATGCGGCAATCCCATCATACTGTCATTATAGTTGTGGGCACAGGCCTGTAATTGCTTTAAGTAGAAGGAAAGAAAGGTAGGACTCGTCCTGCCTCCGGGTTTTGGGTCAAGGCACACACACCCACTCCCACTTTTGAAAATGATAATGTTGTTTACGTGCTCGTTTCAACTTGCCTTACTAAAGACGGATAGCACTTGATGGGTTTTTGTGCTCAAAGGGACCCCAAGCAGATGCGGGTGGGGGCGGGGGGGGGTCCGCTGGTTTTGCTTGCTGTGATTGTGTGGCTTCAAAATGGAGAGAAAAAAAAAGGGGGGGGGGGGAATGGTGAAAAACAACTTCCAGCCTGTCTGCTGCTCTTTTCCTCCGAGCCAAATATAGACGAGCCACTGCCACGTCATCTGGACCTCTGTGCTCTCTACAATAACGCACACGCACTCTCACATTGTCACATTGGCTCACGCTCTTAAGGCAACTCACACCACGCACGCATTCTTGCATTCATTCACTCACTCGCACACACAAACAATTGCAACAAAAATCTAACAGCACTTCTGGCTGACAAGGGAATATCAGCAGGGTTTTATTAAGAAACGGGGAAAAAAAAGATGACAGAAATAAATACAGATAAAACAACACGGGGTTCAATGTCCAATTGGGGCCATTTTTGATGGCAAAAAGTAAAAATTAACGAGCCGATTATCTCTCATCGTGAACCCGATCCACACTCAAACCTCCTTTTTCGGAACACGCACTCACAGTCCAGTCTGTCAGAGTGTATGTGTCTACACCTCATCTTCATTGAGCAGCATGTTGGGGATCCCTTTGGAGATGGGGAACTCTCGTCCTGACTCGGGACACTGCAGACAGCCCTCAATCACCTCCACCTGTAGCAGTACACGTATGAGTCGCACTGCCGCCACTCGAGGTCACCAGAAGTCAATATGACAGCAACAGTAACAATCGGGAGATGAAGTCGTTGTGATGGCAGCGCGTCCGCCATATTAGATGTGGCACATTGTCAGTAAACGGACTGTACTTCATAAGCTACCAACACTGCACAAAGTTAGTGCACAAAGTTAATGTCTGAGTCGCACGCACACACAAACGTAACTATTACTCCCATATATATTTCAATAATATCACAGTAAAAGTGGGAAACTCAGTATGGGAAAACAATCAGAGTAGTTAAGCCAAATTTAGTATAATACAGCACTGAAGGCGGTGTCGGTTTATATGATGTCTATGGGTTTCACCCTTGTCTTGCTTCATTTAAAAATAGAGGCCTTAAAGCAATCACATACAATACTATAGACACTAGTAATAAGCGGCTACACACCTCCAAGAGAACTCTATGCACGTTCTTGAGGAACTCCTCATTGCTCTCAAAGTCAGTCATCAGTTCACTGGGCAGGTCTTGTCGCTGACCCAACTACAGTGACAAAGATTAACGCAAATTATGTGTATAGTTTTCATAGTATATATCAAATTCATGACTTGTCGTCACCTCGTCCGCAGCTTGGAGCAAAGCGCTCCAATCAAGTTTGGGGATCATGCGGCTGACGAACTGAGCGTTGAAGTCCACCTCGTTCACCTTCACCTCAGTCGCCTGCAATGGGAAAAGATGAGCTCCTTAAGGGGACATAATCAAGAAAAGTGGCTTTTTAATTGGTTCACATTCAAATAAATAGTACAGTTTCTGGAGCAGCGATTCAGGGAACATCGCTGCATTTCCAGAAGTGTCTGCTCGTCTTTGTTTTTTGTGAGATCACGTGTGATCACGCGAGACTTTCAGATCGGCGGCGGAACATAATCTTTGTGTGTGGTGTCCTCTGTTGAGATTATCTCAGCACACCACACACAATACAACCAAAACTGTTCAATGCTTGATTTTCTTAAATTTGTGTGGGGTCTTGTCACAGATTTAAAAAACTAATAATAATCTTGTAAGATTTGAAAATTTTTTGTGTGTATATCAGGCCTTAGTTGTTTTTCACAGAGGACTAAGAATGTTTCGCTGGTATTCATAATCTTTCTTTCTTCAAAACAGTAACTTTTCAGGAAAATAACAAAATGGCATTTGCTGAGCCGTTAACATTGCATCGTCAAAGAGAGCATGCCGTTTTTAACACTTTAGATTGGTCAAGTGGACTGACCAAAAGCACTGATTTGTGGAAAAAAATATGAAATTGCACAAATCTGGACAGGTTTCTGCCCGACAGTGACGATTGTGAGTATTGTTATATACTCTATCTGAATGTGTTGCTACTGCTTGTGTGCAAATATAAGTTGTTTAAACGATTTTTAGAACTTCCGCAATATCGATGTTAGGCTTGTTAGCCCATCTATGGTGTTTCCCATTGTCTTAGCATAAAGCTAGGGGACTTTCATAAGATAAAGTTATGTGGTTTGGTTATATACATAATGTGCAATTCTGTTTGATGTTTAGTTTAACTGTTAACTTGAATTGGGAATGTCAATAAACAGCTGTGGCGTGAGATTTTTCAAATGCAGTAAGGGTTGGGGACAAACAGCTTGAATGTAACTCCACTTGTTATTCTCCAGTGCAGCGTGTCATCTGGTAACGCCTCCAAATTTCAGTTAGTTAAGTTATACTTTTGGAATGTGCGAGGAAGCAAAGGCACCCGGAGAAAATGCAAACTCCACACAGGAAAGGCCAGAGCAAAGATTCGACCCGGAATCTCAGAATTGTGGGGCAGGCGTGCAAACCACTTCCTTGCTGTTAAGAATGAAAAGTCATGATTTGTTTTTCAACCCAGTCACATACATTTCTTACGCTATCAGGCTAAGAGCGTGCATCCCCGTTTTGATTCAAACAGCAGCATATAAAACAAATGAACAAGAGCCGTTTAACGTGGTGGACCTCATCTTTCTTTTCAGTTATTATTATTATTTTTTTACCTTGATAAGCAGCGGATACCCTTTCGTTACGCCCTTGACGTGAGACGTCAGCATGTTATGCGTAAGAAGCTTCATGTTTACAAAAAAAGAGATTATTTTAATAAAACAATGTCGGCAAAAGCTAATGTCACGGGAACATGTGGAACGGAAGTTGCGTCGCTTAAATGTTTCCCGGCGGAAACATTTGCTCGTATGAAGGCTACGGGAAAAAAAGGGAAAAAAAGAAAAGAAATGAAATTTAAAAAGACGCATTCATTAAGATGCAATGCCAGCCTACACATACATTTACATGAATAGCTCGTTAAAAAAACCCGAGTGTAATTACAACAAATATTTCATGTTAAATCGTGATGTGGTACACGTCTGACGTTACGGACGGTGAGCAGTAGTTACGGTTTTCATTCGATTGATTTATACACTATACAAAAACTGGGATCGAAAACTTTCTCTACGTCCAAAAAGGCCTATTTCTTTCAAATATTATTCACAAAAACGTTCAAATCCGTGTTAGTGTTCTCCTTTGCCAAAATAATATATCCACCTCACATGTGTGGCATATTAAGATGCTGATTAGGCACAACAGAAGGTAATATATATTTTTAAATTTATTATATACCCATTGCTTTGTTATATACAGGTCATTCATACTGTTGATGATATAGTAAATAGCAATTACAAGCATACCCTCATTACAAGCCAACCACCCCCTCAGACATGCAATCAGGCAACGCACGCAAGCACACGCTCTGTCACGCACTCATAGTCATAGGTACATCATAACAAAAGATACAAATGTAAAACTTTTTTTTTTTTTTTTTTTTAGAACCACAAACTTCATATCCTCAGTGGTTACTACATTCACATCCCATCATTGCTTGAAAAAAAAATAATGAATATAACAAACTGAATTAAATGGAAAAAAAACAAAATGCAGAAAGGCAACTTAAAAAAGTGGGAAAGTTACAAAGTTCCGAACTAACCCTTGTCTCCAAATCTCTATTTAAAGAAAAAAATAAAAAATCAATAAAAGTGGAAGAACCACAGGATGACTTTACGACAAAATTGAGCGAGACAGTTGGGGGTCTCGTGATTTTGTCAAGTTTGTGATTAGATTTAGAGTTCAAGTGTTTCTATTCAGTCAAGCAAATTAAAGATGAGCTTTTCAGTTTGAAAGGGTGTAGAATTGAGCAAGGCAACACAAGCCAGTGTTGTTAAAAAAAAAAGGATACTCTGCTCACTTTATGGCACACGTCCAAAAATAAAAAAACATAAAAATGTAGATGCGACATGAAGTCTCTTGTGTTCTTTTGAGTTCTGTCTCCCATTTCCCTTCCCTGTACACTGGGCGATGCCACTGAACTAGAAAATAGAGGGGACCATGATGGCGATATGTTTGCACACTAAACCAAACAGTGAGGAGAATGTGACTGTGAGCGTAATACTGAGCGGGAGGTGAAACTCACAGAGTTCCTGCTGCATACATGAATCAGTGATACAACCCATGGATACAACAATGGGCGTCACAGTAGGTGTTAGTCATTGTGGTGGTGTTGTTTTTTTTTTTTTTTGCACACTTGGACCACACACTTGTTAGTCTACACGCAAATGCAAAAAAAATGACACACACACACACATACGCACACACATTTGAACCCTGCTTTCACTCTTAGGTCTCACATCTACACACACACACACACACGCAACAAAGCAGTCATTCTTGGCAGTCCTCTGTGCGCCACTTTAAGAAGTCCTCCTTCCTTGCATCCGGTTTGATCTGGTTGCGCATGCCTCCGAGCAGACTGGAGGTGGCTTCCGAGGCCACTATGAGCGGGCGCACCACGGTGGGCGGGATCTGCCGCAGGACGCCACCTACCGCGCCAGGCAGACCTTTCTGTTCGTGCCCACGGGATGCTACATCGCAAAGCGTCTGAGCTGTGTCAATTACTCCCTGGAGAGGAAAACAAGCAGATGTATAAGAATAAAACTACTATTAGTCCATTTTATAATATTGGTAAACCATTACCATAACCTAGGTGACTGAAAATCTGCACATACATGTACAAAAAAAAATAATTTTAGCAAGCACATTAGTATTTTCTATTGCTACTGTGACAATTAAGTCAAAAATGACTGAGGCAATTATGCTAATGAAATGGAAAAGGGGCTTTAACTCGCGTAGTGCTTTTCTACCTTCAAGACACTCTAAGTGCTTTAACACTGTCTCGATAAATCCGAGGAATGGAAAACTTCAATTAGCCAATCCTCAGTGATCATGTTAGCTATGTTTGAATTTCCACCACATCTATTTATTAAATCACCTTACCTGTTGAAATCTAAATTACAGCCAGTGTTACATTTCCCTTTACCCAAAATCTACCTCACACCTCTTTTCAACTGACACGTCACACATTTAAAGTACGGCGGTAGAAAAGAAGACTAAAATCAAATGTTTTCTCAATCACTCCACCTTGGTCAAATGACATGTTCAGTGTTTATTTATTAGTGTTGCCATCAGAGAAAGCTCCGCCCGGAAGACCGTGCGACATCATGGTGAAATGTACTTTTTTGTACTACTCACCTCTCTGACGGTGTCGTACGCCTTGGCGACGCCCTCTCGGAGGTCGGCGGGCTGGGCAAAGCGGCGCGGCCGACTGGAAGGGGCCCGGCCCTCTGTGATGGCGTAGCGGTTCAACGGAGGCGTCGGAGACAGGATGTCGTACACCGTCTCAGCGGTAGCCTGCAACATGGAGCACGCTGCAGCCGACTTCAAAAGGCCAGACTTTATTGAGCCAGAGGCAGAGTGGAAGCATATGTAAGATGGTGGCTGTGATATGCTGTTCACGAATGACCATGGTTATATTTGTCAACATAAGGGCTGGTGTATGGTTAATTTGCCTTGTGAGAAACTATAACACAGGAAGCATAGTGCTGAGCATGTCTGCCTTGCAGTCGAGAGATCCCTAAATCTATCTAAGCCCTGCGATTGGCTGTCGACCAGTCCAGAGTGTATCCCGCCGCTCTAATGAGGACCGGCCTTATAGAAATGGACATATGAGCTGCTCAGGTACCTGAATGGCCTGCACCAGCCTGTTGCTAAGCTCCAGTGCAGCAGACGCCGTGGATGTGCCGAAGGACGCGGCCCCTCTCTGGAGACCCCGGATAATCCGCCCGTCTTTCCTGTACTGCTCAATGGGCAACCAGAAGAGATCTCTCACCCCGTGGACTAGAGAAAAAACACCAAATAATCAACCGTGAGAAGACGGGTAAATAAATTTAAATCTAAATCTAAATCAATCTAAAGGTGTGCACTCACACAGCTGAACAACAGAGTGCATGGGGCCGACGCCTCCCAGAATGCCAGGCAGCTGATTCTTCCGGATGTCAGTCAGCCATTCTGTGACGGCGTACTGGATGACTTTGTCAACACCGAGCAGGCTGGTAGGGGGCAAAGTGATTGAGGCCATAGGGAATATTTACATTCTGATCAAAATGCATGTGCTACTGAAAGAATTTGACGGAAGCCCTAAATACACATACCTCTCTGAACAAAAAGACCATTTGAACTATAACTTTTCCCATTACACTAAAATATTGACTATTAAAATGTACCCGTGTCGACAGCAGAGCCTCTTCAGCTTCAGCTCAGAACAATTCAACTGAGCCAAACCGATCAAAATCCCTGCAAAGGTTCCCTGTGAAAGCAGAACAGGTTTACTGTGAATACTATTAGACTTATTAATAGATGGTAAAAGTTGAAACTGTGGGTGGGAAAAACCTGTTCAATGACCACGTGTTTGCCTTGATAGTCCAACCAGATAGGCACTTCAGAGGTGAAACGAAACTCGCTGAGAGACAGGGGGAGAAAGTAGGAAACAGCCCGTTCACAGAAAGTTGGGGATAAAATTGAGGCATGGATCTATAATGCACTTGTTAATACCGGAAGTAGATGGGCTGTTCCGAGGAGGAGGTAGAGCCGGCTGAGGAGGAACTCTGCTCGCTGTGAGTAGTTTCTACTGAAGCTGAGAGATCCAGTCCCAGAGCGCCGCCTGCCTCCGCCTCTTCGGACGCTTTCTGGGAGGGGTCCGCTTTCACTGTAAGGACAAATAACAATAAGAGACCAGTCACTGTAACAAATTGTCTCTGACCCTGACTGTGGAAGACATTTGTGCACTCGATGGATGGCGTGTACCTTCAGAAGCAGGGTCCACAGGCAGGTAGGGGTTCACAGAATAGGCTAGACTGCTGAAAAAGTCCTTCAAGAAGAACAACGCATCCTAGACAACAGACGGACAAAACAAAACGGCTCTTTTAGATATGCTGGAAAAAAGGTGGAACCAAAAAAATAAATAAATCCATCCAGGCGGCACGGTGGACAACTGGTTAGAGCGTCTGCCTCACAGTTCTGAGCTCCGGGGTTTAAACCCTTGACCCCGAATAAATAAATAATAATTAAAAAAACATTTTCAAAATATCCCATAAAGCGGAAGTGATTTCCGGCGTACACATACACTGTAAAAATTGGCTAGGGTACCATGAGCACGACCCACCTCTGGCAAAACAAGAAAAAAGTAATGAATTGAGGAATATATTATATTATTTAATCGAAGCTAAATTATTTGCCAAAAGAAGAGGAAATTTTGACTTGAAGATTTCTTAAAACATAGCCAGCCTAAAAAAAAAACAGATGTCTTAAAACTACTGTATTTATAATAGGTACCCTATAGAATTATGGTGCGTCTTACTTTAAGCTAAAGTTACTCATAACCAGTAATGAACTCTCAATAACTAGTTCCAAACCTTATTAAGATTTACACAAAAAAATGCCTGGTAAGATGAACAAGCATATTTTTTTCAAAACTTAAGTGTGGGTACAAGTGTGAACTCAGCAGACGTTGTATTGGTCTGTCACGATGAAGAAGGAGCCGAGCCAAAAGGCAAAGCTCTCAATTTACCGATCGATCCACCAGGAGGAGGCCCCGGAATGACACCGGACACGCTGGAAAGTCTATATCTCCCAGTTGGCCTGGGAACAACCCCGATCTCCCCAGAAGAGCTGGATGAAGTGGCTGGGGAGAGGGAAGGCCGGTCTTCCCTGCTTAAACTGCTGCTCCCGCGACCCGACCCCGGATAAGTGGAAGAAAATGGATGGATGGATGGAAGTGTGGCTAAAACTGTTGGTACAGAAACAAGTTTGCCTGTAGAGGTACCTGGTCAATGTTAAGTCTGAGTGGCAGCAAGCTGACTCGTAGGCAACACTCTGGCCCACCAAGACCGGACTCAGGACACAGCTGTAGGGCCTTTATGGTCAACTAGTTATCAAGTAAAACATGTTCTGGGTTATCAGATGGCATATTGGAGATGGAAACATTTGATAGGTAATAAGATGTGGTTTTGCAAGTCACCATGTTGGAATGGGCTCTTCGGGGCATGCTCTCGCTTGTATAGAGGTACAAGAACTTGTTGATTTGCGAGGAGGCCAGGCGGTCGCGGACCTCCAGCTCCTGGACAATGAAAACCTGCCTAGAAATGGGCTGCTCCCCTGCCGGACCGACCCCGACGGACGGTGAGCTCTCCCCGTCTTGTCCTGCCGCTGCCACCGGGTAGGACTCGTGCTGGAAAGACACCTGAGGACCGGAAAGGGGACCAGTATGATGGATGTCAGGTTCTTAGCCTAGAGTTACACTGCAGGTCCAAGTACTAGATTCTAACTTGATGATTTCCGGGTGCAGCGTTCCCCTGCTATATCACAGTTCATACCTGTAGTTCATGCCCCCGTGCAATCGCATAGTTCTTTTGTGTGGAATCTATTACAGCCAATCTATGCATTTACGCTGCTGTTGAACTGTCAAGACATCCAATATTGTATGGAGTTATGATCCACATTTGGGAAGAGGCCTAATTTAGATCTTTCGCTACGATGATCCATATGCGAATTGCACCACTTGAGAGTCCCAAAAATCAGATCAGCATCCCTTGAACCATGCACCGTAAAACCAGCAAGATTTTAGCATAAAAAACTAGCATTCTTCACCATATTCCTTTCTGACATTTATTGGTATCTCAGACATGTCTTCTGTGTAATGGTCCAAAAACATTTGGACGTAAAGTACACTCACTTTGGTGAGTTGGATCTCCATGAGGAGGCTGTGCTGACGGCCGCTGCCTCCGGCCCACCTCCACGAGTTCTGAGGACGAGAGGAACCGGCAGAGCGGGATGGCGAGCTTCGGGCGCCGGCTGGGAAGGAACGACCCCTGGTGAGAGAAGAAATGTCATGGTATGAAATGCTAAATCAAAATCTCGGTAATCATCTGTGTGATTGTGTCCTTTTTTTCTTGTTTAGAGTAGATTCAAATATTTTTAGAATTTTTTAGTCTACCGATTATCATATCAATTAATGGAGTAATCTGATAAAATTAATTTTGCATTATAAAACAACAATACTTGGGGTTGCCATCCTCATGTTCTTCAGTGTGTTATCTGCGACTCTGAATGTGTGTGGCCTGGTGAGTGACGTGTGCATCAGGGAATGAGAGTGCAGTTGGCTCAGGTCAGCCAGTCTGCACGTTGAGTGCCTGGGCGTCAGTTGTGGCCATGGCAACACGTCTATGAATGTATTCAATTTCCTCATCATTACTTAAATACCTACCTACTGAGCTAGCTAGCTTACCTATTTGCATGTTGGCCATGTAGCGACGAGGGCTTAGCACCAAAGTCCTTGCCGCCGTAGAGATGCCACACGACAGAGATCTCCCGCAGCACCACTCGACTTTGGGGCACCGGGAAGTGACTGGGAGCGCGGAGAAGGTCGGAGCTCCCTCGCGGCCTGGAGAAGTGGCTGTCTTTCACATGGATGGGACCCTCGGCCAACACCGTCACCACGGGCTCGCCGTCCCTCGGCTGGGGGACGGCACCATAATAGACATTTCAAGGTGGAAAAGTATCATCTCACATTATTGATACAATAAAATAGAATACCAATGTTTTTGTTCAATATGTGGGCGCTCAACACTGGCTCATTGATTCCTTTATAGGTCAATACTTCAGCGTTCCTGGAGGTGGTGCTCGTCACGTATAAGAATATTAAATCTGAGATTTTCTTTTAATAAGGCCAATAAATAGAAACATAAAATAAAACAAAACAAAATGGGTTCATTTTTACACATGTACCTTTGGGGATATTCCACAAGTCCATGTGTAAACATGGGTCATTTTTGTACGAATTTATTGTGTGACTGTCTCTTTGTCATTTTCTTTCACTCTGAGATTTTTTGTGTTTGTTTTGTTTTTATTTTTTTTTGGTACCCTTCATAACTTTTGACAAAGCAATCGCCACAATTGTGGAAATGCGGAATAAGATGATAGATAGTAGAGTACTACAGTGACTTTATATTCCAAACTTAGCTATGAGGGAGAAAATCACTGCCTCAGGGACTCACAGGAATGCCCATGCCAGGAGCCTCCAGGATGCAGAAATCATCATTGTCAGTGGAGCCCTGGGAGCTTTCTTCGTCCATCATCATGTCTGCCTGTGCTTCGGTTGCTGTGCCGACCAGACCGTCCAGCTCAGAGTTCTCCTCTTCCTCCAGCACAGAGAGGTCGTGCCTGGAGGCCTCGCCGGGGAACAGGTAGATCGAGACGGGCGAGCCCCTCGGCATGGAAGGCGAGCCTGCACGAAGGACACACAATCCGGGGGCCCATCAGCATATGTATGCTCAACTATGAAACAGCGACATGATAAAATATCGCTGCAAAACCTGGCTCTATCCTGTCTTCCTGGTGGCTCTTGTCGGTGTCTATTAAGGCATCAGTCAGATCACACTGGTTGATCTCAGCAGTTTCAGCAGCAGGGCAGGGAAGCACAGACGCGGGGCTCTCAGACAGCTAAAGACAAAGACAAAATAATATCTTGTAACATCAATTGTTCTCCAGTAAACAACTAGGCCTTACTGGTAGCTTCTGGCCGGCTATTTCCGTGGGCGAGGTGTGCCGAGGTGGGGGATGCAGGTCACCCTGGGACACGAGGTACTGCAGCACATTGACCAAGGCGGCGCACGAATCAGCACACGCGTGGATGTGAACTACATTGTTGGAGCAGCGGAGTTCAAACAGAGGTTGGGCCTGGAGAACAGTGGACATTGGGGATTAGAGTAGCACAAAATTACGCATGTCACTGGCTCAAAGATAAGGGAAGGGGAGTAATTGGTTTAATATGATAGTTTTATTGGTGCGGGTGCCCTTATGTTGGTATGCTTTTTTTTTTTTTTTTTTAAATGATACAGCATAATTTACTGCAAACTATTTTGCGGACCCTAGTTTTGGAAACCACTGCATTACAGCTCGTAGACTATTCAATATAACTACTACTATTTTGCAGCTACATGGAAAAACAAGGTATGTTATCAGAGTAAAGGCTCTTACCATCTTTCCTGTGTCGCTGCCTTTCCACGTCGTGATGGCAAGCTCCAGCAGGTCAATGTCCAGAACACAAATATAGTCTATGACACAAAGAAACATTGTGGTTTCTATGTCACAGGTCCTTACTCAAGGTTAATTTTCATTCATTTCGGTACACCTATACAATTGACTGAGATTCAATGTACAAAAAAAATGCAATAACCATATAGGCATGGGCCGGTTACCGGTTGAAGGTACACCGTGGTTTTAAAAAGTCACTGTTTCTAAACAGCTAAAATAGTGGTGTGCTGTTTTTTTGTTTTTTTTTTTTTTTTTTTTTTTGAGTCGTCAGTGCAGGCATAGTAACACAAGCAGTCAGTGATCCCGACGACTTTTTCCCTCATCCAAAAAGTCAGCTATTTTGGGAATTTTCCAGGTGCCGCGGCTTGGTAGAGGAAGGACAGGCAAAACGTGGTTCCGAAGAGTGGCTGATAATGGTTGTTTGTGTATTTAGGCCCTGCGATTGGCGGGCAACCAGTTGAGGGTGTAGCCCGCCTTTCGCCCAAAGTCACCTCCAGCACACCCGCGACCCTCATGAGGATAAGCGGTACAGAGAATGGATGTATAGAAAAATTCAATTGTTTATTTTGTTTTTACTTTTACTAATCTACCTATGGAGCATGTTCAATGGAAAAGTTATTTAACATTTAAAAATAATACATTTGAGAGCTGTAATTGCAACTATTTGTTAGCACAATATTTTTGCATATAGTTGGTGAACTGTCAGAATGTGATACCTATATACTAAGAAAATAAACATGCTGAGCATTAGCATCTTAATAAAGTCAGAAGTGTTAGTACAGCTTTTGCATCGGATTCCATTGCAAGTGTACCCAATGCTGTGGCTGGTTAGTGTACAGTGCATCTGCAAAGTATTAACAGCGCTTCACTTTTTCCATTTTGTAACAACCTTATTCCCAAATGGATTTTAAAAAGAATTCTAGCGAATTCTACACACAGGAACCCATGATAACAATGTAACAAAAGTTTTTTTTTTTTAAATGTATTTTGTATTAAAATTCAAAAACAAATACCAAATACTTTTGTACATGTGATATCTTAATTTCTTATTTTTAATACATTTGCAACACAGTTTAAAAAAAATGTTTTCAATGTTGTCATCATAGGGAGTTGCGTGTAGAATTTTGAGGGCAACATTTTTTTTTTTATTCCATTTTGGAATAAGACTGTACCATTGGTAAATATGGAAAAAAATGAAGTGCTCTGCATACTTTCCAGATGCACTGCGTGTGTATTGTGTGACGCACCCCTCCTCAGGTCCACTACGTCAGTATCACATTTGTCCGAGAGGTAGAGGGCGGAGTCATCCAGGATGAATCTAGATGAGATGTAATGAAAACTTCACAACAAGTTTGGAATGCGATGCCATGTCAAGACAACAGAGGCCAAGTTTTACCTGAGGTGGAAGGTGGCTGTGTCTACAATGATATTACTGGACAGAGAGAAGGATTCTGCTGTGAGCAACATTCGCAGTGGCAGATACAGCGGCCTGGCAGACAGAGAGCAGCAAGGCGGTTGGTTGGTTTAAGGTTGGATTTAACTGCAGGTTAAGTGTCCAATTCCAACTTAATCCCTTTACAGTGAACCCGTGCTCATATGGGGCATGATCTGAAGATACACTATGTTAAGTATTTCCTCACCTGCCATAACACGCGTCTGAATTTAAGTGACATCCCATTCGTAAGCCATAGGGTTTAATATGTCTTTGGTCCACCGTTTGCAGTTATATACCCACGTCAACTCTTCTGGGAAGTTTATATTCTTCTTAAGTTCATATGTGAGTCAAGACAGGTGAGTGAATACTTTTGGCAATATAGTATATCTGACGCCTATCAAATTTTGCCACTTTCGAACAAAAAAATCTAAATTTCGTCAGTTGGACCAAGTCCAAATCCACCCTAATATGCATTATGATTTTAGCCCAATAAAAAAATCACAGTGAATACCTGTAGTCGACGGCACATGTAGCCAGGTGCGTGTGGAGGACGGTGATGACAGCGGGTGCAGTGTATCCCAAAATAGGGTCGTCGATGACATCCAGGAAATCAACCAGCTGGAACACATACAAGACTGAATTTACACCTAAACATTTTTCATAGCCTTTTTAAGCCTTAAAATACCCCTCCCACACGCACAACTAGGATATAGCAGGGGATTACTTTTACCATTTTCTATTGTTCCCCTGCAATAAGGGTTACCTGCTCATGCCAGCTGAGACTGGTCTGCGTCACGTAATGCCGCATGGTGGCGCCCTGAAGTCGAAGGGCGACAAGGAATTCCTAGCAGGAGACAAAGAGCATTTAATTTTATCGTTCTGACAAGCGGGTGACGATAATTAGGGGGCGCCGGGAGGACGTACCTTGACGTTTCGCTGTGCATCCAGAGTGATTTTGATGGCTGTGGACAACATCTGTGGCTCCGCCTCCCTGCCTCTCACGCTGCTGACTCCCACCTCAGTGGGGTAGATGGTCGGGTCCAAGCACTTTAGGGAAGCGAAGTTGGGCATTTCTATCCGTGGCGGAATCGCCGTGTCTTTCACGACAGCTGAAACAAAGGAAAACAAAATATTTCTCTCCATTGCATGATTTACCTGGCTGTGAACATTTTACTTCCTATGGCTTTTAGGGCAGCACGTGGTAGTTATGTTTAATTGGGGATAAGATTATCAGGGGATCATTGGAGAAAAAAAATCTCCTCTTTAAGTGATCCATGGACCCCGAAATTATGAGAACCCCTGATTTAGAGTCTTGTGATCAACATTTATAATGATGTGTGCGTACCCTTATGGTAGAGCTCCACTCGTCGACTCTCCAGACACAAGAAACTGAGATTTGGGTCATTCTGGTGATGTGTTACACTGAATATCTTCCCTCCTTCCAGGTCAAGCACAAGTTCTCCTTGGCTCTGGTCCTCCTGTGTTCATTGCATCAATTATATGGGACAATTAGTGAAGTGCATTCGAGCTTTGACTTACAAGTTTAATTTGTTCCGTGACCACGCTCATAACTCCAAACACTCGTATCGCAAATCATTTTTACGCAGTAAAATGAATGGAAATGCCGTTATTCCATCTCAGCCCCACAACCACACCAACAACTTTTTGGGGTTGTGTTTTTAATATGAAAAAATAGCACTCTACAGTATTGTACAGACATTAGTGACATAATTATATACAAATGTAAATAAAGAAACCATTAGTGCACCATAATTTCATGCTTTATGTCCCCTCATTAGGTGCAGGATAATACAAAGCTATAGATGAAGAAAACAGTCACAACTACTCAGTTATCTGCAGTAATTCGTTTTTTTTCGTCTCAGAGGATAAAGAATATATGCCTGTCAGTATTATTATATCTGTCTAGATGTGTTGCTGCACTGTTCATGTTCAAATATACGTTGCTAAAAGGGTTATAAAACCACAGCTTTGATGCCTTTAGTTAGTGCCTCTGGCGCACAGGTGTCAAACTCAAGGCCCGGGAGCCAGATCCGGCCCGCCACATCATTTTATGTGCCCTGCGAAAGCAAATTATGTGTCCACTTCCATGATTCTTGCTAAAATCTGTTCCAAATTTTTGTATAATATTCATCTGTAATAAGTAGTAATGAATTATTGTAAGCATGTTTTGCCTCCAAACCCCTTTTGCAGTTACTTGAACAATAGTTGAAGAAACCATTATCCTTGATTTCTGATTTCAAAACTAGTTATCCATCAATTTCTTGTCTTTGTGTAATAATATGATGAGGCGATTAAACATTCATATGGTTTTACAATCATAATGGCCCTCTGAGGAAAACCATATCTACAATGTGGCCCGCGACAAAAATGAGTTTGACACCCCTGCTCTATGGTGTTCTGCTGTGTGTGTTAGCATTAAGCTAGCGGAATTTCGTAAGGCAAAGTTATGTGTAACTGCCTTTGTTTTATGTTTAATTTAATCATAAACTTGACTGAAAATGGCAATAAACAGCTTGAAGCAAGGACATTCTTTAAAGAATTGCTCACTCTCTACTAAACTGCTGCTTTTTGAGAAATTCAGCGAACTACCATGTAGCGCTCGTATCTCAAATTTATGCTCGCAATTCAAAGCAAATAAAATCGGCCAAGCAACAGCTTGTATCTCGAAAAACTTGTAATTTTTCCTCACTCGTGAGTCAAGGTACCAGTGTATTTATATACCCTGTGATAGAAACTTTGCAGCCACCGGACTTACCTTCTTGTCTGTCCTGGCTTGAAGGCGACCTTTACCAATGACGACAGTCAGGGAGAGAAGGCTGAGGTTGTGGTTGGGGTTGTGTTGGAGTGCCGACTTAGTCCGTCCTGATGGTTCACTGGCCATGTAGAACTGAGGTTCATCCTCCTCCGAGTCGGAGTCTGTAGCACCAGGAGGAGACGGGAGAATGCAGGTATTTGTATTTGTACTACTTGAGCCTAATGTTAAGTCTGGCGGGACTATGCAGATGCTCACTGCTACGCCACAGTGCACTAATGTAAACTTCACACCAATAACTCAATACATTTTGCTTCATCAGGAGGAACCACATACAATAACTAATATTCTTTGAATTAATAAAAATACGACTTTTAAGATGTATTTTTTTTTTTTGCCATGGTACAGTTGTCGAAGTGGGAATTTTGGTATCCTGACAAAACTACTTCAGGTTGGGCACGTTGCACAATTTCATAAGATGGTACCTAATGTGGCCGTGGAATGTATGCTTTATTGTGAAACGTATAACTCACCGAGTCTAAAGGCTGACTTGCAGAGTTGGAACTCGTCATGCTGTTGGCGCCCGTGCGTGGGGCTGTGGGCTGAGGAGGGTGCAGAGGGGGGCGGCTCCCACATCAACAGGTCATTATTGATCCTGCGGGGGGGGGGGGTTCAGGCTTACTAATGATGGTAGAGACCAAAAGCCGCGACAACTTCCACAGCATGAAAAAAAATGTCAATAGGATGAAATGCAATGTTTTAGCACAGAAACCCATTTTTGTCACAGGCCACGTGGTAGTTATGGTTTCCATAAGAACGCCGTTATGACTGTGAAAACTATATACGGTAGATAATCAGCATCATATTATAACATATACTACAGTATACTCTGATTGAACTTTTTCCCTTTTATTTGCCTTAATGGGCCACATAAAACGATGTGGCCTGATGGATATGGCCGCCGGACCTTAAGTTTGACGCTTCAGCAGATGATGGATACAACCACAATACCTGTTGTAGATGCTTTGGAAAGCCTGCTTGCTGGGCAGAAGAATGTAGGCGAGTGGAAATCTGATATCCACAGCACATTGACACTGAGCCACGCACTGGGCCTGAAACTGACTCATCTCCTCGGGGTCGGCAGGGATCACCATCTACATAATCAGGTGTGAAGGAGCCAGTCAGAGTTTCAGATCAGAAGGTTTCACAGGGAAGTTTACGGGGGTGTGACGCACCTCTTCTGTCTCAAACATGGTGCGGTTGGAGGAGAATGGGGAGCTGGTTTTGTCGTTGAGCTCACAGTGGCTTTCGAAGAAGGCGGCCCCAAGGTCTTGGGCGAGGCCCAGGTTCAAGCCCGCGAGACCTGCGGCGGGGCCTTGCGTCTCACCTCCCCTCACTCGCACTGATAGCCTGGAGATGGATGTTTGAAGGTGAGACTCAATAACACGATTTGATTAACAGGAATGATTTGGAAAATGGGGATCTGCCATCGTGAGGACCCAGCGCAAGTCACAGACTGGCAGAAGAATGTGGGCACCCCCAACCTCCCCTGGACCCACGGCTATGTCCTTGAGCAAGACACTGATACCCTGAACTGCTCCAGTTTGTGCCACGAACAGTGTGTGTTTGCTGTATCCACGACTGTCATGGGTCATATGGAGGGGGAAACATTTTCAGTGCATGCATGTTCACAACAATTAAAGATTATTGTAGTCTATTCTATTCTCTAAAATATATATTTTTTAAATAATTAAAAAAATCTATATAAAATCACCACTTATTCTGCAATTCAGAAGATACCGTACACCCTTTACAAGGTTTCAAAAACAGCACAATCCCCATCGTTTAAGGTTGATTGATGAATATACCTGACGCTGTGTGAGAGAAAGCACAAGTCAGCGTTACGTGTGGATGTCAGGAAGCATAGTTTGTGAACCCAAGCAATATTTGTCCCAAAAATTTGTTTGTAAACCAGTTTGTTGGTAAATCAATGTTCCACCTTAATTTTTCAATTTTTCACTTTACTAGGGCGGCGAAGAGCATGAAACTTACTCGTAACTAGCCATTTCTTGCAAGGTAAATAAGGAAAAAATAAAAAAAATCGGCCTGGCGACGGCTTGTATCTCTAAAAATTCATAAGTCGGGCCACTCATAAGTCAAAGCAGCACAGTAATTTCATCTATCTCTTGCTGGAGTTGCCTCTGCATCCTTCTCAAAACCAAAACACATAACTAGCAACTGTAGTCGACGTCGCCATTTAAGCATCATTGTGGACCAGTAATGTCGACTAGTCTGTACAACCTCTAGTGTGAACCTTTACCCACTTTGCAAAGCAAAGATGATCACCACTCACCGGGGCAGAGAGTCAAGGTTTTTTTTCACTTTGATGCAGGGGAAGGAGCCTCCCTCCCAGCCCTCGTACGAACCTGGTGGAAAAAAAAGACAAGAGTATGAGCAGCTTTGCCAAATGTTATGGCCAGTGAGAGTATGTAGAGCGACTGATCAATTCATCGACAAGGTCACGTGCTCTCACCATGCAGGTCAGTAAAGGAGGCTTCCAAGAGCTGGGTGAGACAGGGGGCCGAGAGCTGACCCTGGCAGGGCTGCCCGCTCTGAAGGTCCGGCGCTTCTTGGTGCCTGAGCTCCAGCTCGGTCAGTTCCAACACCAACGTCTCCTCCCTCACCGCCCTTTGGCTCAGAAGCTGGCGCTCAGAGGGGGGCCGCAGGTCCGGGATGGGAAAACGGAGCCTGAGGACGGCGTGCGGGGCGAGGAGGGAGAAAGAGGTGTACAGCTCACTGCTCTGCGTCTGAGAGAGGACAACACAAAAAAGTCAAAGGGGAATTCTGATCGCACAGGCAGAATCAACGAGGGTCTTATCGTACCTGCAGGTTGTTGGGGCCAGCAGGCTCTGCAGGACTGTGGCTGAAGGCCTTGCTCAGGTTCCCCAGCCGACTGAGGATGTCCAGGTCCAACTCGGCACTGAGATCTTCCAGCTCCACCCGCACCACGCTGTCACGCCGCACCACGCGCTGTTTACCCTGCAATCATTTACCAATACCATACTGTAACATTAACTACAGTATGTGGTTTCCAATATACCACTAGTTGAGTGTTTCCCAACCTTTGTTGAACCAATATATTTTACATTTGAAAAATCTCACGGCATGTCATCAAACAAAAATTTCACGAAAAAAAAAATATATATAGTAGTTCCCTGCTACACAGTCCCGCTGTAACACGAATTTCCCTGTTAAACAGATTTTTTTTGTGTTGAAATATGTTTACAATGTGTTTAATTTTTTCTTGTGATAACAGGGTGTGGGAGGTGTTTTTTAAGGCCTTAACAATTAAAAAACTTCCAGTTTAGTAGAGTTGTTATTTACAATTTAGTTGTGTTTAACTTTTTTGTACAATACATTTATATTTAATATTTTATAACTGTTTGCGTTCAAACTTTTATGTGCAATACATTTCAATTGAATCATTGTTTAAGTGTTTTTTTTAAAGCAGATTTTATGTTCAAACTGTGCATAATCCTGCTGAAATAATGATGATCTCATCTAAATTTACTTACAAATCTAAATACCCACTGTTTAGTTGAACACAAATCTATTATTCTGTCGTATGACTGGCAACAGGTTGATATGCAGGTTAATTGTACCTCCTGCCAACTAGTGGAAGAGCATTGAATTCAATTAATTGTTATGCGTCGCTATATGTCGCTGGCACAGGTAGATGAGCAAAAGTACATTATGATAATATGATCTCTCATGGCACACGATAGTGCCGCGACAAAGTGCTGAGGAATCACTGTATTTTGTGTGTGTGTGTGTGTTTGTCTAAATACCTTCCTCAGGTGCTTCTCACTGAGGCTATAGTGTAGCTGGGCACACGGTCTGGCTGAGACTCCCACTGTGAACATGCTGGCTTTCTGGAATTGGAGCAACTACAAAAGAGATGCACAAAATGTTACTTCCAAGATTATCCTTAAAACTACCTTGGCTAAACATATTTCCTACCCAGCATACAAAGATTTTAGTCTCTCAGTCGAGATCTACCTCTTTAACATCCTTTCTTGACACCAATTGCTACCTTCCTGTTAGCCGTGGTTTTGGCAGCATCTTGTGGCATTTTAAGGCATTACAGAAAGAACAAAATAAAAGTAAATAGGTGAATGGCAAACTGCGGTTAATTGTACTGCTATTTTGAAGTTGTAACGTGACAATTTTTTGCCATAAATGTATGACTTTATTCCTGCAACATTACGACTTTTTTGTCACACCATTACATTTTTTTCCAAAAAACTTTTGTCTGATTACAGAATTACTACTTTGACCCTGTGTATTGTTTTTATTGAATATTATTTTACCTCGCAGTATTGAGGCTTGGCGTTCTCCCAGAGGCACTCCAACATTTCTAGTCTGCTGAAGGAGATGTCGGAGGTCACCGCGCGACTGTGGCGTCTCCCGCTTCGCATCTCACAGGAAACCTGCACCGCAGCCCCCATCACTCTGAGGGGAGGCGTACAGTTCAGACCACGACAATCGCCAGAATCTTAATACAGTTAACCCTGCTTGATTGCAGGGGATATGATCCAGACCCTCCCACAATTGGTGTAAATCATCACAACAGAGACAATACAAAAAACAAAACAAAAATAGGTTTTACCCCTCCCATACACTATACACACACATTTAAACTTACCAATATATACTTTTTTTTTTTTTTAAATATATTGCAAATGTATTCTAACATTATTTTTTTTTGAAAGCTTAAAATGTTTAGAAAATACAGGTTGTGTAGTGTGAATACCGCAAGATGGTGTGATTCTTTAAGTGTGGTACAAGTACTACTCCTAGTACGGTGGCTCTCTTTAGTGGTATGAAAAAGAATCACTGAACTAATTGTTCAGACTGTGCATAATGTAACAGTGACTTCAACTTTTAGTTTTTAATCCAGTACATTTGCTAAGCTTCCATTGTATTGAACTTCTTTTTTTTTTTTTTTTTTGTATTTGTTTTAGAACTGTTTGTTGTCAAACCTTTATTCACGTACAATTTTTATTTAACTTTTACAGCCAGTGCATTTTAATTGCATCATTGTTTAAGGACATTTTTTTATTTTATTTGCTACATTAAAGGCAGTGATAATGTTCAAACTGTGCATAGTATTATGGTGTCTTACAATATTATTACATATACCTTTTAGGAATAAAACCTCTGCCTCGGTTTTGATAAACAATTGGAGTTCCACAGCAGTACGGTCATTATGTTGAGCGTGGAACCGGAACTAAAGCATTCTCAATACAACAGCCGCGTGACTCTGTCATTCCCGAAGCATATCCAGGAGGTTTATTTTCTAACGGGAATGAAAATCCTGCAAGATTGTTTTTTCTTTAATAAACACAGTAACTTTTTACTGCATTTTAATCATTGTTTATGTTTTTCAACCATATATTATATTGATGAAAAAGCTGTAAAAATCCATTAAAAAAAATACAAATCACTATAAACTGCAGATTTCTGCGATATAGCGGGGCCGCGGTAGGTGAAGAGTGATATAGCAGGGAAACAGTGTAATTGCGGTGTGGATGCATCTGCATTTTCCTACCTGAGGTGCGAGTGAGGGCAGGCCTTGGCGAACCCACTTCTCAAGTGGTGAAAGTCTCTCTCTCCAAACATGCTGTCCTTAAAGGAGGAGAGTTCTCGGAAGAACACCCGAGACACTTGAGCCAATGAGTAGGCACCGTCCAGCTTAGAGGGCGGGTCCTCCTGCAGCATGGTTAGGGTGAGGCCGCCCAGAGTCAGACGCAGCAACGCGTCTGGCTTCAGCTGCTCCGCGTTGCCACTTTGAGAGCGACCTAAACGAGGGTTTGGACCAAGGGGACATCTTCATTTGGAGGAAAACAACAGAACACACTGCACTCACTGAGTTGGGAATGTATAAATACTTTGATACTGTACTTAAGACCATTTTTCAGGTAGCTGTACTTGAGTATTTATTTCCTTGACGCCTTTTTACTTTTACGCCACGGATGGCGAGACCACATCCAATCAGTGATTCTACTTTTGCCACCCAGTCTTTTTCTTTTTTTTTTTTTAAATCTGTAATTCTACTTAAATACCGTGAGTGAGTACTTTTCCCACCCCTGGTTGTAGTGATATTACCTCTGATTCGATGGCTGGCCTGTGGTAGACTGGAGAGACAACCTGCTACTGGGTAACGTCTGGGACAGCTCATGAGGCCCTAAGAGAGGGGGGGAAACAACTGGCTGTGAATATCAAAACAATTGTGATGCAAATGCGTTTAGATTTTCAGTGTTATGATTTGGTCATTAAGAGAATTATATTATTAGTATCATTATTACTAGTATTATTTATCAAATTAAAATGGATGATCTGTATATTTCTGAATCCACCTGTTGAACTAAAGTCTTTTCTCTGTCAACAGTTGCGCTACTATGTGAGAGCCACTAACGTAAACACACATGACTAGGATTGGGTATCGTCAGTTTTTTTTTTTTTTTCTTGGCCGATACCAGTGCCAACAGAGTATTTTTAAAACTGGTACTTGATGCCTGAACCAATAGTGTAACTTAAAAAAAAAAGAATAGGGAAAATAGCAAACAGATACTGAAATTCACAGACTTGAATTGCCAAGAAAAATTATCACTCAGGGTACAATACTATCAAAAAGTAAAGAGCCTTACATTATTAAACTAAACTACAATTTGCAATAAATAAGTCCACAAAGCAGGACTATCAGAAAAATGTTGTCTACACACACAAGTTGGAAAATCTCAACAGTTTTGGAAAGGTCACCCATGTAAGATAAACACAGATTGCTGGCCTAACAGCATAGTTGCCTAAGTCATATATAAACATTTTCAGGAAACAAAAAAAACAAAAAACAACACAAATTTCAAAAAACAAGAACAGTCCAGTTGCCTCGCTACAACCTTTGTGGATTTTTATGACCTAGATGACTGAGAAGCTACACAGACAAAGTAAACCCACAAATTTTAGCAAGCACATTGGTATTTTTATTATTAAAAATGGCATAGGCAGTTATACTATTAGGTTAACGATATGCGCAAAATATAACCAAAAAAAAAAAAAAAAAAACCTCAAATTAGCAAAAACATTTGGCTCTCTTTCACACCAGTTTCAGGCAATTCAGAGGAAAAATTGTTGGTGGCAGCGAAATGAGAAAACAAAATTTGTGCTGTTATTTGAACCGGTAGGTACTGGATGTTTAAGAACATTGGTTCTCTAGTGATATTGCATTGTGGCGCCCAACCGCACACACGACAAACCTGTGCGGCGAGTGCTCCAGGTTGAGTGAGGCTTGCCAGACTATGTGTGGAAGAGTCCATATCGCTGTCTGACAGCTCGCTGCCCGACCGCACCGATGTCACGCTGCTGCTCATCCCCGCGGGGCCCATGGAATAGAACATTTCTGCAAGGACACACACAATTGTACAACAATTGCTACACCATGAGGCTGCAACACTATCTTAGCGGGGTTTTAACTTATCTGTAAAATTAACAGAGGTGGGGTACGCGAGTTACATGACTTAACTTAAATCAGACTTATGTCGCCAATTTTAGGATCAGGAGGAATTTGGGACTTGTTTGGCTAAAACTTTTGAAAGGCTCAACTTGATTTTGACCTACCACAGTAATTTGGCACTTGAACTTGAAAGGTGAGATTTACTTGACTTTCTCCCATCTCTACCAATTAATCAAGCTGGAAGTGTACAGTAAGTGAGAGTTTGTTGTCAATATCCCGTACCCCCGTTTTCCAACGTGGTGACATAAGGCTCCAGGTCGCATTCGGCATCCCACTCTTGGTCTCTGGGGCTGGAGCCCAACTGCTTGCTGAGGTCTTCTTCGATCATACGTAGGTCATCAGAGTCTAGCGGGCGACTACGCACCCCGCCAAGCTTTGTCTCGGACTCTAGAGGGAAGAGAGGAATATGCCAAATGTGACGTAAATCAAAATGGGTGCAATTTGAGCTTCTGCACATAATGCGGGTGGTTGCATGTGTTCTCTCAGTGTAAACAGAGCCATGTGACTCATGTCATGTGTCACTTGAAATGTACAATAGTTTAAAAAAAAATCTGATAAAATGAATTTGCAGTAAATCCAGTTATTGCGATAGAGTTATATGAATCCCATACCTGTTTCTATACAAAGAGCTGCCAACAAGTCAGTCAGGTGAGTTATCTGAGCCGGAGACAACAGCATGTGGACACAGCCCACCTTACCATCCAACTCAAACTGGTCAGCAGACAGAACCCATGTGAATGTCCCAGGCAAAAGAAAAAAGAAAACAAACAAGTATTACAATAAAGCAGTGATTCCCAACCACTGTGCTGTGGAAAATTGTCAATTTTTACTTATCTTCTATTCCTGCAAGTATCAGCTTATCAGCTTTGTGTTGCACTAAACAGGCCAAGATTACACACTGAGTGAGTTGTGAGTAGCGCATCTGTACTTTTTGTAACATTTGGGCCACTCAAAATGACAGTGGGCTCACTCCGTTTTTGTCACTTTTCAGGAGAGGGACTCTTGCGCATTGATGAATCAGGAAAAGTGCTGAGTGCAATAATGGACTGCCCCCTACATGTCAAAATTAGAACTAAACCTTGATTCAGTAAACCCAGTATTAATCTGAAGCATGTCTTTTCTCTATTAATTTCTGCAATTAAAAATGACCAAAATGGAGTTAGGCCATTCTTGTTTTCAATATGTGCCTTGTCTTAGTAAAAGTTGGGAAACACTACACTAAACACACCACCTTTGGTCCGGGTAGCATGTCGTTCTGTTTAATCTTGACCGTGGTCTCGATGAAACCGGAGCAGCTGCCTATGAGTAGAGGCTGAGACAGGGGAACCTCCAGGGGCTTCCTCCTTTCGTCCTCCTTCTCATCATCGTCGCTTTCCTCCTCCACCTCATCTCCCTCACTAGCAGTGGTTGACTCTGGCTGTTTCGCCTCAGGAATTTCCTTGAGGTGAGGAAAAACAGCACTTCTGAGCATGAAAATATATATATTTTTTAAAATAAATAAATAATGTTTTGTGTCATCTCATAAAAGTTTTTTTCCCCAACCATTATTATTACTAATTTGTGTTCATGTCCCCTGGGGGGCTCCTTACAGCCCTAACTTTTAGGCCATTAATACAGTATAAAACAATGCAATGAAAATCACTTAATATGGCGGTAACTGAGTTAACAGATATTTTTACTCCGCCCAGCTAACTAGTTCACTGCGCAGTACAGCCTCTGTCACCTGATCCACGCCAATGGTGTCATAGAGTAGCTGGACTCCACTCAGCTGGAGGATCTTGTGCAGGAAGGCAGGCGGCTGGTGGATGTCGACAGGCACGGCAGTCTGGCCGGATGGGTCGCGGACCGCCTCGTCGAAGTACTCCAACCTGGAAAAGGTCATCGACAAGACAATCGATAAGAGTTTGTCTAGCAGAGATCCAGGGTCTCAGGTGAGTGTAGGTGCTTGTTTGTTTATAAGTGTCCTGTGATTGACTGGTGACCAGTCCAGGGTGTACCTGACCTCTCGCCCAAAGTCCAGCTCACAGTCAACCACTAATGAGGATAAGTAGTGTAGAAAATGGATAAATGTATGGAAAATACGGTGTTTGTGCTCTATAGTGACTGGCCCTGAATTCACACAGAGACACTGAAGGACTTTGTCAACATGCCAAAACAACAAGAAAGGCTCAACAGAGTCAAAGAAGGGCTTGTTCAAAAATGTAAATGTGACTATCAGACCATTTTAGATTATTAGAAACACAGTAAGACGCTTTCAGTTCAAACACAAGAATGTTAAAGTAACAAGGTGTGAAATCCTCAAGGATAATTGTCCATTTATCAGTCAAATTGAGTACTTTAGCCATAGTTAAGTCATACACCGTGGCGACATTCCACCTTTGAACACTGTCTGCCCTCACAATCTTAGTACAGTAGAAACCCTATTTGCATTCTCTGAGCAGGGGTAGACAAGTGGAGGTTGGACTGTTGACTGTTTCACCACACACACGCAGGGATGAAGAGCAAACAACAACTGACGGCAGCGGCCATAAAAGTGCGTACAAAAAAGAAAACGATAAACTTGTTCATCGCACAGCAGCCTTTTGACGATTTTGCATTTTAATTTGTGTGCCACACTCCGAGTGTGTTTACAGTTTCCCTTTTATTGAGTAACTACAGCCGGCGGCCGTGATATTGAAAGTGAGTTGCGTGAAGTGAAATCACATAAAACGGATGCACTTTTGTTCTCGCAGACAATATAATATTACAAGATTGTCACACCAAAGAAAACAAATCAAAGAAAGAAAAAATTTAAATCAAAGAGGGGGATTTGCATCCTCTGAAGTGAAACTGTTGCGCTTTTTATTGCTCTTTATAGGAACATTGGGGATAGCGCAATAAATTAAAATACCACTGAACAGTTCATTCAGACCAGTAGTTCAATTCAAATAATGTAACTCATATTATACAGATTCATTAAACACATAGGGACATAGTTATCAGAGGGCTAATTCTGACCTAATTTCTCTATTAAAAATCATTGTGATAGCTTCTTATGAAATTATGTTGACACGGTGAATTTGGGTTTTTTGTTAGCTGAAAGCTATAATCATTAAAATTATTCAAAATTAAATCGTGAAAGGAGGATGGGTTTTTTGTTTTTGTTGTTTTTGTTATGTAGCATTTTACAGGCGTTTGAAGTGCTGTTTTTTAGATAATTCCACAAAGACGTCGGCTATTTGTCATGTTGCTACTGTAATCATCAAAATTTTATATATATTCAAAAAAAAAACGAATTCAATTTTCCACAAGCCATCAAACAACACATGAAAGCAGTTTACCGTTTGATGTGCACCTCTAAGGCAACGCCTGTTTCCTGGTCCAGGGGTTGATGCTCAATGCGTACGATAGTGTCCAGGAGGGTGACTTTAATACGACGAAGGACTGCGCACACACAAACAAACGAGATGAGTAGTCATACAGCGGCGTGAAAAAGTATTGGCCACCTTCTCAAATTCTTATTTTTTAGCATAGCTTACCCATAATTGAGTGAGCGAGGCCATTACTTTTTCACTTAGGGGCAGGGAGCTTTGAATATATATTTTTTTAACTTAATAAATGAAATCAGCATTTCATGTGTAATAGGGCAATGTCTGTCTGATATTTACATTTGTCTGATGATGTTAAACAGAGTGGGGAAACTATGCAAAAATGTAAGAATTTCAGAAGGAGGTCAATACTGTTTCACGCCAGTGTATGTATCTAGACAGGGACTGGCATTAAAGCTTACACACTTGGAACTCACCTGTCTCTATGGTTTGTGCAAACATCTCCAACCCCTCCAGTGGGGCCGGCGGCTCCTCGGACGCCTCCGGAGGGTCTTTCAGGCACTCCTGAGCCAGCTGCATGCTGGAGGTCATGCTGGATGACCAGCTTTGGGAGTCCCAGCCACCTCCTGCATAGAAAAGTGAGCATGTGGCCATAACACATTACTTTTGCACAATTTGAAGAACTATGTGGTGAAGCTCCCACCTATTCATAGTTCTCTATTCAGAAATTCTATTATTCACTTATTTTTCAAACGCCTTCTCCATGTCCACACAGCCCATGTAGACTGGTTGGGAAATCTCCCATGCACCCTCCAGAAACCTGCTGAAGGTGAACAGCTGGTCCATTGTTCCAGGGCCAGGACGAAAACAACACTGCTCCTCCTGAATCTGACATTCGACGTGTCGACAGACCCTCTCCAGCGACCGCAAATAGACCGAACCAGGGAGGCTGAGGAGTGTGATCCCCCTGTAGTTGAAACACATCCTCCGGTCTCCCTTCTTAAAAAGGGGGACCACCACTCCGATCTGCTAATCCAGAAACACTGTCCCTGATGTCCGAGACGGGTCAACCAGGACACGTGCATTCAGACCTTCGTCAGTTGAAATGGACATTACTGCTTGATGTCCTGTTTTGATGGATGATGCTTGCATAAATACTGTACATATATTTATGGCATGATTGAATTGGTAGAGCATTTATAGCTTTTATAGTTGTAGAAGAATTGAACAATTCCAATGCCATGTTAGGGTTCCAATGTCTTTGAACCATCAGGATTTGTTTTTTTTAAGATGGTGTCATGAAGTAGGCGTCCGTCTATCAAGGCTCTGCTTTTTGTCTGTTGTTTTTTGTCATTTGGTGTATGTTGTCCCTCGCGTGGACCCATTGTGGACTGTTTACAGCAGCAGCGTGACAATCATTGATGGAGAATGTCGGTACTCGACGGTTGCGCCCCTTTTGGCAGCATGCCTGAAGCAGCACCGTCTGCGCTTTTCTTACTGTCGCCGTTGTTGTGTCTGAGCCGGATAGGCAGCAGTTTTCCAATAGCCACGGAAATGTCGGCCCTGCTGGACTACCCGCGATTGGATGGATGGCTGGGGGAGCTGAACGAGGTGCGTCGGCAATGTGGAGCCCAGACGAGATGTGGACAGGAGAGACAGAGGTGGCTCTGGATAGGACTGGAGAATGGAGCTAATCTTCCTTTTCTTTTACTCGCAAACGGACGCTAAAGTTTTTTTGTTCACGTTAAATTGTGTTTGTTGCAGCCGTGAGGTACGTCATACTCGCTGTGATTCTAACATCTATGATCCACTGATGAAGGGAGACTACAAACCAAGAGTATGTATGAATGAAGACGTTTGTTATAGTTTTATGTTTTTTGTATTGCTTTAGAGATTGTGGCCCCTGAGAAACTAATTCCAGCCCTCCGGATGTTCCGCATATAAAAGCATACCATACCATGAAAACACCTGAGAGCTGTTTTAAATTATGAAAAACATACATATCTCCTTTTTGGACTTTCAAGATGACTTACCAATTCGATACTTGGGTCTGCATGTTATCTGGAGACCGGACACTTCCAAAGTGCAGTGGTCGGTGAGCAGAGCTTGCCAGGGGATGGTCACAGTGATGCTGCTCACAAAGCCGTCCACTATCTCCAGGGGAGCGCCCAGGGACTCCAGAAGCTCGTTGACGGCCTAAAGTAAAGAGATGAGACACACATGACATGCTGAGTGACACAAATGGAAAAACATGTTGACTCATTTCCATAAAAAAAAAAAACAAGTGACGATGTCTATAGATAGCTTGGTTACGATATTTGTTTTTGTATTTCTTTGTTTGTGTGTCCAGGAAAACAAACATTACATTTGTAAAGAAAAGTGTGTAAAGAAAAATACACAATACCTAACCTAATGTAAATATGTTACTGCAAACCAGATATTAATGATTTTATGCCATTTGCTCTTTCATGAACATCCATTCATTCGTTTGGGGTGATAAATAAATGTAATACAGCAATATCGACCTGTACGGCTGTCCTGTTGCATCGTAATCTGTTATTGATTATTAAATATAGCTAGATAGACGGCGATACAGATAGACATACAGTCAGACAGATCATGTCGATATCAAAACAACCTGGCAACACAAGAGTGTGTAATACAGCTCCTCTTTTTGTGTATGACTTTACTATAGATAGATAGATAGATAGATAGATAGATAGATAGATAGATAGATAGATAGATAGATAGATAGATAGATAGATAGATAGATAGATAGATAGATAGATAGATAGATAGATAGATAGATAGATAGATAGATAGATAGATAGATAGATAGATAGATAGATAGAACCTGGCAACACAAAAGTAATACAGTTCGTTCTAGTTGTATGACTTACACGTTGCCAGGTTGGTTAGAAATCCACCTAGCGAGGCAGATAAGACAGTTGGCCACAAAGACGGAAAGATCGAAAGATAAGAAGTGAGCAGTGGTGGTGAACATTTCCCACAAGTGTTTCCGCGAAGAAAAGCGAGCTGTGCATGACGTTGGAGGATGTTGTTGTCGAACACCGGCGGTGGCGTTGCGAAACAGTCACATCAGAGTGGGTGAAACAAAAACAATAAAACACACAGCACACAGCACACGGTGATGGTTGCTGGCCACTTTTCCGAAACACTCACCCACACGTCGAGGTTGATCTCCTTGATGACGCCGCTGCCATTGTACAGGTCCAAACCCAGTTGCTCCAAGCTCAGGCGCTCCTGCAAAAAGTGGCCGAGGTAGTGCTGGAGGAGGTACCGACAGGCCCGCTTCTTGATGGAGCCCGACCAGGGGAAGAGCCAGCGAGACATGGGCCCAGCGAGAGCGGGGGAGAGGGAGCGAGAAGAGGCGGCGGAGGAGAACGTGTACGACCGCAGTCCTCGGGAAACTGCATAACAGGCGAACGCGAGAGGGAGCAGAAGCAGGAATGAGCCACAGCTAGCGGCGGGGGGCTAAGGAAGGGGCGAGCCGTAATTCCACTTCTCCCAGGCTGGACATAAAAACTCGAGTAGGGGGGGGGGGATTCTTTGTGCGCGACGAGACCTCCCCGAGACTACGACTGGCTCGCTAGGCCACCGGTCCGTCGCCGCGTCGGCTCATATTTTCGACGTCTTTGGGGTCGAAATGGAGCGACATGTCCTGGTGGTTGGTGCCTTTCTCTTGTTTCGGGGGTTGTTTATTATTATCATAAGCCAACTGACGGTATGGCGAAGACGTCTTGCGTCATCGTGACGCAACCCGGAATCAGGAAGTGTAAAAAGACGTGCGACTTGTGTACGACTCCATCTTTGTAAGGTCAGTTTTTATTTTTTTTAAATTTATTATTATTTTTTTTTAAAGAAATTACATCATTATGTGGGTTTTCCCAAATTGTTTTAAAATCTTAATCTTATTACATGTAAACTTCAGCCTTTGTAGAAAGTAATTGAAAAAACATTTAAAGAAAACATCCCAAAAAAATAATTCATATGCCATATTTCTGCTATAATTCTGGCATATCGTAAATAGAAATAATTTGGTAATCCCAATTGATTTAAAACAGGAAAAGATTCTGATTTCATATCAGATGGTGAGGGGAACAAACTATTGTATGTGTACGCAAATGTATGATTTCGACAGTAAAAAAAACAAATACACCAATAATCAAGTAAGGGCATCAATAAGTATGATAGGTGTGGTGGAGTCTCTATATTGATATACAGAATGCATTTACAGAATTGCACTCATTACATCCACCATTGCCACCCCAACAACAACAATAGAGCAGCAGACACTGTGGGCTCCTTTAATTGGATAATAATCACCGTGACACACAGTGTATGCTGTAGTATTCCAGGTAGGCTGTGGATTGCAATGTAATCTGGGATTTGGTGGCTCAGTGCTGAGTGGTGTGGAAAACCAGGGGACGACCCTGGTATGTGTAGGAGGGCTGATTGCATAGGGGGAGTGTTATGTAATACTCCATGATTACAGTGTCTACCAATTAGAGATGTGTATGATTAGGGCTGTGACTCAGTTATTAGAGCGGGTCGTCCGCTAATGGAAGGGTCGGCGGTTTGAATCCCGGCTCCGACTGTCTGCTGTCCAAGGGTCCTCGGGCAAGACACTGAAATCTAAATTGCCTCCAGGGTCGACATTGTAAGTGAGAAACTGTTCTCATTTGCCTTACCTGCTTAAACAAAGGCAAAGGAAGGGTTTCCATTCTGTGGGTTGGGCCCACTCTGTCGCCTTCTTTATCATTCATTTATAATTCAGCGTTTTGAGAATGAAATAAAAAAGTTTAGTAAGTTTGGGTCCACCAAAGGGGCAAACATGTTTATTAGAAAAAGCTTAGGAAAGCTTATTGTACTATAGAAGACTGTTGCTTTCTCTTCAGTGAGACAAAAAAAAGTTGTTCTTGTCTACTTGCAGTATATTATTTCATGCAAAAAAAAAAATCCCCCAACCTACTGGCTTCATAAAAGTTTAAAATCATCAGTCAACAGTGACGAAAACATTAATGTAGCTATGCATTTAAAATACCTTACACAGTGGTGCTTTTCTTCAGTTCAATTTGTTCAGTGACCTTGCTTGTAACTTAAAACACCCGTATCTCAAATCATCTTTCCCCATTGAAATGAATGGCAATATCATTTATCCGTTCCAGCCTCCGCAAAAATGCTGGCTTTTTTTACGTTATTTAATAAGGAAAATAGTACGATAAAATATTTTACGTCATAAAAACATATAGTAATAATGTAACAGTTTGTGCATTATGATGAATTCATTGTGGTGCCCCGTGTTGTGCACGACTTGGCCAGTATAATACAGTCGTGCAAACACAAATGAAGAAGACTTTCACAACTACTGTAAGTAACTCAGTAACCACAGTAATATTTGTCACTTTTCGAAAGGTATAAAGAAAATATGCCTGAAAGTATTGTTATATTGTCTACATGTGTTGCTCCACCGTTTGTCTTCAAATATATGTTGCTACAAGGGTTATAACACAGCGACTATTGATGCAATTCATTCGAATGTGAACAAGCAGTATGGAAAATGGATGGATGGATGGACATTTTCCGAATTCTCCTGACCTTTGCTGGCTGAGAACCAACTTCTTATTGTCTTACAGCGGCGGCCATTCAAAGTCAAGTTTCAGTGGGCAAATACGGAGAGAGCACTCCTCCAAAAGTGTCAACTCCCTCATCGCACACCTCAAGCTGTTGTGCACTCCTCTCCTAAGGTCATCTCATCCTCTTCTCTTTCTCGTGGCAGGATTACCATTCTGTTCATTATCAACGCCCAAACTCGCACACTGACAGCGGGAACAAAGCAGGGAGGATCTTTATGGAGCCCCAAAGGCCATCAGGCTACTAACAAGTGGAGTTCTGTCAGGAATACTGTGGAGTGATTGGCAGGCTGGTGAATGCAAGGTAAGAGGGGAGAAATGAATTCATTTAAGTTTATTTTCTGCTGTCTTATGGTACAGAAAACTCATAAGAGTAGCCCATTCGTATGCCCTCGATATACTGCGGATCAGCTACTGCAGATTTAGTCCATTGCAAAAAAATTTCCTGTATTAATATTGCGCATAATTCACCATATTGCGGGATTTTGAGTGTATGCTGTCATTTGTTTGTGGTAAAATAAATGCTTCCTAGCCTCAAACATTAAAACTGTAAAATAATAATAATAATAATAAATTAAAACACATATTACAAGGAATAAAGTGTACAGTGTAGAATAGTACTGTGCATTACTTTATGCTGAAGAGTACAGAAGTATTTATAAGATTATTGTAGAGATTAATAGGCGTGTGGGATGGATTAATAAGACTCTGGGGACGTTCATACTGCTTTAAAATATGTATAAATAATTTTTAAAAACAAAAAACGTGGTCACTAATTTGTGGATTTCACCTATTGCTGGGGTGAACCGGAACCTAACTCCCGCGATAAACGAGGGATTACTGCATTATTATTATTATTATTTATATGCCTTAATGTCAAATGTGTCACATGTTTGCGTCGCTTGTTGCTAGGCAGATTCCAGAGGGTTCAAGGGAAGGAAATATCCATCCATCCATTTTCCACATTCCGAAAACATGGAGGCTCCAGATCACCCGTTACCCTAATGAGGACCTAAAAGGTGCTACGTAAAATGAATGTATGAGTGGATTTTTCCTGGTCACAACCTGATTTTCTGTGGTCACTTGTTGCTAGGCAGAATTCAGAGGGCTCTATCATAACTTCCCCACAGCCAAGGGAAAAAACTTGTCACCACGAGGCTGTTTGAATGACAAATTTGGGGACACAGTGCTAACATTTCACAATCACTGCTCTGTATTGAATATAAAATACAGTGGTACCTCGACTTATAAGTTGAAGAAAAAAATCAAACAAGTAACAGCTCGTAAGATGAAAAACTCAAAAAAGTTGAGGACTCGTAAAACAATTTACCACCGTACCTATCAGGAAGAAGCCCTGTGATTGACTGGCGAGTCATCCGGGGTGTATCCTCCCTCTCGCCCAAAGTCAACTGGGATAGGCTCCAGTTCACAGAAAGACCCTAATGTGGATAAATGCTATGGAAAATGGATGGATCTTTTTTTTTTTGGGGGGGGGGGGGAGGGAGGACAATCCCATCTGGTGGGGCACTGCCCCTGAAGTAGGGGTGTCAAACTAATTTTTGTCACGGGCCACATCGTTTTCATTTCTCTTGGAGGGCCGTTATGGCTGTGAACCCATATGAATGAATGTATGATCGCCTCATATTATTACATATACACAAATTGATGGATAACTACTTTTGAAATCAGAAGCCAGTAAAAACTTTGTTCGACTACAGTATTATTTAAATTATTTTAGAAAGCGGATCAGTAACAAACAAAATGCTTGCAATATCTCAACAATTTTAAAGGTGAAGACAATTTGCAATTTTGGTATTTATGCAAGAAACATAAAGTGGATGCGCATGAGTTGGTTTCGCGGGCCACATAAAATGATGTGGCGGGCCGAATGTGGCCCCCGGGCCACCAGTTTGACACTAGTGCCCTAAAGGGACCTTTCCATTGAAACAGTTTCTTTCCCAGATGTTTCCGTGGTCAGCCGTATTCTCTCTGGAACCCAAAGTGCCAGGCCAGCGCACCAGTGAGGAGTTGGTCACCAACACGCTGATGCTGGAGCTGGGCGCCATGGTCAAGCGTACCGAGCGCATCCGCCTGGAACGGGCCGCGGAGGGCCAGCGCCGCCGCCGGAGTAGTAGTTGTAGTTCTTCCTCCACGGCAAACTACAGCTGGTTGGCCAACGCGCCCAACTCGCAACCCTACCAGCTGATGCCCAATGACCTGCTGGAGCTGCAGGAGCTCTGCGCCAAGGTGCCACCCAGCCAGTGCGGCCCTGTCATTGTCAGGTGAGAGAAAGAGGGGTCCAGTATTAGCTAGTCGCGGGGGATCGGAACTGAGCTCTGCCACAAACAGTGAAAAAATGCAAGTAGTTGACACCCAGCTAATTAAAAAAAATAATTGCTATAGTTGAAACCATAAATGCAGTCAACTCCCACTATTTGCGGGTGATAGTGGGGGCCGACCACGAATAGCAAAAATCCATGAATAAGCAGCATGACTTTGAAGAGCACATTGATCCTGATGGTCATCAAAGTGAGAATCAAACTGTGGATTGCAGCTCACATAAAGGCATCAACAGGATACTTTTCACTCATTCATTTCAATAGCAGGAGCCTCTCTTAATATTTTTGCTAGAATCAAAGACCACCCACAACAGATTAAGTTCATATTTACTGTTGTGGCAATCTCAGAGACATGGCTATGTGACACAAACACAAATACTGAGATTTAATGTAATGTTTTAGAAGGGGTTGTCAGCATGAGTTTAGTAGGGGGATTTCCAAGATCTTCTTGCTTGGATGACTTGGAGAGTCTTCCTTCCCGCTTCAGGTTCAGGAGGCTGGTGTCTCAGATGGAACCGGAGGTCTACGAGGTCCCGCGTCTGTTTCGCTCGGTGCTCCGCGACTGCCTGGAGGAGATGACAGGAGGTGTGCAACACAGCATGCTGATGAAGCAGGAGCGCAGCAAGAGCCTCTCCTTCGTCACATTCCGCAGCAAGTTCCGAACGGGCTACTTCTTCGGGGGAAGCGGCCCCAGGGGGTCCAGGGGCGACCTGGAGCAGCAGGTGGATTGGTCGGATGAGGAGGGGGCAGAGGAGGACGACGACGGAGGAGAAGGAGAGGAAGAGGCCATCAGGGCCCGCATCAGGAAAGGGAGGAGCAGGAGCATGCCGGACATCACACCTTTGGAGCAAAGTGCACACGGATGAACGAGATGAGGAGGAGGAGGAAGAGGTGGTGCTATAGGATGGAGGAGGGTAGGGCCAGAGAATTTTACAGTAAATGCATGAGTTTATGTACTGTATATTGAACTCTAGACATTTGTGAGGAAATAGACATACTGACTGTACTATTTGAATAAAGACTGCATGTTTTATATTTGGTCGTTTTAAATGTCTCCTCAATCAGAAAGATTTTGATTGAATTACAGAAATGCGTGGATTAAAACATAACAAAAAATAGCTATAATAGAAATGTAGTATAAAATATGCACTTACAATAAGATGTAATGAAATATGAGGAAATATATTGATTTTATACGGAAAAAAATTAATATAAATGTATATAATTACAATACTGTATATATTACTCTAACTGCGCTGCATACTGAGAGGTCTTAATATTAGTTATGGCCAACTTAGTGCTGTTAACATCACTGGCAACAAATGTAATATAACAACTAATTATCACTACAATAGTGTATTTGAAAAGTCTGTTGTGGCCCATGAATATTTTTATAATAAATGAGATATTTCTGAGTTATCTTTGCTAGAATTCAGTGTCATCACTACGGTGTGAAAGAACCAGCTTTTTTGTTTTAAATAGAATACAATTTCTCATACTTGGCCAATAAGTTCTAGTACTAATAAAATGACAGTCATGTGATAATTAGACATGTTTTATTACTAGTAAAATACACTTTGTCATATGTGATATAATTAGACAGGCCTTGTGTCTAACTATATCACTGCTGGCTAATCCTCTTATCCCCAAAGAAAATCCCATGAATGCCAGCCCCCAGTTTTTGTTTTATTAATATGCCATTTCTGATCAATACACCGTTCGTCACTATTTGCTCTTTGTACACGGAAGGCAAGGCAGTCAGCAAAAAAAAAAAAGATTGTTTCTTAAAATTTGGTCATTTAAATAATATCCTGTACATTGTGATGATTCAGCGAGGGTTTTGTGAGTGTGCAAATGGACGTCAAAACAGACACTTCTGGGGCAAAACCCCTTCATAAGCACTGATGTCCAAGAGGGAAACCAATTAGGGAGAAGTTCACAAAGTCCATTATGAATGCTCTTTTTGTTACATAATCCGTCTTGAGCACTTCGGACTAGCTCAAGCTTCTGTCGGCAAAGTTTCGCTGGGGTCGGTTCACGTGCACCACAGATGCTCTCACTTACATTTGGCGGAAAAAAATGGCTGGAAATCGGCGATGAAAAAATATCTTTGAAGCAACGAAGTCCAACGGTAAGCTTGCAGTTTGGCTGAGAAAATTTCACATATGAACAAAAATCTAAATTAAGAGTTTGCAGAATCAAACCATTAGATTATAGCTATAAACATTTATGAATCATTGGTCAAAATACAATTCAGAACAACTTTCAATCCAATCGCTACAAAATGGGGCTTTAAGATAACTTCTTTTTTCTCCCACATGGAAAAAGTTCTCCACTCCTTCGTAGGATTAAGTCAGTATTCCTTCTGTGGGATTCCCAAGCTTCCGTATGAAGGTCTGTCCTTCAAAAAAAAAAAAAAAAAAAAGTCCACCTTTTGTTGCTGTGATCCTTCTCACGCGAAGAAGACAACAAAAATGATGAAGAAGACGACGAGGACGAGGAAGATCTTGATCATCAGCCAGCGGTTGGACGACACCGACTGGAAGTACTTGAGGATCTCCGAATGGGCCGCCTCCACGTTCAGCTGCGTGTCCTCCACGTTAGAGTCGATCCTGAGAAAAAGGAGGAACAAAAACGCCCTTAAATCACACTGTAAATTACAAAACTAAGCCAATTATTTACATTGGAAAAATCATATGATCAAACTTAACATGATGGTTTTTGTGCACAAATCGATATGAATATTTATGTCTCTGGTGGGAGAAGCATGGTGCACTTGTATGGTTATTATAGCTGCCTCACAGTCGAGAGTTTCTGTGCTCAAATCTTGGCTCAATTTGTTTTTTTATCTAACTAAAAAAATTAATAAATAAATAAAATAATTTTAAAAGTCTGATTTACCCTTAAAATCTTTTAAAAATAAAAAGGAATACACATTTTCCTAATTTCTGAAAAAACATTTTTTATAAATTGAAATCTAATTATCCTCAATTGGTGGGTAGATAATGGTAAAATGGCATGAAAATATTTAATGTGCAGCTGATATCAGACGGTGGAACGTGGTTAACACATCTGTCTCATAGGCGGCAGGTTCTGACTTCAAATCTTGGCTCAATAAAAAAAAATAAAAAAATAAAGCAACCTAAAATCGATATAAGGAAAAAAGTACTTTCCCTACTATTTTCTGGAAATGTTAATATTAAAGTGAACAAAAATAGGACTGGTGAGTGGGGACCCTGTCTGGGTAGGAAAAATGACAAAATATTTATGTGCATCTGATGCCATACATTTTAAGTGGTTAGCAGGTCTGCAAAATAGGTGATAGAATCAGGTAATTGTCAATTATTATTATTTTTTTAATCTGTCGAGAAAAAATACACCTCTCCTGGTGGGTGTGGTCCCAATTTGGGTAGCTCATGAGGAAAAAAAAAAATGCCATTAAAATATTTAATATGTGTGGTGGGGGTTAGCTAGTCAGCCTCGCAGTGAGGAGATCCCGGTTCGAATCGCTATTGTAACATCTCTGTGCGGCGTTTGTATGGTCTCCCTGTGCTTGCGTGGGCTTTCTCTTGGTATTCCGGGTTCCTCCCAGTGAGAGTGTGAATGCGTGTTTGTCTGCACATGCAAAGTACGATTGACTGGCAACCGGTCAAGAGTGTACCCCACCTCTCACCCGACGCGCTAGAGGAAATGTATGGCTGTCTTTGACAAACCTCTGGATGGTCTCCTCCTGCTCTTTGACCATGTGTGCCAGCTGCTGGAATATGGAGCCCAGTTCCACGATGGTGCTCTCGATGTTCTGCATGGTGTCTGCGCGGCTCTGGATGTACGAGTCCTGTACAAACACGCATGGTCTTTTTTGTTAACAAGCACGACTCACAAGGTCTACTGGTCAACATTATGGCACAGAATCTTCAGCTTTAAGCTTCAAGTGAAGGTGGTTTGTTTTGAGTAATTTAACTACCGAATACATTTATGTAACATGGGTTCATATGATATTGTGTCCACGCTAGAAGCGTGTCTGTTTTGAGTGCTTTTCCGCCATCTTGTGGCACCTATACGCAATTACATAGCCATTTTGTTGTGTAGTAAACCAACCTGCTCATCAATGAGCTGGAGCTGGAGGGGGTTGGCTTGAGAGTCCATGTCAATGGCCACGTCGCCCAGACTCCGGGACTCGTCCTGCATCAGGACCGAGCTCTCTGCAGGTTGAGAGCACAAAGAAGACGCGCGTTCAAAGCGCTTACACGCACACGCACACACAGGCAGGCAAGCAAAGCAGAATGAAGGGGCGGGCTTGTTATGATATACACGCTGAGAGAGGCAAGCGGTCCAGGGAAATACCTTTTACATTTGAGGTTGTAAAGCCCTGGTAGTCATTGCGCGGCTCGCGAGCTGCATGCGGCTCCTGGGCCCCTTTTTTGCGGCTCCCTAAAATATGTTTTCATTTTTGCATTACTAGAGTACCAAATACAGGGAGAGTCATTCACAGCTCGGTTTTCCCAAAAGCACACTGGTATTCAAATATGATGCAACTAAGTCCTTTTGGCATTTCAAGGAAAATGCATCATTCTTAATGCAGTAAGTCTTAGAAATTGCTTACAGCTGTCCCTTTTGTAAAAATATGTGCATTAAAATAAAGGCTCAGACTGTTACATCACATACAGTGGTTGACAATATATTAGATCAGCAGCCAATGCAAGGCTTTTAGGTACCATAGGTAAGTGACAATAATGGAAATGATAAGACTTCAACAGCTCACAGAAATGGAAAGATCCGCATAAAAGCACTCCATGATGCTGGATGCTCTGGTCCAAAATATTTGTTAAACACTGTATCGTGCCTACAAAAATCAAATCACTTGCTTTTAAAATTGCTTCCAGTACAAATCCTCCTTTTCACATGTTCTTGACCTTCTAAGGGAAGTTAATTATAGCAAGCATATCGTTTGAGAATCGGAAAAAAATGTAAGTGAAGGCTGCGAGCATTCCACTGGCAGGGTCAAACAAAGTTCTTTCTCCAACAGCAAAAAAAGTTTGTCTATGAATAATGGAAAATATCTAATAAAGACGGGTGGCCTCTCCAGGTCGGGGATGAGATCCTGCCCCAAGAGGAGGAGTTCAAGTATCTTGGGGTCTTGTTCACGAGTGAGGGAAGAATGGAACGGGAGATCGACAGGCGGATCGGTGCAGCGTCTGCAGTGATGCGGACTTTGTATCGATCCATTGTGGTAAAGAAGGAGTTAAGCCGAAGGGCAAAGCTCTCGATTTACCGGTCGATCTACCCTCACCTATGGTCACGAGCTGCGGGTCGTGACCGAAAGAAAGAGATCCCGGATACAAGCGGCCGAAATTAGTTTCCTCCGCAAGGTGTCCGGACTCTCCCTTAGAGATAGGGTGAGAAGCTCAGTCACCCGGGAGGATCTCAGAGTAGAGCCGCTGCTCCTCCACATCGAGAGGAGCCAGATGAGGTGGCTGGGGCATCTGATTCGGATGCCTCCCAGATACCTCCCTGGTGAGGTGTTCCGGGCACGTCCCACCGGGAGGAGACCCCGGGGACGACCCAGGACACGCTGGAGAGACTACATCCTTCGGCTGGCCTTGGAACGCCTCGGGATCCCCCCAGAAGAATTGAATGAAGTGGCTGGGGAGAGGGAAGTCTGGGCGTCCCTGCTAAAGCTATTGCCCCCGCGACCAGACCTCGGATAAGCGGTAGAAAATGGATGGATGGATCTAATAAAGACACTTTGGGAAAACTGATAAAGCTCGGCGGTGTTTTAAATTTAGTTAAAAATGTCTTGTTTAGTGGAATGCATGTGAAGGCAGCACATCTTTGAGAGGAGTTGCACAGTACACAGAAACAACAAACAACATTTTTTTGCGGTCATGTGACACAACTGGGTCGGATGTACGTTGTCAGTAGCGGTTTCCTGTATGTGCAATATGTGTGGCAGCACAGGACGCCTTTTCGGTGGGAGTGAATGGGCGGGGATGTGACGACCCAGAGGAAAAAACCGTGAAATTATTTTCTAATTGCATCATGACATGTAAATCTTGGGGCTCTGTATGGGGCATTTACGCCCCCTTGAGGAGAGATAAGGTGTCTTCAAGGGTTTGTGTTAATAAACACTGAATTGAGATGTTGTCAATGTCAAGGAAATATGTGTTTGAAAATCCCTGTATTTGGGGAAGCAGCTATGGTTAGCTTGTTGTAGGTAAAAAGTGACAGTGCCATGGCGACGTGTGTGTTCTTGCTTTGCTGAGTGGTAAATTAAAAACACAAGCTAACCAGCGACGCAAGTCTCATTATTGCTTGACAATCAGTAATTGCACATTGTGATCTTCCCTCCGTTTCTTGGTTCAAATGAATTGACATTACGCTGTACAAACAAGTTAGTATTTTCAGAAAGAAAATGTATGTGTATGTATATTAAAGTAAATTATTGATTCATCAATTACCACTAAACTAATTATGAATAATACAATATAAACTGAATTATTACTCTCTTATAATAAACTTTTTACACATACACATTTGAACTATTTTCTTTTACTGCATCTACCTACGACCTGGCCCGCCTGTCCATTTTAAAACTCAAATGTTGCTCGAGCACAGGTTCCCCCACCCCTGACAGAGTAAACAGGAGCACGTCATCCTTACACCTGTTGTGCCACAACTTCACTGGTGAATGTTATTTGGAAGCAGTCACGCACTCTCACTCACACACGCACGCAACACACTGTGTTAGTACTAGTGTGGGAGGGAGGGGGGACGGGAGCGAACTTACTGAAATTATTAGCATTGAGTGGAGAGGTGGTGGCAGGAGGTTGGGAGAACTGCTCTCTCCTGCTGCGCTGCTGCTTCAGGTTCTGCGCACAAACCACAAGGAATGCAATAAATATGCCTCACATTGCTTCGGACGCCACATTGTATCGTAGCACGCGCCTCTACAAACCTCAGTTCTGACTTCCAGGACTGACTTGAAGTCATTGGACATTGAGGCTAGTTTGGACTGGTGGGGGGAGAAAACAAAGACGTTAGACAAAGAGCAAATTCTGTGCATCCTCTTTCAACTGTGGCTATTCTAAGTGAAATACTTCAAGGACAAAAAATGGTGATCAACACCATCGATAAAAAGGACAAGCAGATAATAGAAGTTAAGCAAGAGCGTGCAATTGATCGATTGAATAAACTGGAAAGAAGATTTTAATTATTAACAAAATAAAACTCACACCCAATACTATAAGATGTTTTATTTTCTACTATAAATTATCTCGCTTACTTGAGAATATTTTATTTATTGGAGAATTACCTTTTTTTAACTTCATCATTAAAATGTCTTCCCATTTACACAAAGTAGAAGGAATTGTTATATGTTTTGCATTTTGTTTCCCTACTATAACAAATGTGAACCTAACACAAATAGTGTGTATGTACATATGCATCTATGTAAATATGTGTATGATCGGTATTTATGTATGTAATATTAAAGTATGTGTGTTAGTGTATTTATCAGTGTGTGTGTGCGTGTGTGTGTATATGTATTTACCTGTAAGGACACCACAATGGTGTTCGAGTGGGTTTGGATGTGTTTGCCCCCCGGAGCTCCACGTGACTTGATCAAGTCTTGCAGCTGTGCTATCTGTTTGTTTAGGCTGTTAATGTCCTACAAAACGCAACAAACATGTAATTTAAAAAAAAATAATACTTACAAGTGTATTTTGCAAGTGTTGCTGTTCCCTCACCTGTTTAATGATATACGTTAGCTCCTCAATCTCCACCGCCTTGTCATCAAATAGAGATTTTCTTTTGGCCACTGTAAACAAAAACAAAACAAAACAAGAAAAAAAATGGTAAAAAGTGTCAGCAAATAGATATTGATAAATAACTAATAATTAGGCAGGAATTACAACGCAGGTATCTTACAAATTGTGAGCTTTTCCAGCTTGGCAAATGTATTGCTCAGGTCTTTTCCAATTCTCCTGCAAGGACAAAGACAAAGAAACAAATCTGTTTTTATATTGTTATGAAGGAGATTTAAGGGACACAAAAAATAGAAAATGAGAATAATGTCACAACAAAAAGTTATTTTTTAAAAGGAAATAATACTATGAGAATAAAGTAGGAAGCTTTTCTTGTAATACTGCGAATATACAGCAAAATATAAAACTTTTTTCCTCGAGGGTTTCATCCAAACATCCAAAAGAGACAACACTTACTTGGCCATGACTGTAAAGTCACTGCGCTGCCTGAGAGCACTGAGAGCTGGTTTACTGGGCTGCACTCCATTCTGTGGAGAACACAAAGCAAAAAAAAATTTCTGGGCAGAAAATTTTAGGAAATTTTCCACACATAAAGTGGCCTAAAATCCTTAATCTGTGTCCGATTCTTACACGCTATGGGTCATTTTGTTCGTGTAACACTCCGCTATCCAATATTTATTTTGATACAAAGGTATTTTGACATTATTTGTAACATACTTAAAGATACCGGTTTATTCCTGTAATACAGCGGTACCTTGCCCGAAGAGTGAAACGACTTTCAAAATACGAACTGTCACTGAGTAAATTTTTGTTGTTGTTGTCTTGCTTTGCGGGCAAAAATTAAGATTTATAACTGCTAGATGGTGGCAGTGAACTTCACATAACACAGAATTTTGGCAGATAGTGAAAAATTCTTACAAAGAGAGGCTAGAAGTGCTCACTCCAAGCGGTTTACTTTATTGCCACTCCCAGTTGAAGTTTACTAAACTGAAAACAAATAGAATTAAACATTGTGTATTTAACCAAACTTACAAAAGTCCCCAAGCATTTTTTATTTAATTTTATGGCAACAACAACAAATCTATAAAATTGATAATTAAAAGTGTTAGCAACGAATTTCAATTTGTTGTATCGTGCAGTTATTCCCTGGTGTGTGTGTGCGCCGTTCATGCTGTGCACGCCTTGGCCTCTTTGGGGAAGTGTGGCGATAACATAAATTCATTAAAAAGACCAGAAGAAGGTAGCGATTCAACTGCATTAAAATGTAGCTCATTTTCACAGAGTAGGAAGAATATATGCCTGTGAGTATTGCTATATTTTCCTTGTATGTCGCTGCAGTGTTTGTGTGTGAATATTCATTATTTGGAGCTATATCAGTACAGTTTCTTCAGCGGTAGCGCTGCTAGCCTGTCAATGGGATTTTCCATTAAGTTGTTAGCATTAACATGGCGATGTTTCTATAACAAACTATCCATTGTATTAAAATATACGTGTGTAATTCTTATTTTGTTTTAGAGTCAACTTCAACTGGAGTGTCAATAAAGAGCTGCCTTAAAGCAAGCAAAATTGGACTCATTATGAGGAAATGCTCTGGCGGGGCAGAATGAGGAACACTCAGGGAGGGGGGCTGCGTCACCCGATGCCGTAAAATTATCGATACGGAAAATGGATGGAAAAAGGTAAGTGTTGGGAATGTGCAAATGGCTGTATGTACTACACTATAACTGGGGATGAAAATAAATGATTTGTAGTTGAAGTACACAGGTCAACCTGCTCAATACCAGGTAGACTTGTCTGTGTAGATTATATTATTATAGCTCTATTTATGCCTTGGTGGGTGTGTTCCCCAGGGGTGGCCAACAATAGGGTGTTGTTAGTGTTGCCCAGTGTGGTCAGTGAAACGACTGCCCTGCGTACCAATCAGTCGACGAATCAACATTTAATTATTTTCTTTTTTAATTATTCATAATTCATTACTTCAAGAGCTCTGGGATTTTCACACAGCAACCTGTTTGTGCACTACCAATTTGAAATAATATCCTGGATTTTAATAAAGGCAGGCCAAAAATGTTTTCATCTGATTCATCGAGAAAAAAAATTGGCTGACAAATAAGCATCTTTATTCCTGGAGAATTTTGACTTTATCGTACCATGTAATGATTATGTTTTTCTTCTTTTCAGAGTGGCCCTGACATTCCAAATCTTAAACGTGAACGTGGAAAAGAGAAGTAAACAAGGAACCAAACAGAGTAGTGACAGTGAAAACACACACTTTGGGGTAAAACTCCAGGCGTACTGTAAATATTAAAATGAATCTCGTGGACAAACCTGTCTGCCTTGGAGAGATTTGCAGGCCGACTGGAACTCGATGGTCCGGTCGCGGCAAGTCATCCTGTCGCCGGTAAAACGCTCAGCACCGGCCCGCTTCTAGGTCGGCGGCTTAACGGCCCCCAGGGAGCAGCAACGTCCTCGTCGTTGGAGTGGGACTAATGGCGAACACACACAAACCAAGAACAAACGTCGATATGAGGGGAGAGGGGAGGGGTGGAATAAAATAAAATCACATGCCCCAAACACACTTTCTGTATCAATAAGAGACGTGTCCAAGCGTCATTGAGAAACTCAAAACAAAAGCTGATTACATACGCTGAGCTGTAGCCTTTAGCTCGCGGTAGGCTGTGTGAGCTTGTCAAAATTAAAAACATGAATAATATACGAACCAGCTCATGTTGGAATTTAAAATAAACAACAATACTTTGGTGAGTTCTAAGGGATAATCTGTGTCTTACTCTCGACTCGAAGGCCGTCGTTGACGTCACAGCCCATCGCTGCCTAGCCGGCTAAGGCTAACGTTAGCATCAAAATGCTAACAGGTCGTTTCGTATAGTCCATCCGGCTTTACCTCGCTCTAATTCGACCAAACGTGTCCCGCAGAGCTTAAACAACACGCGTGGAATAATAAACACACATAAATTGTGACTTACTTGTGTTCAAAGCTACACCATTTTCCTCTCAATGTTACTGGTAAGGGGGGCGCGAGGGGGGGGGGGGGGAAACAACAAGAAGGCAATCACTCTGTTAAAGTGCCGATCCGGGGCATTTCCGGCTTTTACGTCACTGCCACGTTGACTTAAAATCCTGTAAAAATCCCACGTAGTGGCACCTTTTTACCATCAGAGGCCGCCACATTCTCATTACCTATTTGTGGCGTGGTGAGAAGAAGGTAACGATTGACAAAAAGACTTACGGCACGGGTGCTGAGGCAGGTGATTTGACGTCACATGATGAAAGTAAAAGCACACAATATTTTATATTTTTAATATTTTATAATGACAAAAATATTTTTTTTAAATAAAAGGTATCAAGTGAATGCCTTTATAGTCATGACGTTCTGGAAATATCTTAAACAATTAATAACTGCCACCAAAGCCCATGTCAAAAGCATTTCTAATTGTGTGATGTATTTAAAAAATCGAATTATGTTGATACACTTGACACAGGAATTTTAGCATGTCGGAACTTTATGACAAATACATAATAAATAATAACATCAGACAAATGAATAGTCAATAAAAAATGCTTGTTGCATAAACGTCTGGTTATTTATATCAAGTTGTGATACACATTTAAAAACATTCTACAAATATTAAATTAATATAATACAGTCATTAGTATCTGGAATCACACCGACCCTTAATTAGACTATATTATATAGAATGAATGAATGGATTCTAATGGGTTGTGTGATTGAAATCATTGAATTGAAATCAGTGAATTTAAATCAGTGATTTCATGTTGAGTAAAACACTAAAAAAAAATTTTTAAATTGAAAAGAAAATATCCGATTTTTAATTACATTTTTTTAAATCAATGGTGGAATATCAGAATGTTGGAATGTTTTGACAAATACATCATAATCCGAATGACATTAAGCCTCCGTTAAGGAAGGTTGTTGCAAACAAACCAAATTTACAACTGAATGAGAAATATTTGCATTTTCAAAAGATGGAGGAGGAATTAGTCGACCGATAATTGTGATTGGCTGCTGCCTTTGACCTACAGGAACTATGCATGTACAGTACATCTAGTCATGTATATAAAGAGCGATAACAGCCAGTAGGCTCTCTGATGTCTTCTACTGGTACCAGCATCCTCTGTTTGACACGAGCGAACATGCCCAGACCACAAATATGCCCTCACCTATTTACCCCCCCCCCCCCCCCCATACCTCACTATACAACCCCAAAAAACATTATGTTTCCACCTCCCTGCTTGACTGTGGTGTTCTTTGAGTCACATTCTTTTTCTTCAACGCAGCGAGTTGAGGTGATGCCAAATAGCTCAGCTTCGGTTTTATCTGACCGCAGCACTTTCTTTCTTCTCTTGAGTCATTTAGATGTTTACTGGCAAACTTAAACCGGGGCCTGTACATTATTTGGCTTGCGGACCTGGCAGGGATTGCAGGATTTCAGTCTTTACTGTTTTGGTGGTGCTTGAAGGTCTTTCCGTGTACTTTGAAGCTCCCTTAACTTTCTCATGACCTCGAAATAAAGGCGGCAATAGTTGTCACCAAACCTTTTGCCATTGGTTTTGTAACCCATTCAGCCTTCCTCACATCTTTTACATTCTGTGTTTTTTGGATTTTTTTGGACTGACACTCTGACCATAATCATTAAACAAGTATGAAAAATTGGAGACTGCTCATTTTTTATAGTGTCGTAGCCCCAGCATCAGGGGGAATATTGTATCACTTTGTGTTCTGCTGCAAGGCTCTTTCCTCTGCTTTGGGTTTTGTTCATCTCTTGGCCCTCTCTTGTCTTCCTGCCTGTATTTTTCCACCTTGCTCTGCACAGCGCCCGCTCGTGTTTTGCTAACATACTCCAGCCATGCTTTTCCTCCCCTGCTTTGTAGCAGCAGCTGTGTTGAAGCAGGTACCAAGCCTTGTTATCTGGCCTGCAAGTGTGTGTTATCTGATGCTATCGGTGCTCCCGTGTGTGCGTGCACATGTGTGTGTGAAAGAGCCACATAGAGAGAGAAATTAAGCTTCTGATGTAATGATAACAGCGAGCAGAAGCTCCGTGTGCGTACGTAGTGCTGATTGAGCAAACAGGAAACGTCGAATGTGAGCACAAAGGACATTTTTTTTGTAAATGACAGAACAAACTAACATCATTATCTCCAAAACAAACACGGGCCTCATCTGTCACGGTCCGGCGAAGGACGTCGACCTTGAATTCTCGTAGATGGGCAGCGAGGATGGGAAATGAGATTTCACCCTTTTCACAGATTAAAACAACAACAACAATCTAATGGTATTCTTTCTATACATATACAGTAAGTCGACTAAAAACTGGCGACACACCGGCGCCTCCATCCATCTCTTTTCTATACCACCTCTATAAATAATTTTCCCACGTTTCTTATTGTCCGATGAAGCCAATGTTGAATTCCAAAATATACGATTGGCGTAAACGCAAAACTGCTCATCACTAAAAGAACACCATACCAACAGTGAAGCACTGTGGTGGCAGCATCATGCTTTGGGGCTGTTTTTCTTCAGATGAAAGCGAGGCCTTAGTCAAGGTGCAAGAAATGATGAACAGTTCCAAACAGCACTCATTGTTTCACCACCACATTATTTCAGTTGTCTATTTATATTCCCTTCTCGAAATTAGCGATTTATAAAACAAAAAAAATCAGTTGAGTTGTACACGTTATATGTCACAATAATGGTGAAAAAAGTTTGAAATGACTTATCTTGGTCACATTTCTTTTTTATATCACAAACCGCTAGCATTTGAACAGGGGCGTGTAGACGTTTTACATCCGCTGTATATAATTTTTGGTGGTGTGTCGTGAGATTGTTTTTATGTAAAATATATCCCTTGGCTCATTGAAGGTTGGGAAACACTGCAATAAACAACCATACAGACTGTGAACTTCTTACAAAGTCGACAAGGGATCATTATTTCCCACATTGTATGCCATGATTACAGTACAGGTATCTAATTGGTTAACGTTGGTTTTAGAACAGCACAAGGTTAGGAAAAGAGATTTGGAGACATCTTTTTTCTCTACGCTGACGCATGACTCACTCTGTCCCTTCCACTCTCCGTCTCCCTCATCCAGTAGCTATATTTAGTACTGGAATGATGCCCTTCTATGCAGACAGATAGGTTGGCAGAAGTGCTCCTATCCTCTCTCCTACGTCACCCGTCTACTTCATCATTAATGATAATAACAAGCAAGTCATACATGCTCATCAGTTTTACCACCGCGCCCGCACTGCACCGAACATCTGAGGCCTGACCTGTTTAGATAAGGAAACTTAAATATTACATTGGAGTTTCAACCACAATAATAATCATATGATATAAATGTAAACCAGAAAATGGAATTTCTGTAGAAATTGGGGATGAACACTGAAAAGATGATGTTGAACTGAAAACTCTGCGGAATTAATCGAGATGCTGGAATGTCGATCGTGAGACTCCAAGTTGAATCAGTCGTGAAACAAGTAAATATGTAAACTGTGTCTTAATTTGGGAACTTCATCTGAGAATTCTAATAAATAGTACTGTGTTTGTCATGAATGAGCTGAACAGTTTGAAGTCGGAATAGTTTGAATTGGTTGAGAAATGTGGAAGGAAGAGGTAAATGTGAGAAATATTTCTTAATTTGGGAATTTTATTGTGAAACTGTGTCCATTCGGGGAATGTGATAAATAGCTTTGTGGATGTCATGAACGAGCTGAACGTTTCAAAGTTGGAACAATTTGAATCGGTAAAGAAATCTGGAAGAAGGTCAATATGCAAACTGTCTGCATTCTCGTGGGAAATGTGAAATAATGAAAAATGTGGGAATTTGCGCAACGTTCCCAAGATGTCCTGAATGAGCTGAACAGTTTGAAGTTTGAATCAATTGAGTAATTTGTAAAATTTGGAAGTATGAGTTAAATTTAGAACATGACTTCAATTCATTTCAGTGCGATGATTTTCACGGAAAATGCGCAATTGTGGCAATTTTGCGAATGTGGAAAATAGTTGGTAAGTTTTGCAAAAATGCTGCTCTTCAACTTTCATTCAACGAGAAAATGCAATCTCTGTAGAAATTGCACGTGGAATACTTAAGCGCTGACGTTGAACTCAAATTCTGTGAAATTAATTGAATTGTTGCAATGTAGAATGTGAGAACCTGGAAGGGTTCGAATCTGTCAAGAAATGTGGAACAAGGTGGTAGTCTCTAATTTGGGAATTTTATTGTGGAAATATGGGAATTTTGTCATTATGGATGATGAATGGATCTCTACTTCAACATCAGTACTTAGTGGTTAACACAGTCAGGCGATCAGGGTTTGAATCTGCTTTGGAAGATCTTTGTGTAGAGTCACTGATGCTGTAGTAGTTCACTTGCCTGACTTCAGTTTCCACTCAGAGGCGGTGTGAATGGGAGTGTGAATGCTTGTTTGTCGGAAACAAACTGGATGTACCCTGTGACTGACTCCGCCTCTCGTCCAGTGAGCTGGGATAGGCTCTAGCGCAACCGCCACCAAAATAAGAACAAATGCCTTAGAAATTGGGTGCACGGATGCTTCAAGACACATTTAACCGATTCCACACGATTGACAGAATTCTAAATGATCAATAATACAGAATGGATCAAGTACAAAAGTGTCACAAAATTGTGCTTAAAATGCTTATACAAAATTAAATTTGACTATTTTGCTTTTTTCCATATTGTCAGTGTTGAGTTTGTCCTCGAGCTGCTTCTGACTCAGCAGAACAGATAAGAGGAGAGAGAACAATATTGTGTCTCAAAACACACACACACACACACGCACGCAGACGCACACACACACACACACACACACAATTCTTTGTCATCAACTCCCAGGGTGACGATGTCATGAAAATAATTCTGTTTGCCTTCCATTACTGTAAAACGAAACAAACACCAGAGCTTTGTATGAAAAATAAGAAGTTTCCTTTAATAACATCTGTAACATGATGGTTGTATCACTTCCAATACATTGGATGCAGTAAGTATACTGTACACTTGTATATGGACATGGAGTTAAATACTTCGACTAGTAAGATATAAACCTGTATTGTTTTTCTACAAGGACGTCATCAAAGGGCACAAATGGTGTAGCAGCAAAAAAGATTTGTTGGGGCTACAGTAGTACAATGTATCCGCAGCGGCAATCACAACGCATTATACATGTCTAAGGCAGTGGTTCTCAAACTGGGGTTTCCGATCCCACAGGGGGTCCGCGAGCCGTCACTCGGGGGTTTTGCAAAATAATTCTCAATAAACTATTGTGTCATATATCATTTTAGAAAGTGCATACCGACATATGTTGACCAGCGCGACGACTTTAGCTTTAGGCCAATTAAAAACGAAAATGTGACATCCCTGCATGAATAAAATAATTTTTTCAATAAAAAAAAGGCATATAACAAAAAAGTCTGACTTTCTTCCCTCACTAAACTTTTACTTTAATATCTCAATATTACAATTGAATTAAAAAAAAACCAATATTCTCCTAAGATTACGACTTTTCATCCCAACAAAATATGTTTTTGTTCTCATAAGGATGAAGATTTTTTTCTTGAAAAGTGACAACTTAATTTTCATATTTTAAAAAAATCTGTAAAAAATATGAATAGGTTATTCTAACATTACAACAGGGAACTTTTTAATTCATATGACATTTAGTGGTACACATGGTATGAAACTTAATCAAACCTTTTTCATAAAAGGCTCTCCATACATAAAATGGAAGTCAAAGTAATTTAAAATGTTAACCTCATCCCCCTTGTGATATGTTAAATAAGTTATTGTTATGTCAGTTATGATTAATTGGTGTATTATGAGACGATTCTTGGAAAATGTTCTGCAATATTAGGAATCCCCGGACCCAAAAAGTTTGAGAACCACCGCTCTAAGGAATGCACTATGTCATAGACAAGAGGTTATAAAATGTCATATACTTCTAGTAAGGTTTGTCACTACATATGACAAAGGGATCTTTACAGTCAACTGCGCACGTACGAAGCACAAAAATACAGACATTATGAGAATATATCAAGCTGTTGTGATACTGAAATGTCAAACGTGTTCTTTCCTGCTTGGATTTAGTATTAAAATAACATTTTTAGACATGGATAAGTAACATCCAGACCTCTAAATGCCCTACCCCTGCTAGCGTTCCTGAGAGCTCAGCACCTCGTCTCCTTCCACTGGAATGTTTTTGTTGTGTGTGGTTTTTCTGCAAGGATAGCATTTACTGTACTGTATGTGCTTTTTAAAATGGGGTAATCTCGATGGACTGACATCGAGTCATATAGCACAATAACAGTAAAAACATTTCACAGCACAAAATGAAATTACATAAGCCTATATGATATTGCCGTGGAACAGTTTATGTGAGCACGTGTTTAAAAAAAAATTAAAAGGGCAAAACAATTAAAGTAGTGTAACTCTATTTTGCTACCATTCGCCTTATTCTGGTGATTTAATGAGAAAACAATCGGTCTCAAATTGCCACAGAATAAAGGTTGAAACTTAATTTTTAAAAAAAGTTTACAAATTTAATTTAATTTAAAAAGATTTTTTTTTAAAAAGGATTTAAAGTGGAATAAATTCAGCAATTCTAATCTCTTTATGATTAGTGCTACCACTAGCTTAGCATAGAACAGGCTAGCGTCATTGTACAGTTATGATGGGAAAACAACCAACATCTCAAATGTTGTCGAAGTCTAACGTCTGTGTGATGCTACAGCTAGCTAAGCACAATCAAAGCCAAACAGCTAGCCTCATTGTCATGGGTCTGATGGATCTCATTCGAATGGGAAAATAATCGTTTCAAATATCTGCAAAATAAAGGTTGAACCAGAATTTTAAAAGGAATATTGAAGCCTCATGCCTGTAAGATACTACTACTAAATCCACCCCATCTTATGTCTGGGGCTCCGTAGAACACTCTGTCTGGTTCCAAAAAAATCCTCTGAGCAGTCGTAATTTCTGCACACCCGAAACATGGCGCTACTTATTGCGAAAAAGAGTACACCTGGAATAACAGTAGTGTAATACTCGCTCATGAATGTGTTATTACATATAAAGAGGTAGTGATCCAACCATTGATTGACACTTGGACATAAAGTCTTAAATATGGTAGCCTAATAATCATACAGTGTGTCTTTGCTTGAGGCGGTCCTTTTCTTTCATTGACGGTGGAGTGCACACAAAGACCAGGGCAAGATTGTGGACAAAAAAAAAACAACAACAACAAAACAGTTTCACCTCTCTCACCTGAGCCATTCTGTTTCTTCGTCAATGTGACTTCATCTTATGGTCTATAAAGTCAATACGGCAGCAGTTTTGGCCTTTGACGTCAATACGGTTCCGGCTTTTGGCCCGTCACAAGAATATGGCTTTTGGTCCCTAACGTCAATATGGCTGCGGTTTAGGCCCGTCACGTAAATCCGACTGCGGCTTTTGGCCACTCTTGTCAATACAATTATGGTTTATGCCTATCATATCGACACAGCTCCGGCATTTGCCTCGTCACAAGAATACGGCTCTGGTTTTTAGCCCATCGTGAGAATACAGCTCTGGCATTTGGCCCATCACATCAGTACAGCTCCGGTTTTGGCCGGTCACGCCAGTACGGTTCTGAGGATATGGCACCGGCTTTTGGCCAATCACGTCAATTCAGCTCCAGTTTTGGCCAATTACGTCAGTACGAATCTGGCTGTTGGCCTTTCAGGTCAACACGGCTCCAGTTTTTGGCCCGTCACGTCAATACGGCTCTGGCTTTTGTTATGTAACATCAACACAACTCTGGTTTTGGGCCATCATATAAATACAGCTCAGGATTTTGGCAGGTGATGTCAATCACATTGACTGACAACCTGTTTGAGGCCTCCTTCCTCCTTTTTATGCCAATTAACATCCCTAAACGGTGGTTTGCTAACCCCTAATCAAGTCATGTTCCCAACTTTTCCTCTCACTTCTATTTTTGTGTGTGTGATTAGCACATTATAAAGAATACCGTATATTCCCGCTTTGTGGTTAGTGTGTGTGAGACGTTTCCATTTGGACTCAGTACATTTGGGCCACCCGGCTTGACTCTTTATGTGGACGGATTACAGACAGACAACACAACGAGAGACATTCAAGCAATGTGAGTGAATTATAATAACGTATAAAATTGAGGCTTGTGTAACAAAATATTGCATGTATTTATATAGAAAAGAAGAAAAAAGCTTATGTCTACCTGCATTAGTTTCACATTGCTTGTGCGTGTGTTTTTTGCACTACTGCTTTAACTGTGAATGCGTGTGTGTGTGTGTGTGCATGCGTGTGTGTGCGTGCGTGTGTGTGTATGTGTGTGTGTGTGTGTGTGTATAGCAGTGGACAGACGCCAGACCTCATTATTGTCATTCTTCTCACTGCCTAAAAGCGAGGAAAAGCGAGGCGAAAAGCGGCCACTTTCAATCCAACGGAAAAGACAAGAGACAAAAGGGCCCAAATTAAAACAAATGCTGCAAAAGGCTTGCCCGTGCTCATGTGCTTGGGGGGGGGGGGGAATAACCCATCTGGGGTTTTTCAGAGCCAGACCACACAGATACATTCAGCACCACTATAGGTCCACATACACACACAGGCTGTGTCATTGCACGTACATATCCTATGTCCCATCCGGCATGTCTGAGTGTGTTTGCACCTTTTATCTGATTGCAGTTTTTTTTTTTTTAAATCCTTCACACAAGCACTGGCCTCGATGTGAACCTGCAAAAATCAGTCTTCGTGTTTCAAGAGGTCCACCTCATCCATGATAGTCCCACTGGTGTCCAAGCAACTGCAAAGACACAGTCCACTGTTTATCCATAAATCATAGATCAGCGCCGTGGTCCCCGCGCTCGTGCGAGGTGTTTAGTGACTGGATGTGTCTGTGCACGTTATGTACTGTACAATTGTACACACACACACACACAAACACACACACACACATTTGATGTACATGTACAGTGCTACAGTGGTGGCTTAATGAGAAAAAGCTAGTACAGGCTGAGTGCTAATAATACTTCCTTTGGGCAGGTTTGGGTGGGGAGGACAAGGTGAAAGGGGGGACACGTCAAGTCCTCACGGCGTCACACCTGAAACCGAACACAGAAGGTTTGATATTAAAGGGGACATATTATGGAAAATGTACTTTTAATGGTTTGTGTACAAATACAGTGGTGCCTTGACGTACAAGTAAACTGAATCATGAGTTTTTACACTATTTGTCCAATATGTCAAAACTGTCTCTATGACCTGACAGCAGAATATTATTAAAATGATCTTTTCAAAAATAATTTCTCTCATTTTATTCATTATTTTACAACTGGGCACGGCAGAACAAGGATAGCCAATCAGCAGGTTTAGGCACAGTAAACGTGAGAGTCACACGCAGTTTGTAGTCACGAGCCTCGTGGGGGGACAAAGCAGCCTCATGCAAAAGGAGACTATACTGTAGTTTCGTGGTCTGATTATTTAACTCATGTTAGCAACGAAATTTAAAAAGAAGGAATTGGACATCTCTCCACTTTTAAATCAAGGGTAAGCATATATAACTGTGGTGTTCTATATGCGGGCAGCTGCATATTGGTGGGCTTGGAAAATGACCAGCACCGACGTCTGACCAAACAGTGACGTCACCATTCTCACCGGGTCGTCATGTAAGTTGATCACCCCTCTTATATTTTTTATTTATTATACAGTCCCAAAAATAAATTTGTATAATAATACCACTACCATACCAACTTTCTCTACCATTCAGCCACTGAGGATCAGAAATCTTTAAGCGACATGATGATGTGCATACATAACGGAAACCCGGTTAGCTCAGTCAGTAGAGCATGAGACTCTTAATCTCAGAGTCATGGGGTCACACCCGACATTGTGTGGTTGTTTCTTTCTTTTTGGGGGTAGGGAAAACGCAAATAGTGAACTGCGAATAGGCACAGGTGCGCTGTACAGCATGTGTGAATTTGGATCAACCTGCAGCGATGAGGGTTGTGTCGCCGGTGTTTTCGGTGGCAGCTCTGAGCAGTGAGGGTGCAGAAACACCGACATGACGCCGCATCCAGCGTCCACTTCCTGCCTCGGCACGGCCGACAAGATGGCCGTACGGTTGGCATTGGAGGAGGATGAGGAGGAGAGGTCATTGGGGGAGAAGAGCGAACAGGAGTCCTGGAGAGGACAAGCAACAGTTGGATGATTAGTTAGTAATTAGTGTTAAGTCAACTGGGTAAGATGGGCAACCAAATTTGTAGTTGTTCACATCTTTGATGAAGCTCTGTATCAATATCCTGGCTTTACGAAGTTAACAATACTCACTGTTAATTGAGAGCCCAATATGTCTAACGTTTCGGGAGTACAGTGGAACTCCAGTTTACGAACGATTCAGTTTATGAACATTTTTGAAAAAGAAAAATGACCTCGGTTACACACGATTTCCAGTTCATGAACAGTCTTGGCATGGCCACGGAAGGCTCAGAGCTTTGCACTTTTTCTCATGCTGCACAAACATCATTGGGTCCGTGGTTCAGGTATTTTTGTTTTTTCCTAAAATGCCCGCCACATCCCACAATGCGATGCAAAAGCTGCGCTCCATTGTGGGAGGTGGTAGCCATTTAGGGCGAGCAATAACCACAATGAACGTAAACATTACCCATCGTGTTGCTCGAAGGCTTCAACCGGAGGATGATGATGCTCAACAACCTGAAGTCGGTACAGGCAAAGCTTTATCACTGTGTGGAGCATACGCGGAATCGAGCTTTGGCCTCCGGATAGACTTTCTCTGTCTTTGCACCAATCCCTGCTGTATAAGTTTGCTGTTTTCATCGGTGGTTGTAGTGGCAGAACTTCCACTGCATGGTTTGTCAAGAACAGATCCTGTTTCAAGAAACTTGCCCGGGATAGCACAAGTTGTCATGCACATTGGAGCAGTGTGACGGCCATAAAACGTCTTGTCAGGCAGATATTTTGCAGTACTGATCCAATGTCAATTAGCGTGCCGTGGGCAAGGGAATGCTAACAAAAACTGCAAAGCCAAAGCACTTAAATACTCATGGCCTCACTTCTGTCTGAATTATACCTGAAACAAACTAGAAAAAAGGAAGTGTATGGGGACTTCTGGCAAAACATGTACTGTCTATCTGTTTCCAGTCTCTGATTTCTTCTGTGGCTAAAAATTAAACATCCACAGTAAGACATGGCGCACTAATCCTGTTTCCTTTCTCGCTCATCCCCTCGGTCGTCATAGTTTCCAGTCTAGTCGGTGAGATGGTGATGAGAAAACCGTCTACATTTGTGTCTTTCCTGAAGGCGGGCGGATAATAAAGTTACTTAATGAGGCAGAGAGAGGCCATCTTTGTCCAGGGCCACGGTGACCACGCCTGCCGCTGGCATGGACAGAGAAGGTGGCATTCGGGAGCAAATTACAAAGATTTCACCCCTGCTAGAGCTCGAATAAAGCCAGTTGGGGTTGATGGATGGGTGCTGAGGGGACATCACACCCAAAACGGAGCCCCCTTCCACCCCCTGGGGCCCGGATATGAGCGATGGCCAAAAGGTGGGCTAATTCTTTTATGCCTCCGAATGGTCTGGATTCATGGGAATCACAGTGCTAAACACATGTCAATCTCGTGCTACAGTGCGACAAGGTTTTCATTGTGCTTGGTGTTAGAACAGTGGCTTCCCACACACTTCACACCATCGAGCTGTTATCACACATAAAGCTGCTAAAGACATCGACTATACAGTACATTTAGATACTGTATGTTCTTATAAATCCATATAAGGTTGGAACAAGCTCCCAATTGAATTGAAGACCAACCTGTCATGATCCACTCGGAGTTATGTTTTTTTTCTGCCAGGTGGCTATTCCCTGTGTTTTTTCTTTGTTTCCCCTAGGCGTTGCAGGGAGAGACTCACCTGGGAGCTATTGGAATCACCTCTTAGACTGAAAGCTCTGCGGCCACACCAGGAAGACGCCAGATCGTTCCTTTGTCTTCACCGTTTGCTGTGCTGGATTCTGTCTCGCTCTCAAGTTAAATACTGTTCCTGTTTTTTTGTACACTGTTTCTCCCTGCAAGTTCTGGCTTTTTGCTGCTATTCTTAGTCTTTCTTGTTTAGCCACTGTTTGTTTGAACTTTGTTTGATTGCTATTATCTGAACTTGTTAGTAGTAGTTTCTGTGCTGTATATTACCATTTTACTATTACTATGTATTTTTTAAACTGTTTATTTACTATTATTATTTACTATTTTATTTATATTAGTCTTTTATTTCTGCACTTTTGTTTTACGTACTCTCCGGGCACTCCGGTTTCCTCCCACATCCCAAAAACATGCATTAATTGGAGACTCTAAAATTGCCCGTAGGTGTGACTGTGAGTGCGAATGGTTGTTTGTTTGTATGTGCCCTGCGATTGGCTATTTTTCTTATTGTTTACTCTGCGGGGACTTACTATACCACCATTTGTTAGAATTTTACAGGAATAAAGACATTGAGTTATTTTTTTCTAGACTCTGTGTCAGCTTTGAGGTTGACCAGTCGCAAAGCATTACAGATCCTAAATTATAGAACCTTCTCCAAAGAAACAATCTGATCTGATCTTAAGAAACCAAGCCTGTCAGCACTGACTTCTTTTAACTATACTTTTCAGTGCGATGCATGTGAGTAATGCAATTAATGTGTATACTTGAACGACTAACGCACTTGATGTTAGTACAGTAAATCCCCGTTTATCGCTGGGATACGTAGAATTGTAGTGTATGTGTGCTATATACAGTGGGTACGGAAAGTATTCAGACCCCCTTAAATGTTTCACTCTTTGTTATATTGCAGCCATTTGCCCAAAATCATTTAAGTAATTTTTTTTCCTCATTAATGTACACACAGCACCCCATATTGACAGAAAAAAACGGAGTTGTTGAAATTTTTGCTGATGTATTAAAAAAGAAAAATTGAAATATCACACAGCCATAAGTATTCAGACCCTTTGCTCTGACCCTCATATATTTAACTCGGGTGCTGTCCATTTCTTCTGATCATCCTTGAGATGGTTCTACACCTTCTGTAAAAATGTCAACAATGACATTTTTTTTCTGTCAATGTGGCAGCACCCTTGTGAGGATAAAGCGGTACAGAAAATGGATGGATGAATATGGCAGCAAACGCATAAAAATGATTGCTATAAAACACAGAGTTCCGTAATATAGTGGGGATTTCTACGACAGACAAGTAGATACATTCTGGGAAACAATGTATATAGGAGTGAGTAATGTAATCTACAGTATGTGAGGATGTATACTAATGCACTTTATGTGAGTATATACAGTATGTGACTAATGCAACTTATGTGGATATATTTGCATAACTATGTGAGTAATACACCTATGTTGGTATGTAGATGTGAGCAATGTAATCCATGTGTGTGTAATGTATATGCGTATACGGTTTGCTACTCATAATCCCTTTTACCTTAACTTTTCTATTCTTTTCCTTTGTGTGCCACCGGGACTACAGATGGAAAATAATACTTGTGAATTGAATATATAACTAAAATGATATTGTTCTCCATTTTGCACTGTTATTTATTGTCCTCCTTTGCACTGCACGTTGTGCTGTGGAGTGTTAAACGTTGGCCACAAAGGCGCATTCTGTTCATCCCGACTGTATACTCGCCACCACAAAGATCTCTTTGAGTCGCGAGTATCACACAGAGGTGAGTGAACTTGGTGTGTGTGAATCTGTATGTGTGTGTCTGATTGTGTGTGGGTGCGTGTGTCAGACCTTGACTAATGTGCCTGTAAAAGAAATTGTGTCAAATAACGTAGACCAGATGACCCCTCATCCAAACACACGCAAAGGGGTTCTGTTCAAATACATGCTGCAAATAAAAATTCTGTCGCCAAGGAAAAGATTTTCAATTAAATAGGCTGATATTTCACATGATGGTTGATAAGTGGTGAGCACGTCTGCTTCACGGTTCTGGGTTCAAATATCAAGTTTGCATGGTCTCCCCATGCTTACGGGCGTTTTCTCCGAGTACTTCGACTTCCTCCCAAAAACATGCATGGTAGGTTTATTGAAGCTTCTAAATTGTTCAAAGGTGTAAATGTGAGTGTGAATGGCTGTTTGTCTAAATGTGCCCTGTGATTGGCTGGTGACCAGACCACGATGCACCCAACCTCTCTCCTCAAAGTCAGCTGTGATAGGCTCCAAGGCAAGTGCTATAGAAAAAGGATGGGCGGATATTTCACATGAACCTACGCATTTATGATGCCTCCGACAATCTTTCTTCCTCTACCCTTTTTCTTGACGCTTGTTGGCTTGTGATAGGGCCTGAAAATGACAAGGAAAAGACCAGAAAATCACTCATTATTTTACCAGTAAAAAAAAAAAAGCCTCAAATTCACTTGTCAAAATCTTTAGTTGATTATTTCAGCAACATTTTGAAGGTTAAGCATGGATAACGACCATTGCTGCTATAGAAATAAATTTTCATTACAGTGGACCCCGGCATATTCGTGGTTCAGCACCTGCAGATTTCTTTTCCCCAAAAATGGGTGTCAGTTATTCATAGACTTTTTTTTTTTTTTTTTTTAACATTTGCATGACTGTTTATGATTTTAAAAAGTCCTGGAATGCATTCAAACAGTTTAAAATCTAAACATCCACCGCCTTCAAAATGTATTCTTGGCTTCTTTCTTCAAACAAGCTGAAATTATGAGCGGTCCATTTAGCGGCACGGCTGCAACATCATCAGGATCATAATGTCCCGTGTTGTTGTCGTCGCTTTGATAGACGAGGACGATGACGGATGCGTGACTGCGCTCCATCATTGCCAGTGTGTGTGTGCGCATGGCGGGCCAGATAAAATCATTACTATGGTGACAACAGGATGTGGGTGGCCCCAGGGGATGCTCGGAGGGAGTCACACAGATGCTAACTCAATAAGGGACATTAGACAGGGAGCACAAATTCAAACACGTGTTGAACTTGTACACGTTTTTACTAATGTGTGACATCGTGCAGGTTTGTCTAGCGTATAGTAAACGCACCCATGCACATAAAACCTTACTGAGTCATAAACAAATGTATACACACATACAGCACACACACTAATACATTGGAACTCTCTATTTACGTCCATATCCAAACAGGAAGCAGGGCGATATAAATATGACAGCCCTTTTAGGCTGCAGGCTGTTTCTGAATCTAAACATGCTTAGCTCCGTCTTCTTTCAAATTATTCAACTTGTGCCTATTACATTTTTAAATGTTAATATTGTTGGTCTTTGAAATGTGTTGTGAAAACCATCTACATTGGCATTGAGTGTAGTTTTGCTGAGTTTTGCATTCATGAGGTGCAATGTTCCACTTTTAAATGATATTTCTTGCACTGTATGCTGTTTCAATTGTATTTTTATCACATTGTGTATGAAATGCGCTATATAAATAAAGAAAAAAAAAATAATAAGTGCTCACAGGAAATTAGTAAGAAATGATACAAAATGTAACATTTTCCAGCAACATGAACTTTTTTTAAAAAGCCTTTTTAAGAGCTCACAACATTCTCCATAATGTAAAAAGTCCAAACTATAGTAACTAAAGAAAGCAAATGACTATACCTTGTAGTTGATGTCAGCTGGAGTTGTTCTTTTAGTCTGCAAATAGATATTTAGCATGGCAGTGTCAAGATGCAGTGAACAGGTATACTGTAAGATTTGGTATCAATACGTTCGTACAATATGTACGTATGGTTATTGCATCACATGATGTATTTGATAGACTTAAATATGTATTCATTGTGCGAATGAGAGGAGCTACACAGACAAGTAAAAAAAATTCATTCCCATTTAATTGATTTTTCCTCTTTTGGATTATCAATAAGTTAAAAGCCAGTAAAAAATGTGGCCCAATTTTCTAGTTAAATGGATTTAAATTTGGAAACAATAGAACACTAACAAAACAAAACTTAATTTTCCCATTTCATTGACATGGATGGATTTTTTTCCCCCTTAAAGGCAGAGTTTGCAGTTTTAACAGTAGAATATTATTAAAAATGATCTTTTGAAAATTCATCCCTCTATGGCCTTAATTTATACCTATAATACCTATAATTAAATTGTAATTATTATTTTACAACTGGGCACGACGTGACAAGATTAGCCAATCAGAGACTGTACAGACAGGAGGCGTGACCGAATAGTCTGTCAATCGCTTGCTCACACGCACCGTCGTGCTCATGAGCCTCGCAGGGACACAACACCCTCGCAAAAAGAGAAACTAATATAGTTTCTTGTTATAGTTTATTTAAATCCAGTTAGCAACAAAAGTTAAAATGAAGGAATTGGACAGATTTCTATTTCAAATCAAGGATAAACATATATAACGGTGGTGTCCTATATATATTTTAGATTAGGCGTTTTAGACACGGGGACACAAACGTTGAATTAAAAAAAATAACAATAAAAATTACATCAGCGCCCGCACACAGAGCAGAATATTTATTTGAAAGACCTAATAAAATACGGATAATACTTCATGTTTTGAGCATACGGACAGCAGCAAATCGATGGTGCGCATTAGACACAGGTATAAGGGTTTCCCTGATTTTTGTGGTGGATTTTGTGGATGCATATTATACTTGAGAGCATTTTATACACAAGAAATTACAGCAGTTAAAATACAATAAATATCTGTTTCTTACCTGCACTCACACTGGCTGTGTTCAACAAAGGTCAACTCAGTGAGCTCATGTTTCATAAAGGAAGTCCTCATCAGCTAAACAAAAAAAACACACAAAAAAAACACAAATGAAGGCCAACTTTCCATCTCACAACATGGATGTGTTGAATATTTGTGTGTGTGTGTCAATGTGTACCTCCATGGTGAGGGTGTGCGTGAGCGAGGGCACGCACTCCATTGCCTCGTCAGCGCAGCAGCCCCCACATCTCCTCACTGCCACGCAGGAGGGTACGAAAAGGTGGTGCGTCTCCCCAGGCAACTCCCGCCAGACCTCCACCAAGGTTTCTCGGGGCTCGCAGCCACTGCGAGAGTACACCTCCAACCAGCGTCGCACTGACGATGCACAAATGTCTCGGCTTCACTACAGGATGGATGACGGGAACCCCTTTGGGTAGAAACTGATAACTTACCTTCTCGGCCTTCTCTGGATTTGGACGCGTCGGTGGGCCGCCAGTGAGCCAGCTGGTGGGAAACAGAAAGAGAAAAGAAGGCTTTTTGAGAAGGGTAATAAAAATTAAACAATTAACTCTGCTCAGACAGCGTAAACCAACCACATTGAAAGTGAGAGTCATGAGGTTGCATAAGTCTGCACATCCTCTGAAAACAGGGGATATGACTTTGTTCAGAGTTAACCAATGACATTCAAACTCATGTTCAATGGAATTCAGCACACACCTGCCACCATTTAACGCGCCTCTGATTAACCGCAACTACATTTAAGCTGTTCTAATAGGCATTTCCTGATGCATATGTGCCTACCAATTGGCTGGGAACCTCACCCAAAGTCAGCTGGCAAAAGCTACAGGTCAACCGCGCTCCTCATGAGGTCAAGCACTATAGAATATGGATGGATGGCTTTTGTCGTACTTAAATATCCATTCATTGTGCCAGTGAGATGAAACTACAAAGATGACTGTCCTGGTAAACGTTTGCCTCCCGTACCTGGTCCTCCTCATCACTAACATCATCCACTCATCTCTCAAAACTGCAGACATAACACCAGTACTGAAAAAAACAGGTTGAGATCCAAATCATTTCAATAGCCTTCGTCCCATCACCAACCTCCCATTTCTCTTAAAATTCTTAAAAAAGACAGTTACTTCCCAGCTCCACTCCCACCTCACTTCCAATAATCTCTATGAACACTTCCAGTCTGCTTTCCCCCTCCATAGCACCATAACAGCATTCATCAAGATCACCAACAACCTCCTCCTGGCAGCTGACTCTGGTTTACTCACCACTCTCATCCTCCTTGATCTGAGTAGATCTTTTGATATCACTTCTCACACCATCCACCTAAACAGACTCCACCGCATTGACATCAAACACACACACACACCCCTCCAGTGGTTCAGTTCTTACCTGTCCAGCCTGTCCACCCAGTTTGAAATCATTCAAATCCCACCTGTCCTCCATTTCTTCTGGTGTCCCCCAGGACTCTTTCTTGGGCCCCCTCCTCTTTATCACCTACACGCTACCTCTGGGCAATAGTTTTCATAAATTCAACTTACACTTTCACTGTTACGCGGATGACACAAAGTTCTACTTCTCCAACAAACTCTCCAACACGTTTCTTCCCTCCTCCCTGACTGATTGTTTCTCTGAAATCAAAAACTGGTTCGCATCCAACATTCTACAACTCAGCAGTAATAAAACCAAAATTCTACTAGTATTGTAGATACCAAGTCTATACTAGCCAAAACTGACAGTTTTTCGATCACACATCATAATTCCTCTGTTCTCCCCTCCCCCTTAGGTCAAGAGTCTGTTTGTAATCCTCGACAGCATACTCTCCTTCCAAGCACACATAAACAACATCACCCAGTCAGCATCCAAAACACAGGCTCATGAACACTTTTCAAATCCAAATGCAAGATACACCTATTCCTGACTTTTTATTCACTTTAACATTTCCCATATTATTTGCTATTTTAATTGATGTTTTATGGGTTTTTGTTTTTTTTATCATATAGTTTGATGTATTTGATTTTCTTTTAACTATGTACGGTGAACTTGAGTGGCTTGAAAGGAGCCAATAAATAAAAATGAATTACACTTTTGATGATTTACCTACAGAGTCTTATGTTTGCTTACCCTTCACATAATTCAGACCTCTCAATCAGCAACACTAGCACATTTGAACTGCTTTCATATCAAATCAAGTGTTCTTCAGGCAATGCAGTGGGCTGGTGTTTCAAAATAAGGCTTGAAATGATTAAAGGATTTTCAGTTAGCTTTTTTGCCCCTCGGCCACTTTTGAACACAAAAAGTAAGTTCCAACGCTAAATGACAGGACGGAGGCCGTCAGGTCGGGGGCCTACCACTGTAAACGTGCCTGTCGTTAGATGAGCTGACGTGACGAAAGACATTTGTTGTAGAAAGGTTTAGGAGTGTTGCTGAGCACGAGCTGCTACCTTTGCCCCCTTTGCCCCCGCCCACCCACAGCAAAGTCTCTCATGAGGAGAAGAGAGTGAGACTCGGTGCCAATGGGATTAGGAGTTCAATAGGCAAGACACACATTTTTACAAGCCACATGCTGCGGCTTGTGGCCGAAAGCTCACTAGATCACCCCACTAAAAGTCTCTTTTCTGTCCAGTAATTCTGCCTTCATTCATTTTGTTTTTTTATATAGCATTTTTAAGTCATTAAGTCAAAGACACAGCTTTAAAAAGTGACAATTCACATGGTCAGGACGACCAAAAGCTGCTATGATTTAGACATGTCACATAAATCACTCATTTGTCTCTTGCGCTCATACTTACAGGATAGCTCCTCTCACTAGCACAATGATTAAATATTTAAGTCTGTGACCGTGCTGCCAACAATAATAACCATAAAGTTAATTATTTCAAGAGTTTGGCACTCCAGTTTGGCAATTACACTTTATGCTCTTTAGTTTAGTAAGTTTGCTTCGATGGGAAGCCTAGTGAAGCACGTCTGCTTCACAGTTGAGAGGTTCTGAGTTTGAATCCCTACTGTGTGAAATTTGTATGTTTTCATTGTGCTTGTGTGGGTTTTCTTCAGGTACTACGGCTTCCTCCCACAGTCCAAGAATGTGCATGTTAGGTTAATTGAAGACTTGGAAGAAGGGTTTTGCATCACATAACGTGGTTGACGGTCTTAAACACATATTCATTGTGCTCCCAAGAGGAGCTCCTTCACGAGTCATTGACGACTCTAAATTGAATGTGAGTGTGAATGCTTGTTGGTCTGTATATTGACCGGTGAACAGTCCAGGGCGTACACCGCCTCCCACTCAAAGTCAAGTGATTTACATGACATGTCTAAAACATACCAGCGTTTTTAATTTGCTTACTCTTAAGTGTTCTGACCACGCACATCATCACAGCAGCGGTTAATTTATTATTAAATTTCTATTTCCGATAGTAAAAAAAATTACGGTTTCAGAATTGTGTGTCCATTTATATCACATTGACTTCGATTCATTTGAAGGAGGACAAATGTTTAACCTGACACATATTTTAGCATACAAGTTTAATGGTTCGTGTCATGGCAGAATGATACATACAAAATAAACACGAAAGTCCAATAACTCTATGTGTGTGTGTGTGTGTGTGTGTAAGTATGTGTGTGAAAAAGACCAAGGGCGCTTGTAAGGGAATGTAGACTTTGTTCAGTCGGCACCTTTTAAACAGTTCCACCCCCTTTTATACACACATACACACACACGTTCAAGTGAGTATGGAAATCTTTGTGAGCGTTTCTCTGACATAACGTGCTCTGTGGCCCCCAAAGCAAGTAAAACACGTCCATTCATATTAGTAAGTCGAATACAGTACCTCGCTTTACTCGGACTAAAATTAAAATGAAAAAAAATAATTCACTTTGTCATTGTGGCGACCATGACCATGTGCAAACAAACACATACCTGTTTGGTACAATCAAAGTCAAGATCACACAAATAACGTGTGCAAAAAGTCAATTTGGTGTTTTTGATATGAATTACTTTCTTAAGTATAAATGTATATTTGTGTATTGCATTCTTATCAAACATCTTTGACTTTTTGATTTGTTTTGAGGGTTAGAAATACACATTATTATCCATTTATGGGGCTTAAAGTGGAACAGCAGCAACCTGAATGCACAGAGAGTGCAAGTCCTTGCTCTCGGTTAGAGAAGCACCTAGGTCTGCTGTTAGCATCAACATTTTAGCATTCCGATCCCAAATCTTCTGCCTTCTTGATTTGTTTTGACAGTTTGAAATGTGCATTGTTGCACTCTACAAGGCATTTTTTTTATTCTTTTCATGGGCCTATGGGGCAGTTAAAATTGAGCCCTACAAATGCACCTAGGTCTGTGTTTGCATCATTTTTAGCATTATGATCCCAGATCTGTGACATCTCGATTGGTTTCAACAGTTTGAAATAATGCTGTGCTCGAGACCACACAATCGGAGACCAAGACTTGCCCAAGACCGGTCTCGACGGAAAAACCCGTCCGGCCAGTCCGAGACAGAGACAAGACCTAAACCTTTGGGAGTTGAGTCCGGAACAAGACCACAAGACCTTCAAAATGTGGTTTCAAGACTGGTCTCAAGACGTTACAGGTTCAAGAATAGTTTGAAATGTGCAATATTTTTTCATTGATCTTAGGGGCAGTTAGAAATTAGCCCTACGAACTCTGCCTAGCAACAAGTGACCACATAGATGTCCCAGAAGTCAATAAAAAGAATCAAGGCCAGGCCATGTAGTGTCTGGCCTCATGAATGAGTAAAACATACAGTATAGCGTTAGGACTGGCTCCCACCGCGCCTCGCAGCACTGAGTGTTCTTGATAGATGTCTCCAGACATAAATAAAAAAAACATGTCGTCGGCCTGCTCGTGAGTGTGAGGTGAAGATGAGTTCACGCGGTACACTGCCTTTAAATCGACAACTATACACCATCTCTATGTAGTCTGTATGTATTTTTGATTGATAAAACACTGTTTCCTTCTATTTTGGTGACACAACTCGTTAATTAGAAATACTTTTGGGTTGCCAGATTGTGGGAAAAACAGTATTTTTATTTGGCTCGCGCTTTCTATTTAAAAAAATACAGATACTACCTAACCTTGGTTTTAGTAATTGAGAGTGACACAGCATTATCACTGGACGGCTAGATAAGTAAATGATAAACTTTATTGATCCTGTGTGTGTGTGAGGGGGGGGGGAATGAAGGACTATCGTCAGCTAGTTTAGTCAGTTAGCACCCACTGAATGAACAGCTAACCTTACACAAGCAAAAGCCGACATAACGCATATATTCAGTTGTTATAATGACTTCAGGATGAACTGTGTTTTGACAGATACGTATAGCATCTAGGTAGATAGACAGCTACCTAGCTAGCTAGTTCAAGATGAAGTACGCTACATTTTGACAGGTAGAAAGTAGGTAGGTAGAGAGCTAGCTAGCTAGATTGCTTTATAAATATATATATATATATATATATATATACATATATAGCTAGACGGATAGACAGCTAGGTAGATAGACACTGTATGTAGACAGATATAGACATCAATACATAGCTATACATAGACAGATCTATAGATTGATTTATAGATTATATATACTGTACATAGATCGACAGATACAGATGTATAGATTTATAAACAGATACATTGACAGATTTATAGCTAGACAGACATGTAGACAGATGTATCAATAGTCTGATAGACAGATTTATAGAGAGATATTTCGACAGATAGATAGCCATACATATATACATACACTGTAGATGGATGATATATAGACAAAGAGCTATTTAGGCAAACACATTCATTCTAGATAGGTAGGCTGCAGACAGACAGACAGACAGACAGACAGATAGACAGATAGATAGACAGATAGATAGATAGATAGATAGATAGATAGATAGATAGATAGATAGATAGATAGATAGAATGGTGACAGGTGGTTATTGACTTGCAGCAGGATGACTGGCACAGACGTACAATGTGATTACCAATACATGAAGTGCAGCACATGCATGCCGACACTTTAGAGGTCAGATGGTCCACCGCTGCGCGCGCACACACGCACACGTACGCACGCACGCACACATCCATACGTTACCTTGGCGTGGGACGTCGGGATTGTGGTGAGCAGCAGGAATTGAAACATTCCTAGAATAACTTGCTGCATAATCCCCATTGTGTGCACGGGAGTCCTATAGAGCCGTCCAACTACTACTACTAATAATAATTTTGGATCACTTGCATCCAAAGATGTATCTGGATCATATGTGCGTGTCCGTATGTCCTCCGTGACCGAATAAAGACGCACCAAAGCCGGCGTTCACTCTCCAGCCTCCCTGCCGTGCAACCACACGCTCGGTGGCATCTTCATTCGGAGGTGTGCAACTCTCATGTTCTCGTAGAGATTCCTCTCTTAATCATCTCAATCTCCAACATATCGGCGCAAAATGGGTGATTATAATCACGAGACTTGAGGAAAGTTTGGCTTTTATATTAATAGTCGTCTTCTTTCCATCGTAAAATCCTCCTTCCGGGGCGACCCAAAACGATTTAAAATCAATTAAGAGAGGATGCTGGGTCGTGCGGAGATCCACCGCATGACGAGGAAGGGGGCGGGTGGGAGTGAGAAGACGGTGCCGCATATGTCGCTCCGAGCTCGGTCACACCGTCTCCATGCTGTCGCTCCCGCGGATCACGTCACCGCTCTAAAATCCACTTTAAAAAAAAAACGACTGAGAATAACAAACGGACATGTTTGACAGTAGTAGAACTTGAGGTTTGTCCGGTTTAAAAAAAAAAAAAAAAAAAAAAAAAAAAAAAAGAGGAGGCAGAATGTGTTAGCAGCAGAGCGGAGCAGTCAGTGTTCATTTGTTGTGGTCGCCCAGCTCGTTTTCCCTTTTTGCCCTTGAGACGCACACAGCGGAAGAAGCATTACAACTTTTTTTTTTTCTCCCACAATACGGGACAGGGCAGGCAGGCGCACTGGATACACGTGCTATAGTGCGGTATTACAAGTGGCCCCTCAGCATCGGTGACAGGGAGGGGAGGGGGGGGCTTCACGTATGTATGCGTGCATGGGGCCCCTCGCCAAAGGGGAACAAGGTCAGAGTTGCCACAGAGGTCATGTCCTCTGTCATTCTCCCCCCACTCTTTTTGGTACTGCAGAGCTCAGCTATTGACGATACTTTCCAGGCTTGTGTTTTGATTTGTGTGACCACAAGAAATAATTGATTATTAGATCCTGTACGTAAAAGATATGAAAATGATACCTTGATGGTGTAAGGGCTATTCATCGGCAGTCTGGATGCAGAGGGAGTCTCAGGGTCTGTAATAACACCACATAAAGTCACTACTTATTACTCTTTTTTTTTGTAAATAATCTGAGCAGTTTCTGGAAAGAATACCCATATACAGAGTAGTCACGCGAGACAGAACCAACTAACAATATTACACTATTATCATTTTCCACAATTTAAAATACAAATTTGACTATTTACCATGCTTGTGTTTTGAACTCTGAATACAGTTAATAACAGGTGAATTGAAAAGTGAATTTTTGTCACTGTATAAAAATAAAGTTTGATGTGATGGATATAACCCTTTTAAATTGCTGTTGAAGTTTCTAACTAATTAAAACATGCAATCAAAACGATACACTTATTAGAATCTGAAATGTGTGATTACGTTGGAGGCCACTTGAGGTCAGCAAAGACATTTGACATATGAAATTTAGTACTGCATTACTTCCTGCAATCAGATAATATGATGCGTAGAAATGTCAGCTCCACCAGCCTTTGCTCTGCAATGACTTAATAAATCTATGACCCACTTGAGATTTACAGGGCAAGCTTAATCCACCAGGCGTTCATTTGTTTACAGTGTCAAATAAAACCGAACACCAGTTTCACTTAATAGCAAGAACGGTGTAAAGGGAAAGCAGCTGATTTACAGCTCACTAAAGAGCTCCAGTTTCATACTTGGCTGCTACTTTAATAAACCCAAGCATCCATCCATCCATTCTCTGAGCCACTTATCCTCACAAGGGTCTGGAGCCTATCCCAGCTATCATCGGGCCGGAGGCGGGGTACACCCTGAACTGGTTGCCAGCCAATTGCAGTAAATCCAACCATTTTATTTTAGTTTTTTAAATAGCATTTGTCCCCATGAGGGTGGCCGGTGAACTGGAGACAATCGCAGTACACATACACACAAGCGTTCACACTCACATTCACACCTATAGACAATTGAGACTTCATGCTACGTGCTAACATGCATGTTTTGGGAAAGTGTGAGGAAGCCATAGCAGCCGGAGAAAACTGAGATTCAAACCCTGCAGGACCTCTCGACTGTGAGGCACACATGCTAACAATTTGTCCACCATGCGACCCATTAATATATCGAGTATAATAATGGAACTGCGACACTGAGATCTTTATCGTTTTCCCCCGCATTGACACAGAGGAATGTGTGGCACTGAAGCATGATTTGACACCTTTTAATGTCAATTAAAAGTGTGTGTGTGTGTTAGTGGAGTCACAGTCATTGTGGTGTGTTTGGGTTATGAGGGTGGGAGAGTGTGAGTGTCTGCTATGCAGGGAGAACATTATCTCGTACGTCTCAGTGCTGGGCCTGCAGGTGACAAGACAACAGAGGAAGAAAATATTCTGTAAAGCAGGGGTTCTCATACTGGCACTGATATGTGCTACTATTTAAATAAGTCCATGCCAATAAAACAAACATAATAAACCAACTGAAGTATATATTCGTCAAGTAGAATCCAACCGTTTACTGCCACTGGCGAATATGTTCGTCAAGCACATTTTTCTAACAGGTAGGCGTGGAAGAAGGTCTCACCCACCTCGCCTGTGAAATTCAGGTTTGTAACCCACTGTAATGACTAACAGATCCATGTAGATGGTGGCATTGCACTGCTTTGGATTTGAGATCAGCACGGCCTTTGAGTCGAAGACAATGAATGATGAGACAACGTTTTCAGTCTGTCCCATCGATTATTATGAAGAAAAACGCCAACACATTGGAAGCGAGACAAGTTTAGGCATCTGACACTCAAACAGATATTTATGGTATATTTAAAGTAGTAGACAGCATGTTTCACGATTGTGAGAAAACATGATGCAGTTTATGGAGTGAATGGTGAACGAGGTAAAAAAAATCCACTGATATTCAACGGGAGCTATGCGGTGAGTCAGCTTTGCTCACAGTGTGTTTCATAGTTGTAATTCTAAATAAATAATTTTGCCATCAACAGACCTTTCTCAGTCAGTGTTTTATAGCTTGAAGTTTTCACAAAGTCAGTTATGCTTGACATTTTTCTTTTCACAAAAGGCTTGTTTGCTACACTTTTTGGTCAGAAATGGTTATTTTCCTTGTGGGGGGCACCAACCCACATTTTCTCAAGAAAGAACATTTATGTGGCAACCAACCCTTGTGAGAATAAGCTGTGAAGAAAATGGATGGATGGAAGTTTGTACCCACGATTGAAGCACAACTTTGTGTGTAGTCACTGTTTATGAATGAGAGCCAATGTCTATGGTAACATTCATTGAGATTGACTGCTTGATTGCCTCCCACTGGGCTCTCTTGTCATACGCTAAACAATGCAAGAATAACTCAGTTAATTTTGTTTCCTACTAAATTCTTGGGTCGCTTTTTAAAAGAATAGTTGTTCCAGCGGTCGGCAAAGTCACTAAATATAGCGACCTAATTGCTAAATTGGCAACACTGACTGTCATTCAGTAAAATAACTCCTCTGTTCACAGCCATGTTCTAAGAGGAGGCAGTGCAGTCACTTTTGGACTATGCATACATTCAATTCAATTTCATTTTGTTAAATGAACACGTCTGAATATTTCAGTTGAAATGTTCAAAAAATAAATAATCCCAATGGCATTTAGGACAGAATACGGTAGTTGTGTTTAATTGGCGTAAGGATTACGAGGCGGAAAATTTCTCCCCTGTACCCGAAAAGTTTAAGAAACCCCGTTATAAATGATTCACACCGTAGTAACGCTTTCGGGAGTCCACATGTCCATATCTACTCTAGGGCTGTCAATATCGAATCTTTTTGGAATCGATTCTCCTATTGATTATTAATCGTAAATTAATCGCCCCCTCCACTATTACTAAATAAATAAATAAATAAAAATACTACTAACATGCATTTTATTCTCAGTTATGAGGGACGGAGTTCAAGCGTTAAACTGCATATGTTGGTACTGAGTGTATGGTATAAATCAGATGAGAGAATTTGTGACAGCAAACTCGTAAATGCTAATCATTTAGCAATCGTGATTAGCATTAGAGCGCTTGCGATTACTATTATAGGACAAAAAATGTTAACTAACATTCAGTTCACTCATACATCACTTACGCTACTTTGTTGTTTTTGGCCCAACACTGCGTCCGTCTGCAATAAATGTCCATCTGAAACATGGGTTGTGGTGGTGCAAACATGGTTCCGGTCAGTACTTTTTTTTGGGGGGGGGGCAGGGAGGGTTCCTGGCGGAGCGTTGAGGCAAACATTTTCCGTCGACCTATTTTTGAAGTCGACTTAGGCCAGTTATTGAATTTTTCCCCAGTCCTAATCCATTCACAAAAATAATAAACCTGTTTCTTCTCTATGACAGTTTTATAAGCCAAACAGAACAGGGGGGCATTATGCGAGCGTGAAATGGATCCTAAACTTGTGGGGTCACATTTGAAGATCCAAATGTGACACAAGAGAGGACCTTGTGTGGAGTTTGATAAGGACACTTCAGTTTCTTCTTGTAATGTGGCCAACCGCGGGGACATCCCATGCCCTTTGATTGTCCTTTACAACAGCAAGCATGAGATTTCATCACACCACACACACACAGTAAGGAGAGTAATTCAAATGACATACACTGTGGCTCCAAGAAGGCTAATGACGTCTGTTGAATAGAACATAACCACTTTAATAATGGACTTTTCTAATCCCTACAATAGTTGGACTATTGTCTACAAACTAACGAGCAGCTGAGTGAAGTCTCCTACTTCTCTCCGCCATTGCGCATTTTGTATTTCTCCATAAACTCGGCGTGTTTCTGCCGCAGGATTTCTGTCTGCTTCTTAAAACCGTTGACCCTGGGGGTAAAAAAAAAACAAACAAAAAATAGCTCAGAAATGAATTAGAACTAATGATTATTTTAACAATCAACAAATCTGTCAATTACTTTATCAATTAATCAATGAATCGGATAAAATATATATTTTTAATATCCATCACTTCATTCAAAAACAGGTCATTATTTGAAATTGACAGTGCAGAAAATTCACAAACATAAATTGACTATCATTCAGTTACTGGTTTGGTTACCGGAGGCTGAAACTCCGAGGATTTGGACAATTTTACGTTAAAAAACTTAAACGATTAATCGATTATCAAAATAGGTGTCATTTTATTGGATAATCGATGTGGATTAATTAATTGTTACACTTCTAATTAGAACCAATTGCAAAGGAGAGAAGCTATATTCCACTCAAGTCAACTGAAATTGTGGGCTAATTGTTAGCTTGGCAATGTGTCCACTGCATGCACCATATACACGGATCCTCAAACTATTTGACAGTAATTCAGCGGCTTGGCAATGAGGTGATGCGTCTATGGGTGAAAATACAATCCATGCTTTCACTGTAGTTATGGAGGTGTGCATGCACGAGAGCTGGGTTGACTGAGCTGTCTCATTTGTATGAGATTGGACAGGCCCCTGAAAGCAGGCTACTTCTTGCGAGGCTAGGAAAATAGGGTCCACACCATGTATTAGCATTGCTTGTATTTGTATTATATTTAAATGCTCTTCGCAGTCTCCTCTGTACCTAAAGAAACAAAAAAATCTACAAATTTGCCTCCAATACGTACAGTGGCGTGAAAAAATATTGCCACCCTTCTCAAATTCTTATATTTTTGCACAGTTTCCCCACTTTAATGCTTAAGATCATCAGACAAATATCAGACAAATATAACCCAAGTGAACTTAAAATGCTGTTTTTATATGGTGATTTCATTGATTGAGAAAAAAAAATATTCAAAGTTACCTGGCCCAATGTGAAAAAGCAATGGCCCCCTAAACCTAATAACTGGTTGGGCCACCCTCAGCAGCAACAACTGAAATCAAGCGTTTTCTATAACTGGCAGTGAGTTTTTCACATCTCTGTGGAGATACTTTGGCCCATTCGTCCCTGCAGAATTGTTTGAATACAGCAAACATTGAGGGTTTTCGAGCACGAACGGCTTTTTTAAGGTCATGGCACTGCATTTCAATCGGATTCAAGTCTGGACTGACTAGGCCACTCCAAAACTTAAATTTTGTTCTTTTAAGCCATTCAGAAGTTTACTCGCTGTTGTGTTTCGGATTGTTATCCTGCTGCAGAACTCAAGTTGTTTGCTGACCAGACTTATTGTTAGCGTGTGTGTCTGTGTGAGAGAGAAAGAGAGAGAGTGAGAGAGAGAGAGAGAGAAACATCTACAACTTCCCGCAAGGTGTTTTTTTTTCCAAGTTAGAAGTGGGCTGAAATATCCACATTTGGGCAGTCCCCCCAAGGGTTTGTGTGCGGTCATGTGACTGCCTTGTGCCGTCTGATTGGTAAATTTGAGTCAAATGACACCAATGATCACGTTTGATCGGCGCAATGGTGCCCTATGCAGAAGTTGAAGATGGAAGTCTAAAAATAGATCGCGCACGCAATAAAGTATGCTGCATTCAAACTACTCTGACAAATTTATCCATAATGTTACTTGAGTAAATGTAACGGAGTAAATGTAGCCCGTTACTACCCACCTCTGCATCAATCACAACAAGTTGTCCAGGTCCTGAAGGAGAAAATCAGCCCAAGACACTACTCGACCATGTTAGACTGTGGGTATATTCTTTTTCTGAAATCATGTGCTAGATTTATGCCATATGTATCGAGACACCCACCTTCCAAAAAGCTCAACTTTCATCCCGTCAGTCCATAGAATATTCTCCCGAAATTCTTGGGAATGATTCAGATGCTTTTTTTTTTTTCTTTTGCAAAAGTAGGACAGGCCTTTATGTTCTTCTTGGTCAGCGGTGGTTTTCGCCTTGGAACTCTGCCATGGATGCCATTTTTGCCCAGTCTCTTCCTTATTGTTCTATCATGAACACTGACCTTAATTGAGGCAAGGGAGGCCTGCGGTTTTTCAGAATTTGTCCTGAGTTCCTTTGTGGCCTCCAGGATGAGTTATTGCCGTTCTTTTGGGGTAATCTTTGTCGGCCGGCCACTCCTGGGAAAGTTCCCAGTTCCATATTTTCTCCATGTGAGGATAATGCCTCTCCCTATTGTTCGCTGGAATCCTAAAGCTTAAGAAATAGCTTTTGTAAACCTTTCCAGACTGATAGATGTCAATTACTTTATTTCTCGATTGTTCTGGAATTTCGTTGAATCGTGTCATTTTGTTGCAGCTTTTTGGATCTTTTGTCTGACTTGATTTTGTCGCAAGATTCTGTTTATGTGATTTCTTGATTGAGCAGGTCTGGAGGTAATCAGGCTTGGGTGTGATCAGTGAAAATTAACCAAACATTGTGATTGGCCACAATCAATTCATGATTTAACAAGAGGTCGAATTACTTTTTCACACTGGGCCAGGTGACAAATAGTTTTTTTCCCCTTAATAAATAATTATTATTTTTTTGGGCAGGATCGGGTGCAAGCAGGAAGTCCTTACTTCTGGCTCAAATGTGAGGGTTGCAGCTGGGCAGAAACGTTAAATATGGTCAAGTAGGCAACGGATCTTAAGAAAAAGAAAACAGACCTAGAAAAATAAATAAATAAATAAATCAGTTTTAAGGTAGGGGGTCACAAACCTGGCTCTCTCTTTGGATTCGTTGTAGATTTCCGTGATAACTCGATCCTTCTCGTCCATGAAGTTGTTGTGGACCTCTTCCAGCTTCCTACAACGGTTCATTTAAGTCAATCAGACTCTCGCTTCAAAAATCCCTAACATCACCGGAACCTCTAATGCTACCAACCCAGGACATTATGGAAGGTTCTATGTCTTCGAGATTCCAAAAACTGTTGGAAACACCTGGGGTGTCAATCTTGTTTAATCGCAAGGCACATCGTGGGTATGCCAACCCTCAGGTGGCAGGTTATGAGGGTGAAACCTCAAATATATAACACTGGGTTACAAACTTTATTTTTTAAGGTGCCTGTTTTTTCAACAGATTTTGCATCACTGAATCCGAAAATGACATCCGTTTCGTTTGTTAAGGTCAAGTCATTATGCCAAATTGTTAACAGTTTATTAATCAAATGTTACAAACTTTGCTTACTGTAAATGGAACAGTAGACATTGATAAAAGTAAGTACCTGTAACTTGAATGTTACGTCACCATTGTTCTAAATTCAGGGCATGAAGCTCAGTTTATTTGAACCTCTAAAATGAAAATACCTGCACATCAAAACACAAACATGTATGTGGCCATAGTTCAAAAAGTTGTCCTGATTGGGCAAAACCAATGTGATATTTGGATTCAGCACATCAAAACTGTCCTAAATAAGTTAAAAAAAATATTAAGACAATACATTTGTTGTTGACCGGTGTAATTGTTAGGGGTGTAACAGTATGTCAAAAATCACGGTCTGTTGTGTACTGTCGCTCAGTTTTTAAGTTCATGGTTCAATACACATTCATTTCAGTATGCAAACAAAATGGAAAACAATAACAGGTCTCATGGTATGTTAATGAAACATCAACGGCTTACGTCTTTTCTTTTTAGGGAAATCCACCATCAAGTTTTTGCTTTTAAGAAATGAACGATGCAGGTAAGTGCAATAGTAAAAAGTGTGAATTATTATCCAGGTTCATTAGGTTATTTAAATGCCACTAAAATTTGTATTTGCACCCTGATACCGTTTTTTTAAACGTGTCATTGCTTATCCCTTACCTAAGAAGCAGACAGCCTATTAAATCACAGATGACAGGGAGTTTCACCTGAAGAAGACAAAGTGAGCCCCGACACCGAGCGCCATGGTGAAGAAGCAGTAGCCCACCAGCCGGAAGTTTCTCCTCTGCCGCCGCTCCCTCTCCTCCGCCGACATCTCCTGGGTGTGGGACTGATATAGTTGTTCCCAGTAACGTATGTTGTCCTGCACCGTTGCGCTATTGTGGTAAAAGGTAAACAACGGCGGATGAGCATTTATGAACATACATAGCTGAGGAATCGGTTGTTTGAAATTGTGAATACAATTGGGGCATGATGGTTCCAGTCTGCTGGCATTTACAGTCTGAACAATGAGTTGAAGGTTTCTCGGGACAAATAATTATTGCAACATGCTGTGTGGAAACAAGACCACCACAAAATATTCCAAAAAGCATTGTTGTAACTATTTAACCAAAACTTCTTAAGACTGGGTTTAAGGGACCTTGAATAAATGGCAGCAATAACCTTAATCGAACATTTCCTGTAGTTGAAGATCAGACGCGCACACCAAACCGGACGAATTTTGGACCATTCTTCTTAACAAAACTGTCGCAGTTCAGCAAAATTCCTGGGATGTGTGGTGTGAATAGCTCTCTTGAAGTCATACCACAGGATCTCAATCGTGTTGAGGACTTTAGCTGGGCCACTCCAGAACACATATTTCTTCTTCTGAAGCTATTCTGTTGTTGATTTGCTTCGATGTTTTGGATCATTGTCCTGTTGCAACACCCATCCTTTTTTGAGCTTCAACTGTTGGACAGATGGCCTCAAGTTCTTCTACAAAATATATTGATAAACTTGTGAAGTAATTCTTCCATTGAGGACACCAAGCTGTCCAGGCCCTGAAGAAGCGAAGCACGACCGTACCATGACAATAATAATGCATTATTACACTTATCGCACTTTTCTAGACACTCAAAGACGCTTTACAATTGCATACATTATTCATTCACTCCACAGTCACACCTAGTGCTGGTAAACTACGTGTGTAGCCACAGCCGCCCCTGCGGCAATCTGATGGAAGCGTGGCTGCCATTCTGCACCTACACTATGACTTTAATAGCATCAAATTACAACAATACATGGGAAAATACAACTTTATTTTCAAAAGATTACAGATTTTTATCCTGACAAAATACAACTTTGTTCTTATAAAGATTATGACTGATTTTCCTGAAAAAGATACATTTACTCTGATGACATTAGAACTTTTTTTTTTTTACTGTAAAAATATATATGAATCATTGTAACGTTACCACTTAAAAAAATAAAAGGAAACTTTTTCATTCCTATGGCATCTAGGGGAAACACATGGTAATTATGTTGAATTACTGATGGGATTATGAGGGGGGGGGGGGGGGGGGGGGAGGTGTCCCCGGAAAAACCATGATTAAAAACAAAATGCTGTCACCTGGTTCCATAGCTCGTGTGACCGGATGCCGACCTGAAGGCCTGGCCTCCTCCTCCTACACCATAGGAATGTCTGATTTTGAAATCATACTCCTTCCTGCTGGGCTCCTTGCTCAGCACGCGGTAGGCCTCGTTCAGCTCTACAAACAAGCTGTGCAGCATTGGGTTGGAGGGGTCGCTGTCCGGGTGCAGCTGCACATGATCAACGGCTCAGTACACACTAGAAATATGGATAGTATACATATACAGTAATTTGGGTTTTGATTTGTTATCATGCACATTGGCTGAGAAACAGGCACGTGGACGCTAGAGTAAGACTGCCATCTAGTGGTGTGACATTTTCGTGTCGTTCATTCATCAGACATCAGATTTGGAAAAACGGTGAATAATGTAATGTATGACAATAAACTTGTGTATTTTCAAGAAAAAGTCGTATATTTTCAAGATTAAAGTAGTAATTTTCCAGATTAAATTAGTAATTTTATGAGGATAATCCAATATTTTGTGAAAAAAACAGATATACTTGCGAGATTAAAGTTGTAATTTTACGAGAATTAAATCACAACATTTAGTGAAAAAGATGAATACTTAAGATAAAAAAGATGAATATTTTTTAGGTTTAAATTTGTAATGTCGAGAGACTAATAGGTAATAGGATTAAATTGGATAATAATTTAAAATGTTATGAGAAAAAAAACTATATGTTGAAGATTAAAGTTGTAATTTTACGAGGATAACATTGTAATATTCTGTGAAAAGAACATCTTTTTTCGAGATAAAAAGTTATATATTTGCAAGATTAAAATTGTCTTACGAGAATAAAGTCATACGATTCTGATATTTTCTAGGTAAGTCATAATTTTAAACTAAAGTAGTATGTTTTCAAGAAAAGATACATCCGTTTTTTTTTCCAGATGAACTAGAATATTTTCTAGAGTTAAGAGTATTTCTAGAGTATTCAGTTCAGGGTGTACCCCGCGCCTCTCGCTTGAAGATAGCTGGGATAGGCTCCAGCACACCCGCGACCCTACTGAGGATAAGCGGTAAAGAAAATGGATGGATGGAAGTTGTAATATCATGAGAATAAAGTTGTCATATTATGAGAATAAAGTTGCATTATATGAAAAAAGATGGACATTTTCAAGAAGTTCCTATATGTTCGAGAAGGAAGTCGTAATTTTATGACAATAAGGATGTAATATTCTGTGACAGAAACCCTATTTTTTTTCATGATGGAAAGTACATTTTCAAGAGTAAAAGTTGGAATTTTACGAGACTAATGTTGTTACAGATGTAAAAACAGCAGGACATTTTCCAGGTAAGTCATCATTTTACAAGAATAAGGGCATATAGAGTATTTTTAGTATTTTTCTGGATTAAAATCATTATTCCATGAGAATAAAGTTGTAGTTGTCAGTGAAAACAAGATGGATATTTGAGAGATAAAAAAGATGATACTTCTGAAAATAAAATCTGAATTTTTATGAGAAGAAAATTGTAATCTTTCACTAAAAAGATGACTATTTTCTTAATTAAAAAGCCAATATTTGATATAAAAACCACAAAAACATTTGATATTTTTGCGATAAAAGTTATATATTTTCAAGATTAAGAAGTAACATGATGTGAATCAAATGTAATAGCATTATGGCACATCAATATCATATTATTATCAGTAGAAAATATACAACTTTTTTCTCAACAATTTGTTTAAAAAATGTGATTACCTTTTTAGATTTGTCAAAAAATGCATTTTTGATTTCTTCCAAGGTGGCATCGTGTTTGACTCCCAGCAGGTCATAGTAGTTGGCACCTTTTCTGACATGGGAAAATAACACAGGACAAAGTAGTTTAGATGTTTTGTTTTTAGTTTTGGATTAATATAACACACAGTATGTTTGCTAGTAAACTGTCCATGGGTGTTAATGTGACTGTGACTGGCTGACTCTTTGTTTTATGCTTAGTTTGACCATAAACTTCATCTGGGAGTGGCACTAAACAGCTTGAAAACATATTTTTTGATGAAAGGTTCACTTTTTCCCAAACCACTGCTTATTGTGAAGTCAGTTGAATTGAGTTTACGGCCACCATAAAGTGCTCATACAGTATCTTAAGTTTGCGCTTGCAAGTCAACGCAAAAAGACTGCTCGCATCTCAAAAAACTCAGAAGTCGGGTCACTCGTATCTCAAGGCACCACTGTATTGTTTGTAATATTTTGCCCCATTCATCTGGCTAATAAGGTAGCTAACAAATAAGAAACAGCTTTCGGTATGATGCAGTACTGCAAACTACAACCACAATAATAAACATTTTGTCACATTAATACTGAGAATGGTCAAAATTGTAAAACAGAAAGGATGATACAGTTCTTTTACTGAATATGTTTCATTTATTTGGGTGTATTTAAATGTTGTGAGTGGGTGTCACGATACAGTATAGTAGAGTGATATAGACTCGCACACGTGAAACTGAACACAAAAGAAGTTGTTTAGGGTGCAGTATTGGATGCATGCATTGTGATGTGAGTGCCAAGCGCTTATGTGCGGGGTTGGGAGATCTTTTGTCTGTGCGGCTGTCCATTTAAGTTACGTAACGTGTGTGTAACCAAAGCAAAGAACATGTTGACCAAAAAGGTGGTGAATGGAGTGTATCATTTATAGATTACCTTGGTGCAGCACTCCAGGATAAGAGACGCAATCCATTCTTGTAGCACCAAAGACAACTCTGGAAGAGACGCAGCTGCGCTTCCAGTTGCATGGCCCAAGATGGCCGCGGTGATGCCACACAGTGCCCCTTTGCAGGGGAATAGACGTATTAATTCATCCACTGCTCATGTCACTAGAAACATATTCACAACTAGAATGGAACTATGCTGAAGCACGGTTAACACCACTGAACTTTAGATGTTACCCAAGTATACGTTCACTGACCAAAACATTAGGCATGCCGGAATATTCTAATGCCGTGATTCTCAAAGTGGATGCAGAGTTAAATGACCAACTGTGTATAACGTTACAGTGGTTTAATTTTTGTTAAAATCCAGTACATTTGTTGAGTACAGTTCAGGTGTATTTAACCTTTAAGTAGCCGAAATATAGTATTGTTGTTTAAGTATTTTCTGAGGTGGTATTTGTTTTAAAAACTTTGAGAGCCACTGTCCTTATGAGTAATGGAGTATTAGGGCTAGTCTGACAGTTTTTGGGAAAAGAATTATGTGACAATGGTCATACATTTTGTAGAATAAAGTTGTACAATTTCAAGAAAAACTGTTGTATATTTTACGAGAATAAAGTTGAATATTTTTGTAAAATATGCAGTGCATTTTATGACAATAAAGTTGCATATTTTCCAAAAGTCACACAGTTTCAAGAAAAATAAATAAAACAACTTTAGATTAAAAATGTACTTTTACAAAAATAAAGTTGTATATTTTAGAGATTAAAGTAATAATATCACAACAATAAAGTTGTATATTTTTTAGATTAGTCATAATACTATGAGAGTGGAGCGCCCAATATTTTAGCACATGATTTGATTTTCAGTAGGATATATACTAATTTTGTTTCTCAAAAATCTACAACTTCATAAAGAAGAGTCTCGTAATATTACGACGTTAATGATGAAAAGTTTTTTTTTTTTTTCAAGAAATATTATTACATGCATCTTCTTCTACTTATCTGGAGGGTCGCGGGGGCATTACGCCTAACCAGGGAAGACCTATCTATGGCCTACCCGAACTCCTCCCACGCCATGTTTTTGCCCTCAGCAACCACCAATGCTGCGTTCCCTTTGGCCAACCATTTCCCATCAGCTGCCGCCAGAGGATCAAAAACATATGACGTTTTATAAAAAAAAATAAAAAATTTATTTCTTGAAAACATATATTTTTTTCTCTCTAAATATCTCTCTATAAGACTTTTTCTTCCAACAAACTAAAAAAAAAACCTCATGTATTCTCATAATATTTAATCTGGAAAATATAAGCCTTTGAATCTGTAATGTATGAGACTTTTGGAATTTATTGTTTCAATATTATGACATCTATCACAAGTATTATCTCGACAACATACATTTTATTTCTTGGAAATAAATGACTTCTCATCTCAGAACTTTTTTTCCCTCAAAAATGTAAGACTTATTACCTAAATAAAGTGACCTAATTCACATCATATTACAATTTTAATGTTGAAAACATGTAACTTTTTAATCTTGAAATGCTAGGACTTCATCTTAAAAATATCAAAAGAAAATATTGAAAATAAAAAACATTTCTACATAAAAATATATTATTTTGTTCTCGCAATATTAAACTTTAATCTTGAAATAAATACGACTTTTAGCATTAAAATATACCATTTCTAATATTGTAGTGTAATTTTGTATTCGGACTGGTTTGGCCATAATGCCCCTTCATAAAAACGAGGTCCTCAGTATTGCATCAAAAGAAATTTTTATTTTAACTTTTTTTCCCCAGAATACAGTACCTTGTTTGATTACATGAGACGAACACACAATGTATGACGTCAGCAACTGCCCCTTTTCTGATGACGCAAAGGTGACGTCTGAGGACCACAACAATGGCGTTAACGTAAATGGACAACAACCACTGTGCGAACAAAGCAACAGTAGAGATATTTATGATTGTTAATACATATTGGATATTTTATTACCATCTTATTCCCACTTCATGTTGAATCTCACTGTACTCACAAATACCAGTTGGCGTTACCTTCAAGCGTTCGCCTGCCTTTCATAACTTGCTAACAACATTCGAGACTGACAAGCCACGTAGCGATATGAATAACTAAGGGTGGGAAAAGACGAGGAATTGACTTTAACGTGTTAATAAATGTGGATAGTGAAGCAGAAAACGGACATACCAGAATAACCGAGGTTCATATCACAATGTTCTTTTTGGTAGAGTTGCGTAAAGTTGAAAGTCAGCTATTTCTAAAACCGGAACGTGGGAAACGCTATTTTCAAAATAAAACCCACAAAGTGCCCTCAGAGCGTCATGTCAAAAGTTAATAATTCATATTATTTGGAGTGATTATCATGAATGATTGCGAAAATGTCACATACATGGCCTTTTCTCATCTTAACTGTCATCTTACCAAACACTTTTATTTATTAACCGAAAGCCGGGTGTAGTGTTGGTAACTAACGCCACGTGTTTTTCATCAGAAGTCATTAACTTGCTGCAGGATATATTTATAAAAGAAAACACTACAATAGCAAAGTCTACATTTATCACTTTGGTGGTGTTAACAATTGCTAATAACATCGTTTTTTTTTTTGAGGGGTTGGGGGGGGGGGGGTTCCGTTGGTCTTGAAACACGTGACTTCTGTCAGCCAATGGTATTACTTTAGGCGGAGGTTTGTTAGTTGGACAAACAGCCGTAAATCCGTTACGACTGTCGTTAAACGCTAGTTTGCCAAATAATGCACTCGTCTCTTACTGTTTGTAAGGGAACTGTATTATTTTTCTGTTGAGTAACATTGTTTGCCAGCATAAGACAACGCAAATAGGTATGTGCATATCCGCCGCTGAATGGCTTTCGAAAGTGGTCACTCAACGGGCCACACTAATTAATTTCACTGCTTTAGCGTTTTTTTTTTTTTTTTATTATTTTTTAACCTTTATCAATACACAGCATTAATGATGACGAATAACAAATGTCCTAGTTTTAAGTACGATTACTCTGAAGAGCAATTTTATGCGTTATAAGACTCTGACAAGACAACATTTCACGAATTTAGAGTCGACCCCACCGTCAAAAACATTTGTGTGAGTAACCCGGTTTTTTCCAAATGCATATCATGGAATTTATTGGATACTTTTCTGTGTTTCTACCAAATATTAAGTAAATTGGTCGACACTTTATGGACAAACATTTGGCCGGGTCTGTTGTGGCGTTACTGTGACCCGCTATGACGGAACACTAATTTCATGTATTTTATCAACGGTACATTATGTACACACAAGCGTGCATTTAACCACAGTTTCTCATAGAAACTGTAATTACGTACCTAATTAGAAATGGTTCACACCGTATTTATATGTTTCGGTTTATCAAACTTTCCATTGATACCAGTCTTTTGAAAATAGGATAAAGAAAGTTATGAAAGTTTTAACAAAAATTTCACACCTAAAATCTCTTTTTATCTTTGCTAATGTCCCTCTTAAAATGATATAATACGAGACACTGATAAAATGTGCTTTGATGCCCATAAATGTGGTCTTTGTACCATCTATCTTTTTTTCTACATAACAATCCGTGCTAGACGTGTTTTGGCCAAACTTGACAAATTAGCAGCCAGTGTTAAGATGTTGCAGCTGCATTCGGATGAATGGAGAATAAGAGAATATTTAGCCAAGAATGGCATATTTTTGAGGAGCTGCTCTCACATCAGTCTCACTCAGCCAACAGCTTTCAAAGTCGTAAAAGGATCAGAGTACTGCACATCAACTGTACAACGGACAACCATAGTGTCTCTTATCAGTCAGACATTAAAAATGGTAACCATCATAATAAAATAAAATACAATAAATAAAATTGGTCATTAGGAATCTTATTTCTAGCAGCTTAGAGAAAGTGTACCTGTATTGGCCATTGCAAAACGCTATGTGGAACGTCGCGTGACCAAACCCGGAGAACGGAATAGCTGACTTCCTGTGTATGCTACACCAACCAGCATGACTACGGTTCGATTACATGCATGATTGTTTGAAGCCGAACTTTCTCACATTTTGTGTTCTTTATGGATGGTGTTTTCGGATAACAAATGTTGGACTTTACACCGATTTTATCGGCCTTATCGGTTATTTTTAATGTAAGAATTTTTATTTATTATTTTTTGTTTTTTAAACAATGTGGCTTCTTTTTCTTCCATTTTTCTGTACGTGACCGTCAGTGGAAAAAGACTGGGCATCCCTGCCGTATGTCACTGTCCCTCAGGAGAAAGGTGGACAAGAAGAGCTGGATGATGGACCCCGAGGTTTCTTTGTTGCTGCACTGTGCAGTCTGGCGAGGCCTGCGGCAGTCCCAAGTGCAGGTGGAGCTGTCTGAAAGGTAGGGTCACCAATCACAACTTCATCGAAGTTGGAAGTGTTAGGAACCACTGACAAGACATGGGAGAAAAAAATTTGTGGCCACAACATACTCTAGATA